>NW_024423319.1:107100327-107134691 GCF_017311325.1 Ursus maritimus | reverse complement strand
CTCCCTGCTTGTGCACACACTCTCTCTCTCTCTGTGTGTCAAATAAATAAATAAAATCTTAAAAAAATATAATGATATCAACATCCTCCTCATCACTGCTACCTACCATTTACTGAACACTTGTCATGTGTCAGATATTGCCCTCTGTGCTTGTCATATATTTACTCATTTAATTTTCACAACAGCTCTACCAGGTGGGTACTATTATTAGCTCATTTTACAGAGGTAGGGAAGGAGACACAGAGAACTCGATGCATGCTGACTGTCACATAGCTAGTAGGAGGTGGGCTAGGAATTCACCCCAGACGTTGTCTGGTGGAGATAGGCACTAGCTCCAGAGAGGCAGAACACCCTCTCAATTACATACACACCCTGATGGGGAGGTGGCACCTGCTGCTGGGAGGCAGGCAGACTCATAGACCTTGGCTTTGGGGAGCTGTAAGAAAGCGCGGAAACCTCGAGCCAGCAGGCAGGGCAATCAGAGGCAGTACCATGAAGGGGTGAACAGCCCAACTCTGGAGACACCTGTCTGGCTTCTAGTCTTGGCTTTACCATTTTCTAGCCCTTGAATCTCTTCGTGCCTCAGTTAACTTGTTTGTAAAATAGGGAGAATTGCCCCTACTTCTTAGGGCTATTGTAAGGATTAAGTAAGTTAGCATTTGAGGCTGAAGAATGCTTTTCTCTGGGAAAACCACAACCACGGGGATGGTTTCCTAGCAGCCTTCGATTTTGCTCTTTTTTATAAACACATCACTTCAACTCCATCTGATCGGGCATGTACTTGAAATATGCTTCAGGTAATGAAGTTCACTTAAAAATTCCTTTACAGCAGGGGAGACTGGCTGGCTCAGTCTGGAGAGTTGGCGACTCTTGACCTTCGGGTCTTGAGTTGGAGCCCCACATTGAGCATGGAGCCTACTTATAAAAAAATTTTTTTAAATATCTGCATAGGGGCGGCTGGGTGGCTCAGTCGGTTGAGCATTTGCCTTCGGCTCAGATCATGATCCCAGGGTCCTGGGATGGAGCCCCGTGTCGGGTGGGGAGCCTGCTTCTCCCTCTCCTCCCCACTTGTGCTGTCTCTTGCCATCTCTTTCTCTTAAATAAATAAAAATAAGATTTTTTTTAAAAAAATTTCTGTTTAGCGTTACCTTACAAACTTGGTTCAGCTACAAGTCTTTTTTTTTTTTAATTGAGGTAAAATTTACATAACATAGAATTAGCTATCTTCCAGTGAAAAACTTACTGGCACTTAGAACATTTACATTGTTGGGCAACCACCACTTGCATCTAATTCCAAGATGCTGCATCACCCCAAAAGGAAACCCCATACCTATTAATCAGTCACACCTCCACTCAAACATTAACCTGATTTCTAGCTCTATGGAGTTGCCTGTGCTAGACATTTCAAGTGGAATCATACAATATTTGTCCTTTGTCTGGCCTCTCGCACTCAGCCTACTGTGTCTGAGGTTCCTTTACGTTGGAGCATGAGTCAGTACTTCATTTCTTTTTATGGCTGGATAATCTTTTGTTTATCCACTCATTGATCAATGGAAATTTGGTTGTCCCTACTTTTGGGCGACTGTAAATACAATTGTGTACAAGTTTTTTTTTTTTTTTTTGGACACCTGTTTTCCATTCTTTGAGGTATGTACCCACGAGTGGAATTGCTGGGTCATATGGTAACTAAGTTTTTGAGGAATCGCCAAGCTGTTTTCCAGAGTGGCTGCACCATTTTACATTTCCACTAGCAATTTCTCCACATCCTTGCTGACACTTGTTATTTTCTGGCTTTCAAAATCTATTTACTTATATCAGAGCTAGCCTTATGGGTGTGGAGTTGTATCTCTCGTGCTTCACGCTGCTTTTTGGCTTTGCAGTGGCACACCTGGTTTTACATTGGAATCTCCTGGGTTTTTATTTTTTGTAACAATCCCAATGTTAGGGCTGCACCCCTGGCAGCAGGATTTAAAGCTCCCAAGGTGATTCCACTCCACAAGCAAAGTTGAGAATACTGTGTCAAAGATTCCAGGATGCTCTCAGTTACACAGCCTTTTTAATCAGAAATTCAAATCATGTTTAACTTACTGAGCCAGGCGCACATTTATCTGAAAAATGGCAGGGGAGTGATACAGATTTCTGTCAGCCATTCCAATCCTAATAGCTAAGGCCAGGTTTTTGGTTTTTTTTGTTTTTGTTTTTTTCTAAGAGAGGAAGTGATTTCACCACAGCTGCACGCAGGGGGCAGGGAGGCGGAGTGTCTCCAAGGGTCCCAAGTGAACTGCTGAAAACAGAAAAAACAAAACAGTAAAACAAAAGGCTACTGGCTTTAATGGCAGGTGCAGGTGCTAAGGGCTGCTGGTCCCCACCCCGCCCCCACCTCCCTTCACAAGGAAGGTTTGGAACAGTAGCACCGTCAGTGGCCTCTGGGTTCTTACACTCTGGGGAGGTTTCCAGTTAGCGCCTTGCTTCCCTACCACCACCTTCCCCTCTCAAACAGACAGCCTTTTTCCATTTTCCACTTCCTTCTTTCCACTAGGTAGTTACTGTTGCTAACTGAGCTGGACAGACAGTGTGGCTATTCCTCTGAGTTTATAAAGATTTTTATTTATCTATTTTGGAGAGAGAGAGAGAGAGCAAGCCAGGCATGGCGGGGAGGGGGGGGAGGAGAGGGAGAGGGATAAGCAGACTCCACACTGAATGCAGAGCCCGACGTGGGGCTCAATCCCAAGTCCCTGAGATCATGACCTGAGCCGAAATGAAGAGTCACCTGGGTGCCCCTATTCCTCTGAATTTATAAAAACTCTGTTGCTGATGTAGGAGTTGGCCTGACTGCAGAGAAACAGGTGGGCCCATGTGAAGGTGAGTTTTGGATAAGAGTAACACCTAACATAGGTAGCATTTTGCTGTAGAGGATCACCTATGGTTTTTCACTCCAAGCATTGACTTCAGGTTATTGTCACTATTGTTACCACCCTCCAGCCACCACCCCTCCCACGCCTCGAGGAATACACCTGGGGCAGAACAAGCCCCGATGGGGGGGACAGGACCACACAGAGGACTGGGCCTGTGGCAGGGGCTTTAGCGGAGCATTTAAGGAAGCTGGGTGTTGCTCTGGATCAGTGCTGGCCGGAAGCGAGGTAATTCCATGATGGGGGGGGGGTCCTCATACATCTTATCTAGAAGCAGGGAAGAGCAGACAAAGGCTGTGATTGGTAACGAAGCAGCAGTCACTCCTGTTAGCCAGGGTGTGGGGATGTGTGGGGATGTTTGTGATTTGGACAAGGTTCACTTGTTCTCCGTGTTCAGACAGGATTACAGAGTGGTCTTGTTTTTGTCTTGTCCCATCCTGGTCACAGAGTGGCCTTGTCTGTTGGTGTCCTGGGGAATTTTTTGTTCACTGGGGGAGACTGCCCAGCCCGCTCCCGAATGGCAGGGGCTGCTTTTCTGTCTCAGGCCTCATTTTTGGCCAGAGCAGACAAGGTCAGGCCAGAGGATGTGAATCCATGAATATCCACATTTTCACCATTGCCAAGATTCTGTTGACTAGGAGGTTGTTTCAAGAGTGCAGGCTGTAGTTGGGTCAATTTCTCCTGCGTTTCGGTTGCTGGATAGGTTGCTGAATTATCTTGTGTGACAAAAGCTGCACAGGATACACTGGTCAACTGTAACACAAGCAATTCCCACAAACAAAATGATTATTCATCCTGTAACAGGCCCTGAAGCCAGGGGCCTGGATTATAAAACCCAAACAATGAGAACACATTCCAGAATCCAAATAGGTACTCATAGCCCAGTTGGAGGTGTTTAAAGAGGCCTCAAGACCTTGGTTCCTGTCCATGACATACCTTTAACAATTTTGCCAGGATTCTGTCATTGGTAGGTAATGCATGACACTGTGAACATCATTACAATAACTCCTAAAATTACCTCAACAATGTGGGCTCCATGTCAAGGCCCATTTATCTCTGATGTTGTGCTGACGTCATGAAGCATTTTTGTTAAATTCCACTTTTGTTACGGCTATCTGATTAGCTAATGGCAAAGCATCGCAAGGAATTTCACCTCTATTTTCCACTTTGCAGAAGTAAGGGGAAGCACTTTTGCCGGCCGCTGCTGCCTGCGCTGCAGGCTACAGGCTGCTGAGCAGGACTGGCTACATCATTTGCAGGCTCAGTGCAAAATGAAAACCCGGGGTCCCTTGTTCAAAATTGTTAAGAATTTCAAGAAAGTGAGAGCGGAGAAACCAAGTTCAGGGCCATTCTGAACTCGAGGCCCTGTGCCAATGCGCAGGTTACATGCCCTAGAGGCCCACCCTACGACTGTGTGACAAGAGGTACACTTGAGACCTTTGGAGTCCTGCCGTCCATGTAGCATGACAAGAGACAACTGTGTCCCCCTGACTGACTCCAGAAGAGTGGCAAGAACTGGAGAATGTCCAAGGACCAAAGCCGGAGCTGCAGTCTAAGGTACAGAGACTGAAGGCTGAGATAACAGAACAGCTCGTGAAATTGAGAATCTGGGATCCCAGAAGAAAGGAAAACACACAGAGCAACAACCAGGTGGCTGTGGGTAGGAAAAGATAAACCAAGTGCTTAAAAGGAGATCCCGGTTCTTAACAGTGTTGTCTGTTAAAGGACACTTGTGAAGATACTGCCCAGTTCTTGTGGGAAGGTGAAGGACTCAGGAAAACAGCCACTAGGGACTGCTCTTGGGAGAGGAGAGTTGAATATCTAGGTTCTTCATGCTTTTATGAGGTTACAGAAGTTCACCGATTTAAACTTTGTCCGGCCATTACAGCAGTTCCTGTGGAGCTTCCGGACGCTGAGAGACTGCACAGAAGACTGATGGGATGATGGAAGCATTTGCCTAGTGATACTGTCAGTGGAATAAAGGAGGGCTTTAGGGCGCACTGATGTTCTCTCCTTTGCCACATCGTGTTGAATACCAGCCATAAGCCCAAAGTCAAAGAGAAGCCCTCAGCGGAATGGTTCACTGCCTCGAACAGGGGCATCAGTAATGGAGGAGCAACCCTGGAATCTAATTTCCCAAAAAAAACATTAAGAACCTTATCCTCTGACTTGCTTCTCCGCCATTCCCATTTCTCATGCAAACGTAGGTAACTTAAATACCTACGAGGTTTTTATTTGGTCCCGAAATGCAAGCTGACCCTTGCTCATAATAATGGCAATAATTCTAATGCGTTTAACTGTAGCATTTGAAGAGTTAAGGAAAAGGCGGGAGTACTTTTAGACTACAGGGTGGATCCTAGCATTTGATTTTCTTGACTTGGCCAGGAAATAAGAGGGGCCCTGGCTTGGGGGATGGTCTGGGGATGTGTAGGGGGTGGGTCCCCCGGAAGTCGTGCTGCGCTGTTTAAACCTAAGGTGACCTAACGGATGGCGGGAGCGCCCGCCCGATCCTCGGCGCGGGAGCGGCCATTGGTGACGCACGCCGGGGAGCACGGCGCCCACGTTTCCACCATTACATTAGCGAGGCCCCACACCCTGCGCTCTAAGTTCGGGGCTGCGGGCGTCCTCGCTTCCTCCCTCCTGGAGGCGGGCCCGACCCCGCCCCCGCGCCCCGGATCGCTCCCGGCGGTCCCTCCCACCTCCTACCCTCGGCCTCCCCGGCGCGGCTCACTACCCGCCGGCCGCAGCCCGACACGCCGTGCGGCCCCTCAGTCTCCCGCGGCCGCCTCCCCCAGGCATGGCACAGGGCCTCGCCTCACTATGGCAGCAGCACGGCACAGCACGCTCGACTTCAAGCTCGGCGCCAGAGGTGAGGGCGCGCGGCCGCCACCTGCCCGGCCGCCCGCGCCGCCCGCCGGGCTGGGGCCAGCGGGGACCGGGCGGGCGCAGCGCCGCGGCGAACAACGGCGCGCGGCGGCGTCTCTCCGCTGCCGAGAAGCGCTGCGGCCGCGTGCACCGGCGGCCGGAGCGGAGGCCGCGCTCCAGCTCCCGCCGCGGTCGGTCCCCGCCGCAGCGCGGGGCCTGGAGGGGCCGCTTACCCCCAGCCCTCCGCCGGCGGCGCCGCCCTTCAAGGCCCGGGTCGCCCACCCGCGCCCCGAGCGGGCGTGGCCGCCCCTGCGAGGGTCCCCTTCGCGCCGCGCGTCTCGGGAGGAACACCCCACGTCCACGGGCCCCCCTTGGGATGCAGGGGCGGGGGGCGTGCGCCGCGCGGGGCCGCCCGCGTGACCTTTTCCTGTTCTCGGAGGCGGGTAAATTCCCTCCACAGTGGCGCGGGGGCTCCCCTCGTGGGAGCCGGGGTTGGGGCAGGACCGCGCCGTGCTTGCAGAATTCTCAGCCGACTGCGTAGGAGACGGGTCCCGCGGAAAGAGACGGGGGACGGGAAAGGAAACGATTACGGGAGGGGGGGTGAGCTCTGGGCGCGGGAACTATAACTCCCCGAATCGTGGAGGCTTGGAACACAGCCGTCCAGAAAGGTGGGCTGAATGTCGGAACTGTGTGCAGGAATTACGAAGCGGAAGGGTATTTTGCATGCTTTACTCTGGGTGTTTCTAACGTGGGGGGGGGGAGGGGGTACGACTGCCAGCCTTTTTTTCTGGTGGCTTTTAAACCTGTAAGTGCTGCAGACTTGAATCTGCGCTTCCCGTACATCCCACTTGGAGCGTCTCATCCGTGTCTCGCGTTTTCACCGTTTTCCTCGAGTTGGATAGGGCAACCTTTTCTGTTCCCACTTAAAACCTTGACTTTCTCACTTTCTCTTTTTCTCTTCTCCTTTTTTGAAATTCTGAAAACTCATTGTGCATTTTCTCCCCCAAGCTTAAAGGCTCTCCGAAGGCAAAGATTTAATTAAAACAAAACAAAACACAACTTTGAGGATTTGAAACAAGACCTAGGTATGCATCTTGTCTTTCTTGATTGGCTCTGCATGGGACTTTGGCCTTAGGTCTCAACCTATTATCCTCCCCGTCGTTAAAAAAAAAAAATGGAAGGAAGGTGCACACTTCATAGGGCGTAATTTTAAGGGAGTTGTCCTGAAAAACTACAAGGTTCTTAAGTAATGTCAGTGTATTTGGTGGTTGGGAAGTGACTTGAGAAAAAGCATTTTTTAGTTCCTACATTTCTTGGTTGAGGATAGAGAAGGGAGATGACTGGGAGAGTCAGGAGATAAAATGGTGATTGGGGCGTGCAGCTAGTGTTGGGTGTGAGATGGCTAAGGTTTTGTTGAGTAATTACCCTGCCAACTTCAGGGATTAGTGGTTAGGGAGGGTTCTTGCATACTGAATTTAGGAAAAACTAGTGGTTCAGGCACCCAGCTGCTAAGAGGTGAGTCTAGGAAGTGTCCCTTGTTGGAAGCATTGACCTGTACTTACTGAACATGGGTTTTCTAGGCTCTAAGGAGGGTAATCTCAGGATGAGGCTGGAAGATTCTGGCACTTATCTCAGTCTGTGTCGGTGCCTGAAGCCTGAAACAGCTTTCAGCTTAATTCAAGTGTGGTGTGTTGAAAGGATGGCTCACAATCGGCTTCTGTGTTCTGCTATCAAAGTGTGGGGGAACCTTCACTCTATGAAGAAGAAGCAAGAGAACTTTATTTTTTTAAATTTTTTAAAAAGATTTTATTTATTTATTCGACAGAGATAGAGACAGCCATCGAGAGAGGGAACACAAACGGGGAGTGGGAGAGGAAGAAGCAGGCTCATAGCGGAGGAGCCTGATGTGGGGCTCGATCCCATAACGCCGGGATCACGCCCTGAGCCGAAGGCAGACACTTAACCAACTGAGCCACCCAGGTGCCCCTAATTTTTTTTTAATTAAGTAATCTCTGTACCCCGCTCGGGGCTTGAACCCACGACCCAGAGATCAAGAGTCACATGCTCTCCAGACTGAGCCAGCCTTGTGCCCCAAGCAAGAGAACTTTATAACACTTGGGGCTGACAGTGGCTAGAGGGCGAGGACCCTAGACGCACAGTTTAGAGGGGAGCAGGAGAAACTGGAAGGTTCTCAGCTGGCAAGGTGTGGAAGTGGCATCTAAATAATTTAGTAGGGGAAGGAGAAAATTAAAAAAAAAATTTCCAGCCAATTATCCTTAATTCTCAGCCTGTTAATCTTTTTTTAAAAACATTTTTTAATGATTTTATTTACTCATTTGAGAGAGAGCGTGAGAGAGAGAGATCAGGAGCAGGGGGGAAGGGTAGAGGGAGAAGCACGCTCACCGCTGAGCAGGGGGCCCAGTCCGGGACTTGATCCCAGGGCCCCAGGGCCCCTGGGATCATGACCTGAGCCAAAGGCAGAGGCTTAACCGACTGAGCCACACAGGTGCCCCGAGAACTCTGATTCTTACTATGTTCCCCCATCACTTAATTTGGGGGAGACATGTCACCCTTGCTGTCAGGTGTCTACATCTAATTTTCATTTAGGGGCACTTGGTAAGAAATCTACCACCTGTGTGTGAGGTCTCTAAAAACATTTATTTTAATTGATAATAATGAGTCAAAAGGCATTAGTCTTGGCATGGTGAGTACTGGATGTGACTCAAGGGTGAGTCAAATGCCTGTGGAGCCTGGATTCATGTTCTTTTTCCCATTTGTCAGTAATCCTTCCTAATGCTCCAGTTCCATGATGTGATTTTAATGGAATTAAACTTGAACCACTTAGTTATGTTGCGATTCCATATAATGTAGTTACCAGTGCAAGCCAGCTAGTACCCAGCAGCCACTGGGCCACTAAGGGCAATTATAGGTTGGGCCTGGTCGTGCCTGTTTAGTTTGTGGCTGATGACATAACTCAGGAAATTTTAATTTTTGCTAAAAAAAACAAAACCTCATTTTTGGTCATCTTGTAAGTGACGTATTGGATTCGAGCACTCTTGAATCCAGAAAACATTTTGTCGATTTCTCAGCGGAGGCTAGCAAGAATAAACATGTCCCATGTTTGTATGGTTTGCGTATCTCTGGGCTGGTGGAGGACACATGATTTATTCCTAGTCATATACGCTAGGCAGCAAGCGGGTGGGGAGCCAGAGGGGAGTGTGGTACACACGCCTCTGCCTGCCCCGTTAGAGCAAACAGTCTCTGGCCACTCAGCCCTCAAAAGGTCTAGCAGTCGTCCTCTCCATGTCTCATTTCTTACCCTGGGCTGGGGGTATCTTCTAAGACTGACCTCCAGTGTCTGTATCCTGGACACAATTCTGGTACATCATAGATGTTTTTAATAAGTGCTGGTTAAAATGGACCTAATTGATGATGTGGTCAAGATGGGAAGCTAGTTCAAGTACCCTCGGGGAAAACGAGGCACACATTTACGGGTCCTGATTGAGGAAACCTGCCTGATGCTGTTACGTTCGGGTTGTGGACCGCTGATCTATAGTTGATGAGGGGAAACAAAGTGATTTGTGTTACTCCAATTCAGAAAGTAGTGTTATAACCAAGATCTTGTTTAATAAATTAATAGAAGGCTGCTTGGGAATTGGGCTTCGCCAGAGAGGTTTAGGATAAGGGGTTCTTATTTTGTTCCTTTGACCCTCATCGAGGAAGACTGTGGAGCTCAGAGTAAGAATTTTACTTTTTTTTTTTTTTTGGAGTGCAATCGGGAGGGGAAGGGGGGAGAGAATTTTAAGCAGGCTCCATGCCCAGCGCGTGAGCCAAATCGGGGCTCCATCTCACAACCCTGAGATGATGACTTGAGCCGAAATCGAATCAGATGCTTAACAGACTGAGCCACCCAGGCCCCCCTCGGATTAAGAACTTTAAATGCATAAGGTAATCCAATTACTTTAAAATACAATTTTCAAAATAAAAAAAAATCCCAAATATGTAGCATAGTAATATGTACTTCTTCAGTAGCACATTAAATAACATGATCTAGCATCAGGCCTAGTAACTTTCTTAATTTTGAAGTAGAGCTGAGAAAATCTTATTGCAGCTGTGATGTAAGAAAAAGCTGTGATTTTATTGGTGACGTTAGCTGCCGTAGTTGATGTGTGGTTTTATAAGCATAACTGAAGAAAATGCTAAATATCAATTAGTGAAAATAAGAATGTGTATTTTTTTTCCCCATCTGAGTTCACAGACCCCCCTGAATTGTAGCCACTGGCCCCTGGGGAGTCCATGGACCCCCTGGTTCAGACCCCCTCTGTGGAGAGGGAAGGGAGAGTGCCTTTTCTGTATATTGTTTCTTTTAGATCGAGTAGGTTTCCACTCAAGGCCAGAGCTGTAAGTAAATGTCCCTGGTTCCTCTTCAAGGCAGACATCTCTTTGAAAACATAAAAGCTGGTATTTATTAGTTGCCTCCTGGGCTAGGCATTGCCCTAAGCGCATTACACGTTATTTTACGTAATCCTCACAACAACCCTGTGGTAGGTCCTGTTATCCCCATTTTAAAGATGAATAAATAGGCCCATTGAAGCTTTTCACCTTATAAATGGGGTAGCTGGGATTCAAAGCTTTGTCTGTTTGATTCCAAGGCCTTTGTTAATTCCACGACTGCGAAGCCTCTTAGTTTAAGGCAGTGATTCTCAACGACCCTGCCTCCCTTCCTCCCCTTTCCTGGGGACATTTGGCAGTATCTGGGGACATTTTTGGTGATCATAAGTGGGGAGGTGCTACTAGCATTTTGTAGGTCAGGGGTGCTTGCTCAACACCCTCCATTGCACAGGACAGCCCCCCACAGTTTTGACAGCTCAAGATGTCAGTAGTGCTGGGGCCGAGCATCCCCGACTAAGTTCTAGCTAAGCCGATGCTGTAATGCAGATGGCAGATCGTCAGCAGAATTTCCGTAGTTCTTTTTGGGTCTCCATTATGCATAAATCAATAGTCATAGAGGGAGGGTGGGCCTTAACCTTCATCCAAGGTTTACCCTGGGGTCGGTTAGGAGCAGAGGGCTGGGCCAGCACTTCGTATACTGCCGAGCCTGTGGCTTCTGGTGACCCTCCCTCCCTCCCTGATTCCCTGAGCCATCCTCCCATCCTCAGAGCTCCCACTCTTTCTGTGTATTTGTTGAGCTGCTTTCTGGTAGAAGCATATCGTCTTTGTGCGATTCGTAGCTATAAGCACAAAACCTAAAAAACCCAGTTTTGATCGCATCTAGTGTTTTGTTCAAGAGGAGAAAAACCTTTCCTCTTTGTCTCAGCATTATCATCCCTTGTCGTAACCCTTTATCTACCATTGTGATAACAGCACCCCCGCCCTACAAACCCGCTCTAACAATGAAGCCTTAAGGGGGCTGATGCCTGGGAAGGGGGAAATGCGTGCTTGGGTCCTTTTCTGGATAGACTGAATTAAGGTCTGGGCTGGGGGGAGCTTCTGGAATTTGCATTTTCAACCAGCTTCCTCCCAGTAATTCTGATGCTAATTAAGTATGGGAATCAGTATAGTAGGATCCTCATTAAAAACAAAAAACCCTTGTATCAGGAACGTGGGGCGTCCCCCCACCCCAGGCACCAGCCAGCCAGTCCTTAAGTCCTGCGGACTGTGCCTGCTACGCTTTCAGATTCCTTGCTCACCTTTCTCTTGGCTGCGCTTCTTGGCTACAGCCTTCCAGTGTTGTCTCCATTTTGGGGAAGGGCTCGATCACCACAAACTCAACAGATTCCTGTCCCTTTCCTCATTTAAAAAGCCTCCTGTGTGTCCTCATCACCATGTGGCTAAAGTCGAAACTTCTAGTCAGCCCTTCCAGGGGGCCATTTCTGCCCAGCTGTCCCTCCCCCAGCACACATTTGACTCTCACACTCCCTGTGCTTCCAAGTAGCTGGGAGGCACCCAGACTCAGAACTTAACAGCTCTGGGGAAGGCATTTTTCGTCCTTTAGGTAGTCTCTCCTACTTGAATGCTGTTTGCAAATGTTTTACGGACTGTTTGGGGGACGTCTCAATGGAATCTCCTTCATTTGGCACACTCGTTTGCTTTGTTTTTTGTTTTTTTTAATTCTCTTTCCCCCGACTCTGCAAAAGATTCTTAATTGCACTAATCAAGCTGTATTTGACTCCAGGCTGAGTAATTGCACATTGCTGGGAATTAGTTTTGTGAGCTTGCCATTAAAAAATTGTATAAAGCATAATGAATCTTTTTAGAGTGTAGTTCCAAAGTTACACCCATTTCTTTAAACCTGTAGAGGTAGTGTATGGTAACACGAGTTTGTGCTTTATCTCAAGAAGCCTCATCTAGTTATTTGGTCGTTCTCTGTCGTTATTTTAAGTGCTGTGGAAGGGATAACAGCTGTTTAAGAAATTGACTCCATCATCCAGGCATTAGGAACAATCTCTACTCCAGCTAATGAGAGGTGCATTTTCAAGTAATCTGAAGCCCTGCATGTGACATTTCTTCAGGATAGCATTTGCCAGCTTCACAACCAGCTAGTAGACACTTTGCCGTGTGTGTGTGTGTGTGTGTGTGTGTGTGAGAGAGAGAGAGAGAGAGAGAGAGTGTGTGAGGGGGAAAGGTGTTTTTACGTTGGTTAAAATAAGACAAGATAGAAAATGTATGTATCATGTGTGGCAACCATTTAATATTTTTAACAAACAGCAAACCAGAAGGTCTTATGAATAGAAACCGGTATACCCTTAAAAACAAAATCTTAAGATTAGGTAATGTAAGAAAGAAAAACATAAAGTGGCAATAGAGGTATACATAAAGGTGTTCAACCTAACAAGGAGAGAAGCAAATAAAAATAGAATGTTCCTAACTTCTCAGATTGGAAACTGAAAAAACATGTAAGATATTAACCGGTATTTAGAGCGTGAGGAAGTCATCTACACGTAATGGAGGGTTTTGCAGTGGAGGAGTTACCAGTTTGGAAATCTTGCATCTGATCTGTGTCATGAGAATGGGCTGTATCTGAATGACGCTCAGGCCTTTGTTACCTTGTTGGGAGACAACTGAAGTGCCAGGGGCTTGGAGCTTGGAAAAGTTAGAGCTTTTGGTGTCACACTTGGGACCCCCTACGATTCCGGAATGACGGCTTTGTAATTTGAATTGAGACCGAGACCCGAAGCGGTCGTACTAATCCTTGGCAGATAAGGATCAGTTAGAAAGTTACTGGGCTGTGGTTGGGCATCTGTTTAAAAGCGTGTTCAGGAAAGCTGGTAGTGAGTCGAGTTTCCCTTGTCCCGCACACTGCACGCGTTTTCCTCCGGCGGTTGTAACCCAGGCCTGCTGCTGCACCGGCCACCATTTCATGGGAGTTTACTTCCAGGCTCAGTTCTTTTGAAGAGTCGGGAAACCTCCTCAAATTGAATCTTTAAACCAAGTATGTAAACCGTTGCACAAATGCTCTTTGAAACCCTTACAACTAGGCACTTATCCAGACCCCAGGAAAAACAACTCTGGGGCCCTTCTAAGTTGTGGTGGGCCTGGATTTCATTAAACTGATACTGTCATCTGTGTTCCGGAAGGAGCCACTGAGCTAGTGGCCATACTTGGGATCGGATGCGTTTCTGTGCTAAGCAGCAAACCCAAAAGGAGCTGCTAAGAACCAGCAGCATCTTTTAGATGACCCTCCGGGTAGTTTCACATGCGCCTTAATTTCTACCTCTGCATGAAGGCGCTAATGATACCAAAATCCCACACACTGTGTTATTGGGTGGGATGTCCAATAAAATGTTTGGAAGAGTGTCAAATGATACATAAAACACTTAACACTAATTGCAGTACTTAGGGCTGAGTACTTTGAGATTGTGCCAGTGGATGAAGATGCTCAGTTATAAAGAGGGGTGGATTTCACTTACTGAGAGATAAGGAAAGTTCTGCTGGCCAAAGAAGAGGCAGAAAATAATGCATTGGCATGTGATTTAAAGGTTGGTCTTTATTTAAAGGAGCTCTTTAAATGAAAGCAGAACTTTTTTTAAAGATTTTATTTATGTATTTGACGGAGAGAGAGCACAAGCAGGGAAACAGCAGAGGGAGAAGCAGGGAGCCTGACTTGGGGCTCAGTCCCAGGACCCTGGGATCATGCCCTGAGCGGAAGGCAGCGGCTTAGGCAGAGGCTTAACTGACTGAGCCACCCAGGCGCCCCTATTGCTGAATTCTTACTTGTTAAGGATTTGCAAAGGATTTTTGTGTTTATATATTATGAGGGATACTGGTCTGTAGGTTTTTCTTTGTGGACTGTCTTTTTCTGGTTTTGGTATTAGGACAATGATTTCATAAAATGAATCAGGCATTCCTTTTCTGTTTTCTGCAACAGATTTTGTATAGAATTGGTGTTACTCTTCTTTAAATGTTTGATAGAACTCTCCAGTGAAACCCATCTGGACCTCAAGATTTCTATTTTGGGAGTTTTTAAATTACAAATTCAATTTCTTGGATAGTTATAGGGCTATTCAGATTACTTCATATTGGTGAATTGTGGTAGTTTGTGTTTTTTGAGGAATTGGCCCATTTTCTTTTAAGTGGCTAACTTTATGTGTGGAGTTGTTTATAGGATTTCGTTATTATCCTTTTGGTGTCTACAGGGGTCCTAGTTATACAGGTTATTAGCTGTTATTCCCCACTCCACCCCCCCCCCATTTAATAAATTGCTAACTTGCATGGAGGAAGTATTCCTCAGATTATTCTAGTCCCAAATGCTAAGAATGTCATTTCTAGAAATTCAGGTTGTAGAATTATAGCTGAGTGTCCCTATGCCTGTCGGTTAGGAATTTAGAGCTGGAAAAGACCTTAGACCAGGGGTCAACAAACTTGGGCCCTTGGGCCACATCCTGTTCTTCTGGCCTCCTTTGTATGGCCTCCTGGTGGCTGACAGAGCCATGATTTGGCCTGCAAGTCCTGAAATCTTTACTGTGTGGCCTTTAAGGAACAAGTTTGTCCACCCATGCCTTCAGACCATCTAAGTCCAGTGGCTTGCCTTAAGAACCATCTGGAAAAATATTCAAGTACAGATTCCCAGGCCCCCACATGGGCTTTTTCTCATCTGGAATCCATCATAGTATACACTCCTCACTCTGTACGGGGAGTTTTGACTTATGTCCTTTGACTTTCATCTCTGTGGCACTTAACTTTCCAGTACTTCCTGGGTGCTGAGTAATCTCCTTGGAGGTTCATTCTGAAGGGCACAGTCCTGAATGTTGAACTAGCTGAGTCTGCCTTGGCCAAAGCTGGAAGAAGAGAAGGTGCCAGAGTTCTGATAAAAATGTGGTTTTTGATGACACAAAGTCCAAACTGCTTTATCTCTGGAAATATTGTTTCATTGTTGATTTGGCATGGAAGCTTGGTACAAACCCTAGAATTGTTTGCACAAACACAAATGGTTACTAGATCTGACCCCATAAGGCATTCTGCCCACCTAAAGTCAGTGGGAAGAGAGCTGAATGTTCATGATACTGGTTAAGTGCTCCTGGACAATACAAGTGGTGATCCCACAGTTTCTACTTTGGGAAAGAAAGCTGCTTTTCTTCTGCGTGGAGCTGAAGGAAACCATTGCCATCTGACCTTGGGCCAACCTTTAACCTCTTTTCATCCCACTGCTTTGTGAGATGAAGGGGAGGTGGCACTTGGCAGCCGGGGTGCTTTTTACTCCTCCCAGTGGACTCTGGATGGCGGTTGTGAACTAAAGGTCTGAGGGCTGGTTATTTTTCCTGGTCCAGGTGTCTTAGGTCTTCTCCTGTCCTCTAACCTCAGACCCTACCAGTCCCCTCTTACCACCTTGCTCCTCCCTTTTTTGCTGCTTCCAGGTCTGGTTTCACCTCATTTCTTGCACTTCTTCCTATTGGGTTGAGTACAATGCCCAGAGAGGGCTTTCTGTGGTCCTGGCCTCTTCAGTGTCCTCTGCCTTGGTGGTCTTCTGCTCTCCTCCACAGCTGTAGCCCGAGTTTCCTCCTTCCTCTTCTGGAAACATGGATCTTGAACCCGTGGAGTCGAGGCACGCCTTATGTTGCTCAAATGATGCCTTCTGGGAGGGTTCAGGTGGCCAGATGTCCAGCATGTCATGGCCACAATTCGTTATCCTCTCCCCAAGTGAAAGCCAGGCTTTTGCATTATCTCCCCTTTCTGTGCCTTTCTTTATAACGAACGCTTGGTTAGCCTCCCATGTGGACTAGGTCAGAATGTGGGGACTGGATAGCTTGAGCTACAGGAGCACTCCACGGAGGTGCCTCCCTCCCTGCCGACTGAGGCTTGTGGGTTGTGGCTGCTTTGAAGACTCCTAGTCTTGTGGGGGAAACGGGTTTACCAGGAAGAAGAGGGTACAGCATTGCATTACTGTTTGGGTTCTGGACTAAAGAGGGGTTAGGATTGTGTCTCATAAATTCTACTTTTATGAGCCTTCTTTAATGTCATAAGGAGATTGGCTCATGGAGAAACCTAGATGGTTATATTAAAGTAGAGTGAGGCTCCTGGCCCTTTACAGTAGGTGTTGGGGGTGACGGGAAATGCCTTTCTAACTGTTCTCTTGCAGTGGGAAAGGGAAGGCAGGCCAATGAAATAATTAGCAACACATTTACAGTATGGCAGGGTACTGTAATGTGAGTTTTAAGAAATAGTCCTTGTGGCTGGTACTGTAAACAGTCCCATGTGGTTTTCTTTAATGCACACTTGCATGAAAAGAGCTTGGGTGTTATTTCTGTTTTGTGTTGTATGGCTGTCAATCCAATGTCAGTAGGTCTTTTTCGTTCTTTCTGTAGCTGATTTTTCCTGGCTTGGTAGTTCTTCTGTACGAACATCAGAAAGTGTTCTGGGGGCGCCTGCGTGGCTCAGTTGGTTAAGCGTCCGACTCTTGATTTCAGCTTGGGTCTGATTTCTCCGGGTTGTGAGAGGGTTGTGAGATCGAGCCCTGTATCTGGCTCTGCACTCAGCGGGGAGTCGGCTTGGGATTCTCTCTCTCCCTCTGCCTCTGCCCCTCTCCTCGCTGTCATGTACACCTGCGCTCGCGTGCGTGCGTTCTCACTCTCTCTTTCTCAAAAGGAAAAAAAAAGAAACTGTGCTCTGAAAACAAGCCCTCCAAATTGTCATTTGTCCCTTTCTGTGTTTTGTGGCTCCACCTCACTGGTGTGATTTTTAAATTTAAAGGAATCTTTTTTTATTGAAATATATAACGGACATAAAGCATTACATTTAGGTGTACAATGTAATGATTTGATATTTGTATATCTTGTGAAATGATCATCACAGGAAGCCTAGTTAAGATCCGTCACCACGCATAGTTAAATAATTATTTTCCTTGTGATGAGAACATAAGATCCACTCTCCGGGCAACTTGCAAGTATATGCTACCCAGTTATTAACTGTACTGGCCGCACTGTACATTGCCACTGTGATTGAGCTGAGGTGCTGAGCCTGGCTGCAGGGGTGCATGTGGCATGAAAGCCATGTCCAGTGCCTGGGACAGTGCCTGCACACAGCAGCTGCTCAGACACTTGTTACTTTGTGACAGGTGGGGGGGGAATGATGGCTAGAGGAGACCGCCCCTCCCAGCCCCTTTAAGCTGGTGCCCAGGGCCTGGCTTATGGTTGCTTGAAGGGGAGCAGCCCACTTCTGGAACTTTCTGTTGCTTTCATTACCTCACAGTAACTGAGAATCTAAAAGTGCAGCTTATATGCTTGGATTTTGGGGGACAGATTTATTGAGATGTCTCCTGTGCCACACCGTTCCCCCATTTAAAGTATACAGTTAAATAATT
The DNA here is from genome assembly GCF_017311325.1 of Ursus maritimus. Lineage (NCBI taxonomy): Eukaryota > Metazoa > Chordata > Mammalia > Carnivora > Ursidae > Ursus > Ursus maritimus. Next base: position 107,117,117 of record NW_024423319.1, on the reverse strand, counting down.
TCAGTACATTCAGAGTTCGGCGACCATCACCACAATTTTAGTACATTTTCATCACCCCGGAAAGAAACCTATACCCCTTAGCCATCATCCCCATTCCTCCTAGCCTCCCGTTCCTCCCAGTCCCTGGCATGCACTAATTTGCTTTTTATGTCTAGCGATTTGCCTTTTCTGGCTCTGTCATATAAATGGAATCCTACAACATGTCATCCTTTGTGACTGGCTTCTTTCATTTAGCATCGTGCCATCCATGTGGTAGCATATATCAGTACTGCATTCCTTTTGTGGCTGAATAAATAGTCCATGGTATGGGTAGACCGTAGTTTGCTTCTCCAGTTATAGCTTGATGGGCAGTTTGGGTTTCCACCTTTTGATTATTGTGAAACCTGCTGCTCTGAACGTTGCTGTTGTCTTGGGTGTTGTGTGATGAGATTAATCAACTTGGCAGCTGTTGTAAAAAGAACTGGATGTGGGAATTGAAGACAAAGCTGTCGTAGTAAGATAGCCCAAGGAACCACCTGCTTGACCTTCGCTTTAATCTCTGGGAATTTATCAGCTTTCTGAATGTCTGAGATGTCTCCCAATACACAGACCCTTTGTTAAAATTTAAAAGTAAAAAAATTTTAACCTAATTTTAAGTGTTAAGCTCTTTAATTGTGAAAATGAAGGCTTTCTCTGTATATCACTTGATCTCGGTAATCTGGATTTGCTGCCTATCAACACTGATGTTTTTGATAACACCTAGCATATCCCACAGTGAGTTCAAAAGATGTTCACACACCCTTAGGCACTTGTGAGCACCCATGTGGGTGAGAGGGAGCCCATGAGGAATGCTGTGCTATTTTGTTTTTCTCAGGGCAGTTATTGCCGATGGTGGTGGTAACTCTGGAATAACTCTGGAATTTTTCTTTTTTAAGATTTTATTTATTTATTTGTCAGAGAGAGAGAGCTCGCACACAAGAAGGGGGAGCAGCAGGCAGAGGGAGAAGCAGGCTCCCTGCTGAGCAAGGAGCCTGCTGTGGGACCCGATCCCAGGACTCTGGCATCATGACCTGAGCTGAAGGCAGACACTTAACCGACTGAGCCACCCAGGCATCCCCGGAATAGATTTTTTTAAAACTTGATATAATTTACGTCGAGGAAATTTTGTGTACAGTTCTGAGTTTCGACCAATGCATACAGTCATGTAACCACCACCACTGTCAAGATTAGGACGTCTGAGTGGGTGCTCAGAGCAGGTACTTGAATGGCGTCAAACCGTGTTGGAGTCCAGTTTCCCTTTCTTCCTCTTTAGGTTTAGGAGCCTATCAGGGTAACCCCAAAGCTGGTTTATGTGTGAAGGGAAACCACACAACCCAAACCTGCCTCTTCGCTTCTCTGACACCAGAGTGTCTCGGGTTTGGGGGAAGGATGCCTGCGTTGATGCTTCCCCTTGCTGTGAGCCCCGGTGTATGTGTTGCCACTCCCCATTAGGGCAGTCCCGCTCTCAGGAAGGAGGAGGGGGTGTGGGGGTGGCCCCTGACCTGGAGGGAAAGGGGGAGCGGGAGGGGGAGGCTGACCCAGCAGGATCAGAGGATCAAGGAGAGCTAAGGGCACCGGGGTCTGTGGAGGAGGGGCGGGCTGGAAGGAGGCCAGGCGTTGGGCTCCACCGCTTGGGAACGGTGCGATGACGGGAATGATCAACCCCTTGGCGGTGGACTAGCTTGAGCCATGGTGGGGGAGAGCTGGGAAGCAAAGTAACGGGACAGGGGCTTGGTGGGGAGGTGTGGCATTTCCGGTCCTCATAATTAAAGATACGCTTGGCAAGGATAGAAATTTGTCTCCTAATTTCACGAGCCAGATGCTGCTAGAATGTGAGCGACTCGCCCGTTCCAGCCCCCTGACTTTGCAGAGGAGGCCAGCGCGGCTCTGGCCCGAGGCAGGCAGATGATGGTCCTGTGATGGTCCTGCACAAGGGGCGGCTGCCACACACTCTGTCCTGAGTTTTCTTCACTCAAGTGTTTGAAGTTGAAAAGGACTCCAAGATGCAAGTTGAGGTCCACAGGTTTTTTCTGGGTGTAAGAGTTGCTTATTCCCTCAGGGCAGCTGCTGCTGGAATGCACCTTGTTAAGGAGGTTACAGGATCTTAGCCATTACTTAAAATGGAAGAAAGAAGTGGGAATGGGTCTAACTGAAGTATGTTTTCCCCCTTTTTGCCAGGGTGCTGGGTGTCTTAAGTGTTTATTCAGCACGAATCGCTCGACTTCTTGGGCTAGTCAGCCTGGGTGAGGGCAGCTGCTCTACTGCCCTTACACTTGGGGCTGCCTGCCTCATGGAGCGCCGGTTACATGGCGGCACCAGGTCACGAGGGATGGAGGGAAGGAACACTTGTGCCAGGTTCCCAACAGGAACCCTGCAAAGTGGTGTCCCCATCTCACGGTTGAGGAAGTGATGCCTGTTGGGGGGGCTGCCTGGCCAGTGAGTTTGGAGGGGCAGAGAGGCTGTGGTGGGTGATTTGTGCGAGAAGCTTCAAGGGGAGCATCAGGGGGATTTTAAGTGGCAGGGGTATTAACATCTAGGGGAGGGAGTAGAGAAGTCCACGTCTGATTTCACACTTGACTGGGACAGTGTGCTGAGCAGTTAGGCAGGAGGCAGGTTCCATTTGGGTGTATGGATTTGGGATTCAGCCATCTGGATGGAGCTGATAGAGAGTCAGAGCTCTCCAGGAGCGGCCTATAAATAGATCTCGGGGAGAAAATGAGGCAGGGAGATGAAACTTGGGCCTTCGTCCCAGCCCCTCCCCTTTCATCCTCAATTCCTTTCTTTTGGTAGTGGTGTATTTAATTTGGACCAGACCTCCAAGTTGATTCTTTTTAAGTTACTGTTGAATAAACACAAAGTGCGTGGTGGTCTGGAAACGGGGACATTGAGTTGTCTAGTGGACAAAGGACACATTTTGCCCTGGGACAGGTCACTGTGTTGCTGAGCACTTGGAAGGCTGAGTCATAGAGGAGTTGCACATCATTCTTGCCTGGCCAGACTTTTGTAAGGACTTCTGCCAAACATTTTGTTAGCCTAGTTTGGAGTACCATGCATACTTGAAAGCCATGTGATTATATCTCTTTCAGCCTTTGAATTTACTTTCAGATTTTCTGATTTGTAGCCACTTAGGACATTGAAGTCTTGGTGTTCCCACATTTGGGTATGCTCTGACCTCAGGCTTGTTTTCAGTCCTTTGGAGCACCTAGTAGTTTTCAAGGGATTGTATAGCCCGCCCCACTCTGCCCCTGGGCAGCGGGAGTGTGGGGTCTTTTTTTTTTTTTCTTTAAACAAAGTTGGGGACTACCCACATGTCGTGTGTATGACTGGGATTGCCAAAGTCCTGTGAGGGACACGACAGTCCTTCACACCATATGTTGTCAGCCCCAGTTGAAGAACCCTGATACAACCAAGTACATTTTGTTCAGTCATGGTATATGTTTCTTACTACAGAGGCATGAAGGTTGAAATTGGGTAACTGCAAAGCATTTTCTGGGGCATGTCCTAGGCTGCCTATTAGTAAGAGGCTACCTGTTAGTAAGGAGTTCAGGCTTTTTTCAGACCTTTTTCAACATTTTCTATAACCTTTTGGTGACTCAACTGTAATTAGTTTGGAAATAGTGGGGATTTCTTGTTCTTTCTCATACCTAGTGGTTTTGCTCAGTGGTTCTCAACCATGGCTGTGCATTGGAATTTCCCAGGGAGCTCTGAAAAATACTGATGCCTGGTTCTCACCCGCAGATTTTTCTTTAATTGGTCTAGGATGTGACATACCAGTTTTAAAAACTCCCCAGGTAATTCCAATGGAATTACTGCTAGGATTGAAAACCACTGGTTTAGATATTCTAGAAACTCTGCAAAGATATGGCAATATGGATGGTTAATTTAGCCAACTGAAATAAATTTTCTTTTACCCCCAGAACATTTATTGAGCCTCTGAGATCAAGATGACCAAGCGAGCCTCATCGTTGAACCTAGTGGAGCTCATGTCTTCGGCTTTGTTTTCATTTTCAAACCTTGGTTCTGGAAAAGAGTTGCTGGGAAGTTGTTTGAGCTCTTGAGCCCCTTTCTGGAGTCTTCTCCAAGGGCTGGGAGCAGTGTGGAGGGCGAGAAGGAGAAGACAAGAGGAAAGTGCAGAAGGGCACGGTCCGTGTATCCCCCGCAGGGCCGGCACATTCAGTGCTCACAAGGGACCAGGCGGTGGTTACAGCCAGAAATAACGTTCAGACCTGGCAGCTTCTTCTGAACTGAGGGGCAAGCCCATAGTATAGAAATAAGTAACACTCTCCATTGGGTTTCTTTCGTAATGCGTTTTTCTTCAGTTTGACACCTGGCTGGAGGGCCTACATTAGCCCCCTCAGTGCCTTTCCACTAATTGTGCCAGCTAGAAAAAGGGGGCGGTCGCCATGCTGGGTTTGGCCTGCAGTCAAGGGTTTTAGGTGTGTTAGACAAAGATACCCCTTTCCCTGGCCCAAGAGAGAGTTTGCCCCGGCTCAGCCCTGGGGCCGAGGTCCTCATTCTCTGCGCAGCCTGGCCAGTGACGCGCAGGGTGGCCCCGTCTGGATCGTCTCCTTCACCAGCATAGGGGATTTGTGTTCTGTTTCGTAATGTGCCAACAAAACCCAGTCTTGAGGCCATTTACCAGGAGTGATGATTTGTTTTATACACTTTCAAAACAGAAAACATCTGTTCTAGCCAAGGAGGGATTGAATAATGACATAGTGGCTTTCCTGTTCAGGGCAAGTACTGCTGGGCTATGTGGGACTCGGCTGTGCTGGGCACATTGTCTTTACCACCCTGCAGCTCAGTCACTTCCTCGGTAGCTTGACCCCACCAGGCTTCAGTGACAGACTGAACGAGGTCCATTCTTTTTATGAAGTTTGAAATTGGAATTTTTTAAGGGGGTGGATTTTGGTCTTAAACCCAAATATCATTCAGGGGATATAAGTCAGGCTTCCACCTTTTAATTTCCTGAAACCAATTTTCAGAATAGTGAAGCCAGCTATTTTCTGCCAAATGAGTTTCCCAAAGGCACAGTTTTGCTAGGGATGAGCGAGACTAATGAGACATGAGGTCACCACCCGTGTTGGGTGATGCCTGTGTCGCGATGGGTGTGTGGTGTGCGTTCTGCTCCAGGAGTCTTTCCCTGATGAGGGGCTTTTTCCTGGAAGCAGCCTCAGTTCACTTGGCCATCATAGGGCTTGGCCACCCTGACATTCTCTGACTCTACCCAGGTCCCCTGCTCTCTCTCACTGTGGCCTCCTAGGTGCTGCCTTCTCAGAGGAGATGTTTTCCTTGTGGGTGAGCCCCCCCCCCCCCGGTATATTTTTGAGAACTTTGAAGTCCCTTTGCTTTTTGACTTCCTCTCACACAGTTGCTGGTACCATACAGGCCTCTGGGTTGTGACCCACTTGTGTCCACCTGCTCCTGTTTGGGGGCTTGGGGCTGCACACTCATCTAGTCGTGTTTTAAATGTTGTCCGTGAGGTTTGGCGGTGCTATCCTAAAAGCTCTCTCTGTGTTCGGGGACTCAGGAAGATTAAAAAGTGATGCCCTCACTGCCATTTTTGCTACACTGTTTGCTATCGTTAACAAACGTTGAAAATACCAATTTTGGTGGGTGTATCACTCTGCCAGAGCTGCCGTAACAAAGTGCTAGAGATCCGGTGGCTTAAAACAACAGACACATTCTCTCCTAGTTCTGGGGGCCGTAAGTTCAGAAACATTGTTGGCAGGGCCGCGGTCCTTCTAAAGGCTCTAGGGGAGAGTCCTTCCTTGCCTCTTCCCACTGCTGGCTGCTGCTGGTGTTCTCGGCCTGTGGCTGTTAGCAGTATCACCTGCTCTCTTTATCCCCGTGTCTCCTCTTCTGTCTGTCATGAGGGCTCTTGTCCTTGGATTTAGGTCCCACCTGCATAATCCAGGATGATCTCATCTCTAGCTCCATAATTACATCTGCAAAACCCATTTTCCAAATCAGGTCACACTTACAGGTTCTGGGGGTTAGGATGTGAACATATCTTTTTTGGGGGGGCCACCATTCCACCCACTATAGTGGGGGTAGGTGAAATGTGTGTGTGTGTGTGTTTAAGATTTTATTTATTTGTGTTTGTGTGTGTGTGCGCGCGCGCGCGTGAGAGGGAGGGAGGGAGGGAGGGAGAGAGAGAGAGAGGGAGAGAGAGAACAAGTAGGGGGAGGGGCAGAGGGAGAAGCTGACTTCCCGTTGAGCAGGAAACCTGATAGGGGGCTCATCCAATCCCAGGACTCTGGGATCATGACCTGAGTGGAAGGCAGAGAGGCTTAACCGACTGAGCCACCCAGGCACTCTGAAATCTGGTTTTTAAGTGGCAGCTAACTCTTCGTTTTTTGAAAAGTCCGTGCGCCTAGAATAAGACACATTTGCTGTGCAGTTTGGCCTCTGAACCCAGTTCGTGGTCTTCATTTTTACTGTGCTCTGGAAGGTCTTGGGGACTAGTTCCAGACATCGCTGGAGATAGATTCTCAGTAGGGTGAAAAAAGTCCTTAACTTCTAGTCAAGCGTTGGCACTACTTAGCTTATGGAAGGAATTCTACTGTGATTTTTCTGGTGAAACCACACTGCGGTCAGCTGTGAATCTTTTTTGTTTTTTTCTTTTGCCTTGGTTCAGGTCACATATTCTTCGTACATACTCTCCGTTTTGACACTTTGCGGCCTACACTGTTTTCTCTGTCAATGTGGAAAAAGCTCCAGCCTGTGGAGGGCTGGTGGGACAGTACGGAGTAATTCCTTTTGTCTCATCTCGGTTCTTTATCTTACCCTTCTCAGGCAATTAGTGCTTAGCAGATCAGACTGGAGGAGAACAAATTGCATTTTGCCTTTCCTCTAAGTGTCGTAATGTTGGATGTTCTTGAAGATTCTGGCATCAAGTGAACCTGCAGAGATTAATGCAATTTCTATAACCTTGACCAGCGTTCTACCTGGGGATATCGAGCTCCACTTGGGAGATCGGTGGGGAGGCAGAGGGGAAGATGGGCCTCTGGCCAAGGATGGTGTCACAGTGAGTAGCAGGTTGTCCCATAAGGAATTGTTGTTCAGTCTCTACTATATAGAAATATGTTACTGAGTAGCCCCATTTAATTTATTTTTCCTATTATAATAGCAACCCATGCTTATTGTGAGACACCTGGAACATAAAGCCAAAAGTTCTTTTTTTTTTTTTTTTTATTTATTTATTTGACAGAGATAGAGACAGCCAGCGAGAGAGGGAACACAAGCAGGGGGAGTGGGAGAGGAAGAAGCAGGCCCATAGAGGAGGAGCCTGACGTGGGGCTCGATCCCAGAACGCCGGGATCACGCCCTGAGCCGAAGGCAGACGCTTTAACCGCTGTGCCACCCAGGCGCCCCCATAAAGCCAAAAGTTCTTAAGTCCTTTATTATACCCATCAGGAGTGGGTGGACATCCCCTTTCTAGCACTGTATATCCTCATTAATTTATTTTCCCTAAAATGGAAGCTCATTTATTTGCTCTCTTGGATTTCTGGTTAGGCTGAACATTGTGTTGTGTCATCTCTGGTTGGCTGAATTCCTGTCTGCGTCCTTGGCACAATTACTTTGTGGTCGGTGTTTTTGTGTCTTTCTTGTGTTACCTGGTAATCTGTGTAGCCTCTCCTCATCGGATTGAGAACCTTCATAGCTCGTGACAATGGGCCTAAGTGACACTGGCAACTCTTGTTCAGGTTTTCTTACAAAGTTTAGTCGTCAAACTATGCCTCACTGGCTTTCCTTTCGAATGTGTTTCATCCTGACCTCCTTGCCTTCTCTCCCTTGTTCTCCAGCTGATGGCGAGACCATTCTAAAAGGCCTCCAGTCCATTTTCCAGGAGCAAGGGATGACGGAGTCGGTGCACAACTGGCAAGACCATGGTTATCTAGCGACCTACATCAACAAAAACGGCAGCTTTGCCAGGTTGAGAATTTACCCACATGAATTGGTGGTGTTGGACCTTCAGAGTTATGGTGGTGATTCACAAGGCCAAGAAATTGGCAGTCTTTTGAACAAAGTAGAAGAAAGAATGAAAGAACTGAGGACAGCATAGGGTGGGGGAAGCGATTACCACCCAGAACCCCTGGGCAGCAGAAGCAGTGTGAACTGTAGGCCACGATTCAGACGTGGTTAAAACAGATTCCCGGGCCCTGCTCCAAGAGTTTCTGATGCAGCAGCTCTGGGGCAGCGCCGGAAATCGCATTTTCAGCAAGCTCCCAGGGGACACTGATGCTGCTGGCCGGCTGACGCCACTGCGAGTAGCACTGTTGTACGTTATTAGCAATTAATGTGGACCATTGTCAAAGGCAGAAAGAGAATGTCTATACGGAGGTTGACAGGAAGCTGAGGGGATCCAAGACTTCAGCTTGTTTTCTTCTTTTCCTTGAGACCTTTATAGGCTATCCAGACTTTACCTAATCAGTATGTAGATGAGAATCAGTATGTTCTGGGACGAGGAAAGGAAACCTAAATTAAGAGCTGACTGATAACAGAAGACCCCAAAGTGTTGAGCTCTTTGTGCCTTCCTAAGTCTAGTTTTGTTTCCTATCTAGACTGGTTTAGTATGCAAAACTAGTAAGATTCTTTGTAATTTGCACTATTAATTTTAAAATGTGAACTCCTGGGTATTTTCAGTGGCTTTAATTCCATTTTCCCCAATGGGTACAAAGTACTAGAATTCCACATGGTTTCATTAATGTCTCACATTCTCTCTCTTGTTTCTCTATTAAAAGGAAAAATAACCACCCCCATGACCTCAGAGGCCCAGAAGGCAGTGCTGGGAGATGAGGGAAACTTTCACTTCTGAGTACCCCCTTTCGTTATTCTCTTCATAAGTCAGCATGCTCCAGCCCATGGGGGTAATTGGTGTCCCCTCTCTTGATGCTTCTCAGAAACTTCCTGGCTTCTCTCTCCCCAAGCGCAGATTTGTATTTCTAACTATGTAGCAAATCTCCACGTATCTGTTTAGCAGATACCTCAGATGTATCTAAAATCATTTCTTCTCAAGGGTGACCTGAAATCCGCACCACCACCAAAACTCTCTTTCCCTCCTCCCTGCCCTGGCCCAGTTAGTAGCACATTTCCTGCAAGTAGAGGTTTGCAGCTGTCCTTGATCCTTCCAGCTCCTGCAGGCTTGCATTCAGCCCCTCTCCTTTCTGGCCTCTTTTCTCCACCTTCCCTGCCACAGTCTCTCGCTGTCCTGGATGTGGTCCATCCTTTGGGGACCACAGCAAATCGAACCATGTCACCTTGCCACCCCGTAGGCTCTTTGAAGCCTCGATTCTCTTAGAATCTCCTAACTGCCTTTGCAGCCAGGCCCCACCTACTTCTTTGCCTCATTTCTTGAGTCTTCTACCAGAGACACCATTTCCATTTGTCTGGAGGGGCCTCGAATTCTTACTGGAAGGGAATTTTGAATGACAAGAGCTGTTAGAAATTGCTCCTGAAAGCAGAAAAAATGAAAATGTACATGCTTAGTTTAAAAACGAATTTTCACCATTGGTCTCCCTCTTCTCCAGCTTGGTCCACTGGGACCCATCCCCATGGTGCCTGTCCTGAAACCTCACTGCTCCCACCCATGCCAGCTTCTCCCCTGACTTCTGGTTAATAGCCACTTTGTGATGCTGAGGTCCTGGTCCACAGCCACCTTTCATTTTCATTTTCTCCACCCTGCTCCCCTCCCCCGCATCTTTTCCCTCTCTTTTTTTTTTTTTTTTTGGTTTTAATCCCTTGAGCTTGGTACTTGGTTTTAACTTCCAGCGTTGTCCTTGCTCCTGTGTTCCTGCACTTGCATTGGGAGAGGACTGCACTAGAAGCACCCAGGTGGTTCCGGGTGATGTTTTTCTCCCATTCCCCCTCTCGGCCCCTCCTCTCCCTTGTGCTGCGGGTGGTGGAGGGGGAAGGAAGGATAGGCGCATTCAGGTGTAAATTATTTGTGGTTTCCTAGAGCCGAACTTGATTTGGGGGCCATTTGAAGGCTGAGGGTGAAAATAACTAGTAGTGTTTAGTTTTTAATCCAAGCACACTGCCTATATCCTCTGAACAGAATTCTTCTGATTTAGTATTTTTCAAATGTTTCTTTAACCACGACTTAATATCATAACCCCGTACATAGTTGTCTGTGTCTGTACAGTACAGATACACATATGATTGAAACAAAAGTTTCTCCACACAATTGACTTTTATTGCATGTGATACACTCTAATATTTTAAGAAAAATGCACAGATCCCCTAAATCAGGGGTCAGAAAGCTTGTTCGGTAAGGAGCCACATAGAGTCTCTGTCAAATTCTCTCTCTCTTTTAAAACAACTCCTTAAAAATATAAAAATCATTCTTAGTCTGCAGGCTTTACAAAGAAACGTCTTGTGGGCTGGGTCTGGTGTGCAGTCTGTAGGGCTGGAGTGTGCTAACCCCGAACTAAATCAGTTTAATCACCACCTGCTTGCAGTCAGAAAACCAGGGCTCTGTTTTGAACTCTTTGAAGGTTAATTAGGAGGACCCAGTATGCCCTTCCTACCCTCCCTTCGTTTTAGGGCCATGGTTAGTAAACTTGGCCGAATCATGTGCCAGGGAACCTTCTTAAAAATCAGGTTTACAGAGGCACCTGGCTGGCTCAGTCGGTAGAGTATGCGACTCTTGATTTCAGGGTTGTGAGTTGGGGTGGAGTTTACATATGTATATATATAAAAAAAATTAAAAAAAAATCCGGTTCACAGAAATTGCTACTGAATCACTTTTTGGGGCCAAGAACCCATTATGTGAAAACGTTAGCATCTGGTGACTGTCTAAATCTTACCTAAATGATTGGTGGCTCCCCACCCCCAAGAAGAGGTTCTCATAAGAAAGCAAAAAGGGTTAACCATGTAACTCAGGGAAAAAAAGACCAGTGGTCTTTCCTTTTAGTTGGGTGGGTTAGTGTCTTTTCTTCTTTTGAATACCATGATGCAATTCCTAACCTTAAAATTATGCTTTCCTTTGTAGCTTTGCCAATTTGAGAATTTACCCACATGGATTGGTGTTGTTTGATCTTCAGAGTTATGATGGTGATTCGCAAGGCCAAGAAGTTGACAGTGTTGGTTTTTCACTTTTATTTACTTTTATTAATTATTTTTTTTACGTATTTGTAATTACAAGTATTTGAGGATCATCAAATCTCATATTTTTTAATGATAAAATGATTTTACATAATTGCTGATCTCCCAGTTACCTTTAAATTTTCCTCCCTCCAGAGAAGTGATTTTAGAAGAAAAATAGTGGTTCCTCAATTGTTGTTAGGAACCTGGCTTGTCCTCATTCCCTTGACTGCTTGAAAACTGAGTAATTTTACTTTCCGTTGAATGAAATGTAAACCTTTAAGCAGGATGTTGTATCTCCATTATCCTTGCTCTCTCCCCTTTCCTGTTCTCTTGCTGGTGACTTGCACTGACGTTAGGTCAGCACCATGTGGGCTGCTTGGTGTGGGTGTGGAACTGGGCCAGGCCTGGAGGCTGCTGAAGGGATGGGGGAGGACAGGAATATTGCACAGCTCTGTCACCATGGCCTCAGCCTCCTGGAAACTTAGCTGTTGCACCCAGCTTATTCTATAAGCCCATTGCCTTCTTTTCTTTTAATTGTAGCTTTTGAACAAAGTAGAAGAAAGAATGAAAGAATTGAGTCAGGACAGTACTGTACGGGTGAAGCGGTAAGTCTACTCCTGGATGTCCTTTTATGTTTGTTTAACTGGTAAAATTGGAATGGTGGTGTCGTCCCTGAGTAGTGTCTGCTTCTGACAACATGGTAGACTGAGCTAATGGATGCCTTGCACCCAAACAAGACAGAATGTATGAACACACATACACACACACACACACACACACACGCACGCGCGCTGCGTAAAATGAAACAAAGGTAGGAAGGAGATGTGAACTGACTCTCAGCTGGAACCGTATAAAGCAGAGAACTGGGGGTGGGGGGCTTCTGCCTCAGTCAAAAGGGAGAGAGAACTCCCCAACCTGGTCCAGTAAAGTGAAAAGGTTGCTGTCTCTGCGCAGAGCTCTGGGCTCCAACGTGGAATTTAGTTGTAAGATTTCTGACAAGATGGGGTGACAGAAAATATGCCTCAAAGCTTTCAAGTAAGGTGACTTCCCAAAATACTAAGAATTGAGAGGCCACCCCCCTTGAGCAGCCACTGGTTGGTTCTTTTCAAATGGTAATAAAGACAGTTAAGCTTCCCCTGTCCTGACTACACCTATTTAAACTTCAGTTAATACAAATAGTTCCATTCCTCAGTCTTCCTAGCTTCCTGTCAGTAGCTAATGGCTGTAGTGACTATCACAGTGCACAGCGCAGATCTGGAACATTTCTTTTGAACAGTCCAGCAGTATTTGTCCATGGTAACAGATGTTAAAAGAGCTTTGATAGAAGTAACAGCTCTGACATTTGTTGGAATGGATAGTCTTGTGTGGGTCCTGGGAATTAAGAACAGGAGTTAATCAGGGATGCCTAACAAGTAATTCTCCAGTTTGCTCTTGTCTTGTCTGGGTGGCTCCTTATCAGGCCCCGAAAAGTAGGAGGCCTGTCCCTTACTCACAACAGCAAACACAGAGACCTAGAGGGACTTTATCAAGGTCACACCATCACTGATGGAAGCGACCAGAATACAGATTTCTCTGGTTGGCAGTGCTTTCTAGAAGCACGCATTCATTTTGGCAAGACCTAGGATGTGAGGAACTTAACTAGCTCAGCATGCTAAGTTTCATCAGCCCATAGGAAAGCTCCAGGGCTGATGTAAGGTAACTAGAAGGTTGGTTAATCTCTGGTAGGGTAGAAAGCAGGAAACTGCCAGTAAATGAACATAACGGTGTACAACTTGCCCACTTGGTTGAAATCTGTCAGAGCACCTAGATTTACGTTCGGTATACATCTCAGCCATATTTCCCTCTTCCCTATCCTTAAAAACATGTCCACACCCACACACTTCTCTGGACTTTCCACCTTTCCCCGCTTGCAGAGTTTTCAGCATCCCTTCGACTGGTGCACACCTATCTGCACCAGCCTGAATTCAGCAGGTTCCCGCTGTGTTCTAAAATGTATTAACTCTGTGATAATGAATTGGCCAGCGTCATAATGCCTCTGATTTCTATTGGTCTCACTTTTATTGGGGTTACTTCTAGGAGTAAATAAATAGATGGAAAACATTTATGGGTTTCAGCCCTCATGAGAAGTCTTTGTTTTGGGTGTAGGAGTTTTCGAAGTGAGAGTAAAGCTTCATATTTTCAGTTCAAAATACAGACCTTGCTTTTGCTTGTCAGTGCTCTTACAGCTTTTCATAAAATCAGGGTAGAGGGGTCAAGAAGTTATTGGCAGGCTTTTTGTAATTGGCCTCAAACGGACAAGAATGGTGCCATTTTTCTGTCTGGGGAATGACATGGTTAGAAATTTAGTCATTAACAAGTAACTTGTAACATTATCTGAAATCATTATTCACCTGTGGCTCATGAGTTAAATCTGAATTTTCAACTAAGAAGCCATGGGATGTATTAGATAATTTATTTTTATATTCTATTTTTCCAAAGAAAAGGAATAGGAAAACAAGGGGTTGGGGGTGAGGGAGATAGCACAGTTGACACAGTGTATCTGAGACCCAAGACGTACTCTGTCTTTCTCTCTACAATCCATTTTTAAATTTCAGCAGTGAAGGTTGAAACAAGAGTGGTGCGGGGCTCCAGGATATCTCCTGTAGCCCATTACAAGGAGATGAACTTCATGCTAGGATGAGTACTTCATCAAGAGAAATGGCTTCCTCATCCTGTTAGAGATCCTTGTTGTTTCTTCACCAGTCTTTAAAAACCATTGTGTTGTGGGGCGCCTGGCTGCCTCAGTCAGTGGAGCGTGTGACTCTTGATCTCGGGGTCGTGAGTTTGAACCCCATCTTGGGTGTAAAGATTACTTAAAAATGAAATCTTAAAAATAAAATAAAATTTTAAAAAATGAAAACCATTTGTGTTGCAATTGAGAAAAGAGCTCTTTACTTTAGCCAAGGCACTTAGTGACACAGTTGAGAATGGACATTTATTTTCATCGGGTTTGTGCATAGTTTAGTAATTTCCTGTAGCTGACTGGCTGTCAACCAGGAGGTGGGTTTCCTCCCCTGAAGACCCATGACTTGATATTTGTCACGTTCATCTAATGTCACAGGTGGTTTACTCTCCCACCTCCATCTACTCACCATCAGCCGGGGGTGGAAGAAGCTTCCCCCAAGTCCTCTTTGCCTGCTCTAGGCTGGGAAAGGAGGGGAGAAGGTATTGTCCTGGTCTGTGAACCTTCCAGAAGCTACATTTGTTCCCTTGAATGGTGCAAGAAGTGGTTAAATCAGGAGTTGCTAGGATTAAATGAGAGTTCATGGGAATTTGCTTTGTAAATCTCAGTGTTCTTTATATAGATAGATAAATCTTTATATATCTATATATATGTATCTTTATATATATATAGTTATATATATTTTTTAATTTACTGAGAGAGAGCGCATGCAAGCTGGGGGAGGGGCAGAGGCAGGAGAGAAAGAGTCCCCAGTAGACCAGACAGCCAGCACCAACCCCGATGCGGGGCCCGATCCCATGACCCTGAGATCATGTCCTGAGCTGAAATCAAGAGTCGGGCACTTAACCAATGAAGCCATCCAGGTGCCCCAACCTTACTGTTCTTTATAGTTGCTAGTATTTGCTCAAAGGAAGCTTCATGAAAACAGGTTCAGGCTGTATTCCTGGAAACAGGTGAGTGGGAGGGCAGAGGCTTACTGGAGCAAGTCAGAGGTAGCAGGTGCTAGCATACAGCTGTGTTACTGGTGAATACCACTGTGCCAGATACAGCTGTGTTACTGGAGAATACCACTGTGTTAGAGACAGCTGCGTTACTGGAGAATACCACTGTGTCAGAGAACACATGACTTGCGCACAGTTGTGTTATGTATGCAGCGAGTTCTCATTTTGTGTTCATGTTAGATTTGCCAAGCCCCTTTCCTGGATCTGGTTTTCATTGTCATTTAGTGTCCTCTGCTGGTAGTTTCTAGTACATTCACGTTGTCTGAAATACTGAGCCGTGTGCAAAAGAATGGAATGGGAAAATCTGAGCTCAGTTTGCAGTCCTTCGAGTAAATAATTGATTGAGGCAAGAATCTTCTAGGTGCTAAAGCCACTACTGGAGGTCTGTTGAGAGATCAGGGCCTTCGCCCAGTTTTAGAGGGCTACTCCATAGCCTGCTTTGTAATTTCAAAGGGAAAAAAGATACCTTTGCAAATGGAGAGATCTGATGCCATCGGCTTGAACCAACGGGTCACACTTAGCATCTCTAATAATACGACAAGCGCTCGTCTGCCCCTGATGTGATGCTTGTGTAAATATCTGCCACCCTGACGTTAATGAAGAAAGAGGTCTTCAGGCAAACCCACCTTAGGGATTTTCTGCAGAACACCTGGTCTGCACTTCCCCTGAGGTGTTATGAAACACATCGGGGGGAAAAACTATACTCAGTGAAATGAGGGTAAAAAAGGAAAACAAAATACAGCGTATGATCCTTCATTCAAAAGCAGAACAGCTATAAATGACATGATGGGGACAGTTGTGGGGACATTTGAATGTGGATTGCATACCAGATGATGATATTACACCCCTGGGCACTTATGCATGAGTGTGGTAGTGGCAGTGTGGTGGGGTGGGCCGTCTTAAGAGATTCCTGCTGAAGTATTTGGGGTGAAGTGTGGTATCTGAGGTGGCCATTTTCTCCAACTTTTTTTTAGGGAAAATTGAAGGCATGCCAGAAAGGTTTATTTAAAAAGTAACCTCTTAATGTACAATAGTTGCTGGGATTTGGAAGTGGCCATGTTTGTATATAGCTGAGAGCCCAAGCTTCAGATTTGTACACGATTCAGGAATTAGCCCAAGGTAACGTGGCTTGCCTTTGTACACTCACGTTTCCAGGGTCGCTTTTTTTCCCCCCCGCTTTTTTTTTTTTTTTTAAAGTAATGAGTACACCCAATGTGGGGCTTGAACTCACGACCCCAAGATCAACAGTGGCATCGTCTGCTGACTAAGCCAGCCAGGAGCCCCTCCAGGTTCACTTTTTTTTTTTTTTTTGATGATTTTATTTATTTATTTATTTGAGTGAGAGACAAAGAGACAGAGATAGTACACAAGCAGGGGGAGCTGCAGAAAGAGAGGGAGAAGCAGACTCCCCACTGAGCAGGGAGCCTGTTTTGGGGGCTTCATACAAGGACCCTGGGATCATGACCTGAGCCGAAGGCAGACGCTTAACCAACTGAGCCACCCAAGGCGTCCCTCCAGGTTCACTTTTAAGGCAGCGGCACCATAAGCAGTGTTCTATAAGGCTCATTTTTGTTTTCCCTTTTTACAGATTACCACCCATAGTGCGAGGAGGGGCTATTGACAGATATTGGCCCACCGCTGATGGTCGCCTGGTTGAATATGACATAGATGAAGTGGTATATGATGAAGATTCACCTTATCAGAACATTAAAATTCTACACTCGAAGCAATTTGGAAATATTCTTATCCTTAGTGGGGACGTTAGTAAGTATTCGTCCTTACCCCAATTGCATAGCAGACTGACGATGTTTTAGATTATGGTGCTTTCCTGACAAATACCACCATTGTGGATTTGTCCTGGTTTGTCTTTGGCAGTGCTGTTTTTTTGAGAGGAACATTTATGTCATATTAACCAACCTGTGGATTGTCTGGGCTTTCATGTTTTATTTTTATTTTTT
>NW_024423319.1:107092697-107100317 GCF_017311325.1 Ursus maritimus | reverse complement strand
AAGAGTCGGGCACTTAACCAATGAAGCCATCCAGGTGCCCCAACCTTACTGTTCTTTATAGTTGCTAGTATTTGCTCAAAGGAAGCTTCATGAAAACAGGTTCAGGCTGTATTCCTGGAAACAGGTGAGTGGGAGGGCAGAGGCTTACTGGAGCAAGTCAGAGGTAGCAGGTGCTAGCATACAGCTGTGTTACTGGTGAATACCACTGTGCCAGATACAGCTGTGTTACTGGAGAATACCACTGTGTTAGAGACAGCTGCGTTACTGGAGAATACCACTGTGTCAGAGAACACATGACTTGCGCACAGTTGTGTTATGTATGCAGCGAGTTCTCATTTTGTGTTCATGTTAGATTTGCCAAGCCCCTTTCCTGGATCTGGTTTTCATTGTCATTTAGTGTCCTCTGCTGGTAGTTTCTAGTACATTCACGTTGTCTGAAATACTGAGCCGTGTGCAAAAGAATGGAATGGGAAAATCTGAGCTCAGTTTGCAGTCCTTCGAGTAAATAATTGATTGAGGCAAGAATCTTCTAGGTGCTAAAGCCACTACTGGAGGTCTGTTGAGAGATCAGGGCCTTCGCCCAGTTTTAGAGGGCTACTCCATAGCCTGCTTTGTAATTTCAAAGGGAAAAAAGATACCTTTGCAAATGGAGAGATCTGATGCCATCGGCTTGAACCAACGGGTCACACTTAGCATCTCTAATAATACGACAAGCGCTCGTCTGCCCCTGATGTGATGCTTGTGTAAATATCTGCCACCCTGACGTTAATGAAGAAAGAGGTCTTCAGGCAAACCCACCTTAGGGATTTTCTGCAGAACACCTGGTCTGCACTTCCCCTGAGGTGTTATGAAACACATCGGGGGGAAAAACTATACTCAGTGAAATGAGGGTAAAAAAGGAAAACAAAATACAGCGTATGATCCTTCATTCAAAAGCAGAACAGCTATAAATGACATGATGGGGACAGTTGTGGGGACATTTGAATGTGGATTGCATACCAGATGATGATATTACACCCCTGGGCACTTATGCATGAGTGTGGTAGTGGCAGTGTGGTGGGGTGGGCCGTCTTAAGAGATTCCTGCTGAAGTATTTGGGGTGAAGTGTGGTATCTGAGGTGGCCATTTTCTCCAACTTTTTTTTAGGGAAAATTGAAGGCATGCCAGAAAGGTTTATTTAAAAAGTAACCTCTTAATGTACAATAGTTGCTGGGATTTGGAAGTGGCCATGTTTGTATATAGCTGAGAGCCCAAGCTTCAGATTTGTACACGATTCAGGAATTAGCCCAAGGTAACGTGGCTTGCCTTTGTACACTCACGTTTCCAGGGTCGCTTTTTTTCCCCCCCGCTTTTTTTTTTTTTTTTAAAGTAATGAGTACACCCAATGTGGGGCTTGAACTCACGACCCCAAGATCAACAGTGGCATCGTCTGCTGACTAAGCCAGCCAGGAGCCCCTCCAGGTTCACTTTTTTTTTTTTTTTGATGATTTTATTTATTTATTTATTTGAGTGAGAGACAAAGAGACAGAGATAGTACACAAGCAGGGGGAGCTGCAGAAAGAGAGGGAGAAGCAGACTCCCCACTGAGCAGGGAGCCTGTTTTGGGGGCTTCATACAAGGACCCTGGGATCATGACCTGAGCCGAAGGCAGACGCTTAACCAACTGAGCCACCCAAGGCGTCCCTCCAGGTTCACTTTTAAGGCAGCGGCACCATAAGCAGTGTTCTATAAGGCTCATTTTTGTTTTCCCTTTTTACAGATTACCACCCATAGTGCGAGGAGGGGCTATTGACAGATATTGGCCCACCGCTGATGGTCGCCTGGTTGAATATGACATAGATGAAGTGGTATATGATGAAGATTCACCTTATCAGAACATTAAAATTCTACACTCGAAGCAATTTGGAAATATTCTTATCCTTAGTGGGGACGTTAGTAAGTATTCGTCCTTACCCCAATTGCATAGCAGACTGACGATGTTTTAGATTATGGTGCTTTCCTGACAAATACCACCATTGTGGATTTGTCCTGGTTTGTCTTTGGCAGTGCTGTTTTTTTGAGAGGAACATTTATGTCATATTAACCAACCTGTGGATTGTCTGGGCTTTCATGTTTTATTTTTATTTTTTATTTTAAAGATTTATTTGTTTTAGAGAGAATGCATGAGCGGCTGTGAGGGGCAGAGGGAGAGGGGAAGCAGACACTATTCGGGGCAGAGCCCAACCAGGACCCGGGGCTCAACCCACGACCCTGAGATCATGACCTGAGCTGAAACCAAGAGCCAGACACTTAACTGACTGAGCCACCCACACGCCCCTAGGCTTTCATGTTTTATAGCAGAGCCATGAAAACTATGTCTTGATGTTCCTTTTTCTTAGTATTCTTAGTGTTGAGTATTTGGATTTTACTCATTATAAAGAAAATATGATTGCTTATTTTTTAAGAAATATTTTTGTTACGGAAAATTTGAAACCTAAGTAGACAAAATAGTATCATGAACCCATGTTTACTCACCATTGAGTGCTAACAATTAGCAACTCCTGGCCAGTCTTGTTTCCCCTAAACCCTGGTTTGCTTTGTCCCTCTCCTATTACTTGGAACAACTCTCAGATGCTGTATTTCATGTAATAAAAGATGTGATTGCTTTTAATTAGCATATCAGAACATTCTTAAGACTGAATTTTTCCCACTGACCAAAGTATATGTATATGTAACATATAGTATTAGGTGTCAGATGAGTAGGGTTGATGAAAAGTTCACAATCCAAAAAAAAAAAAAAAAAAGTATCTCTGCACATTGTTGACAGTTTTTAAAGATCAAAAATGAAAAAATTTGAATTTTAGACTAGATTCCAGCACTTTCTAGCATGGAGAGTCAGGTCGCGGTGTGGGTTTGGGTAGAGTCACCATTTTGTCCCTGTGTTTTTCCTACCTAGATCTGGCAGAGAGTGATTTGGCGTATACCCAGGCCATCATGGGCAGTGGAAAAGAAGACTACAGTGGCAAAGACGTGCTGATTCTTGGGGGTGGAGATGGGGGCATATTATGTGAAATAGTCAAACTGAAACCAAAGATGGTCACTATGGTAGAGATATCCTTTGTTCGGAGATCAAGTTCGGTTGGGTTCTGTTTTCTTCCTCTTTTTTTGTCTTAAGACTCCAGTTAATGTTATGAGGCAAATGCTTTATAAATACTGCCTTGAAGAAACATTTCCATTTGGTACCGATAGCCTTTTTATGTGGCTACAAACAAAGCAGCAGAGATCCTCTAGTTGAGAAAACAAGAAAGCAACCTTGGTACGGTGTCTGCTGCTTAGCACTTTCTGAAAGGGCTTCTTCATGAGAAGAGAAAATTCAGTTCTTTTTGAGTGACCTTGATACAAAATGAAATCGTTGTCTCATTCACCATCGTTTTGGGAAATCGGATACCCAAGTTAGTGTTATAAAATTTATGTTTGTCTTACCTTTATTTTTTATAAAGATTTTATTTTACTTTATTAAGATTTTATTTATTTATTTGAGAAAGAGAGAGAGCATGGGGAGGGGCAGAGGGAGAGGGAGAGAGAATTTCAGGCCAACTCCACGCAGATCCGGATGCGGGGCTCAATCTCACAACCCTGAGATCATGACCTGAACTGAAATCAAGAGTTCGATGCTTAACTGACCCACCCAGGTGCCCCTACCTTTTCTTTAAAGTATTACTATTTCTGGGGCGCCTGGGTGGCTCAGTGGTTAAGCATCTGCCTTTGGCTCAGGGCGTGATCCCAGGGTCCTGGGATCGAGCCCCGCATCGGGCTCCCTGCTGTGCTGGAAGCCTGCTTCTTCCTCTCCCACTCCCCCTGCTTGTGTTCCCTCTCTCGCTGGCTGTCTCTCTCTCTGTCAAATAAATCAATAAAATCTTTAAAAATAAAGTATTACTATTTCAGAATTCTTTGATAGATCCAAATTCTGGATAAATTTCTCCTTGACCTGTTTGAACATTGACCAAATGGTGATTGATGGATGTAAGAAATACATGCGAAAAACATGTGGCGACGTCTTAGACAATCTTAAAGGAGACTGCTATCAGGTAATTATGTTTTCTAGATAACATTTTGAAGTCAGCTAATAATAATATTGACTTGAATTGTACCTTCCTAAAACAGCTTTAAGGGTGATTGGTTAAGAAGGTAAATAGATCATCTTGGAGGGAAGGAAAATTTTTTTTTCCCTCTACTGTTAGAAGGTGGAGGAGGGACAGTAAAAGTATCGCCCCAAATTGCGAAGGCACTTGCTGACCGGAAAACAAAGTAGGCCACTCCATAGAGTTTACACCGAGTCTCTCCAGGGACACTTAACTGACAGGCAGGATTGGGCAGAGGATGGTCCGCGGCAGCTGCACAGTTAGGGCATTGTAGTGCGATCATACTGTTCCCATGTACCTCAGATGGTATGCGTGCACCTAATTGACTTTTAATCAAGCCAACCTTTGATTAGATTTTATGGCACCACCTGTGCATGAGAAAGGCGAAAGACTGTTCTCCCTAACAGATTCATGGGAAGCCAAAACGCATCCCATCCTTCCTTGGCAGGCATTTCTGACGTATGTGTATTATTCTCTAAGGTGCCAGAACACATAATCCCAAAAGAGATAATTGAGCAAACATGAACAAACTAAGAGGGCCAAAGATGGACTCACCCTTACCCTCTGCCCTTCTAGTTCTTGGCCAAGACTCCCCTAATAAAAGACAGATTAACAAGAGAAAAACAGAAGTCGATTAATGTATATACCTCATGTGTACTTGGGAGAGACCCAGAGATAACTGAGTAACCTAGAGGTAGCTTTAGAATTTAGGCTTAAATATCTTAATAGGGAAAGGGGTCGTAAGTGTCTTGGGAAGAGTGAGTGACTTTTAGGAAAGATAACGGGCCTTTGGAAGAATAGATGGGGGGTAGGTATGATATTTGTGACTAAGTTTGTCTGGATGTGGTATCCATCTCCTGTCCTGTGATAGAGGTCAACCTTCCCTGGTTGAATCCCCTAGGGAGGGGATCTCTGACATTTGAGTTCCTTTAGGAGGATGTATCTTTAGGCAGATTGAAGGGGAGTTCAGAGAAAACTGCTTTCTGCATTTTCTGTTTTTCAAGTGCCTATAGCTCAAAATAATACACCAAAGTGGCATATTTTGAGGTGACACATCGTGCTACTCTTCAGACTCTGTGTGTGAGTTTTGTGTACGTCTGAATAATTGCTTCTTGCTGAGCAAATTAGTTTCTGTCCTAAATTGTACTGTACTTGCAGGTTCACCAATTAATGGTTCGTGGGCTATGTTTTGTATTGTACTTTGAGCACGCATGTGTTCAGTGGTTACATCTGCAGTACTTGTTAGAGCAAGAGAACCAAGCAAATGCATTTTATTTGAACAGGATCTTAAATGTATGTCTTCAAAAAAAAAAAAGTACGTCCTCAGATTTATGAACCATTTAGACAAGTGCTTTAATTTGTTGATCTGTAAGTTGCTTACCCCTCCCCTATCTTCCCTAATGTGTTTGCATCCAAATTTGATTTCATGGTGCATGCATGTTAATTTTTTAAGCTGAAAGAGAATTCTATCTATATTGTAATGTTAGGTGTGATTGTTTTGTGGGCAAACGGGAAAGAAGGATATATATATTTCACATGCAGTGTTTGAGAGTTTTAAGAAGGGGTGGGGCGGGTTGGGCAGTAGGTTCATCAGAGCATGACAGATTCGTTTCCCTCACATGGAGCAGAAAGTTACCATTGTTGTCAAATAACGTTTGCATTGTTAACCAGACTCTCTGTCTAAGGTGTCTTAACCTGTAATCCTCAACCCTGTACCAGGTGGCTGTTATTTCTGTTTTATGGCTGAAGAAGATTCAACTTAGAGAGTTCAAAGGACATTTATTCAGGGTAATAGGGTAACTTTAGAAGAGTGATTCACTCCGATACCCGGCTCCCTGGCTCCTTCTGTGACCTCCTTATATGGATTCAGAAAAAACTATTTAAGCATAAGCAGAACTGCAAACCCAAACCAGTACGGGGAGTTGTAGGTTGTTGTAATTAGAGGCTGGATGTACGTGGGACGATTTACTAATGGATTTCGAAAACAGCTCTTGACTTGCACATCTGTCTGAAAGCAGAGCACCAAAGGCAGGTGGTGACATTGACAGTTGGACATTCTAGGGAATGGAAAAGTAGTATTTTATTTGAAATGATTCTTCTTTTGAGGAAGTTGGGTGCCTGAATACACCCGCCCACCCCTCCCGTCTTCTTGCTGGATTAGAACAACCATTAGAGGGGAGCCTGGACAATTCTTCTGAGGTTGAAGGTTTTCTGAGGGCTCTCAAGGGGTGGGGAGTTCCTTGTCTGGGGGTATCCACAAGCCCCTTAGCCGTTAAAATATTACCACTGAAAAAACACCAGGTCTTTGCAAATGTTTATTTCAAAAACATAATTACTCTAAGCATTTTTAGAAAATAGAAAATGTTCCAAAGTGCTCCCCATTCCTTTCATAATGACAGAGTAACCTTAATACTAAAATCCTTAAGGTAGTACAAAAAGAGAATTAGAGATTAGTTTTAATGAGTATACAAGATTTTCAAGTAAAAGAGTAAATTAAATCTAGCAGTTTATTTAAAGAACTCTATTAGGCCTAAGAAAGATTTAGTTCAGAAACATAAAGATGGAAATCTTAAGAAATCTGTCAACATGATTTATTATATGAACTATTTAAAAGAGAAAATGTATTAACAGGTGACAAAGCATTTGGGGGATATTTAGCAGTCGTTCGTAATGAAAAGTCTTTTAAGTAAGATAAAAGTGCAATAAAGGGAAACTACCCAAACATAACAAACTATAAGAAACTTAATGTTGTATAAAATGGCAAAATACATAAGGCATTTCCAGTAAAACTAGAAATAAGGTGAAGATGCTTATTATTACCTTTATTCAACATTGTTTTTGAGGCATTCGCTAATGTAGTAAGGTAGGAAAATGAAAACAGTATAAATATAGAAAGAATCATTTGTAGATGATATGAATGCTTAGAAAAATCTAGGAAACTCACCTAGAAAATTAGTTGGGTTCATGAGAATTTGGTGAAGTGATTGGAGGGAGACAATCTAAAAAATTTTTTTTAAGCTATGTTAAATGCAAAACAGTTTGAATGGAAATTGGAGGCAGAAAGTGGGCTGGAGATCCTGTTTAGAATAATGACCAATTGGTCTTTTTAAGTTACTAAATTGAATTCCAGTGTAGTTAACAAGAGTATTATATTAGTTTCAGATGTACGATATAGTGATTCAACAGTTCTGTACATTACTCAGTGCTCATCACGATAAGTGCACTCTTACTCCCTATCACCTATTTCACCCATCCCCCTGCCCACCTCCCCTCTGGTAGCCATCTGATTGTTCAGTATAGTTAAGAATGTTTTTTGGTTTGTTTCTATTTTTGTTGTTCATTTGTTTTGTTTCTTAAATTCCACGTATGAGTGAAATCATATGGTATTTGTCTTTCTCTCACTGACATTTCACTTAGTATACATACTAGCTCCATCCATGTCATTACGAATGGCAAGATTGCAATCTTTTTTATGGCTGAATAATATTCCAGCGTGGGG
>NW_024423319.1:107086059-107092687 GCF_017311325.1 Ursus maritimus | reverse complement strand
GTGTGTGTGTGTGTGTGTGTGTGTGTGTGTGTGTGTGTATACACACACACACCCCGCTTCTTTGTCCATTCATCAATTGATGGACACTGGGGCTGCTTCCATATCTTGGCTATTGTAAATAATGCTGCCATAAACGTTGGGGTGCATGTATCCCTTTGAATTAGTAATGTTTTTGTATTCTTTGGTTAAATACTCAGTAGTGCAGTTGCTGGGTCACAGGGTAGCTCTGTTTTTAACTTTTTGAGGAACCTCCATACTGTTTTCCATTGTGGCTGCTGCTGTTTGCATTCACACCAATAGTGCAAGAGGGTTCCCTTTTCTCCACATCCCTGCCAACACCTGTTGTTTCTTG
This sequence comes from Ursus maritimus, assembly GCF_017311325.1. Lineage (NCBI taxonomy): Eukaryota > Metazoa > Chordata > Mammalia > Carnivora > Ursidae > Ursus > Ursus maritimus. The sequence continues at coordinate 107,092,335 of NW_024423319.1, read as the reverse complement.
TGGTGATTTTAGCCATTCTGACAGGTGTCAGGCGATATCTCATTGTAGCTTTGGTTTGCATTTCCTTGATGATGAGTGATGTTGAGCATCTTTTCATGTGTCTGTTGGCTGTCTGGGTGTTGTCTTTGGAAAAATGTCTGTTCATGTCTTCTGCCCATTTTTAAGTTGGATTATTTGTATTTTGGGTGTTGAGTTGTGTAAGTCGTTTATATATTTTCGATACTAACCCTTTATCAGATATTTGCAAATATTTCTTCTCCCATTCCGTAGGTTGTCTTTAGTTTTGTTGATTGATTCCTTTGCTCTGCAGAAGCTTTTATTTTGATGAGGTCCCAGTAGTTTATCCTTGCTTTTATTTCCCTTGCCTCAGGAGACATATACAGAAAAATGTTGCTATGACTGATGTCAGAGAGGTTACTGCCTGTGCTCTCTTCTAGGATTTTTGTAGTTTCAGGTTTCATATTTAGGAATAATGACCAATTGTTAAATAAATTTTTTTAAAGATTTTATTTATTGGGACCCCTGGGTGGCTCAGTTGGTTAAACGTCTGCGTTTGGCTCAGGTCATGATCCCAAGGTCCTGGGATCGAGTCCTGCATCAGGCTCCCTGCTCAGCAGGGGAGCCTGCTTCTTCCTCTGCCTACTGCTTCCCCTGCTTGTGCGCGCTCTCTCTGACAAATAAACTCTTAAAAAAAAAAGATTTTATTTATTTATCTGAGAGGGTGAGAGAGAGAGAGCATGAGACAGGGGAGGGTCAGAGGGAGAAGCAGACTGAATGGGTAGCCTGATGTGGGGCTCGATCCTGGGACTCTGATCCTGGGACTCCGATCCTGGGACTCTGGGATCATGACCTGAGCCAGAGGCAGAGGCTAATCGACTGAGCCACCCAGGCGCCCCGCCAAGAAAAAAATGTTTTAAAAATCATACTGCAAGGAAATTTGCCCTGTTGTTTATTAATTTACTGTTAAAGCATAGTAATCAAATAGGGAGTGTGATGTTGACACAGGAATGGCTATATAAGAGGAATGGCACAAAGACTTTGAACATGTCTGAGTGTGTATTCGTACAAGTAATAGGTGGCCTAAGGTATATTTCAGTTCACTTGGGAAAAGGAGATTGAGTTGATTTCATAGGTGATGCCAACACAATGGGCTGTCCATCTCCATGAGAAGAAAGTTAACATGACCCTAGGTGGCATAGAAAAATTAATTGCAGATGGCTTAAGCCCTGGATACAAAAACTTAGTACATTTAGGGAAATTTAGCATATTTAACCTTGGAGTTGGGAAACCTTTTAAAGAAAGACAAGAAACCCAGAAACTACAACAACATCCTAATCCCATAAACGAAGCTGGAAAAGTGGTAACAAACAGGACAGGGATTTAATCCCTTTAATAATACAGAGAGCCCCTACAACTTAAGATTTAAAAAAATAAGATAACTAAATTGAAAAATGTAAAGGACATGAACTGGTATTTTTCAGAAGACGAAAATCAAATAACCTGTAAACTTATAACAAGATGCTCACCCCTCTTAGTGGCCCAGCAAGTTCATGTGAAAACATTAGCAAGAGACCTGACAGAATAGAAAGAGGGACAATATCCAGGCACTAGGTGCTTGCACACAGTGCTGGTTGGAGTGTGAATTGCCATGCAAACTATAAAAACTAAAATGGGCGTGGCGTGCCTTTGGTCTCAGCAAGCCAGTGTTTGAATGTCTGGCCTACAGACAGTCATCTGTATGAGGAGGTTAAAGAGTAGTACATGTTTCATGGAATGATACAATTTTTAAAAATATCATTCCCCCAAATAAAAAAATCTATCATTACCTAGAACGGTGTTAGATGAAAAATTTTGAGTTCAGAATGTATGTGATCCTAGTTCTAAAAAAGAGAACAGCATGTGTTGGTAAGAGTGTATATGAGCATAGGAGAACACTGAGCGTATCCCACAGGATTGGTTAGTGTCTTCTAGATCTTTGTATGGTTGTACTTAGATGATGGATTAAGTGAAGCAAGTTATAAAACAGTAGGGCTGTAAAATCAAGTTCTTCAAATTGTGACTGAGGATCTGTGTAAGAACATTCAGAGGAAACATTCTGAAATAGGTTATTTTAGGGAATTAAGGCAAACTTGACTTCTGACTTCAATGAATTTGTTTCTCATGAGTATGTATTTTGTAACTGGAAAGTGAAAGACAAGGAGACTAACTCCTGCTAGTTAAGGATGTTGCCTATAGCCAGGTGGGTCCCCAGCATATAGCTTCAGTACTTCGAAGATTAAGGCAAGCCCCAAACTGAGTTCCTGTACAGTTGACCCTTGAAGAACAAGGGGTTAGGGGTACTGACTCCCCCCACACACGGAGTCAAAAATCTGCATATAACTTTTGACTCCCCGAGAACTTAAGTACTCAGAACGTGGTGTTGACTGAAGGCGTTACCAGGAACATAGTCAATTAACACATTTTGTATGTTGTATGTATTATATACTGTATTTGGACAATAAAGTAAGCCAGGGAAAAGAAAATGTGATTAAGAAAATCATAAGGAAGATACTTTTACAGTGTTGTATTGGGGGGGGGGCTGTGAAGAAGTGGACCCAGATGGTTCAAACCCCTGTTGTTCAAGGATAACTGTTTACTGCAAAGGATCTGTTTGAGAATTCCAACTCTTAACTGCTGTACTCGTTAATAATTGTGATTGTGGAGTTGGTATTTCTTACACGGTTGTATTACCAACAGTACTCAAAGTAGTTTAAAAAAAAGTGAAAAACTGTAGGCTAATAGTTTGAGGTGAGATGCAGAAAATCAATAGACAATGAAGTCATTCAGTGCCTAGCATAAAAGAAAATAGAGACAGTAGTAGGAGAGGCAATATAGATTGGAGTTAAAAATGTGAACTTGGCTTTCATATAGATCTAGGTGTACTTCTTGGCTCTGTTTCTTATTGGGTACCTTTGGGCAAGCTGTGTAACCCCTCCCCCTCTTCTCCCCCTTCTCCCTCCCTCCCTCTGTCTCTCAGAAGCACAGAACCCTTCAGGAATTTGTGTCGTCCTTGTGCATAGGTCATGCTCATCTTCCCTGTATGAGTCCAATTTTAAGTATGTGTGCAGCTGAAGTGAACACTACATAACCTCTCTCTCTCTCTCTTTTTTTTTTAGAGAGGGAGGAATGGAGGGGCAGAGGGAAGAGAAGGAATCTTAAGCAGGCTCCACGCCTCGCCCAGCAGAGAGCCCAAGATGGGGCTCGATCCCACAATCCTGAGATCATGACCTGAGCTGAAATCAAGAGTCGGACACTTAACCGACTGAGCCACCCAGGCGCCCCTATGCAAAGCCTCTCTTAACCTTGTTTTTCCATTTGTAAACTGCGGATAATAATAGTACCTGTAGATTTGTTGCTTAGGTTAAATGAGAAGGCAGGCAAAGCATCTATTAGGCACTGGATTGTAGCTGTTAGAGGCATGGATAGAAGTCATTTTTGTTCACGTGGCAGGTGCTGTGGGTCCCAGCAGCAGTCTGCAGTTTCCTCCCTCCTCTATGAGGGTTTAAACTTCCATCCACATGAGTTGCCTCACATGCATCTATTCCTGTTCTCTTTGGAAGGTTCTAATAGAAGACTGTATTCCAGTACTGAAGAGGTACGCCAAAGAAGGGAGAGAGTTTGATTATGTGATTAATGATTTGACAGCCGTTCCAATCTCCACATCTCCAGAAGAAGGTAGGTTCAGTTTTTTCTTTTAAAACCAAGGTAATGTTCATGAAAATGTTTTTCTCGGCACCTTGTGAGAATGGAACGATCTTAGAGATTGTCTCCTTCATTAGTTCCTTCATTTTTTCAAGGTAGTTCAGCTGAGGCCTGCAGTGGAAAGGTGGCTGGATTTCTGTCACTAAATGAGCACATTTACTCGGTCGTCGGAAACATAAAATGATTCAATAATCACATCACGGAGAAATTAGCTTCTTTGGGAATTTATTTCTGTTATGTGATTTTTAACCTGTACTGAAACTGGTGAGCTTTCTAAGCACCACCACAGACAATTCCCCATTCTCAAACCGCTTGCTCCAAATCACTGCTGGTTCGGCATTTCGGTGTTAGTGTTTTTTCTATAGTCTTGCCTTCCTGCTGAGTTGGCAGACTGGGTCCCCACGTGATGACCCTTGCTGTTTCTCTCTGGATGTCGGACGCTTCCCCCTTAAGCTGCTGTCTTTCAGATTTCAACCACTGCCCTTTTGGTCAAATCTTTATTGGTATCGTTAAAGCAGTGCTAAGCACATGAATATTTGCTTTTGACCTTGCTTATGTGCCCGTGTGTGCAGGATACCCAAAAATGACAGTAAATTTTTATGAATAAGCTCTTGAATATTGGGTCTTAAGCTCTTGGCTGTTTCTTTCTTTTTTGGGTGTTATTGAATATTAATGTGGATAGTTGACTTTTTAGATGTTGTTTCTGATGCATGCACATCCATATTTGTATAACTTAAAACTTTTTTTAACACCCAGATTCCACATGGGAGTTTCTCAGACTGATTCTTGACCTCTCAATGAAAGTACTGAAACAGGATGGGAAATACTTCACACAGGTAGACGACTGAACTGTTTTTTCCCCAAAACTCTCAATCAGAGTTTTATATTTTGAAATTTGCATGTATTTTATTGAAATTTATGTCTGTTAAGGTTAGAGCATCGTAACTGAATTATGTTCTTTCAAACAGTAGTTTGTAAATAGCTGACCTGTCATCTCTTGGGAATTCATGAGTTCGGTTGTGTCCTCTGCCCACTGTCCTGATAGACCAACCTTGGGCTGTGGCTGTAGTATGAGCTGCCGCCACCAGATGGAGACACAGATTGTGATTTTTTCCCCCCCCTCCCTGAATTTTCCCTCTCCTTATCCTCTAGGAGATTCTTCATTGGAAAAGCAGTTTATCAGCATGAGTTTCATAAACTGCCTTGCCTGTAGTATGAGCTCCTACCACCAGATGGAAGCAAATTGCTTTTTTTTCTCATTCTCTATGGGATTCTTAAATTTAAAAGAAAGTCTAAAGTTTGTATGTCTTATTATGTAAAAAATATACATAACCTGCTAAAGCCCTAAAGAAAATTCTGAAAATGACCACAAAAGGAGCTAAGTGATGATCTGAGTCTGTTTACTTGGTAGAGAGCTGATTCATAAGCAGAAGATAAGCCCTTCCGTGCTGGTACTGCTCGGCTGCGTACCTGTAATTCTTAAGGGCTTTCGGGAGACGGCCCCCATCCCTTTAAAGAGCATTAGTATATTTAAATGTCAAAAACTAGTAGAGAGGTCTTAACTTTATTCTCCCAAGGAGGCATTTTAATGCAGGCCTGGGGCAGTTGATGGGATCTGAGATGAATAATGCTGAAGACAACTTGGCAGCTCTAAGAGACACCTTGAATTAGTCTTCAGCCCATCCTGTTTTCCTTCTCTTCCCCCTGCAGGAAGACACCTCCCCCCCATGATGATTAATCCTAGACCTTGCCCTTGGTGAAAGTATCGGGAAGCTTCGAGGGAAACCGACAACTGTTTATGAATGGCTTTTTTTTTTTTTTTGCCTGATACTTAGAAATGATTTTTTTTTCTTTATGGATTCTGGACTTGACTGTAAAGCAGGGGTCTGCAAACTACGAGCCAAATCTCCCCTGCTGCTTGTTTTGGTGAGGTTTTCTTGGCAGACAGCCACACCCATTCATGACATTTTACCTTTGTCTGCTCTCATAGGGGCAGCGCTGAGTAGTTGTGATGGGGACTGTGTGATCTGCATAGCCTAAACTATTTTCAGTCTGGTCCTTTACAGAAGTAGTTTGCAGACCCATGCTTTATAGCAAGTCTACAGTGAAACCTGCGGAGGGCTGTGGAGAGTCGCGCTGTGGAGCGGGTGGGAATTGAGCTGACTCTGGTGGGCCCTGAGGTTTGAATCCGGGGAAGATAGGCTTTCAAGAGACTAGAAGAGACAGACAGGTGCTGGAACTTGACCTCCCTCCCTTCTCTTCCCCACTTCCCATTAAGAAAAGCCCTGGAGGTTCTTTGACACAAAATTATGTATGTGGCATTCATATAGATTATTATGCAAAATACTACCCCACCCCTTGAGAAGTGGACATTACTAGTACCCTCACTTAACACATCTACATTCTTCCCTAATCTCTGTCCACTTTCCAGAAGGTAACCCATTTCTTTTTTATTCCCATGTTTCTCTCTTTCTCTTTCTTTCTTTTTCTTTCTTTCTTTCTTTCTTTCTTTCTTTCTTTCTTTCTTTCTTTCTT
>NW_024423319.1:107042747-107086049 GCF_017311325.1 Ursus maritimus | reverse complement strand
TGGGAGTTTCTCAGACTGATTCTTGACCTCTCAATGAAAGTACTGAAACAGGATGGGAAATACTTCACACAGGTAGACGACTGAACTGTTTTTTCCCCAAAACTCTCAATCAGAGTTTTATATTTTGAAATTTGCATGTATTTTATTGAAATTTATGTCTGTTAAGGTTAGAGCATCGTAACTGAATTATGTTCTTTCAAACAGTAGTTTGTAAATAGCTGACCTGTCATCTCTTGGGAATTCATGAGTTCGGTTGTGTCCTCTGCCCACTGTCCTGATAGACCAACCTTGGGCTGTGGCTGTAGTATGAGCTGCCGCCACCAGATGGAGACACAGATTGTGATTTTTTCCCCCCCCTCCCTGAATTTTCCCTCTCCTTATCCTCTAGGAGATTCTTCATTGGAAAAGCAGTTTATCAGCATGAGTTTCATAAACTGCCTTGCCTGTAGTATGAGCTCCTACCACCAGATGGAAGCAAATTGCTTTTTTTTCTCATTCTCTATGGGATTCTTAAATTTAAAAGAAAGTCTAAAGTTTGTATGTCTTATTATGTAAAAAATATACATAACCTGCTAAAGCCCTAAAGAAAATTCTGAAAATGACCACAAAAGGAGCTAAGTGATGATCTGAGTCTGTTTACTTGGTAGAGAGCTGATTCATAAGCAGAAGATAAGCCCTTCCGTGCTGGTACTGCTCGGCTGCGTACCTGTAATTCTTAAGGGCTTTCGGGAGACGGCCCCCATCCCTTTAAAGAGCATTAGTATATTTAAATGTCAAAAACTAGTAGAGAGGTCTTAACTTTATTCTCCCAAGGAGGCATTTTAATGCAGGCCTGGGGCAGTTGATGGGATCTGAGATGAATAATGCTGAAGACAACTTGGCAGCTCTAAGAGACACCTTGAATTAGTCTTCAGCCCATCCTGTTTTCCTTCTCTTCCCCCTGCAGGAAGACACCTCCCCCCCATGATGATTAATCCTAGACCTTGCCCTTGGTGAAAGTATCGGGAAGCTTCGAGGGAAACCGACAACTGTTTATGAATGGCTTTTTTTTTTTTTTTGCCTGATACTTAGAAATGATTTTTTTTTCTTTATGGATTCTGGACTTGACTGTAAAGCAGGGGTCTGCAAACTACGAGCCAAATCTCCCCTGCTGCTTGTTTTGGTGAGGTTTTCTTGGCAGACAGCCACACCCATTCATGACATTTTACCTTTGTCTGCTCTCATAGGGGCAGCGCTGAGTAGTTGTGATGGGGACTGTGTGATCTGCATAGCCTAAACTATTTTCAGTCTGGTCCTTTACAGAAGTAGTTTGCAGACCCATGCTTTATAGCAAGTCTACAGTGAAACCTGCGGAGGGCTGTGGAGAGTCGCGCTGTGGAGCGGGTGGGAATTGAGCTGACTCTGGTGGGCCCTGAGGTTTGAATCCGGGGAAGATAGGCTTTCAAGAGACTAGAAGAGACAGACAGGTGCTGGAACTTGACCTCCCTCCCTTCTCTTCCCCACTTCCCATTAAGAAAAGCCCTGGAGGTTCTTTGACACAAAATTATGTATGTGGCATTCATATAGATTATTATGCAAAATACTACCCCACCCCTTGAGAAGTGGACATTACTAGTACCCTCACTTAACACATCTACATTCTTCCCTAATCTCTGTCCACTTTCCAGAAGGTAACCCATTTCTTTTTTATTCCCATGTTTCTCTCTTTCTCTTTCTTTCTTTTTCTTTCTTTCTTTCTTTCTTTCTTTCTTTCTTTTTAAGATTTTATTTATTTAACAGAGAGAGACAGCCAGCAAGAGAGGGAACACAAGCAGGGGGAGTGGGGGAGGAAGAAGCAGGCTCCCGGTGGAGGAGCCTGATGTGGGGCTCGATCCCAGGACTCCAGGATCACGCCCTGAGCCAAAGGCAGACGCTTAACGACTGAGCCACCCAGGCGCCCCTGGACTTTTTTTTAATAGCTGTTTCACTTATGTGTAATTTCCTATATCATTATATTGTTTAGCTTGCTTTTGAACTTGTTAAGAATGGTGTTGTTAGATTGTATTCTTCTGGACCTGTTATTTTTTTACATCACAGAAATCATAGCCTGCTAATTGTTAAATTTTAAAGATAAAAACAGGTGCCTGGATGCCTCAGTCGCTTGAGCGTCCTACTCTTTTTTTGAAAACTTACTTACTTCATTTGAGAGAAAGAGAGCACGAGCACGAGTGGGAGGGGCAGAGGGGGAGGGAAAGAATCTCGAGCAGACTGCCAGATGAGCGCAGAGTGGAGGGCTGGGGCTCACAGCCCCGAGATCATGAGCTGAGCTGAAAGCAAGAGTTGGACACTCAACCGACTGTGCCACCCAAGAGCCCCATGTGCCTTACTCTTGATCTTGGCTCAGGTTGAGCCCCATATTGGGCTACGAGCTGGGCATAGAGCCTACTTGGGATTCTCTCCCTCCCTCCCTCTGCTCCATCTGCCCCCATGCTGTCTCTGAAAAATAATAATAAAAGAGAAAAACAGTACAGAAATCTATAACGTAAAAAAGCAAGTGTTACCTACCCACATCTAACATGGGGCAGAGAAAACTTTCTAGAACCAAACTACTGAATTGGGATTCATCTCTTAGAATGCCCCCCCGCCCCGGCCAATTATTCCCTTCCCAACCCTAAGAGGTCTTTAATTCTCTATTGGGTTTTTGTTCTGCATCGCCAATGTTTTTTTTTTTTGTCCATTAAGACATTTTATTTGCATGTATGTGTTACATCCCTAGAAGCCCAGGATTTTCCCTCCTGTGTATTTTCATCTTGCTTCTTCTCATGTTCCATGATGCCAGCTAAGGTTGTCAGTACACTGAAACCAAACTGGTGGGATGGGAGCAGATTATTCTGCCATTTTTCTAGATCTTTGAGTTGTACATCAGATCTGGGGCTGGTCACTCCACACTTGGTTAACCTGCCTGTGAGGTTCACAGTGAGTTCAGAGTCACCAGTGTAACCCTGCTGCATCACCACAGGGAGAAACTGGACTTGGAGTTTGGAGCATGGCTTCTTACGTTCCTGGCGTTTGCCTCTCTTCTCGGCATTGTTAATGCTCCTGAGAGCGTCTGCCAGGACATTCATGCGCACCGTTACGGCAGCACCGAAAGATGTCTTTCTTAAGAAAAGAAAGAAATGTATTTCCATTTAAAAACACAGGAAAGTAAAATGTATCACATTACTTTTTTTGGGTCGGTCTCCATGTGTGGTGAGGTTTTTTCCTTTTTTTAAACTGCTTTTTGACAATGTTGGGGAAGAACAAATTGAAGCTTTCCTATTTCCTTACCACATTGTCAGTAAGGACGTCCTCCCATATGCCCTCAATAAAGAGAGTGTGGTGTCAATTTTAAGATGGCAAGAAAAACCATTGAACTGTGCACCTAGGTGGCATTTTCATTCTATAGCTTCCCCAGTGGTGGTGTGTTCTAAAAACATCCAGGCAGTGTTTTCTATTTGTGAGTCTTAAATTACACGTGTGGTGTTTATATACTCTCACGGTGAACTTGATGTTGAAACCAAATTATATACTGGTGAAGGGCACTTTGGCCAAATCCCACTGCAGGACCCTAGATGATGGGTTACTAAACGAGCTGGCACTAAAGGACGACGTCATGCTGAGCCAATGTGCTAAGTTAAAACCCCCGAGGGAAGCTCTCAGAATAGTTCTTTTTGCCCACTTGCCAGTGGCTGGTTGGTTGGTTTCGAAATGCCCTTCATGGGGATGCTTACATCACGGGATGCCTTCATTTGTAAATGATTTTCATTTTACATTGTACTTGGCTATTCTAAGGCGCACTGGTAGTGAAGTTGTTAAGAAGAAATGGAAGCAGCACAGATACTCAGTAGTCTTCAGAATGTTAAGAACTTCAGAGGTTAGGGGCGCCTGGGTGGCTCAGTCGTTGAGCGTCTGCCTTCGGCTCAGGGCGTGATCCCGGCGTTATGGGATCGAGCCCCGCATCTGGCTCCTCCGCTGGGAGCCTGCTTCTTCCTCCCCCACTCCCCCTGCTTGTGTTTCCTCTCTCGCTGACTGTCTCTATCTCTGTCAAATAAATAAATAAAATCTTTAAAAAAAAAAAAAACTTCAGAGGTTAAAAGGAAATGGGTGGTATTAAGTACCCATTACGAAAAGCCCTTAGGGAAAATTGTGCTAAAATGATAAGCCCTACCCCCGACCTATGGAATGAAAATCACTTGTGATTCACATGCACATTACAGATTAAGAAGCAGTGCTTTAGGGGCACCCAGCTGGCTCAGTCAGTGGAACGGGGGACTTGTGAGAGGGACTCTTGATTGCGGGCATGTGAGTTCGAGCCCCACCTTCGGTGTAGAGATTACTTAAAAAAAAATGAAAATGAAGCAGCAGCACTGTTCTAGAACCACGCAGATACCGGATCCATAGCTCTACTCTGTTCTGGGCCCACATCTCATTCATCCTTTTTTCTTCATGGTCGCAGAGTGGCTGCTGCAGCTTCAGATGTCACCTCTAGGTTCTAGGCTGGAAGTAAGTTGAAGAGGCAGGTCACTCTTGTATATCCTTGATTGTCCAGAAGCATAAACTTTCCCAGGAGCCCCCAGCAGACTTCGCTCTATCTCCCTGACCACTCCTGGCTGCTGGGAAGGCTGAGAAAGTGGTGGCAAGAAAGGGAGAAAAATTAGAACAACGAAGTCAAGAGAAGATGTTTGATAAGGAGTGGAATTGCGGGATAGCCTTAGTACATATATTCTGAATAAACTTTTGTTCTCGTAGGCCTTAAAATCACATACTTGGGGGAAAGCATGGAGATGGGAATATAGTTCGGTATCATTGTCTTAGCTTCTTAGGAGGGTTGTAGTTTCAAACCATTCTGGAAATTGAGAACATTATCGTTGTGATGTTTCCTTCTCAACACCGTGGTGACGACTGGGCAAACATTTTGAACAGCTATGTGTACGAATCGTTGCTATTGTGTGTTGTTGCTACAGTGACTGTGTTACTAGTGAGAAAGTGGTCTCCCTGCTTACTGTTGCTTCGTACTCTGAATAATTTGAAACGGCTTGCTAAATGAGGCAGAAGAAGGGTGAGCTAATGGATCTATAAGTAGAACTGAACGCAGTTTGTCAAAGTACAGAAGCCTTATCTCATTTTCAAAGATGAACTTTCATCTAAAGCTAAAATTGTTTTCATTGATTAGAGACCTTCAAATGAGCAGGGCCCTCAGTGAGACTCGAGAATCCCATTGTTTGCTTTTCTCTCTTTGATTTAGGGCAACTGTGTCAATTTGACGGAAGCCTTGTCACTCTATGAAGAACAGCTCGGGCGCCTGTATTGTCCTGTGGAATTTTCAAAGGAGGTCGTCTGTGTTCCTTCATACTTGGAATTGTATCCTTAGACCATAACACTGTGTTGTCAGATCACAACACCCAAGTAAATCCCATGCCAGTTCAGCACTTAAATCCAATAATAAATGAAATTAGCTCTGTACTATATAAGGCCATGGCATTCAGATGTGGCTGCACATTGGAACTCCCTGAAACTTGAAAACAATACTCATTCCTGGGTCCCACCCTCAGCTGCTGGGGCGTGGCCTACCACAGCTCCCCAGGTAGTTGTACTGATTAAGCCCCCCTGGTTCTCAGGCCCCACCCAGCAGAGGCTGGCGGTAAGGCCTGGTGAGCCATCTTAACCAGCCTGCCTGGAGACTGGGGTGCATCTAAAGCTTCAGAGGCCCTAGTCGAAGGCACCACTTGAGCTGTGGCGGGCAAAAAGAATGAATATGCTCATTCTATTCTACTTTTATATTAAAATGAATCCTACTTTAATATTAGTTTCTACACTGCACTTGATCCCAATTTGCACTAGAAACCAAGAGCTAAAAAACAGTGCTGGAGATTTCAGAGTTAATGTTGGTGTTCTTTATTAGTTCCCCTTAGTAAAGTGTCCAGGAAAATAAAAGAACCCAGAGATAAACCAGCACGAGGATTGTCATTGGAAATTTAAAATGCCTTTCTTTCTCCTAAAAGGCAGACTCTGGGCTTCAGATAAAAACTTCCTTCTCTGAGGTGGCCGAGTCCAGTTTCCTGTCACAGCGGTCTTCGTTGCTATCTAGGATCGTGCAACTGCTCCTGGCCCTCTAGGCACTCCTTGCCTGCAAGCCCCGACAGCCCCGGACAGACACAGACCCTAGGAAACCCCCTAGGTCTCCCTAGGAGGAGGGGAGCAGGCTCTCTGTGGGGCGGCCATTTTCTTCCATGGCCTGTGGAGATCCCTGACCTCTCTCCCCCTCCCAACTGTCCACCTTCATCACAGTTTCCTTTGGGAGCATTTTTCACACTCGGATCTGTTTATATATTGAGAGACTGTAGAAATTAATTGATGACATTTGGAGAAAAGGCTTCTGCCCTCTGGCTCCCCTCCATCCTTCCATCTTTTTCTCCTCCTCTTTCTCCCTCCCTCTCATTTTCCCACCCCCTCTCCCTCCCCCCCAATCTCTCACCTCCCTCCCACCCTTCCTTGTCGTATTCATTCCCTAAAACTTCTTAAGACCTAGGAAGCAGTAGCGTTACCTGAGGGAATGTTTGTATGCCTTTAGCCTTTTCTCCACTTTGCTCCCTTCTCCCCACTGTCGTCCCGGTCACAGGTGGGAGGTGTTCAGGCCATAAAGTGGCCTTGTTAAGAGGCTGTAATTCCCATCACCACAATGCTTCAAGCCATGAAACTCATCCGTGTTCCAGTTTGTAGGCCAGCAAACAAATTTTAAGTGCTGTCTGTTCTTCCTTGAATTACCTGCTCGTATTCCTTGACTCTCTGTCCAGGTGGGTATTTTACACTGTTTGGAAGAAAGCTAAACCTTGAAGACCAATCTCTCCTAATCACGTGTGCTGCAAATAGCCTTCCTGACCTTCATATGCTGTACATGACATCGAAATGAGTCAGGCAATTGATTGTGATTTCCTTCAAGTTTTCTTTTTTTAATTATTATTTTTAATTTAAACAAAGCGAATGGAAAATGTATATTTTGATGCGCTAGGGTGTTAATTTTTTTTGAAAGTCAGCTGAAGGATGATTAGACAGCACAGCGAAGGCTGCTAAATGCACTGAACCCCTAGAATGTGATTTTTGTTACTTTTGTGTGTGTGTGTGTGGGCTTTTTGTTTTTGTTTTGGTAGACTTCGAATTTGGTTGTTTGGAGGAACGAACATCATTGTTTTGTTCTGGAGGGAAGTTCTTTGATGGTGTTTCTTTCCCAAAAAATTGACTTAGCTATTAAAATTTGGTGCTTATAAGAGTTAAGAAAAAAATGAATAGCAATGCTTCGATTAAAATCCTCCCCCCCCATCTCTCACCTCCCTCCCACCCTTCCTTGTCGTATTCATTCCCTAAAACTTCTTAAGACCTAGGAAGCAGTAGCGTTACCTGAGGGAATGTTTGTATGCCTTTAGCCTTTTCTCCACTTTGCTCCCTTCTCCCCACTGTCGTCCCGGTCACAGGTGGGAGGTGTTCAGGCCATAAAGTGGCCTTGTTAAGAGGCTGTAATTCCCATCACCACAATGCTTCAAGCCATGAAACTCATCCGTGTTCCAGTTTGTAGGCCAGCAAACAAATTTTAAGTGCTGTCTGTTCTTCCTTGAATTACCTGCTCGTATTCCTTGACTCTCTGTCCAGGTGGGTATTTTACACTGTTTGGAAGAAAGCTAAACCTTGAAGACCAATCTCTCCTAATCACGTGTGCTGCAAATAGCCTTCCTGACCTTCATATGCTGTACATGACATCGAAATGAGTCAGGCAATTGATTGTGATTTCCTTCAAGTTTTCTTTTTTTAATTATTATTTTTAATTTAAACAAAGCGAATGGAAAATGTATATTTTGATGCGCTAGGGTGTTAATTTTTTTTGAAAGTCAGCTGAAGGATGATTAGACAGCACAGCGAAGGCTGCTAAATGCACTGAACCCCTAGAATGTGATTTTTGTTACTTTTGTGTGTGTGTGTGTGGGCTTTTTGTTTTTGTTTTGGTAGACTTCGAATTTGGTTGTTTGGAGGAACGAACATCATTGTTTTGTTCTGGAGGGAAGTTCTTTGATGGTGTTTCTTTCCCAAAAAATTGACTTAGCTATTAAAATTTGGTGCTTATAAGAGTTAAGAAAAAAATGAATAGCAATGCTTCGATTAAAATTATAAATGAGAAATTTCACGTGTTTGTTGTTTTATTTCAGCCAGGTCCCTACTTTCTCACTGCTGATCTCACAGAACAAAGGTGTCTCCTTGTCTCTTTTTAGTTCTATTCTCTGACTCGGTGCCATTTATCTCTTTATAACGGGCTGGCCTTAGGGCCTTTTTTGAACAGTAGTAATGACTTCAGTTACCACTGTGGTAAAGGATACACAACCTATTGCATTCACCAGTTCTTCATTATAAAATTGGCCTGAGGATAGGAAAAGATTTGGCCTTACTGTAAAGTTGAAAGTCAGAAGCTTATTTCTATTCCCACTCATACTGGTGTCTTCGATGTGGAAATACAGATCATTTCGGATGGCTGCAGTGACACTTTTTAAGATTTTGAGATGCACAGAGACAGGATGATAGTTTGTGGAGACACCCGCAACGAGAGAGCAGAAACTCCCCTAAGGAAGTGAGGCAAGTAACGGCTTGGTAGTGTATTTGTGGGTAACAATCCACATCAAGGGTGGAGGTCTACTGACTCGGATTATTAGACATCAGTGGTTACATTGTTCTCATCAAAGGTTTATGCTGTATCAAGGATGGAGTGCATGTATGGTGAGTTGGCAGTAAGCAAAGCATTAAAAAATGGAAATATTCAGTGTGTATTTTGAGATAAAATTACCCTTTCTCCCAAGATAGGTTTGTCTATCCAGAACATCCTTCCTCTCAAGATAGGTTTGTCTAATAGGTGTTGTTCTTTTTCTTTTCAATCGCTTTGTTGTTATTTTTTCTAAGATTTTATTTTTTAAGTAATCCACCAACGTGGGGCTTGAACTCACAACCCCGAGATAAAGAATCGCATGCTCTACCGACTGAGGCAGCCAGGCGCCCCTCTAATGGATAGTCTTTAAAAAATGAGTGCATGCCAACTTTTCTTTTTTACTGGATTGGCATGGGAGAAGAAACAATAACAGAATAAAGGGAGAGTTAGTCATGTTGAAACTAGATCGGCTTTGAGCAAATATTTTTGTTGTGCATAGAGCTTAAAAACAGCATTGGTAGGCATTAAGAATCCTACTTACCCCCCTCAAACTCTTCTGTAATGCTTGGCCAAAGCTTTGTGTTTGCCTACTGTGTGACAAAAATGGTGGTATTGTGTATATATATATATATAATATAATAACGGTATATATATATATATATACTGTTAGAACACCATTTTAGCTTAACGGAATTGGATTTTTTCCCCCCATTATAGAAAAAGCAAGTCTATCTACTGTCTGGGTGTGCTGTGACTAATATTTGGGGCATAACTTTATACTTGAAGGCTAGCCTTGGTGCCACGGCTCAACCCAGTGCTGAGTCTGATGACACGCTTGTCCCGCCCAGAGGGGAGAGAGTAAGAGAGATGGAGCGGGTTGTGCCCGACCACAGAGGGCGCATTCGGGAGAGAGAAGCTGCTGGATGGGAACAGAGATGAAATACTTGCTGGGGTAGATTCTGACCCTGCTCATTCCTTTGTATTGGAGAAAGGATGATGCCTGATTGTTTTTTAACATCTTTGGAACTGTTCAGGCACACTGAACTGTGATAGCTAAAAACCACCTCTATTGCAGCGTTTTAAGGAAATGTTATACAATCTAAACCATTATTTTACTTTAATGGTTGTTGTGCCTCATATGATCTATATATAATCGAAAACAATATACCATCCTATCATACAGCCATTCTTTAATTAAAGACAAATACTGGCTGTAATAGAAATTCCATTCAACACATGAGCAGATAGCAAGAATTGGTTTATTTTTTAAAATGCTGCTTTCTCGTACAAATGTGATTGAATATTTTATGCAATCTTTTTTTTTTTTTTGGTCATACTTTATTAGGAATGCTAAAGACCTTTTTTTTTTTTTAAATGTTTTTTTATTATATTATGTTAGTCACCATACAGTACATCCCTGGTTTCTGATGTAAAGTTCGATGATTCATTAGTTGCATATAAAAACTCAGTGCACCATGCAATACGTGCCCTCCTTACTACTCATCACCAGCCTATGCCATCCCCCCACACCCTCCCCTCTGAAGCCCTCAGTTTGTTTCTCAGAGTCCATAGTCTTTCATGCTTCATTCCCCCATCTGATTACCCCCCCTTTCTTTATCCCTTTCTTCCCCTACCGATCTTCCTAGTTCTTATGTTCCATAGATGAGAGAAATCATATGATAATTGTCTTTCTCTGCTTGACTTATTTCACTTAGCATTATCTCCTCCAGTGCCGTCCATGTTGCAGCAAATGTTGAGAACTCGTTCTTTCTGATTGCTGAGTAATATTCCATTGTATATATGGACCACAACTTCTTAATCCAGTCATCTGTTGAAGGGCATCTCGGTTCCTTCCACGATTTAGCTATTGTGGACAATGCTGCTATGAACATTGGGGTGCATATGGCCCTTCTCTTCACTACGTCTGTATCTTTGGGGTAAATACCCAGTAGTGCAATGGCTGGGTCATAGGGTAGCTCAATTTTTAACTTTTTAAGGGACCTCCACACTGTTTTCCAGAGTGGCTGTACCAACTTGCATTCCCACCAACAATGTAGGAGGGATCCCCTTTCTCCACATCCTCTCCAACAATTGTTGTTTCTTGCCTTGTCTATTTTTGCCATTCTAACTGGCGTAAGGTGGTATCTCAGTGTGGTTTTGATTTGAATTTCCTTGATGGCTAATGATTTTGAACATTTTTTCATGTGTCTGTTAGCCATTTGTATGTCTTCATTGGAAAAGTGTCTGTTCATATCTTCTGCCCATTTTTTGATTTGTTTATTTGTTTCTCGTGTATTGAGTTTGAGAAGTTCTTTGTAGATCTTGGATACCAGTCCTTTATCTGTAGTGTCATTTGCAAATATATTCTCCCATTCCGTGGGCTGCCTCTTAGTTTTTCTGACTGTTTCCTTGGCTGTGCAGAAACTTTTAATCTTGATGAAGTCCCATAAATTCATTTTATCTTTTGTTTCTCTTGCCTTTGGGGATGTGTCATGAAAAAGGTTGCTTTGGCCGATGTCGTAGAGGTTGCTGCCTATGTTCTCCTCTAGAATTTTGATGGATTCCTGTCTCACATCGAGGTCTTTCATCCATTTGGAGTTTATTTTTGTGTATGGTGTGAGAGAGTGGTCAAGTTTCATTCTTTTGCATGTAGCTGTCCAATTTTCCCAGCACCATTTATTGAAGAGACTGTCTTTTTCCCACCGGATGTTTTTTCCTGCTTTATCAAATATTAGTTGCCCAAAGAGCCGAGGGTCCATTTCTGGGCTCTCTATTCTGTTCCATTGGTCTATGTGTCTGTTTTTGTGCCAGTACCATGCTGTCTTTGTGATCACAGCTTTGTAGTACAGCTCGAAATCCGGCATTGTGATGCCCCCAGCTTTGTTTTTCCTTTTCAACAGTTCCTTGGAGATTCGGGGCCTTTTCTGTTTCCATACAAATTTAAGGACTATTTGTTCCAGTTCTTTGAAAAATGTCCTCGGTATTTTGATCGGGATAGCATTGAAAGTGTAGATTGCTCTGGGTAGCATGGACATTTTAACTATGTTAATTCTTCCAATCCATGAGCATGGAATATCTTTCCATCTTTTTATGTCTTCCTCAATGTCTTTCAAGAGTGATTTATAGTTTCTAGAATATAGGTCCTTTACGTCTCTGGTTAAGTTAATTCCAAGGTAACGTATGGTTTTTGGTGCTATTGTAAATGGGATGGATTCCCTAATTTCTCTTTCTTCGGTCTCGTTATTCGTGTATAGAAATGCAACTGATTTCTGAGCATTGATTTTGTATCCCGCCACGTTACTGAATTGCTCTATAACTTCTAATAGTTTGGGAGTGGCTTCTTTTGGGTTTTCCATATAGAGTATCATGTCATCTGCAAAGAGAGACATTTTGACTTCTTCTTTGCCAATTTGAATACCTTTGATCCCTTTTTGTCGTCTGAT
This sequence comes from Ursus maritimus, assembly GCF_017311325.1. Taxonomy (NCBI): domain Eukaryota; kingdom Metazoa; phylum Chordata; class Mammalia; order Carnivora; family Ursidae; genus Ursus; species Ursus maritimus. Next base: position 107,073,905 of record NW_024423319.1, on the reverse strand, counting down.
TGCTGTTGCAAGGACTTCTAGTACTATGTTGAATAATAGTGGCGAGAGTGGGCATCCTTGTCGAGTTCCTGATCTTAAGGGAAAGGCTTCCAGCTTTTCCCCATTGAGAATAATATTTGCAGTAGGCTTTTCATAGATGGCTTTTATGAGATTGAGAAATGTACCTTCTATTCCTACACTCTGAAGGGTTTTAATCAGGAAAGGATGCTGTATTTTGTCAAATGCTTTTTCGGCATCGATTGAGAGGATCATATGGTTCCTGAGTCTTTTCTTGTTGATATGATGTATCACGCTGATTGATTTGCGAATATTGAACCACGCTTGCATCCCAGGTATGAATCCCACTTGATCGTGATGGATAATCCTTTTAATGTACTGTTGGATTCTATTAGCAAGTATCTTGTTGAGGATTTTGGCGTCCATATTCATTAGGGAAATCGGTCTGTAATTCTCCTTTTTGAGGGGGTCTTTGCCTGGTTTGGGGATCAAGGTAATATTGGCCTCATAGAATGAGTTTGGTAGCTTTCCTTCTGTTTCTATTTTTTGAAATAGCTTTAGGAGAATAGGTATTATTTCTTCTTTGAATGTTTGGTAGAATTCCCCAGGAAAACCGTCCGGGCCTGGAGTTTTGTTATTTGGAAGGTTGTTTATCACTGACTCAATTTCTTCATAATTAATTGGCCTGTTTAAGGAATCAATTTCTTCCGGTTTCAATCTTGGTAGTTTATAGGTTTCCAGGAAGGATTCCATCTCTTCCAGATTGCTTAGTTTATTGGCATATAGCTGTTGATAAAAATTTCTAATAATCCTTCCAATTTCAATGGTGTTCGTCGTGACCTCTCCTTTTTCATTCATAATTTTAATAATCTGGGTCCTTTCTCTTTTCTTTTGGATAAGTCTTGCCAGTGGTCTGTCAATTTTATTGATTCTCTCAAAGAACCAGCTTCTAGTCCTGTTGATCTGCTCTACTGTACTTCTGGTTTCTGCTTGATTGATTTCAGCTCTAATTTTGGTCAACTGCTTCCTCGTGCGTGGATTAGGCCTGTCCCTCTGTTGCTGTTCCAGCTTCTTGAGGTGAGAATATAAAAACTGCATTTTAGATTTTTCTATTCTTTTGAGTGAGGCTTGGATGGCTATGTATTTCCCCCTTAGGACTGCCTTTGCAGTATCCCATAGGTTTTGGACTGTTGTATTTTCATTCTCATTGGTCTCCATAAATTGTTTAATTTGATTTTTGATTTCCTGGTTTATCGAGTCATTCCTGAGCAGGATGGTTCTTAGTCTCCAAGTGTTTGAGTTTCTTCCAAATTTTTCCTTGTGGTTGAGTTCCAATTTCAGAGCGTTGTGGTCTGAGAATATGCAGGGGATAATTTCAATCTTTTGGTATCGGTTGAGACCTGTTTTGTGTCCCAGAACATGGTCTATTCTTGAGAATGTTCCATGGGCATTAGAATAGAATGAGTATTCTTTGGTTCTGGGGTGTAGTGTTCTATATATATCTATGAGGTCCAACTCGTCGAGTATGGCATTCAAAGCCTTTGATTCTTTGCTTAGTTTTTGCCAGGGTGTTCTGTCTATTTCTGAGAGTGGAGTGTTGAGGTCCCCTACTATTAATGTATTTTTATTTATATGTCTCTTTATTCTGGTTAAGAGTTGGCTTGTGTATCTTGCTGCTCCCCTGTTGGGGGCATATATATTTATAATTGTCATATCCACTTGTTGAATACTTCCCTTAAGAATAATATAGTGCCCTTCTGCATCTCTAACTATAGTCTGTAGTTTAAAATCCAATTTATCTGATATGAGAATTGCTACCCCAGCTTTCTTTTGAGGTCCATTTGCGTGAAAGATGGTACTCCATCCCCTTACTCTCAGTCTGAATGCATCTTTGGGTTCGAAATGAGTCTCTTGTAGACAGCAAATGGATGGGTCATTTCTTTTTATCCAATCTGCAACCCTGTGGCGTTTTATGGGATGGTTCAAACCATTTACATTAAGACTGATTACTGAGAGATATGATTTTAATGTTGCCATGTTGCCAGTAAAGTCTTTGTTTGTATTGGCTGTGACTTTCTGTTCTGTATCACTCTTGGGGCCTTTTTACTTTTATAGAACCCCCCGTAATATCTCCTGTAGGGCTGGTTTCGTGGTTACAAAATTGGTTAGTGACTGGCGATTCTGAAATGTCTTTATTTCTCCATCAATTCTGAATGACAGCCTTGCTGGATAAAGGATCCTTGGCTGCATGTTTTTCTCTGAAAGAGCTTTAAAAATGCTCCCCCAACCCTTTCTCTCATTCCAGGTCTGTGTAGACAGGTCTGACGTAATTCTGATACCTTTGCCTTGGTACGTGAGAAATTTCTTTGCCCTGGCCGCTTTCAATACTGTATCCTTGGATCTAATATTTGCGAATTGCACTATGACGTGACGTGGCGTAGGTTTGTCGTGGTTGAGCTTGGGAGGGGTCCTCTCTGCCTCTTGGACACAAATGCTTGTTTCCTTTGCTAGATTAGGGAAGTTTTCAGCTACAATTTGTTCCAATATCTCTTCTAGACCTCTGTTTTTCTCCACCCCCTCGGGGATGCCAATGATTCTGACATTGGAACGTTTCATTGAGTCAGTAATCTCCCGTAACCTACATTCTTGCGTGTGGATGTTTTTGAGTCCAGATTCTATTTTAGCTTTCTGTTCTATAACCCATCCTCCAATTCGCTGATACTTTCTTCTGCCTCATTCACCCTGGCCATCAGAGCCTCTAGTTTTGACTGCATTTGGCTCATAGACTTTTTAATTTCTGCCTGATTCGCTCTCATTTCCGCCCTTAGAGATTCTATATTCTCATTAACATTTTCGTTAATACTTTTTTCAAGTCTACACATCATGACCATTGTTACTCTGAATTCCATTTCTGATAATTTGGGTACATCCATATCCATTAGTTCTGTGGGAGTGGCGACAGACTCATTGTCTTTTCTTTGCTGGGGGGGGACTTCTCCTTCTCGTCATTCTGATGAGAGGTTGCGGGGTTGTCCAGAGCCCAAATTATTGACCGGGACCCAGGCCGTGTGCCCTTGTTTTATAGGGATCTTAGGGATGTGGGCTTCTTGATTTTTCAGCCTGCCTCCTGTGTTCTGGGGGAGGGGCCTGCGGCGCCGATACTCAGGCAGCCCTGTTTGGTTAGAGTCTCCGCGTCCCCTGCGAGGGGGGATGGGGGTGGGCACGCTGTGAGCCGGTGTTTCCAGGCTTTTGTTCTCTGGCGGGTTTCCCTGGCGGTTTGCTGTCCCTTTTCTGAGAGTCAGAGCAGCAGTGGCCGAATCTCAGCCTCTGTCACAGAACAGAGGGATTGCGGCCCGTTCTCTACTAATGTTCTGGCCACTTTAACTCTGTTCCTGTTGGTGCTGCTCAACCCTGCAGCGTCCCAGGATGTGCGCCCCACACCCGGCGTCCCAGCCCTCACTTCCAGGGCCGGCGCGTCTCTGTCCTTTGTGTTTCTAACGCTGCCAGCCGCCCGGCGCGTGCTCCGGAGCTCCCGGTCTCAGTCTGGATCCAGTGAGCGCACCGGGATTCCGGGGTTCCGCGAGATGCCTGGTGGCGCGCGCACCCGGCTCCCGGTCTCAGTCTGCTGTTTTGTGGGTGCCGTCCGCGAGCCCCCGCCCGCTCTCCCGTGCAAGTGGCTACCGCTTCCCGGTGCCCAAACGCGGCGGCTCCCTCCCCCTTCCGTTTATCTTCCGATATCTGTGCACGGTTTCACGGCTCCCCGCTTCGTACCTCAATACTCAGCGCTGGAGATGTTCATTTGTAGAGATCCAGATGCATCTTCCTGCGTCTCAGGCTGACTCCGTGGATGTTCAGGATGGTCTGGTACCTATCCAGCTCGACTCGGGACCGGCTGAAAAAGGGGTCCCCTACTCCTCCGCCATCTTAACTCCTCCCCCTATGCAATTTTTTTTTAAGTTGAAAGAGTAGAGGGAGAGAGAATCACAAGCAGATGCCCTGCTGAGTGTGGAGCCAGATATGGGGCTTGGTCCTGTGACCCAAGATAACGACCTGAGCCAAAATCAAAAGTCGGACCCTCAACTGACTGAGCCACCCTGGCACCCCCCGTTTTTTTTTTAAGATTTTATTTATTTATTTGACAGCCAGAGAGAGGGAACACAAGCAGGGTGAGTTGGAGAGGAAGAAGCAGGCTTCCAGCGGAGCAGGGAGCCCGATGCGGGGCTGGATCCCAGGACTCTGGGATCACACCCTGAGCCGAAGGCAGACGCTGAACGACTGAGTCACCCAGGTGCCCCCACCCACCCCCTTTTTAATGAAAAAAAATTTTTTTTTAATTTGAGAGAGCTTGAGGAAGGGCAGAGGGAGAGGGTGATTGAATATCTTAAAGGCTTGATCAATGGTGGGCTGGAGGAAGGCTGGGTTAATTTTTTACTGGGCGAGAGCAATGCTGATGTTATAATGGTGCCTTCTACTTCCGGTGCAGTTGAATAATCACCCCCTTGCTTGCGTTAACTATTATTGGTATGAGTTTGCGTCTGTCTCAGGTTGATGAATTTTGTTCCGTTCCCATGGCTCCTGGGATTGGGTGAAGGCAGTGTGTGTGTGAGGTCACATGTCGCTGGCCTGTATTTGAGACTCGAGAGCAGCACTGCTCCAAGTTTGGTCCTTCAGTCAGTTCTTCATTTTCTAAGCCCTTTGTTTACTTCAGGTGAGCTTTTTGTTCCTAGCAAGGCCTTCATGAAGGAAGCTGTGTGCTGACTTACACTACGGCTGTGCTCCTTACCCAGTCTTGGAATAACACTTGAGGTGGCACTGTTCTAGAAGCTAGCCGGGCAGCATTATTTGGTAGGAGGTGTGATGTGGCCGGGAAGAAACATTTAGCCTCTTTCTATCACCCTGTTGCTGAGTGTCTTTGTACTAAATAATCTTTTATATTGCTGTGCTTTGGGCTAGTAAATCCCTTTTATTTACATTATCTTGCTCGGTTTTAAAATAACTTGTAAATTCAGTGCTACTATCACCGAGTAGGCCAGTAGTCAAGATTTGAAAAATGACCCAGGGGTCCCATAGCTAGTCAGGATTTGAGTCTACATTCCAGCATTCAGAATTGCCTATCTGTAAGCCTACCAGAGGGCTTCTTAACCTTTTTTTTTGTAGCTTGGACTCCTTTGGCAGCTTGGTGAAACCTGTTTTTTAATACATAAAGTAGATACGATTGATTACAAAGAAACGAGTTATATTGTTTTTAAAAAATTAATGACTTAATATTTGTGCTGTAATAACTTCTTACATAGCTGGGTCTTGGGGATCCCAGATACCATAATTTTTGAAGTTGTAGTGAACATAAATATTTATAAGACCTGCAGCAAATGGAATGTGGGTAAGAATGCATCTGATTTCTCTTGTTGACAAAGTCCTAGTTACTGCCAGTACTAATATGGTTTGTTACCTTTGTTCACGCTTAGAGGAAGTGCTAAATTTCGGTTGGAGGTTAGTGAATGTAAAGATAAAATGTTTTGCCATTCAAGTCTAGGGACACACACTTCTGTCCATAGGCCCCAGTTTAAGAACCTCTGGCCTACGGTGTTTGCTTCCATTGTTTGATTGTATTTAGGTGGTGGGGAGGGGCAGCTGGGTCCCTTCACCCTGCTGTCAGAACCTCAGATCAATGCTGGCAGATCAGTTCTTCTCGGCCAGAACCATTTAAAATCTCAATTACTTAGTGCCGTCATTCCACTGATTTCTGCTTTACTCATTGTTTCAAAAATGAGAACTAGAACATGGGCAAGAAATAGCCCAGCGCTTTTGGAAAGCTATTTGAATACTCCTGGATGTGATTTCCCTGGGAAATCAGATGATAAATGTGACTGGACAGGTATGCTTATTTCCTGTTTCTAGGGGTCTCGGAGACGCCCTGGCCAGCTCATTAATGCAGACGCCGTCCGTGGGCAGCAGCCGGTGATGTGACCATTTCAGTGAGCAGTTGCTTTATGGTGAAGTATTAGGGAACAGGCCCCTCTCTGTGCCACTTTGCTCAGGAATGTAGCAGAATAAATTGGGGGCTCTCCCTGGAAAAGCAAGCTAAACCAGCCAGGTCTATTTTGACAGAAGCCCTCTCAGTACCCAAAGAGGGAAGACTGGAGAGTTGTCCCACCCATTGGCTAGAGATGAAAACCCAGGATTATAAATACAGGCAAAGGGCAGGTCTCAATAGACAAGGGCTTTGACTAGGGTGTTAACTTAGGAGAGATTGCTCCTGATAGGTTGATGATTATGTTGGTAATTTAGGTTCTGACAAAGTGATTCAGACAGCTCTAAGTTCATTGCAGAGGGACAGACATGCTCCTTGGGCTACATTCCATGTCTCCTACTTTCTAGACAGCTCTGCCTTTGCCTGCGTTCAGTTGTGCGAGTTCAATTTGATAACGTGAAACTCCCTGTCCCGTTTCCCAGTGCTGAGGGGGTATCTTTACTAACATACCCTGTGCAGTCATTGCATGGGCCCTTCACACTCCCGTGTTTCTATTTTTTCCTCAAGGCATGTTAAATATCTGTCATTATGCATCATCCATGTATGTTTAAATGTTTAATGTCTGAAGAGACAGTGTGCCCTGGTGAGAAACAATACATCTCGGTATGGGTTTTCACTGCCATGTAAGAGCTGGAGGTTTTTAACTGAAGTCTGGGGTCAGAGGAGGCAAGTTCTTCAGGCCAAGTCTGGTTGACAGATGGTGGGAATGTAATGACCTGGTCCCTCTTGGTCACGTTTGTTTAATGCTTTGCACACGTAGTAGGTACTTAGGAGGTTAAAGTACGCCGTAAAAGGGAGTTCTTGGAATTGCGTTTTCCAAGTGGGACATGGAGGAAATAGGCTGGTGTGAAGACATTACACAGGGTTGGGTATGTTCGAGAGGAAAAACAGATACAGGGAGAAGTCCTTGCATCTTCACACAGAAGGAGGAAGAATGTCTGCCCTACTTGAGTGAGGGTACTGTCCCAATATGGGTGAAAGTGCTGTGTTGGCGAAAGGGGCCTTTCTCTAGGGCTTGTGACTTTTGGGTTCCTTCTCGGTGCCCTAAAGGGCTGAAGAAGCACAGAAACTCAGGAAGGTGTACAACTTTCAGACCCTAAAACTGGAACGATGCAAGGATCTGCAGCCATTTTGGTGTCAGCCATTTCTGTGAGTGAGTTTTCTCTCTTTTTTTTTTTTCCCTGTTTGTGGTCCACTGTCAACTTATACTCTTGAATGTCTCCGTCCTTGGTGACTTCCCACCCATTAGGTGGAATTCTTGCACCAGGCATCCAGTTTGGGCTATGGCTTGGGTCCCAGTGCTGGTCCACGGAGACCAGGTAGCAAGGCCACAAGACAGCCTGGCCCTTGGCTTCCAGTGGATAAATCCAAAAGGGTTTGTGCACCAAAATAGTCAAGCATAGTAATGAATTATAAGCCATTGAAAAAAAATTGGAAGTCAGAGAGTATATGAAGAACAAATCACAAATAAATGGGGACACATAAATAGATAAGGCGCTTCCCATAGAATGGTGAGTGCCAACTAAGTGTTGTGAGTGCTAGAGTTGAAAAATTAGCATTTTCTAATCATAGTGAAGACTGAATCAGGCAGAAGTCACCTATGATGTAAAATCTTGGGGAAAATTTGACAAGGAGCCTGTTTATGTGGCTGTAAAGCATCTCCTACAGATTGCTTATGAGTCGTGTATCAGTTTCCTGTTGCAGCTCAAACAGATTACCGCAAACTTCCTTCCTTAAAAGGACTCGAATTTATCATCTTAACAGTTCTGGAGATCAGAAGTCTGAAACTAGTCTTAACAGGGCTCAAATCAAGGTGTGGGCAGGGCTGTTTTTTTCTGGAAAGTCGGGGGGAGAATCCATTTTCCTGCCTTTTCTAGCTTCTAGAGGCCATCTGCATGCTTTGGCTTCTGGTCCCTTCCTCCAGTTTCAGAGCCAGCTCCATAGTATCCTCTTCCAGTTTGTCGGCTACTGTCTTCACTTTGTCTTCTCTTTCTGACTCTTCTGCGTCCCTGTGATAAGGCTCCTTCTGGATTACATAATAATCCCCAATAATCCACCATCTCCCCAATTCAAGATCCCTACCACAGCTGCAAAGTTCCTTTTGTGATATGAGGTAACATTCACATAAAGTAATGGAGAATGTTCTGGGATTAGGATGTGGACATCCAGAGGGGGCCCTTCTTCAGCCTCCCATGCATTGCTGGAGAAAACAACTTGATAATGGAAAAATTGAACAACACCTTGCCCAGGTGATCAAAATCACCAACAAGGGGCAGACGGACGTACGTGCGTCCAGCGCTCTGAGAAGGGCCCGTCACCGCCTGTGCAGTCCTGGGGCTGGCTAAGAATGCGTTATCTGAATCTAAGCACGGCGCGGCATTAGACCCAAAAGAATATTCTGTTTTAAAAAGGCCTGTATTCTTTAAAAGTATTAATGTCAAAAGACACAAAAGGCTGTGAAAAGATTTCCAGATTAAAGGAGGCTAAAGAGATGTGGCAACAAAATGGGACCCCTGGCCCTACCCTGGGTCCCATATTGGAGGAAAGATTCTTAAAGGGGCTTATTGAATCAGTTGAGAAATCGGAATATGAACAGTAGTTTCGATACAAGTATTGGTATTAAATTTACTCAAGTCCTTATTGCAATCTTTCTCTAAGTTTCAAATTCTTTTCAAGTAAAACATTAAACATTAAGAAAAAAAATAGGGGCTCCTGGTTGGTTCAGTTGGTGGACAGTGTAGCTCTTGATCTCGGGGTTGTAAATTCAAGCCCCATGGTTGGGTGTAGAGATTGCTTAAAGTAAAATAATTTTTTTTTAAGTAGGCTCCATGCCCAGCATGAGCCCAATGCAGGGCTCGAACTCACAACCCTGAGATAAAGATGTGAGCTGAGATCAAGAGTCGGACGCCTGACTGAGCCACCCAGGCGCCCCTAAAATAAAATTTTAATAAAAAGAAAGGGGTGCTCCTGGCACAGTTGGTCTCCCATCTGCCTGATGGACATGATAGCAAGATTTTTGGACATGGAACCAAATACCTAAGAGGAGTAAGGCTCAAGGGACCCAAATAAGTATGTGCTGCTTTTAAGCTCTAGTACTGGATGCGATGTTTGTGAGGCAGAAGTTCTAATGGCTAAACTGGTTTTGAGGCTTTCTGACTGTCCCTACACAGCACCTGCCAGGGCCCCCGCCGGAGACCATGAAGGCCGGGGCTGAGCGGCCAGCCAGAGGAGGAGGACCCTGGGGCAGTCAGTTGGCTGTCCATCCACTTGTGGATTCTTCTGGGTCCTGCTGGCTTAGAGGCAAAAGGCCTCGGGCAAAGGTCTCGCTTCAAAGACCCCACTGTTTCTTTGCTGTGAGATGTTTGTTCCTGAGCTTCTGGTAAGAGGCTGCAGGGCCCGAAGAGGCTGATGGTTTTCTTTCCCCATGTATGTGACAGAAGAGAGGAATGGGGAGACGGAGGGAGAGAGAGCCCGAAGCCTCCTCTTTACTGAAGGCAAAGAGCCCCATATTGTACTATTTTAGGTTTACAAATAGGATCACATTAAAAAGCTCTTTAATTAGTTTTACAGGAAGACTGGCTGGGATGGTAGTTGTCCTGCTCTTCAGAAACAGGAATAGAAAAATGAGGGCAGTGCTTCTCAAACTTGAGTGCGCGGAAGATTACCTGATCTTATTTTCTTCGGAAACAGTCTGGTCAGTAGGTCCGGGGCCGGGCCCAGGAGTCTGCATGTCTCACGGTGCAGTCGGGGCCGTCAGTGCTGCCCGGGTGCGGAGCACACTCGGAGCACTTCTGAGCGAGAGTGCTGTAAGTGGAAAGAAAGACGGGGGGCCCTGTAGGAAAATGCAGAAAGCTCTTGCATGGCCCACTGCTGAATCCAAATGTTCTGAATCTCAACTTATTGTTACAGGTAGCCTCAAAAGTAGTAGCTGTTGCCTTCGTAATTGCTCAAGTGAGTTTCTGTTTGATTTCCAAGGGTTAGAAATGTTCTCGTGGATTTTGTTAAAACGGCAATTAGATAAACCATTCGTTTGGGGCTAGATTTTAAGCTCCCAGTACTCCCCAAACCAAAAGGCATTTACAACCCCAGCGTTTGAAAAATTGGCAGCCGATGGAGGCCAATTAGTGGAGACCTTGAGGCAAGGAACAGTGTCGAAATTTTCGACTCGTCCTCACAGTTCTGAAAGGATATGGAGAACCCCGTTCAGGGTGCAGACATTGCCCTGACAGCTAGAAGGTTCTCAACACAAGGGTAAGGGGTTATACTTCTTATTCAACTAAACGTGCAACTTACTGAAGCCTGGATTGTGCTTTGATTTCATGGGTTTAGGTTAAGTTTGTTTATTTCTGTGGAGGGTAAAACCGGACCAAATTTCAGTTCGAGGTTGGGTCTTTTGCAGGTTTATTCCAAATGCAAAGAATAACAAGGGGAAGGATTAGAGGTTCCGTGATTCACTTCTGACATATTAAGAGCTTTCAGTAGCACTTTATTGGCTGCTTTGGCCACAGCAGCCTCTGTGTAGGGGGTCATGGAAGACAATGTTTGGGGTCTATTCAGGGCACTGTAGAAGAAGAAAACCTGTGGGCCACCTCTTAAGGCGCAAGGAAAAATAAGCGTGAAATAGCTCAAAGCAACAGGGCACACTATGAGTGCTGCAGGAAACGGAAGCGTGCAGGAGTAAGTATAAGACTTCATAAGGTGAAGGCTATAAAGAAAACAGGTTTTCGTTAGGGGATGAGTAGGGATGGAGGTGATTTATACACGTGGTTTTTAAAACACCAAATGTTCAGAAGAAGACAGCAACCCCTAATATTCTTCCCAGCTCCAGCTATGCAAAAAGATGAAAACCTCTTCGGCACCTGGATGAACCTTTGAAGCGTCTGACTATTGGTTTTGGCTCAGGTCATGATCTCAGGGTCGTGAGATTGAGCCCCGTGTCGGGCCCTGCGCTCAGCACAGAGTCTGCTTGAGATTCTCTTAAGTAAATAAATAAATAAAATCTTTAAAAAAAATTAACTCTTAGATTTGCCAGTCTTATTTCTCCCCCACTAGAAGGACATCTGGGATGGTGCTGTGGTCGAACTGTGTCCTCCGCAAAAGCCGTTGAAGTCCCAACCCCCAGTACCTGTGAACGTGATCTTGTCTGGAAATCAGGTCCTTTGCAGGTGGTCAAGTTAAGATGAGGTCATTAGGATGGGCCCTCATCTGACATGACTGATATCCTGAGAAGGGGAAATTTGGACCCAGAAACATGTACATTGTGGGTTCAGGAGAACTTTATTCTACAAGCCAAGGAATGCCTCAGGAGAAAGGCATGAAAATGATTCTTCCTCACAACCCTAGGAAGGAGCCAACCCTACTGACACCTTGATTTCAGAGTTCCAGAGTCCAGAACTGTGAGACAGTACATTCGTTGTTTAAGCCCCCCAGCTGGTAGTACTTTGTTACATTCATCCCGGGAAATGAATACAGGTGGTCTTCAAGATAATTAGATGGCAAATGGAGGAGGGTTTGTTATGTGTTAGTCAGCTGTTACTGCAGTAACACTGCCCACAAGCAAACTTCAAACGTCAGCAGCTTACAGCAGCAAGTGTTGATTTCTGTCTCACCCACCTGTGGGTTAGCTGGGGCTCGGCCGAGCCAAGGCTGGGCTCTGCTGAGCTTTGCTCTAAAGTGTATGTGCGGTCTAGGTCGGCTCTACAGGCCTCTCATCCTCCTTGGACCAGTGGCTACCTGAGACATGTTCTCATGGTGGAAGACAGGAAGGCAAGCACAATGATGTGGGTACATCTCTAGCCTCTGTTTCATGTCTGTCTGTCCGGTCGGTCAAAGCACGTTGCATAGCCAAGCCCAAGGCTGAGAGGCGAGGAAGTGCACTCCGGTAGCATGAAGCCAGAGCAAAGATAGGCTGACAGGGGAGTGAGGAATTGAGAACAATTCAATCTGCCACATTTGACTTCAGAATTTAATGTAAAATCCCAGGAATGCTTAATGCCCCTGTTTGGAATTCATGGTGTTTTTGTCTCCTGTTTTTTTGTTTTTAAGTAGGCTCCATGCCCACTGTGGAGCTCCACACGGGGCTCAGACTCACCACCCTCAGATCAAGACCTGAGCCGAGATCAAGAGTCGGATGCCCAACCGACTGAGCCACCAGGTGCCCAGAGCTCATTGTGTTTAAGGAAGTAGGAAAATGTGGTTTTCAGAGATAGTAGCACAGACTGTCCATCTTAACTGACAAATACGTGAAGATTGAATCTTAAAGCCCTGTATTACGCTTTGAGTGAAGCAGACAACAGATGACCTCTTACTAGCAGAGAGAGGGTAAAATTTTGAAGGAAAAAAGCAAGGTACTAACAGGTGCCTCATAAGGTAAAATAGTTCTGTGAGATGCCAAAGTCGTGGCTTCCTGGAAGGAACAGCATTCAGGCAATTTAGGAAAGGTGCCATTTGGCAAACATATTCTTGGTAATGAGGGAGCCTGAAACACAAGACTGAATTGTTGCACATGGAAGTCAAGGCAGCATTGTTACTTCTCTCCACTCCTTGCTTTTAGTAGCAGGACCAAGACTTGGCTTGAGAAACCATTATACATTTCCAGACCTAGAATTCAGTAGTGCTTCATACATACTTAGTGATGTTACAGTTTACTCATCACATTCACGACAAGCAGTGCTGACTCCTGCAAATACTATTTACTATGGGGTGCAGAATGTAAAGGTGATTTTGAGCAGGGGTTCTGGGCCCAGACCACTGGCTTCAAATCCTGGCTCTGCCACTTCCTGGCTCTGGGTTGTTGGCCCTCTTTTGGGCATCAGCAAACTAGGAATAGTAATGGCGACTCTGTCTTTGTCCATTTGAGCTGCTAGAAGAGATTACCATAGACTGGGTGGCTTATAAACAAGTTTATTTCCCACAGTTCCAAAGGCTGGGAAGTCCAAGATCAAGGTGCCGGCGGATTCAGTGTCTGGTGAAAGCCAGCTTCCTGGTTCACAGATGGCCCTCTTCTCTCTGTGTCCATGTAGTGGAAGGGTCAAGGAGCTCTCTGGGGTCTCTTTTATAAGGGTACTAATCCTATTCATTAAGGCTGCACCTTTATGACCCAGTCACCTCCCAAGGGCACCCTCTCCTAATACTATCACTTTGGGGGTTTGGATTTCAACACAGGAACTTGGAGGGACACAAACATTTAATCCATAGCAACTTTCTTCTGGGTCGTTGTGAGGGTTCGATTGGTCCCTGGCACAGAGTAAGGGCCCAAATGTTAGCTTTTATTATTTACCAGCAAGAATCAAGTTTCAAAAAATGAGTTATGCAAAATCATCATTTATACAACTGCAGCCAAACTCAAGTATTTTGGGCCACTGCTGCCTTTAAAAGAAATCGTGTGGTGGAATTTTAGGGAATTCGAAGTGCCATGCCCTCTTCAGTCTTTATACTCACCAAGAGCAGTTGTTCAGATTTGGTTTTACTTAATTTTTAAAAACCTACAGTAATTCTCCCAAATGCTCATTTTTTTTCCTCTCCCAATTTCTCCACACATAGGTAATGGGGTATATTAAATGATAATTAAGTGGGGGCAGTAAGGTTAGGTATTTTTGATGTGTCCTAGAAGGACTCATTTAAGGCAGGTTTGGGTGATCTATTTGTGTGTTAGAATCGGTTAAGTTTAGATATTTATTGTATCAGCTCTTGGAGAGTAGGAACAATGCCCTAAGGAGCTTCACATCCCCAGAATTGAGCAGGCACACAGTACCCAATAAAGAGAATGAAAATATAAGTGATCAGAGAAGGTTCTACGGAATGTAAATCATCAAAAAGATAGCATATCTGGTAGTTTGGGTATGAAAGACCCAGTAACATACAAAAGACTTAGCAAGTGATTCAAAGTAACAGTAACAATAGTGACTAGTTCATGTTTCAACCTGGCACTGACAAATAAAGAAATTAACAACCAAAAAACAGATGACCAGCTTTCTCTTTCATGGAACAAATGCATTTAACCTGGCCAAAATCCACAGACCATCAAGATTTGGAAGATTAATGTCAATATCCTCATGGAAGAATCAATGCTACATTAATGTTACTAGGAAAAAAGTAATGGAGAAGTTGGGAAATAACATTATTGTGGGTTTCTGTTATGCACCAAAGAGCTCCTTTAACGACATCACCCCTTTAAAACAACACTGCATGTGAAGGGCTAATAAAATCAACAGAAGTTAGAAAGGTACCTGGCAACATTTATCAGGTGACCTACACCTCTCCCTTAATTATCTGCTCCCCCCATTGCTGGGCTCCTGGCCTTTGCATTTACAGTTCTTTCAGAAGTAGCACCTCGTGGTAGACTCATTTAAAAACAAAACAAACCACTCTTCCAGTACCTTCTCATGTGTTTGCTTCTTCAGGCTTCACTTTATTAAATGTCGTTAAATTGCTTTCCCAAGTGGAAATTTACACAAAGCACCAATTTACACCCTTCCGATCAGGACATCAGAGTTGAGGTTGCTCCATTGCCAACACCTGGTATTGTTAGAATTAAAATTTTTTGGGGGTCTGGAGGTGTGAACGGTAATGGTTTAAGTTTTTATTTACCTGATTACTAATGAGGCTGGGCACATTTTTATAAGTTAATTGGCTAGTCAGTGTTCCTCTTTGGAAAAATGTCCATTTGGCTATTGGGCTTTTATTTTCTTGTTGATCTCTTGTGTTTTTATCTTCAGGATAATAATCCTGTGTTGCTTGTATGGTTACGAGTATCTACTCCCAGTCTGCCCTTGTGAAATCTTTTTAAGCTGCACTTTGTTTTTAATTACATTTTGTAATCATCAGGAGACCAGCTTTGGCCATGCTTTATCTTTTCATTTATTCATGGTATTTTTTGATGCACATGGGTTTTTGTTGTAGTCATACTTGTCAGTCTGTTTCCTTTGTGGTTTGTGTTTATTGGTCTTATGTTAGAAACTTCCCTAGCCTGATCATAGGTATATATATATATTTTTTCCCTTCCCCCAGTGTTTTAAACTTTTGCTTTGCATACTTAATTCTTTCATCTGGCATCCTTTTTTTTTTTTTGTAGGATGTGAGGAAGGGTGTTTTGGGGATTTTTTGTTTTGTTTTTGGTATGCTGGGAGTTGTGAGGGTGTTTTGTTCCATTGTGATTGCCACTTGTCCCAATACCCTTGATTAAATTGTCCATTCATTCTCCAATGATTTGAAATGCCTTTATTGTCCTACATTAAGTTATTCATTTATTCATGGGCCTGTTTCTGAGTCCAACAGCTTTTTTGGACTTTGAGAAAGTGATATTTGATGGGGCTGTGCCAAAAATGTACTTTAAAAAAGATATACAGATGGCCACAGAATGCCAATGAATTGTATTTTATTCTAGAATATTAAAAAAAGGAAAAGATGTTGATCACACTCTAGATGAAATTGTTTTTTCTGATGGCCCACTATATCATTTTTTAAAGATTTATTTATTTATTTTAGTGAGAAAGAGAGAGAGTGCGTACCCATGCAAGTCGGGGGAGGGACAGAGGGAGAGAATCCCAAGCAGACTCCCTGCCGAGTGCAGAGCGCACGGGACTCCATCTCATGACCCATGAGATCACCACCTAAGCCTAAACTTAAGAGTCAAATGCTTAACTGACTGAGCCACCCAGGGGTCCCTATAATTTATTTTTAAACATTAAATTTAAACCTTTAAATTAACAGCTAAGTTGTGTGGGATCAGTTGTCATAAGCTAAACAACTACATTACAACACATTACCGAAGATGCTGTGCATAAAATATTTTATCCAATGTGGTAGTTATATCTAAGTTTATTGCATTTGTGGACAGAACAATTCAGCATGTGAAATCGACCAAAAAAAGAGAACTGTATCCTGGGAACAATTCAAAGGCTAGTAAATGTGTTCAGCCAGGCTGGCGCACCACCTTAAAAAAGAAACATTACTGACTTAGTTTTTTGATGACCACAAAATTGTGCTTAAGTAAGCAATGAAATCCGCGGAGTTATCTTTCTTCATACTTTATAGCTTATCTCTTCTTAGAAGTGGTCAAAGGCAGCTCACAGGGTGAAAACACATTTAAAAGAGGGTAGCTGGGTGTAGAAGAAAGCCATCGGCTGCCAAACTCTATTGCTCACCTATTCCAAGCCCTTGCAGAACCATTCCCTTCTAAGCTTTTCCAGGATCTGATGTCTTTTTCATTTCACCTCTAAAAAACAACCTTGTATTAAGTGCAGTGTTGTGTAATTACTCAAAGTATAGTCAAACCTGGTCCCCTGATGATTATAAAATGTAATTAAAATGAAGTGTGTCTTAGAAAAGATTTTGCAAGGGCATGCCTCGTCAGTCTTGTCTTCGCCACCAAGTTCTGGGAGTTCTCTTATCTGTCAGTCTCTATCCAGTGGGATTTGAATGGAATCATCCAGGATCTTACATCTAGACTTTCTAAGTCTTAGATTCTAAACCTTGTGGTGCTGGCACACTGGGTTAATTCGCTTCCGTAGGGAACTGAGTCAGACATTCTTTATGCCGAGATAACCCTCAGTACTACATAGTTCATGAGGGCAAAAAGATAATCCTTTGTTTACTCAATAACACTGTGGGTACTTCCATGTGTCAGGCCCTGGTGGGGATACTGGACATATCAAGATGACCCCGATCTACTTGGGGAGACTAAGTCACAGACATCAAATAGCAGGCTGGTGTCTCATGATCCTGCACGGTGTGCCCCGTGGACATTTGAAACAGTGCAGGTAACAATCTTAAATAGCCAAAAATGGACAGAGGAAGGAGGGAGGGACTGTTTTTCAGTACTCGAACGGAAACACTGATGGTTAGGTGGAAGATACAGTGAAGGGATAGCTGTATATTTTCCAGGTTTCTTTTTTTTTCCTTTTTTTATTCAACATCATTTCAGATAGAAATGTTTAAGGGAAACCAGGGAAGGGCTGCCAGGAACATAGCAATTTGGTTTTCCAAGATCATTATATTTAGTACTTTAATGTCTAGCTTTTGAGGTGGGGGTGAAGGGTGTTGAATTTAAGAAAAAGTAAACAGTTGTTCTTAATTATACCATACTATGGGACTTGCTATGCTAACTTCAAACAAAAATAATCCAGCCTTTTCCCCATTACAGAAACATCAGTGGTTAAACAGAATCGATTGTCTGAGCGGTTACGACAGTTAAATAATGCTAAGCCTTTAAGATGAGCACTAAACTGCAAATGGAATTCGTGGCTAATAATATCAGCGAGGCAGTCTGTTGTGTAATGCAGTATTTATCACGTCCTTTGGAAGACAAATGATCTTTCCTGTTTGTGTAATGTATTACATTTTTTTGAAATTCATGTATCACCTGATGAATTTTGTATAATACTAACTCAATGAAATGTTCCTAGAGTTGGACATGTTGTAAAACATTGTGTCCTTCAACAAACGAACTTGCATAAATTACTTCGTTTAAGAATGTCTGAGGTCTTTTCCTTTTCGCTTAAGCTGTCAAGGCCCTCGCTTGCTGTAGGTAGCTCATCTTCAACAGCTCTATTTCTCTTAAAAAAAAAAATTCTTGTAGTTTAAATCTATTTGGGTAGGTAGAATGTGAAAGAATGTAAATGGTAAGCCTCAAGATAAGGGCTACAGTTTTGCCCTTAGAACTGGGCAAGAGGAGCCCTGCCCTGGGTCCTGGTTTCAAGAGGCCTTTCACTCAGGCTCTCCGAACAGCTGTGCCCCTCGCCACTGGGTGGGTGGTCTGCAGCGCTGATGGGATGTGTGCCCACGTCCCCTTCTAGAACACAGATTGTATCCCCAAGAATTGAAATTTCCTGCCCAAACTGCTCAGCACACTTCCAGGGCCCAGGGGGGTCTCTTTCTCTGTTTATTGTCCCATCGTCCTGATGGAAGACTCTTCCCTGGGCTCTGGTGGGTGGTCAAGGTGCTGCTGCTGGTGGGGGTGTGAGCAGAGAGCAAGGGGTGGTTGAGGGCCCTGGCATGCCAACATGTTTTTGCAGGGAACTTCACAGAGTCTGAGCATTCTGGATGGGAACCTGGCCTTTCAGGTGGATAAGTGAGATATTTACAAGTTAGGAAGATAGAATGTATTTAACAGTTTGTAGCCTGATTTATCGTTTTAAATGATATATGAATGGACCTGTACTTGTGCTCTGATCTCAGATCCTGCAGGGTAGGTATGAGCCTGGGGAACTGTGTAAAAAATGTCTAAAAATACCGATAGTGAGTTCTCATTAAGCTGTGTTTGGAAGAATAATGGCAAATATTATATTGTGTCAAACAAGCTCTTTTTATTTTTACTTATTTTTTTTTAAGATTTATTTGTTTTAGGCAGAGAGAGAGTGAGTGCATGCATCAATGAGGGGAGAGGCAGAGTGAGAGGGAGAGAGAATCCCAAGCTAGCTCCCACTGAGTGTGGAACCCCATGCGGGCCTTGACCTCATGACCCTGAGATCACAACCTGAACCGAAATCAAGAGTCGGACACTTAACCAACTGAGCTACCCAGGTGCCCCAAAGAAGCTCTTTTTAGAGTCAAAAACTTTCAAGGGGGGGCGCCTGGGCGGCACAGCGGTTAAGCGTCTGCCTTCGGCTCAGGGCGTGATCCCGGCGTTGTGGGATCGAGCCCCGCATCAGGCTCCTCCGCTATGAGCCTGCTTCTTCCTCTCCCACTCCCCCTGCTTGTGTTCCCTCTCTCGCTGGCTGTCTCTATGTCAAATAAATAAATAAAAATCTTAAAAAAAAAAACACAAAACTTTCAGGGGCGCCTGGGTGGCTCAGTCATTAAGCGTCTGCCTTCGGCTCAGGGCGTGATCCCAGCGTTCTGGGATCGAGCCCCACATCAGGCTCCTCCGCTGGGAGCCTGCTTCTTCCTCTCTCACTCCCCCTGCTTGTGTTCCCTCTCTCGCTGGCTGTCTCTGTCAAATAAATAAATAAAATCTTTAAAAAAAAAAAACTTTCAAAAGCTTTATGAAACTGAAAATAATCAGTTGAAATTTGAAAATCTTATCTTTGTTCCCTTTCCCCACTTGTAGAAGATGCCCTATGTAATGGGCATCCATCCTTTCTTTTCTTTTCCACTGAGTATTCTATTGGCAGAAAGTTCTATAGAGCAAAAATAGGTGTTCATTTGATAAAAATGTTAAAAAAATGATAAAAAAAAAAAGGTTCAGTGCACCCAAAGAACACTTGACATTAAAGAATCCAATGGTGAGTTGTTATGGCAGAGGAGGCATGAACAAGAAATGATTTCCCTCTTGTCCTTGATGATGTCTAGTAACTTCAGAGAAGTGGTCCGTTACTGCTACTCTCTCTATTCCTTCCTTTTCATCCCAGCTGCAAAACCACATTCCGAACCCAGCCTTTGCAGGCTGCCTTCTGTCATCAATTCGAGATTCCAAGTGCATTCATCCTGCAATGTTAACTGCCTTCTCTGTAAGGTCCCACGGGTGTAAAGATGTCCAGAGCGTGAGGAAGCCCTCAAGTGGCTCAAGGACAGGAGGAAGCAGACAGGTATATGTTCACACTTGGCTATTCTTACTGCCAGTAGGAACACAACCAGCTAGGATTGGAGGATGACCAGGGTCTATGGTGAAGAGCAAGAGAAAAGACCAGAGAAGAAGGGACATTGAGGTTTTAAGTTGCATTTCCTTTGCGACTAATGAAGTTGAGCCGCTTTTCCAATGTTTATTGGTCACTCGGATAACTTGTTTTTGAAGTGTCTCTTCAAATCTTTGGTCTACTTTTTCTATCGGGCGATCTGTCTTTTCTTGTTGCTTTGTACACATTCTGTGTATATTCCAGAGATGAAGGACAGGCCCCCCCTTTGACATACCTTCCGGGCAAAGAGAAAACCATTGCAATGCCTTTGGCAGAGATCATCTGTGTGTCTTGTGTTGGGGAAGAGTAGGAATTTGGTATGACTTTAAGGTCATGGATGAGGAAGGGAGCCAGGCTGATGTTTGGCTGGTAAGCAACTGTATGGCTATGCTGATTCTTAAAATACTGAAATCATTCTGTGCCTCTTGGAAAGTAGGTGCTGCCCTGAGCCCTTAATGCCTTCCCTTTCTTCCCTTCGTCTCCTCTATCCTCTCCTCTGCTCCCTTTCCTTTTCCGTTCCATTCTTCCTCCCCCTCTCCTCCCTCCTCTAGTGGATCTTCACTGAATACTTCCCGTAGGCGTAGACAGGCCTGAATAAGAATTAACAACAACAACAAAAGCAACCACTAGGAGCCATCCCCAGCTATAACTATGCAGGACCAAACATATGAAATATGAAGCAGTACAATAACAATGATGCCTAACATTTCTTCAGACACCATTTTAAGTACTTCGTCTTATAATAACTCTGTAAGGTAAAGATTATTGTTATCCCCATTTGTCAGATGACAAAACTGAGACCCTGAGAGATGAGGCAATTTTCTCAAGGTCGCATAGAAGTAAGTGGCAGTGACTGCGTTCAGCCCTTAAGTGCTGTTACCACTGTGCCGTGCCGCCCGGCAGCATGGAACGTGCTTCAACCTGAATGGCCATTTCCAGTTACAGAAGGAAAGGCAAGGGGACTGTAGCTGTCAGTGTTCAGCCCAGAAAAGCAGAAGGCGCTCTACCTATCTTAAAGACAGTGTATTTGATGCAGAGAGTTGGTTCTGAAGGTATTGAAACCAACTGGCAGAAGGAGTGAAGTGGGCACGATGGTGCTCAGAGTTCCGTAAGTTCTCGAAGTTGCTACTGCTACCAAAGGAGGACAGGTGTTGACCCCAAGCCCACAGAAACACTCATGCCCGCAGCTGCTGCTGACTGGAACTCTGGGAGCCACGGTCCTGCAAAAGCTTCTGTAGTCTGTGCGCACCAGCAGCCATTTGCCTCTGCTGCTGTCACCTCTGCCCCCACTCTTGTAGGAGCCCACTGTCACCTGCTGGAGCTGCGCGTAGAACCGGGACCAGCAAACAAAAAACCAAAGCAGACTTGTATGTGCCTCCTGCCCACGAATGCCTCCCACTGACAGAATCCAGAACTCAGCTGGCAAGGTAGCCTGGAAAATGTAGTTTGTGGGCTTGACACCGAACATGCTAGAAGGTCCAAGAGAGGCTGAGACCCAAAGCATATCCTCCGTGCTCAGTATTGCACAAGGAGATGTGGGTACAGGGAAGAAAAAAGCTTATATTGTTGAATCCAAGATACAATTGGTTGTAAGATGTACCACAGTACTATGTACCATTAAGAAAAACAAATGCTGTCAAATTAAGATACCCTCTATTCTAGAGATGTTAAAGCTTGAAAAAAAGTCCCTCTTAAAATTGATGCAATATGGTAAATGCCTGCCCTCAACTTGCCCGTAGCCTAATGGGGTGGATTCCCATACAGATCATTGTCCCACAATCTAAGTGATATGACAGGTCACCCCATGACCTTGATAAGAAGAGGGCTTTGGGATGCTTTCCAAAGGAGTCTGAACGGAGTCTCAAAAGATGAACCTGAGTTTCTAAGGAAAGGGTTTTCCAGGCAAAAGAATGTTGTTTTCTGAGAGCAAATAGGCTGGGTGAAGTTCCGTGTGTCTGGGAACTTTAAGAGGGTTTGGAATGACTGGTGTGTAAATTGAAGGGCAACCAAAATGAGCCTGGAGGATTGCCGGGGTTCAGTCACGGAGGACGTCCGTGCGAAGCATTTGGACATTTTCCCAAAAGCTGGCAGCAGTTCTTGAAGGGTTTTAAGCACCATCATAAGTCCATTTGAAATTTGACTCCGGTTTGCAGTTCAGTGGGCTCCTGGCGGTGTGGCCGGAACTGTTGTTAACTATTGAAATACCTCCTTCCTTGCAGTGGCTGCTGCGCCAGGCCTTCCTCGCAGCCTCGTCTGCCCCAAGCCCTCTCCTGAGACCCTCCAGATCCAGCAGCGAAGAAGTGCTGGCTATGTGGAGCAATGAGCCACGCCACTCCACGGCACTGCTGCCTCGGCGTCCATGTTGTTTGGCCAAGCCACCTGTGGAGACCGGAAACCAACCTTCGGCCGTCACGCTGGTCCATGCCCTGGATAACAGCGTGCAGGGTCACGAGCAAATGTAAGTTCCTGGTAGGGGTCCCCCCGCAGCCCTTACGATCAAGGAACGGTCTCCCTCGCCTCCCAGGGTGCCCCTTAGGTAAGAGCCCCACGGAGCTTACCACAGCTCTGCTGGTTTTGGTTTGAAGTGACCAGTCTGGCCTTAGCCTGGGAACCCCAAAGCACTCCAGCCCATGGACGTCGTGAAGGCACGTGCCCAGGTCCTGCCTCTTCTCTGTGTACCCTGCCTTGACCTCCCCATGTCGTCCATGGAGGCATGCTGTGCCCAGCCTCCAGGACCTGTAAGTAAGAACCTTCTCCATTTCAATTTCTCCTGTAGTCTTTGGTTGAACCACAGCTCGTGATCTGGCACCCTCTGCTCCACTTAAATGCTATTTTAACAAAGTCATAGCAGCCTGGCACTTGAATTATTTAAATATTGTAAAATATTTTGAATGTCATCCCTGGGTTCTCTATATAAGTTTAACGTTTAGTTTTGTTAGTTCTTCAGTTTGCCTTAGTCAAAGAGATTTGATGGTTTCTCTAAGCCAGCGGTCCTCCAGATGTCCTCAGACCAGCAGCATTGCCATCACCGGGGAGCTTCTTAGAAACACACATTTCAGACCATCCAAGAGCTACTGAGTCACACACTTGAAGAATAGCACCCAGTAATCTGTGTTTATTTATTTTTTTTTAAAGATTTTATTTATTTATTTGAAAGAGATAGAGACAGCCAGCGAGAGAGGGAACACAAGCAGGGGGAGTGGGAGAGGAAGAAGCAGGCTCATAGTGGAGGAGCCTGATGTGGAGCTCGATCCCATAATGCCGGGATCACGCCCTGAGCCGAAGGCAGACGCTTAACCGCTGTGCCACCCAGGCGCCCCAGTAATCTGTGTTTAAACCAGCCTTCCAGGAGATTTTGGTGCCTGACCACACCAACTTGAAAATCACTTCTCTAAGCCTCTTGCCTTCATTACACATCTGAGTAAGCCGTCCTTGAATAGTTGGCTGTAATTAATCACAGGCATACAAACTTCTGTGTGTTGGTCGCCGAAGCAAGGGGTCAGCATGGATCTGATCAGTTTGAGGCTGTGGCACGTAAGCACTAGTTGCATGAACGGTTATTACATTTTAATAGAATGCAGTGTACTGGAATGCTTTTGGAAAGGTCTGGAGGGTTTTGGAGCTGTGTTACTCATGTTTTTAATTTTCTATATTTTATGACTCTTTGACATCTTTGGGCCTTGTGGACCCAGGGAGGGCCCACCCCTCCCAGGGTTAGCAAATTCCCAGAGATAGTAAATAATTTGCTTTGTAGCGTGCCTTTGAAATGCCACCCAACCAATCTTGAGTCTGTACCCTCACCTGCCTCCTTCGTTCAGGCTCCTGCAGTCCAGGATACTGTCCACCCAGAACCCAGATCACCCCAGGGCCAGGCGGGGGACGACTCCTATAGACCAGCACNCGCCGAAATTTTTCCAACTCTCCCTTCCTAAGCCTGTCTCAGCTGCGTAGCCTGCCTGTTCATTTCTTTTCTTGAAAACTGTAATAGAAGGCTCTTGTGTATACTTTCCCGTTGTTCCTTTTTTCCCCCCTTGCTCCTTCTGTTGCCTGACCAACCTTGGTGCTTCCCCATGTGGCTGTGAGAACTGTGAGTAATAAACTCTTCTTTCAAAGCCTTTCTCTGTGTGCATCATCTTCCTCTACCTGTTTAAAACAAATCTTGGGTGCATTTCAAAACAAGAGCTTGACAGAGTTGAGGTCCATCTGAGTGGCTCAGTCATTTGCCCATCATGCGAGCTTGGGAATGTTACCCTCTGCCGGCTTCATTGTCCTTATCTGTAAAACAGAAGATTCCTCCACCGCAGGGCTGATGATAATACACACAAAGTGAGTGCGCACTGATGAAACAGTAGTTGTATGGCCAAGGATGTGAGAAAGTCAAGAAACAAATCCCCCTTTAGGCTCAGAAGTGAACAGCACAACACGTGGTTGGAAGGCCTTTCAAATGTGGGCATCTTTCCTCATATTCATTTATGAGCAGCAGCAAATCAGAAGATACTCTTGTTGCCCAGCCAAAAAAACGTTTCCCCCATATTTAATGATGGCTGCAGTTCCTGTGAAAGAAATGAAACCTGATAATTAGTCTTTTCAACAAGAGAATTAGAGGAGGCATAGTTTATCGCTTTCCCTGGGTCTCAGGTGTCATTTTGACACGCTGTACCCACCTTCACTAATTACCTGAGGTAGGTAAGCAAATTCATCAAGTAACAAGGCAGAGAGAAAAGAGGTTGGAATTTGAAACCTCTCAGGCCTTGAGACAAATACCTGCTGTGTGACCTTGGGCAAATCGCTTAATAGCTCCAAACTTCAGTTTCCTCATCTGTAAAAGGAGACGGAACACCCAGCTAAGAAAGATGTTTAAAAAGATCAGATATAACGTAAGTAATGAGTCTCATTAGTGGGAGGCCTGGGACTTGAACCCTCCCTAGTCTGAAGGGCCTGCCAGCGAGTAACAGAGCTCTGCCGCAGCCCACAGCCCGAGGCTCTGAGGCTAAAGAGTCTCCAGCTCTTCTTTCCCTTTCCTCCCTCCCCCCTCCTCCTTCCCGGGGATGGATGAATACATTTTTCAGGTTTTGAATCATTTCCTTCTTTTGCACTGAAATTGTAGCTCACATGGGATTTTACTGCCTGAAACAGAAGGCCCGGCGCCTCCGAGCACTGACCAGATGCACTCGTGTAGCATAAAGACTCCCCTTCGCTTGTCATCCCCGGCCACTGAGGTTGGGTCAAGGTTGCAGGATTCCATTATCTCTGGATAAATAATCTTACCTGGGAGTCCTACAGGGAGAGATGTCAATACCCAGGGAGTCCCAGGTCGGCTGGGGTTTGGCCTATCTGGAAGCCTTCCCTTTTTCACCTCAAGCTGTCCATTCTAGCAGGTCTCCCTGGAAGTCTTCCCAACGGATCTGTCATTCAGGGTTTGCTATTTCTCTGGACAACTTGTTGGCCTTTAGTGCTCTGTAACTAAGTGGCCAAGGGCTTT
Source organism: Ursus maritimus (assembly GCF_017311325.1). NCBI lineage: Eukaryota > Metazoa > Chordata > Mammalia > Carnivora > Ursidae > Ursus > Ursus maritimus. The sequence continues at coordinate 107,048,782 of NW_024423319.1, read as the reverse complement.
GCCTATTTTTATGACTGGCCCAGTTTACCAGTCTGGAACTCTGGGCATGGCTTCTTCGTCTGCCCTCACAGGGCCTTGCACGGGGCCAGACACCTGAGAAATGGTCAGGAAATTTCTGTGGATTCCATTGGCTGATTCCAGTTAAAGCTCAAGACAGTCCTGGAGGTTCTGAATGGAAACAATTGAGTGAATGCAGACCAGATGATTAAGCAGACTCACTTGCGTAGTGACTTTTCAGTTAACTAATTTTCATGGCTCTTGAGGAATTGTAACGTTTTTGACATCCCAGAATGACACTTCACCACAAAACACACTAAATAATATGCCATAGTTTTAATATTACGGTTTCAGACAAAGACACATTGACCAATTTCCCTGACACAACAGCTGGCATTCAGAGAACATCACAGAGAACGGTTTTGAGAAGCTGGTCACGTGCAGGTGAACATTTTGCTTTGTGTTAGTGCGCCACGTGGGTGAGCATAAGCATCTGCTGCTACCCTTTTAGTCCAGGGTTTCTGTGAAGGGCCAGGAGCAAATAAGCTCCATGGGCCGTATCTGCAGTGTGGAACTACTCAACTCTGACCTGGTAGCATGAAAGCAATCGGAAACAATATGTAAATGAATGGGGGTGACTTTGTTCCAATAACATTTATTTACAAAAATAGGTGGTGGCCGAGATTTGGCCCATGTGCCCGAGTTTGCAGACCCTTGCTTTTGTCTCTTGTAAGCACTCATTATTTTTCTATACTTTGAACTTCTTTATTTTGCTCTTATTTTTTTTTTTACTGTGCTACAACCTTTTTCTTTTCTTCTCTTTTTTTAAAGATTTTATTTTTAAGTAATCTCTGCACCCAGCGTGGGGCTTGAACCCACAACCCCACGCTCAAGAGTCACACGCTTCACCAACTGAGTCAACCAGGCGACCCTTCTGAGCTACAAGTTTATTTTTAAATGCAGTTTGAGTGCAAGATAATCAACATCTCCCAAAAGGTTGAAAACTTAATGCAAAAAATGGCACAGAACGGAGAATGTACCTTCTGATGAATGAGTCACCGGCACCCATTCTTCTACCAATCTCCACCTGCTCTCAAGTCTTCTTTACTCCTTTGGTGAGTAAAACAAAACTTTATTAGTTGTGTCACATGAACAAAGTGTATTTATTTTCAATACCTCGAAAGTTATTACTTTTATAGGCTTGTTTTCACTGTTCAAGTAATACATTTTTCTATCCGCATTTGCGTATCTTAGCTTGGGATGGAATGCATTGTAATTTTCCTATTACAATTAATGGAAGTCTTTTTTCGTTTACTGGCTTTTCACTTCGCAATTGAGTGTTCCAGAACGAATTCATGGGGTTAAGTGAGGAATAGGTGTACTTCAGGGTAAGTCCCAATTGCCCTCACTTCTGAGGAAATCACCAATCTGAGGTGGGGGAAGGTATCCCCCCCTGCCCCCGCCCCGCTGGCAACCTGCAGCCGCCATTGCCTGTCAGTTTGGCTCTGGAAGGTGTGAGGAGATTCGGAGGAGAAAGGAAAGCGGGAAGACGTGGTGTCAATGCTTGTGTGGATGTCCTCTCTCTCGTGCCCGGGGAGCTCTGGGAAGCCGCAGACGTGCGGTGTATGGCGGTGATGCCCTCACTGACTTTCCCTTTCCTGAGTTTGCTATGCTGCTTGAGGCTGGTCCTTGGGTCTCAGTGTTCTCGTGTGCAAACCAGAGATAAAAATACCTTTGCTATCAAGCATATACGTTTACCATGAGGTTAAAACGGGAAATGAACGTGCTATAGCTCTGTGATATGTCATTATCATTTGAGCACTTAGAAGGAATTAGGAGGCTGAAGGACCCCCAGACACTAGCATCGGAGTGTCCCGAAGCTGCTTTTTAAGAGAGAGCACTTGGAGCTGACTCGCCTGAGTTTCGTTGTTCTTATTTCTTCCTTCACTGTTATGGGCCATGAACTGTAGCATTGAACTTGATGGATGTGATTCCTGACTTCATAGAGCTCCTAGTCTAAGAAGTACTATGGATTCAAGTCTAAAAACTCTTGGGAGAATCCCATCCTAGGAGCCAAAGGCCTGCTAAGATGTGTTGTGGACCATGCAATATGTGCCCTCCTTAATACCCATCACCGGCCTATCCCGTGGTGCACTGGGTGTTATACACAAATGATGAATCATGGAACATTACATCAAAAACTAAGGATATACTGTATGGTGACTAACATAACAGAATTAAAAATTATTATTAAAAATAAATAAAAAATAAATAAATAAAACAATATGGCTATTAAAAAAGATGTGGAATAACAACAAAATAACATCAACAGGGAATGAGCATATAATATCTACAGCATACTATGATGTCATAATTTGGACAAAGGCTAATGCTCTTCTGCCTTTGTGGCAAAATGAAATGAGCAGAAAGTAAGGTAGGATGCGTTTTGGAATAAGTCTAAAGCCTTGGAAGAATCCCATGCTAAGGATGTAAGGCCTGACCCAGACCAGCCAGATAGGACCGTGAATACGTGGCCATGTTATGCCGGGCTCAACAGCGTCTGCTGAGCTCGGGCGTGACCCACAAGGCTACGGGCACAAGTTTTGCATGAGGACTGTGCTCTGCTGGTTTTCAGACGAATCCTCCACCCCCACCTCCACTGTCCTATGAGCTTCAGCAAAACCAAAACAGGTAAGGAGTAAATGTGTTGTGAATCAATGATATCTCTATCATTGGCTAATAAGACCCATAGCACTGGATGCTCAGTTGCCTTTCCCCACGAAGAAAGCAGATTTTCATAATTGAAATTGTTAGCATAATTAAACAAATCAAAGACCCAGTCATTAACTCAGTCTTTCCAGTGAAACCAATTGCCTTTGATTCTATCCTGGAGAATCCATGCAAATGGGCGTTTTATGTAAACTCCAAGCTGTACTAACCAAAGGCTGCCTTGGTGGGCCTGGAGGGCAAAACACACAGGGGCACTCTCCATCAAAAGATGCAGGGGAAAAAAAATCTTGTACCATTTCTTCTGCAGTTGCTAATAAGCTTAATTCGAACACTTACCCGTCTTTTATACAATTCTTAGCATCACAGAGGAAGTGCATTTTCTTTCTCCTTAAACAAAGTTCCAGTCCGAACCAGCAGCCTCTGTAGGCTGTCTTAATTGCTACTTTGCACTGCACTGGACTATGACTCTGATTTTTGGCACATGCCGTCATACACAAAGTTCCTAAAATAAAATGCTCCAGGATATCCCAGGAACTCTTAGAGGGCTTTAAAAAGGGACTTGCACACAGAAACAATAGCTTTGATGGAGACAGTTCAGGCAAGCAGAATGATTAGTGCAAAAGAATTACGTGATTCGTTGAGACCTTAAAGTGGGTCCGGAGAATCCTTGCCACCTAACTTATCATGGTTTGGGGGAGTTTGATGAGAATCCAGTTTTGATAAAGACAATTGTTTTTTTCCTCCCTCAGTGACTATACATTTAAATAGCTAAAACATCTGTTCAGCCACATAGTAAAACATGTACACTCAGAACGCCTGAGAGAAGAGCCTGCCAAATCATCGGTTGAGAGGGACTTTGCTGGGGGGAGCATCAAGATAAAGCAACCGCTGTTTGTTTTGTCTGGTCAGGGGGAAAGCCAAGGCAACCAATATTTTGGGTTTCTTTTATTTCATTTGTGAAGAAATATTTGAGAAAGGGTGGCGAGGGAAGATTTCCTGACGGGATTTTTAAAGCTATTACTAGAAGAGCAAGAGAACCTTGGATGTCAACGCCTAACAGACTCTTGAGACCAGCCACCAAACCACAAAAAGTGACTTTTCTCTTCGCGTGGCCTCTACGTCCCTCCTGATGGAGGCAGAAATGGGGAGCAGCACGGAGACTGGAAAGACAGCCAATAGAGGCACTCGAATCGCCCTGGCTGTGTTCGTTGGTGGCACCCTGGTGCTGGGCACGGTCCTCTTTCTAGGTAAGTGGGGCGCTGGAGGCCAGGGAGCAGGGCGAGGGCAGTTAACTTTCCTTGTGCTTTATTCTGGCACCTTGTCCGGATGCAGGTGGAGGGCTGTTTGCATGTGTGAGTGAGTAGGTGGTGTATCCTTAGCTTCTATTAAATATGCAAAAGGAAAAGGAGCCTTTTCTTTAGGAAGCTGAATGAATAAATACACGCACGCACCAAATGTATAGTCCAGAATGCCAAGTGGGTATAAAGTGGCTTCTGGTGGCTGGAGGATTCGGTCGCACTGGGCGAACATTTTACATTTAGCAAAACGAGGGTTTATGAATTCATAGTCAGATACTGTCATTTATTTTGTGAGGGAAGACTTGACGTTATGATTGAAACCACGCTGGAATTTTTTTTCCATTTGATTTTTGCAAATGTTTGCCTCAATGAATCATGAAATTTAACTTAAAAAAATACAAAGCAGTCTTTAAACATGCACCTTAATGATATTCCTCAATGCTTTTCTAATCCAGTGACTCTGGTGGGATGAAATTTTAACTCTGCCTTTCTAGATTTAAAAATTAATATGAAGGAGAACAGAGGTTTTCCTTCCAACATTTGAAAGGTATTGTGATTCAATTATTTTAATGACTCTTGGTGAGAATGATGTACCCAGAGAGTATATATGATGAAAAGCATATTCCTATAAATAAGAATGAAATATCTTAGAAAGGGGAGACGGATGTTCTAAAATTGCAGGCATTTTGGACCCTTTGTATTTTCCTCATACAGCCCATACTATTTCACTAGCTTGAAAGCTAGACAGGAACAAGCCCCTATCCTTAGGAGACTTGAGGTGCGGTGTGAAATGCAGCAAGCCTGGAAACGTTCTTTGGCTTGTACAGGTTGCAGGAGGCCATGTTTATTTTGGCAAGGGAAGACCAGTGATCCGACTTTAAAAGAGTTAGGGTTGTGTGGTTGAAAACTCTGCTAAAACCAGCAAACCATCTTTCCATGTTCTCTGTGGCTGCAGATTTAGGAAATTAGATAGGTCTATTGCTGCAGCTAAACCTCCTACTCCTGCAACTGAATTTGTGGCTCTCAAACACTTTTCTCAGATTTCTCAGCACTTGGCGTTTAGACATGTGTCCTATCCTGACATTCAAAAGAGAGGAAAATGATATGGGCATGCCCATATGGGAACTACATACTCTGTGGGAAGTGAGTACAAAGTTAGACTATTTGTGTTTTGCGAACACTCCCAAACTTCAAAAATCCAAATGATGATTGTTTATGTAAAAATATGTACTCTTTTTAATGATGTTACTGCTGCGTGAAGCATTTGAAATTCCACCATTTAAGAACGACTATATTCTGAGGCTGTTACATATTAGTTGGAATTTTTTAAAAAAATATTTTATTTATTCCTTTGAGAGAGAGAGAGAAACAGAGCACAAGCAGGGGGAGAGGCAGATGGAGAAGCAGGCTTTCTGCTGAGCGGGGAGCCTGATGTGGGACTCAATCCCAGGACGTGCAGATCATGACCTGAGCCACCCAGGTGCCCGTAGTTGGAATATTCTCAATGGCAGCAAATCTTTGCTCCTTGAGAGGAGATGATTCTTTGGAATCAGCTCTAAAGTTTTTAGAGCACAGTAAAATTCATGAAGCCAGGCAATGCTATGGGTAAGGAGGCCTGCATAAAACAGAAAAAAATAATTTGCAGTGTGCCCAATTACCTGTTTCTTACTGCAAATTTCTAAGAGGAGCTCTAATGATGTTAGAGAACAAAAGCGTGGCCTCTCTACACCTTCACTAGCCGGTGTGGCTGGTGTGGTCCGTGGGCTGGCAGCATGCGCACCACTGGGGAGCCCCAGCTTCCCCCCAAGAACTACTGATTCAGAATCTGCATTTCCATAAGATCCCCCGTGATTCTTTTGCAAATGAAAGTCTGAGGAGCCTTGCTCTAGCTTGACCATGTCCGCTTGGATGTATATGTTTGGGGATACTTGCTTTAAGATAAATGCACATTCTTTAGTAGGTTTTTGTCAAACATCTCTGCGCTTTTCAGACTTCCTTCCCCCCCCCCCC
>NW_024423319.1:107035016-107042737 GCF_017311325.1 Ursus maritimus | reverse complement strand
GACGGATGTTCTAAAATTGCAGGCATTTTGGACCCTTTGTATTTTCCTCATACAGCCCATACTATTTCACTAGCTTGAAAGCTAGACAGGAACAAGCCCCTATCCTTAGGAGACTTGAGGTGCGGTGTGAAATGCAGCAAGCCTGGAAACGTTCTTTGGCTTGTACAGGTTGCAGGAGGCCATGTTTATTTTGGCAAGGGAAGACCAGTGATCCGACTTTAAAAGAGTTAGGGTTGTGTGGTTGAAAACTCTGCTAAAACCAGCAAACCATCTTTCCATGTTCTCTGTGGCTGCAGATTTAGGAAATTAGATAGGTCTATTGCTGCAGCTAAACCTCCTACTCCTGCAACTGAATTTGTGGCTCTCAAACACTTTTCTCAGATTTCTCAGCACTTGGCGTTTAGACATGTGTCCTATCCTGACATTCAAAAGAGAGGAAAATGATATGGGCATGCCCATATGGGAACTACATACTCTGTGGGAAGTGAGTACAAAGTTAGACTATTTGTGTTTTGCGAACACTCCCAAACTTCAAAAATCCAAATGATGATTGTTTATGTAAAAATATGTACTCTTTTTAATGATGTTACTGCTGCGTGAAGCATTTGAAATTCCACCATTTAAGAACGACTATATTCTGAGGCTGTTACATATTAGTTGGAATTTTTTAAAAAAATATTTTATTTATTCCTTTGAGAGAGAGAGAGAAACAGAGCACAAGCAGGGGGAGAGGCAGATGGAGAAGCAGGCTTTCTGCTGAGCGGGGAGCCTGATGTGGGACTCAATCCCAGGACGTGCAGATCATGACCTGAGCCACCCAGGTGCCCGTAGTTGGAATATTCTCAATGGCAGCAAATCTTTGCTCCTTGAGAGGAGATGATTCTTTGGAATCAGCTCTAAAGTTTTTAGAGCACAGTAAAATTCATGAAGCCAGGCAATGCTATGGGTAAGGAGGCCTGCATAAAACAGAAAAAAATAATTTGCAGTGTGCCCAATTACCTGTTTCTTACTGCAAATTTCTAAGAGGAGCTCTAATGATGTTAGAGAACAAAAGCGTGGCCTCTCTACACCTTCACTAGCCGGTGTGGCTGGTGTGGTCCGTGGGCTGGCAGCATGCGCACCACTGGGGAGCCCCAGCTTCCCCCCAAGAACTACTGATTCAGAATCTGCATTTCCATAAGATCCCCCGTGATTCTTTTGCAAATGAAAGTCTGAGGAGCCTTGCTCTAGCTTGACCATGTCCGCTTGGATGTATATGTTTGGGGATACTTGCTTTAAGATAAATGCACATTCTTTAGTAGGTTTTTGTCAAACATCTCTGCGCTCAGACACCTTCCCCCACACTTCTGACCCTTCTTCACTGCCTAGTCCCCCAAGCTCTGCCACCCACCTCTGCTGAGCACTTAGTGAAGTCCTTGTCTGAGAATCTCCAGGGACCTGCCAGGCAATACTCTTTGTGACAATATTCTGGTTAAGTCCTCCTCTTCAAGGCGCTTCCTGGTTGATATTTTTCTGTCTGTCCAAATTTAGGCACATGCCTGCAATTTCTAGCATCCCTCCTTACCTCTTTGCATTTTAGGCTCTGGGCTAATCTCTTTCCTAAACCTTAGTCCTTCTACGGTAAGAGTGACTGGCATTGGCCTTGGGATGGTCTCAGAGAAGCTAGAAAACTAGAATTTAAAATGACAGGTATAGTCATATGCCTATAAATAGCTTATTTTAAAGCATCCTTTCTTCTCTTCCTCCTTCCCCCCTTCTTCCTCCCCACAGTCTATTTCTCAAATGTAATAGTTGGCAAACTTTTTCTGTAAAGGGCCAGACTGTAAATATTTTCAGCTTTCTGAGCCATCCAGTCTCTGCTGCTGCTACTCGACTCCATTTTACCAAGAAGGCAACCACAGACAAATATGTACACAAATAGGCATGACTGTATTCTGATATAATTTGATTTCTGAGCAGTGAAATTTGAATTTCAGATCATTTTAATGAAATAGTATCCTTCTTGTGTTTTTTTTCCAAGCATTAAAAAATGTAAAAATCATTTTTAACTCATGGGCTGTACAGAAACCGGCAGAAGACTGGACTTGGCCCATGGGCCATAGTTTGCTGACTCCTACTTTATGGTCATTCTCACACTGTCGATGTGTGGATGACTCCACTGCATTCTGAGGTCATTTCTACTGGTTATAGAAAAATCTAAAATAAGAAACCAACTGCTCCTCAAGTTTTTATAAAGCACCTAACCAGTAAAAACTAACATTTTCATTTTTTTCTAAAGATTGTATTCATTCATTTGAGAGAGAGAGAGAGAGCACAAGCAGGCAGAGCAGCAGGCAGAGGCAGAGGGAGAAGCAGACTTCCCACCGAGCAGTGAGCCTGACACAGGGCTCGATCCCAGGACCCCGGGATCATGACCTGAGCTGAAGGCAGGTGCTTAAGCGACTGAGCCACCCAGCACCCCATTTTCATTTTTTATATTAAAAATATTCTCCTTGTTGTCCCAATTTCATTCACCACACCTTCACATCATCTGGGCTTGCTGATTCGTATTTATTTGCAGGATCTTAACCCCCCATGGATATAATGCTCTTCCTCAAGGGGTTAGGCTTGTCTGCATCCCAATTAATTTAATTTAAATCTCCGTTTTACTCATATTCAGATAAAGATATCTAGTTCTGCTTCCTTAAAGGGTTGGGTCAAGAATTCTTTTCCATGAAAGCAGTAACTCCTTAAATTAACCATTTCATTAGCTTTTTTAAAAAAATAAAATAAGGCTAGTATCCAGATGGTACTGTCCAGAATCGTAACAGTATTACTTATAATAAAGTTTGTTTTTCCATTATAAAAAATAATACAGGCTCATTAAAGAACATTTGGTAAACATATAGAGGTAGACTGAAGGGAATATGTCCCCCATGGTTCCATCACACAGACGTAATGAAATATTCAGTACTAATGTTTATGCTGCACATTTATATTTTTATCTAACTTTTCTTTGCTCCTTAAAGAAATCAAATCACACCTTTACGCTAAGGTAATTCTTTTCTTTTTTAGAAGGTTTATTTGTTCAGGGGCGCCTGGGTGGCTCAGTCGTTTAAGCGTCTGCCTTCAGCTCAGGAACCCCACCTTGGGCTCCCGGCTCAGTGCGGAGCCTGCTTCTCCCTCTCCCTCTGCCTCTGCCACTCTCTCACTCTCTGTCTCTCTCAAATAAGTAAATAAAATCTTAAAAAAAGATTTGGGAGAGATGGAGAAGCAGACTCTCCACTGAGCCGGGAGCCCAGTGTGGGGTTGATCCCATGACCCCAAGATCATGATCTGAGCCAAAATCAAGGGTTGGATGCTCAACCGACTGAGAAACCCAGGCACCCATGAGATACTTTTTTTCTTAAAAATAGACCTGAGATGTTCCACAGGCAATTTTCTTATATCTGTAATGTAACACAAGTAAAAAGGCTGTTTGGAGGATGGCAGCAGACAAAAGAACAAAGAAAAAGCAGGCTCCTCTTAGAATGTGGGTTAATAAAGAATACAAATCGCCACACTGGCAAGAGATGTACAGGTCTTCCATCTCTAGCAGAAATATAGGTACCGCCGTGCTTTCTTATCCTGCTTCTCAGCTGAGGATGCCACAAAAGGCCTTGGCTCCCCTTCAGCCCCCACCATCCATCTCCCCATGGCCACATCTCCAAATGATTCCTTATTGCTTCTCACAGAGTACAGCAATAATGAATTTCTATGAACTTTCTTGGCTACCAAAAATATCTTTGAAATCTAAACTCACATCTGCTAATGCCCAGGTGCTGCCTGGGGTTTACAAATTGGGCACCCTTCTGTACTTCTGCAGAAATCCATTTAGATAATATTGCCAGCCAGATGGGGAAAATTAAACCATTGGTGAAAAGCTAATTCCATCTTGCAGGGTTTTTGTCTTGTTTTGTTCTGGTGGAAGTAGTTGGAAGCTTGGTCCACGAACCGTATCTGTCTGGTAGCTAGGCTGAGCTTGGTGGGAGGAGGGTGTGTAGGGGACAGGGCATATCATGACTCTCTTGCTAGAGGACTGAATAATATACAGTGTACCCCCCCCCCCCGCCAACACACACATCTATGGATGGTTTGGATAAGATTCAGAACTTTAAATGCCACACATGCTATTTTTCTCCTTCCAGTCTGGATTTGCTCCAAACGACATAGTTGTAAGTTTCATTTTCTCCCCATCTCTAAAACAGGAATGTAGTTGTAAACAGAAAGAGTGAAATTATGAGACTTAAATCATAGATAATTGGAGATGGAAGAGACTTTAGAGATCATCTAGCCCAGTGGCTCTCAAACTTGAGTGTGCATCAGAATCACCTGGAGGGCTTGCAAAAATGCAGATGGCTGGGCCCCACCCCCAGACTTTCCGATTCAGGTGAGCACTAGAGCTCAGTAATTTGACTTTCTCAAGAGCTGCCAGGGAATGCTGCTCCCGATGCCTGGGCACCCCACTCTGAGAAGCATTGGTCTGATTGTATCCACTCATCTTATATTCTAGAGAACCCAATTTCAGAGCAGCCAAGTCTCACCAAGTTCCATTAGCTTGTGACCAGAGTCTGGTTCAGTGATACTGAGCCAACTGGATTTTTTGAACTCCGTGTCAATGCTGAGAAGGATGAACTGATATCAAATGTCTAGCATATGTGCCTGACTGTGGGTTACCTGATCGTAGTTTGCTGCAAGCCAGTCATTTCTTTATTTTGGTCTGTTTTTTCAGTGAGTCAAGGTTTCTTAAGTCTCCAAGCTAAACAGGAGTACTGCCTGAAGCCAGAATGCATTGAAGCTGGTAAGTCCGTTTTCCATCCTGTGTCAAGTTATCATTATGGTACCTTGGGGAGAGGAAGAGAAAACAGATGGTATTTTTAGTATTCTGTTTGCTTGAGGTTTACCAAGGATGAAATGCAATTTTGATGAAACTTTCAGTTTACCTTCAAGTCTCAGTGTGAAGTTGTGGAGCGTTGGTTTCCTGTTTTTTTTTTTTTTTCTTCTTTGCAAAAAAAACAGCTGTGCGGTATTCCAAGTCATTATAAGGAAATCCGGAAGGGGCTTGGAGGGCCAAATGGCTTTTCTTAAGACCCAAACAGAGAGACCATTGGCCTTCCTATGGCCTGAGCTGGATACAGGTCGCTGTTGACCCTAAGCAGTCTCTGTGTATCATTTGGTTAGTGGGTCCTGCCTGTCCGCCTCTGAGCAGGGATCTTCCGTCAATCTGTGCTTCCACTGTCACCTGAAATCACTTTGGGTCCTTACAAGTCAAACTTGTCTTGAGGTGAGTGGGCGATGTATCAGTGGGTACTCCACAGTGAATAAGAGTGTTTAAACTCGCCTCAGTTTTGGCACATTTTATTCCCTCTATAGGGAAGAGGGAATAGGGTTAGAGCCTAGATTTGCAGGACCCAGATTCCAGCTCCCTACCCCTCTTCTTTAAGTGGGCAGGAACACTAGTGTATTTTCCAAGGAGAAAGTCATAAGCATTAGTTAAGCACATGGCCCTTTCACTTTCCTCTTGGTCTTAAGAGATTAATGAATTAATTTGCCAACTATTTATTCCAAGTCAGGCACTGAGTTAGCAGTGAAGTTGAATGACCAGGTAGGGGAAGAAATGCCATCAATAAACACAAGGTGATCAGTGTGGAAGAAAAATATTGGCCGGTGGTAATGTTATGCAGAAAATTAAAATATTCAAGTAGAATAATGTGATAGCAATGGGGCGCCTGGGTGGCACAGCGGTTAAGCGTCTGCCTTCGGCTCAGGGCGTGATCCCGGCGTTATGGGATCGAGCCCCACATCAGGCTCCTCCGCTGTGAGCCTGCTTCTTCCTCTCCCACTCCCCCTGCTTGTGTTCCCTCTCTCTCTGGCTGTCTCTATCTCTGTTGAATAAATAAATAAAATTAAAAAAAAAAGAATAATGTGATAGCAAGTGACAGGATGGCTAGGTTGGAAAGTCTGAGGAAATGATGTTGAAATGACCCTGAATGATGAGAAGGGACAGGTTGTGGGAAGACCGAGGAAAGGGCTTTCCAGGTATGGGGAAGAGCTAGGGCAAAGGTCTTGGAGCAGAAGAACTTACTGGGTAAGGGCTAGAGTGCAGGGTTAGTGGGGAACCCAGGTGTCAGCGAGTGTGGGTTTTTCCTAAGTGTGTTTGAAAGCCTCCGGAAGGTTTCAATAAAGGCAGAGACATGATCTTATTAGCATTTAAAAAGATCTCTCTGTGGAGACCTAGACTCAGGAGAGTCTTTCTGGATGGAAAAGAGACCAGAGGGATCAAGATGGAAGAAGGTTGTCCGGCGGGAGGTTATTTCGGTAAGCCAGACAAGACGCGATGCTTTCTTGAATTCCAGAGATGGAAAGGTAGAGTGTAGAGGATTTGGGAGCCAGAGGGTTGCCGAAGGATTTGAAGTGGGTTGTGAGAAAAAGCAGAGAATCAAGGTGATGCTTAGATTTTTGGTGGTGGCATTTGTCGAGGTGGAAAAGACTCAGGTGAAAGAGCTTTTAAATTCAGAGGCCTTATACGAAGGTAATGGATTAGATAATTATTTTTGTCCCATTTTTAAGTGATCAATATATATTTCTTTACCAGGCATTGTGTTAAGTGACTTACATGAGCTGTCTCATAAAATCTTCCTAAGAACCCCATGATGTCAGTGCTATCACCAGGCCCAACTACAGATGAGGATATGGAGGCTTCTGGAAGCTAAATAATTTGCCCAGGGTCACATCCTGAGTTAGCTACTGAGCTGGGCTTCAAGGTCATGTCTGTTTGCTCTCCATCAGTGCTTTGGTGCGATAAGGCCATGCCACGTAACTCTTTGGCCTTGGTCCTGTCTTGCCTTTTTCATAACAATAGACTTACTAGTGTCTGGTGATTAGACAACCATTTCAGCTTCTCGATTTCATCCCGGGAAGGGTGAGAACAATTTGGGAATTCCCAGCACTTTCCTGTTTCCAGCTTGAGCAGCTGACCTAGGGTTTCTCAATGGAAAGTGATGACTTGAAGTAGAGTGGGACACCAGGTGGAACTGTCAGAGGTCACGTTTTAGACTTCATGTCACCTTGTGATTTTACTGTGTTTGGGTCCTTGCAGATGTGTGAAAATGAGATTTTTTTTTAAAGATTTTATTTATTTATTTGACAGAGATAGAGACAGCCAGCGAGAGAGGGAACACAAGCAGGGGGAGTGGGAGAGGAAGAAGCAGGCTCATAGGGAGGAGCCTGATGTGGGGCTCGATCCCATAACGCCTGGATCATGCCCTGAGCCCAAGGCAGACTCTTAACCGCTGTGCCACCCAGGCGCCCCGAAAATGAGATTTTTTTGAACTAAAAAATTTTCAATTTGAGTTTAGGGAACTTTCTGTATGGAGAGCCACTTATACGAGTTTTCTCTTTATTACAAATCTTAACACAAGAGTAAAACAGAGAATGCCATTTGATAATGTTATCTCCCGCCAGTCTGTTTTGCCTTGCTGTTCTGTTTTTAATTTCACGTTGGTGAATGGCTAATATTGAAGAAAATACTGATTTTTCTGTTTCTGTGACGAAAGGCTCACCAAGGATACATCCTCTTCAGTGTAACTGGAGCCTCACTGTGCTTAGGGGCATGCAGAACAGCTGTTACATACGCACTGCATAAATGTCTCCCTGGGAAGGTCTCAAATGAAAAGCAGCGCAAAGGCGGGGGGGGGGGGGCG
>NW_024423319.1:106979537-107035006 GCF_017311325.1 Ursus maritimus | reverse complement strand
GTGGGGCGCGTGTGCGTGCGTGGGGCGCGTGTGCGTGCGTGGGGCGCGTGTGCGTGCGTGGGGCGTGCGAGGGGCGCGTGTGCGTGCGTGGGGGCACGCATGCGTGGTGGGGCCGTGCGTGGTGGGGTGCGTGCGTGCGTGTGGCGGGGTGTGTGTGCGTGTCTGGTCATGCAGGATGGAAGCTCGGAAGATGGAAGTGTTTGATTACTTCTGGGCCGTTTCTGATCAGGTGCCACCCTTTTCTGAGATGCCTCCTCTCCATAGCTCTCTTTTTCTTCTCTTGCCCATTTCCTCTTCTCCTAATCCCTTTTTCAAAATAAGAGGTGGAAAAAATTACAAGGAAGGGGCATGCTAAGTACGGATAAGGGCAGACAGGCGGACTTGGGTTTGAAGCATGGTCTGTCCACTTAAAAACCACATGATCCTGGGTTAATTAAATAACCATCCAAAGCCTCTTGTTTACCATCTGTAAAATGGAAATACTGTTTTTATTTAGCATACTAGGTATGAGAGTAGAAGAAAATAGCGGTGCTGGTTGTAGTAGTAATTCAGGACCATGGTGTGTGTGATTCTAAACCCCAGGCCCAGAGAACATTGTAACTGTCAGCTGGCAAGACTGGATCTGATTTCAGTTCTTGTGATGGCAAAACTAGATCTTAACTTCTCTGAGACGGTTGTGGACTTTGTTTATACTACCTAAGAAAATATGCATATATTTCCTATGGAATTGTTACTGTGCTTGCTTCAGGAGTGCCGCTCCAGATATTGCTGGAGGTAGTATATTATCTGTGGTCTATGCACTGTATTAGTTTTCTAAAATCGGAAAATGTATGCGCTCTGAAAAAGAACTCAAGAGTTTCAGATAAGTGTGGAATTGTAATAGCAAAAATTTGTAAGTAAGGTTGCCCGCTTAGCTACATACATACATGTTCAGGATGCTCAGTTAAATTTGAATTGCAGATAGACAACAAGGCTGCTATTTTTGTTGTGTTTGTCCACAGCAATATTTGGTACGTACTTAAACTATAAAAGCCGTCATTGATATGAAATTCAAATCTCATTAGGCATTCTGTATTTTATCTGGCAACCATATTTGTCAGTGTGCCTGACACTGTTCCAAACACTTCTTCACGTGTATTTACTTATTTAATTCTCATGAAGATCCCACGGATTGTGGTTATTATCCCTTTTTACAGATGAGGAAACTGAGAGGTTAAGTAACCCGCCCAAGGTTACATAGCTTTTGCATGGTGTTGCTGGCATTTAAACCCAGGTGGTCTGGCTCCAGATGATGCTGTACTTTCTGAAAAGGGCTTAGCATGGTTCCTGGCACAGAGGAAATGCTCAGTACTAATGATTTTACTATTAGCACCACCCTCTCCCTTGAGCCCTGATTAAACTTAAAAGCTCAGGCTGGGGTATGGGGTGTGGTGACTCTACTTCTACATAAATGCTAGTAGGGGACCGCGCAACCACTGACCTTATATGCAGTAACTTGAGAGAACACATAGTTGGGCCTTTCACAGGTTTTTTTGATCATCATATTTCTTTATTAAAACAAGTCTCTTTGAGCTTTCTCTCCATGGAACTGAGCAGGGGGAAAAGGGTTGTGGTGTCTTGACAACTATGGTTCCTTGCAATTTGAAGTCTCAGTTCTACAGAAAGTGTAGCCCTGTGCCCAGCTGTGAATTACGAATGATGAATTGGGAGTTTGAAACTAGAGTTTTCCCACTTAGCGGGCTGACTTCCAAATTCTGTGTGAGTGATGTATTTCCCCACTCTGTGTCAAGGCTGAGGTCATAGCTGATCTTGCAGATTTTGTAGGTACCTACAAGAATGCTGAGGAGATGGAGAGGATACATTTTTAGGTTGGGGTCAGGGGGAGGTTTGGGAAGGCAGCCAGAAAACAATGTGCTTATGTGAATAAAAATGTGTGTGAGGGCTTTTCTGTGTGATTGTAAATAATGTGTGGCACTGAGACTTGTATAATCCTGGGGTGTCACATAGCAGATTCGTTCTGTGACTGAACAGCCAGAATCATTATAAATACAAACTGGAATAAAGATTTGGTATGTCCTAGCTTATTTGCATACTAATATCAATGGTAAAATAGTAGCAGTAAGTAAAAATATAATTGGAGACCACTGAATTAATTCTCAAAGATGAAAATATTAAGCCAGTTTTAAAATTTATCAAGCTTCTAAAACCAGTTGTTTATTTTACTTTTTTTTTTTTTAATAGAGGACAAGCAGGGTTGGGGGGTGGCGGGGGAGAGGGAGAGAGAGAATCTGAAGCAGACTCCACACTCCGTGTGGAGCCTGATGTGGGGCTCAGTCTCACAGGCCTGAGATCATGACTTGAGCCAAAATCAAGAGTTGGATGCTTAACTGACTTAACCACCCAGGTGCCCCTCTAAACCAGTTTTTTACTTTGATTTTTTTGGGAAGGAGAAAGTGCTGGGGATTTTGAAGTCCTGTAGAAACTTAGGATATTTCTAGATCATTCACTTTATCAAGGACAAAAAGTTGTTGAAAATTTTCATAGCAAGTCTAGGCTAGAAAAATATCTAGCCTACTTTTAAACCTGGAGGACACATGTAACCAAACTGATAACCAGCATATATAAATATATGCAGATGATAATTTTTTTGGCAGTTCCTTTATATTCAGCTGAAAACTCATTGGGTTTTCATTATTTTAAATAAATATATTCTGGCATCAATTAAAGTATGAAATTACCCAGAATGTCATCTTTTCAATGTCATTAAAATATTGGCTGCCTTTTTTTTTTAAATTGGTGCATATCTTTGTGTTAGAGTGGTAGCCAGCAGTTGTATGATGGTTAGAAGAGAGTTGGAGTTCAGTCTTAGGAATTTTGGAACCTTCTCACTTTTCTTTTTTAAAGATTTTATGATTTGAGAAAGAGAGAGAGAGCACTGAGTAGGGGGAGACGCAGAGGGAGAGGGACAAGCAGACTCTCTGCTGAGCCTGGAGCCCAATGTGGGGCTTGATCCCAGGACCCTGAGGTCATGACCTGAGCCGAAGTCAGACACTCAACCGACTGAGCCACCCAGACGCTCCAAGAAACTTCTCATTTTTTAATGAAATATTTTTTTACAGCTCGTGGATACGTATTTAAGTATGCACAAGCTTCCTCCCTGTTGACTGTGTTGCGTATGCAATTGTGTGTGGGCTTATGAAAGAGGAAGAAATGGTAAATCAGTCTGTTGTGTCTTTCTGTTAACTTACACACATACTCAGTTCTGCCCTGAGACCTGGGCAAGAGGGGCCCCTGCTCTGGGCCCCTCATTTAGAATGCCTCACTTTGCCCTCCTCTGGCCATGCCTCTCCCCTAATTCAGGGGCCAGGTCAGCAGCCATACCCGTTTATGAGCCCGAATTCCCTGCTAAATGGCCCTGAGCCTCCCTACAGGGCCCGTGGGGGTCTCTTCTAGGGGTTCATTCCTCTGAGAGCTACACTGAACATCCAGGGGCTCAGGAATTCATACCTGGATTTCCAGGTCTTTATGGAGGTATATTGTAAATACATCTTTTAAATATTTCAGTATGACTTATGGGCCTCTGTTTCACTCAGCTTACACCATGGAACAAAATAGCCCCAAATCTTAGAGGTTTGAAATAGGAGTGATTTAATATTTGTTGTGATTCTGTGGGTTCATCAGGGGTCCTCTGCTGCTCTTGCCTGGGCTCATTCATACAGCTGCATTCAGCTGGAGGGTTATCTGACCTGGAAGGTCCATGATGGCTTTAGTCACATGTCTGGCACTTGGTGCTGACTGGTTTATTTTCTGTGTGGTCTCACCTCCTCCAGGAGGCTTCTTCAGAGGGCTGTCTTAGGGCTCCATTCAAAGGGAGTTAATATGGAAGATACAAGGCCCTTTTAAGGCCTAGTTTTTGAAACTCAAGAAAAGTCGCTCTGCTATATTCTGTTGGTCACAGCAAGTTGTAAGGCCAATCCAGATGCAAGGCAGGGAAAATAGATCCTATCGCTTGATGGGATGAGTCACAGAACCACCTGGCAGAAGGATGAGAGGGATGGAAGGAGATGTTGCACACATCCTTGCAGACAATTTACCGTAGACTCCATTTGTATTCCTGTCCCATGCCGCGCAGATGTCAGGGGCAGTCCTGCAAAAACCATTAACACGAATACCACCAAGCTTTTACCCACTCAATCTAAATACGGTAATTTCATATAGTGAAGTTGATTCAGGGAGTCATTTGAGAGGAAAAGTAAAAGCCAAGGCTTGGAAACTGGTTGATAGGAAATGGTTGTTTAATTTGGAAGAGAACAGTACATAGAGTTCGGTGCTTGTCATTAATCCTGTGATTTTCTTTTTAAATAGCTGCCGCCATCTTGAGTAAGGTAAATTTCTCTGTGGACCCTTGTGATAATTTCTTCCGGTTTGCTTGTGATGGCTGGATAAACAGCAATCCGATTCCTGAAGATATGCCAAGCTATGGCGTTTACCCTTGGCTGAGACATAACGTTGACCTCAAGTTGAAGGGTAAGTTTCTACTGGGGTTCGGTGACGCACTTTACAGAGAGCAGTACTTGACAAGAAAAACACAGTTTTGGATTTGGAGCACGCCTACTTACTTTCAACTATATTAAATTCATTTCCAAGATATTTTAAAATGGAAGACTGAAAGGAAAATTATGGTATTTCAGTCTCCCAGGTCTCGAATACAAGCCTAGCAGAGGCTTCATTATGTTTGGATTAGCAAATAGTAAATTCTGCTGAGGGATAACTAGCATTTCCTTGAGATTGGGAGCAAAAGAATAGTTAATGAAAGTTATTTTATATAAATATACCTACTTGTTGTGTTCAGAGCAAACTTCATCACGTGCTTATTTACGTACGTCCTGGATTTTCATGGCTACAAAATGTACTTAACACCTCATTGTCTTTTGAGAACTCTGGATGACCTTGTGTTTGTCATATTGTTCCTGTTAACTTCTGACTTGGCTCTGGGGAGACTTTCTTTTCTCCCGTGGCCTCTGTAGTAATGACAGGCTCACACACACATACTCGCATATGCATTCAGACACATACACACGTGTGCATGCATACACACACACTTCAAAACTTGGAAAACTCTTTTCCTAGAGGCACTTCTGTTCGCATTAGATCTATTTTTTATGCTGAGCTATTGGAGGAAGGCACTTCAGGATGGAAGTAGGGAGATGGTAAGGCCATTTAAGGTAACTGTTTTGGGAGGGCAGAAATGTGTATGCTTTTGGGCACCTGAGTGGCTCAGTCGGTGAAGTGTCTGCCTTCAGCTCAGGTCATGATCCCAGGGTCCTGGGTTCAAGCTGCACATTGGGCTCCCTGCTCAGCGGGGAGTCTGCTTCTCCCTCTCTCTCTCTCTCTGTCACTCCTTCTGCCACTCCCCCTGCTTGTGCTCTCTCACTCTCTCTCTCAAATAAATAAAATAAAATCTTTTAAAAGAGGAAGGTTTTTTCTTTTTTTGACAACTGAGTTATGCCACATAACACCTAGAAAGAATTTATTTTAATTTATTTAATTTATTTTAATTTTTTTACTTTCTGGTTATAAACAACACAAATTTATCATCCTAAAATATTGGAGGTTGGAAATCTGAATGAGTTGGCAGGGCTTCCGGAGGCTCAAGGGGAGAATACATGCCCTTGCCTTTTCTGGCTCCTGCAAGCCACCTTCATTCCTTGGCTTGTGGCGCCTGCTACATCTTCACAGTCAGCACTGTAACACCTTCAGATCTCTCTCTAAGTTGACCTCTGACTTCCTTCCTCCCATCTCCTTCTCTCTCCTTCTCTTATGAAAAGGCTCTTGTACTTATGGAGGTAGGGCCCCACTCTATGACCTAATCACTCTATACCTCAAGATCCTTAACTGAATCCCGCCTGCAAGGTTCCTTTCCCATATAGGGTAACACAGTCACAGGCCTGGACATGTGGATGAGGACATCCTCGGGCAGGGAGAGAGCACTATACTAGCGTAAGAAGCTCCCTGCTCTCTCTGTTAGTGTGAGGTAGTCCTGTGCTGTAGCCTGACGTTTAGAGCATTGCCTTTGCTTGGCTCAGCCATCTAAAGCTTTTCTTTTCCATCTTTGTGCAAAATAATAAGATCTAGAGCTTTTAGAAAAGATAATCTTTCCAAGAAACTTTCAGATCAAATGTGAAGTGTAAAAGGTATGTTTTCTCTGTTCCATCATCAGATATTTTGTGTGTGTGTTTTGGATGTTTGAGACTTTTGAACTCCAGAAAGAATTTCTGAGGGGCGCCTGGGTGGCTCAGTTGTTAAGCATCTGCCTTCGGCTCAGGGCCTGATCCCAGGGTCCTGGGATCGAGCCCCGCATCGGGCTCCTTGCTCCACTGGTAGCCTGCTTCTTCCTCTCCCACTCCCCCTGCTTGTGGTCCCTCTCTCACGGGCTGTCTCTCTCTGTCAAATAAATAAATAAAATCTTAAAAAAAAAGGAATTTCTGAGAGGTTAGAAGAATCATCATTTTTCTTTCTACTTCATCTCCATTTCCCCGAGATTTTAAGTACATGAAAATTAAATGTCTCAATTTATATATGTTTTAATAACTAACTATTGACACAGTAATTAGATACCTATTGTCAGTTGTAAGGAAAAATGTACTTAAGCGTCACAACTGAGCCACAACTTTTCACAATATAAATCATATGGACTCAAATTTTCTAGGAGGACTTAAAAGTTTCATAAATTAGAATAAAAATGTGCAATAATGTCAGTTTTTTCCTAACCCAACAGGGGAGGTTCGCATAGTATAGAACAATAAGACCTTGAGGAATGAATTTACTACGGGTTATTTCCCTGTGTGACATTAACTCCCACTGGTCCTTCACCTACCATTCTTACCTATTTCCTGTTGCCCTTCTTTGGCTTTTCCTCCTAGACAGAGAACTGTGTGCCTGCAGAAATGGGGCACCGAAGGGTAAGAAAAAATAAGATTTGCAGATAGATGCTCCTTACACGTTAGTTAGAGCCAGAAGATTTCTATCTTCAGGGCATGAAGCAGTTAGAATAATTTAAAGCACTTCCTGGGGATGTCTTAATGTGAAAATGAAAATCAGTACGAATGTGCTTTTTTTGGGGAGGACACTGTATATGAAATCCTTGAGCATTCATACCAATAAGACTAGATTGTTGAGAGACACACAGGGGTTTTTTGTTTGCTTGCTTCTTTTAAAAATGAAAAATTTTACTTCTAAGCTCAGTTGGGAAAGTACAAAGAAACAAAAATTAAATCCAAAAAAGGAGGAAGAAAGTTGCTCATAAATCCACCCGTAGAAATAACTGCTAATGGAGCAGTTGGGTATACATCTTTCCAGGTTTTTTTTTTCCATTTGTGGGTACATATGCAAAACCTCATGTGCACACCCATCTATTTAAAAACCAGCTAAAAGTAGGCATACTACTCTGTCATGTGCTTTAAAAATGATGTGTCTCTCATACACATGGATAATGTCAGTAGATATGTTTTCTTATTATATATAACACTGTAATAAAGATCCGTGTGTATTCCAGGAATGGAGTTGTTGTATTGAAAGAGTTGTCACAGTTTAACTTTTGATGTATACATACAGTTAAATCGCCCTTCAGAAAGTTATTTCTAGGTCTTCATATATTTTCTTGCTGCTTTAAGTGGTAAGTCTTCTCCATCAACTGTCTTGTGTTTTTTTTGTTTGTTCATTTTTCATTTTTTGGTGGTATGAAGTAGGAGTCAGCAAACTGTGGCCTGTGGGCCAAATCCAGTTCACTGCCTGTTCTTAGAACTAAAGTTTCATTGGAAGACTGTATATCCATTCACTTAAGGATTTTCCATGGCTGCTTTTGTGCTATAGTGGCAGAGTCGAGAAGTTACTGCAGAGACCACATGGCCCGCAAGCTTACAGTATTGACCCTCTGACCCATAAGGAAAAAGTTTGCCTAATCCTGAGGCCTGTTGTAAAACGTTATATATCTATATTGGATCTCATTAGAACTGTCTTATTTTTTTTTAAAGATTTTATTTATTTGAGAGAGAGCAAGAGAGAGGGCATAAGCAGGGGGAGCAGCAGAGGAGGAGGGAGAAGCAGACTCCCCACTGAGCAGGCAACCTGATGTGGGGCTCGATCCCAGGACCCCGAGATCATGACCTGAGCTGAAGGCAAATGCTCAGCTGACTGAGCCACTGAGGCACCCATAGAACTGTCTTATTAATTACTAGCTTTTTGGGGGCTTCTTTAGAATTTTTTAGATAGGTAATCCTAAAGTTAAGAAATAGACTTTTTGTCTCTCCCTTTTCTTTTACTGAGTTGGCTGGAACCTCCAGAACAGTGCTGAGTAATAGCAGTGACAATGGGTGTAATTTTCTTATGCCTAGCTTGGTTGGTGATGCCTCCAGTATTTACCCCGCGACCCTCAAATACATATTTTTCTTTGTTTTGAATAGGTATTCTTTATCGTGTTGTTACTCCCTGTTTGCCAAAAGAGCTTCAATAATAAAAACAAAAAAAAAGTAAAAACAAGTCAAAAAGAACCTATATCAAGTCCTGCCACCCAGTGATAACCTTTTACATGCGAATAAACATGGCAAGTTATATGTATATGTCAAAAAGGACCATATGTTCTGTGTTTACAATCTCCTTTTATTGACATGTTAACGGTTTTTCACGTCAATAAAAATAGATCTTTATCATCCTTCGCCATGACGGCTTTGTATGGATATACTACAGTTGATTGAGTCAATTCCTACGTTGCCATTTAGATTATTTCCAGATGTTTTTCCTCATTGTAAGCCACTCAGAGCATGAGTGTTGAAGCTGAAGACCTGTATTTGAATCCTGGTTTCCTTATATTTCTCCTCTGTGCCACTTGTGGCCACTCATTTCACCTAGCTCAGTTTTCTTACCTTTCAAATGGGGATAAGAGACCTCATTTCGTAGGGCTTGTGTGGACTAGAGGAGATGACCCTTATAAATGACACTTTATCCCAGTCCAGTTTCTGGCATATAACAGGCCTTCAGTAAATATTTGTTGTCTGTGCCTCCATTTGTCTCACAGCTAGTTCTGAGGCTCGTGAAGTAATGTCTACCAAATGCTTTAAGTTTTATTCTGGTCTTATCATTTGTAAATATCATGTGCTTTCAAAAATATTGAATACTGTCTAGATATTTTTCTTCATCCTTGATAAAAAGCGAGAACATCCAAAAATAAAACCCAATACTACCAATCAAAAGAATACCATTTTCTTATGGCTGATAGGGAACACACAGATACGGCTGTCCAATTTGTGAAATAAAATGGATTTGACAGACCTGGCTGATGAAAAATTGCCCTCTATTGAAGTCAGCAACCTGGCTTCGTGAATTTTTTCTTTAAATGGCATATAAGACTCAGATTCCTAGTTGGAAGATAAAATTATTTCTTATTCTCTCCAAGAAGCAGGGTTTTTTGTTTTTTGTTTTTTGTTTTAAAAGCAGGCCGAATATAGTCATGTGTTTGAATGTCCCAAAATTTCCTTCCTACAAAAGCTCCCAAATTTGTCTTCATGTGACCATGAAAATGACACAGCATGTGTTGCTTATGAACGAGCAGATGAAAATTTTGCAAATGAGCACTTATGAAACATGAGGCAATAAGTGAGATAGAACACTTGTGTCAAACAGAAGACAGATGACTCAAGGTAGGGCCAGCTCATCTCTATTATGGAATAGCAATCTTTGCCAATATTTTGTAAGGAAAAGTAGTATATTATTATGTTCAAGCACAGACAGCACAGGCAGGACAATAAGATGAAGTAGGGTCTATGCATTAATGAGCAAAGAAAGATGATTATGTTTCATAGATGGGTTATTTATTTGTAAATATCTGCTGGCTAAGATTCAAATGGTTCTCATAATTAAACCCCCCCCCCCGCCAATCTTGTTTTTGCTATAATGATCCTATCCAAATCATCTTTTGCAGATAGTGGAAAGCTGAAAACTTCAGCTCCTGTAAAGTGATTTGATAATTAGGAAGTTGAGATGATTGAAGACAGTGAATTATGTCATTTTCCTCACACCATGAACATAGTATGATGTACCAAAGTGAGCTTTGACATCATTAAGTTCTTTGAAACAAACATCAGATTAGAAAAAATACAGGGATATGATAGAGAAGTGCTAGGGAGCAGTGAGCCGTTGCAGTGGGCTATTTATTCTTGGTGAAACTCAGCTCCAGTAAATCTCAGTGAATCTACTGTATAAATGGGGGGGGGTTGACATTTATAGATGCCTGTTTTTTTGACCATGCTGGCTCTTTTTCATGTGGCCACACATGAAGCAGCAAATTGCCAAATTATACATGTGTCATCATAGGTCCCGCATGCACAGAGAGGTGTCCTGTGAAGATTTGGGCCTGTATAGAAGACATTTAGAATGTGAAATGAAATGATTTTACCTGAAAAGTGTTTTGTTGTTGTTTGCATTTTTCCTAATCTGAGAGCACCGTTTGAGCATGGGGAAGGGAGGGGTTGTGTAGAGTGAGGAAAGGGAAAGAATTTGTCAGATTGAAAAAGTATAGCAATTTCCTGTTAGGAAACACCCCCTTCAAATATACACATGAATTTCTTCCTGAAGCCTCTTTGAAAAACTTATATGTAGCTCTAGAATATGTTTTTCTAAATAGCTGAAGGAAATGAAGGGGCCATGAGAACAGCCATCATGTGTGAAAACTTGTGTTCAGGTAGTTCCGAAAGTTAACATTTTAGGCTTTCTTCTCGTGTGCCCCTTTCTACCCCCAGTGCATGTCCTTGTCTTTTTAACTCTTTTCTGCTCCAAGCATTCGATTTTAAGATCTGATTTTTCTCTCTGTGGCTTTCTGTCATAGGGGTTAGTATTACAAATAAGTTGGGTACACTTGACAAGAACCAGATCTATTCATTAGATTCATTCTGGGTTATGTGCTCTTTAATTTGGGGAAAATATATTCACTTCAAATAGATTGAAATGCACAGCATTTTGACAGTATTAATTAATCTGTGAACTCAAGGCTGTTGACTTGGAATTTACTTTTTTTCTTGGTACCAGTTGCTTTCAGTCACAAGTAACAGAAATCCCAACTTCACTTGGCTTAAAAATAGAGAAAATTTTCTAGTTCATGTAACCAAAATGTCTAGTAATAATGTGGACTTCTGGTAAGGATGGATCCAGCAGCTGAACGATGTCATTAAAGATGGTATTTCTCTATTTCTCTGTGCTTTGACATTCACTGTCTCATGATTTTTTCTAAGTCTCTTTGATCATAAGATCCTTGCCAATAGCAACCAGAATTTATACTTCCTCATTCACCTCTAGCAAGAGGCATTGTGTTAGACACAGGAAGATACAGAAGTGCAGAGATTAATAAGGCCCCCGAGACTACCCATGTGGAACTTAAAAATCTGCCCATCACAAAATGTTTCAATGACTACTGTCATTAATCTAGAGCTCTACTGTTCAATATGGTAGCCACTAGCCACTTGTGGCTTTTTTTTTTTTTAGAGATTTATGTATTTATTCGAGAGAGAAAGAGCATCCAAGCAGTGCGGAGGGGCAGAGGCAGAGGGAGAGAAAAACTCCAGCAGACTGCACTGTGTGCGGAGCCTGATGCGGGACTCGATTTCACAACCCTGAGATCAGACCTGAGCCAAAACAAAGAGTTGAGTGCTTTAACCAACAGAGCCATCCAGGTGCCACCCACTTGGGGCTTTTGAGTACTTGAAATATGGCTAGCTGGAATTGAAATGTGGTGTAAATAAAAAAATACCCACCAAATTTCAAAGACTTCATTTTAAAAAACATGTAAAGTATCTCGCCAAGAAATTGATGATTTATTTTCTCAATTATGCATTGAAATGATAATATTTTAAAATCTATTTGGTTAAAATATATTATTAAACAATCTCACCTGTTTCATTTTTCTTATTTTTAAATGTACAAGGAAATGAACAGTGACCTATATGGTTCAGATAATGTTTCTATCAGAGCTGCTCTAGAGCCCTGAATAGGCCGTTGGAAAGGTGAGCTATCTGGAAATCAATTCAAGTTTACGTTAGTGATAGAGTTCAGCAATAGAGAAAGGGCAGAGAGCACCTTTATTAAACATAGTTCTCTACTCCCCTCTCCAGTCCCTTTCTATCCTGTTAACCTATTAGCGTTCTTTGTGGCTAATAACCATTTGGATTATCTTGTTTGTATATTTGCTTGCTGTTTTTCCTAACTCTGTGTGCCATTTTGGGCTTCACTGTGACTCAGCACCCAGCGTCGTGCCTGGTGCATAGTTTATGCTTACTAATACTTGTTAAAGAGAGAAGAGAAAGACTGTGCCCTCTGTGAGTGGCTGGGTGCAGTGGTGGGGGTGGCTGGCTGACTCAGTGGAGAGGGGTGGGTTTCTCTTCTTTCTCCCCCTCCATCTGTGCCTAGGGCCCGACATGCTGTTCCGGAAGAGTCCTGAGATGCAGCCAGAGCTTGCCCCTGATGAGAGAGGAAGGGTAATTGTCAGCTGTTCTTCAGGACAGTGGAATAGACAGTGAGACAGGCTAGAGCCCTTTCTGGGGCTCCAGGACCCCCTGCTGGTGTGATCTTGTGTAAGTTATAGTAAGGAAAAGGAGAACTCCCAGGACGGCATTCACGTTTGGGCTCTGAAAAGCAATTGGGATTCTGCCACTTACTGGCTCTGTGACTGCTGGCAAACCACTTTCCTCGGAGGCTGAGTTTCTTATCTGGTGATACTGTTGGATTAATTCAATGAGGTGCAGCAAACATCATCTACACAGAATTCAATAAATAACATCTGCTGTTATTGTTAATTTCATGAGGATTAAATTAACATTTTGAAAGCACTTGGCGTGTAGTAGATGCTTGAGAAATGTTAGATTCCTAGCCAAAAAAAAAAATTACAAATTGATAAGAAAACTTTACCAGCATCATTAAAGTAAAATGTTACGATGTAGTTTTTTCTGAAAGTCTCACCATGCCCATAAATAAGGCAGCTGATCCCGAAAGGGACAAGCTTGGAGATGGAAACAGTAGGTTAGGACATTTGTGTGTATTCCCAGCTTTTATTGGGAGACCTTGGTCATGACCTCAAACCCGGAAGGTTTTGATAATCTATTTGATTGGACAACACATGGGTTGGGGGAAATGCGTTTTAAATCCCTCCTGCAGGAAAAGAGAGGAGGAAAGGGGAATTGGTGAAAACAAGGAGAAATGTCATCTTAGGCTGTTCTAGATCCTCTTTAGATGCCATTTTTTGTTGTTCACACCAGTTTGCCTTTCTTCTCTCTTTTCGTTCCCTTTTCCCTCAGGGATTCTTAACTCAAGAGGGCTGTCTGTAGAATTCCATTGACTTGAAGGGGAAAAGATGCACCTTTATTTTCTCTAACCTCTGATGAAACTTTAGCATTTTCTTTAATTATGATAGTAGGCAAAACTCTGGTATTACGGGCTGTGACAGTGTTAACCAATGGAAAGCATTATTTTTCTGTCTTGATATAAATGTTCCAAGTATCTTGAAATATTATCTACATACATCATCACTTCAGAGTCATAGCAGTGGTTAGATCCAATGCTAGTTCTTACTATTTAAAGACTTAATGAAGTAGTACATATATTATGGTGACAAATAGTAAAACAACTGTTTTGTTAACTATATTTCAGAATAACTGGTTTCTGTTGTAAACCTGTGTTTCTTATGCATTCATAAACATTATTTTGAGAGTGGTCCTTAGGTTTTAAGAGCCTGCCCGGGGAACGTATGGCGCAAAAAAGATAAAGAACCCCTGCCTGTGTAAAGGTTGCTGGGGCAGGCCTCAAGAAGGTTTAGTTTCATTGAACTCCGGCCTTTTGATGCATCTTAACCTAGGTATTTCAAGCAGAGTTGGCTATTATGTGACCCTATGGGTCCACTCAATGCCCAAATCTTTGAACAGTCCACAGTCTCGAATCCCTGGGTAATGAGCACATTATCAACAGTTCATGGATGTTTATAAGGATATTAGATGAAACCAGAGATTTGTGTTTGGAGATTTGTGCCAATGCCAAACCTTGAACTGTTTACAGTGCAGGCTTGATGTGATTACCTATGTCATGGAATAAATATGTTTATAGATGAAATGCCTGAGTTGTCACAAGCCTCTTATGAAAGCAGAGAGTTAAAAGTCGGTGCTCAACTAGAGATGATACAGCTTTTACTGTGGTATAGTTAAAAATGCTTAGAAGCAATGCAAATGATTGAAGATAGTAATACAAAGTAGAGTCTTCTTTCACAAGTACTCAATATGTGTTATATGAAAGAGCTTGCTTGTCATCTGATCCTTGAAGACAGGGACTCTTGGTACAACTTGGAAGGGTAGAGGTAGAGGGGGACTATAGATCTGGAGGGGCTGTGAATGAAGTTCCAAGGAAAAGACCAAATCCATGTAACTTGGCGTTGTTGGGAGGATGGCATGGACATGTCTTGGTGAGAGGTGACAGGAGTGAGGTGGGCCAAAGAAGCACGTTGAAATCCATTTGTGAGATTTTTGACTTGCGGCAGAGAATGCTAAGGTTTCTGAGAAGTGGAGTTACAGCTTGGAAATGCTATGCCTAGGAATAGCGACCGAAAAGAAGGAGTGGGGAAGCAGATGAGGGGGCATTTCTGTAGTGTAAATATTGCAACATGTTATGAAAAGTTTCCTGCTAGCTAGCTTGAATGTTGTAGGAATAAAGAAACATTTTTAATTTAGAAGATTGCTGACTAAATTTAGGTTCTTTTGACTAAATATAAGTTCTTTGGCCTGACTGATGACATAGGCTACGGGCATCCTGAGAAAGACACATACACACCTACAGGAACACTTCTCAGCTTGCCCACACCCAGGCCCCATTTTGCACGGTTGGTGTGTGTAAGTGTATTTTACTTGGCAGTTGTTCAGAAGGGTTGCATATTTTTGAAAAGCCACTTCCTGAAAGATGATGACTGTTTGGAAAGGGAAGAAAAACCCTAGCTGGTTTTGGTGGGAACAGTTCTGAGGCGTACCCACGTGAGCTGTGGTAATGGTTCCTGAAGCTCCTCCACGTCCCCACGTGTTCTTGCTGTTGGTTGCCACAGTCTGGAATGATAATGGAGCTGAGAATGTGGGATTTTTGCAGGAACTTCCAAGGGTCATCTAGCTTTCACAGCAGAAGCAGATGACTCAGATCTCCTGGACCTTGAAACCTGCGTCTTTAGAGAAATGGGTCAGTCACTTACCTTTACTGTACTCCTAATTGGTCAGTGGCAAAACTTAGGCACCACGAAAATGAAAAAGTTGCTTGCCCACAAAAAGACATGGCCAAAGGGAGTTGAAAATTTCACCCTTGCATTTCCAATCTCCCTGATGAGATGGCTTCAGTTGTACTCTCACCCTCAACTCTGAGAATATTTCAGTACAACTTGATGGTGTAGATGGGTTGAGAATCTTTAAGATGTGGCAAAATCCCCACTTCTCCCCCAGTGTATTACTAATGGGCAGGATTTCTACTCATTACTGTGAAGGGAGCTTTTAACGATTTAAAAAAAAAAATCCTAGGAATACCCACGAGAAGGGTCTAGCAAGCCGGGCACTGTGTAGAGATAACCTTCTTTAAGAATACCCTTAGCTGAATTCTCTAAACTGAATTCCTAGCACGTCTATAAGATGGAAGATGTATCTGCGTTCTGCCCATGAGGAAACAAAGGCACCGAGCAGTACTGTTAACCAGCCCAAAATCACATAGCTGATGGGCAGTGGAGCTAGGATTAGAGTTCAGATGGTTTGACCCTTAGCACCTTGTAAAAATCTTGACAGCTAAGAAGGTAGTATTGTTCCATTTTACAGTTGTGAAAGCTGAGGCTTGGAGAGGTTAAATATTTCATGTTCACACATCTAATGGCCTATAAAGTCACTATGGTCCAGAAGAAATGTAATGTGGGTCAAAAATGCAAGTCACATGTAATTTTACATTTTTAAACAGCCGTGTTAGAAAAAGTAAAAGGAAACAGGTAAAATCCCAGGATTCTGTCTAACCTAACATACCCAAAGAATTGTCGTTTCACGTAATCAATATAAAAACGTATTCACAAGACAGTTTAATTCTTTCGTTCCTCAGTCTTGGGAATCCGGTATGCTTCTCACACTCGCAGCCATCTCCATGTGGATAAGCCGCATCTCCCGGGCTTCTCTCTGATGGCTGCACACTGAATTCACGAGGGAGCCTAAACAGCCCAGGCGCCCAGGGCCCATCTTTAGAGGTTTTGATGTAATTGGTCTGGGGTGGCGCCTGGCCTTCTGGATTTTTTAACCACTCCTCCCCTGCCAGGTGACTTTATCCTGGTGCCAAGTTTGAGAACCTACTCCAGGCTGAAAACCAAACCAGCTGAGTCAAGAACGGTAGGCACTGTCCATTGGAGAAAGTGCTCTGAGTTTTCTGAGCTGAGACCCATTCAAAACTACTGCTCTGGCAATATGCTTTGCTAGTTGACATTAAAGAATGGCTGGCAATGCCCTAATTCATTAATTTCTCTCAATTTACATTTCCCAGCCTTTTGGCCAAGTTCCAAATAATGTAGGAAAAGAAAAGGGATTTCTTTTTTTCCCTTGATCTGCACGCTGCTCTGGATACACACCTGTGCAAGTAAATGAAGACCTAAAGGTCTGTTATTTTAATTGAGGTCAGAGGTGTCGGTGTCCGTCTGGAAACTCTGAACCGTGGAGAAGAGGAAGTTAGGGTTTGCAAGCTGCAGGTCATTGCCAGAAGGAGACATGTCTGGTGGGGAGCATGTGGGAAGTGCTGGGTGAGGAAAGCAGGCAATTGTGGCTCCGGCTGAGGTCTGAAGGCTGCACAGCCCATGGTGTGGCAGGTCATCTATGGAACTGCTCTTGCCAGAGCAGTGGCCTTGCGCCTGCCCGCACACTCAGCCAAACCTGCCATGTGCCTTTGACACCCGGTATGCGGGATCAAAACATTTCCCCTCGCCACAGCTTCGCTTGTCCTTTGAATGCTTTTGGAGTCATTTGGAAATATTTTTATATTGCCTTCTTTTATTTAAATCCAAACAGCCTTCCATTTCTGGACACATTTAGTATTTTTCGGAAGGAAAAATGCTGGGTCTTCTGTGATGGCGATGCTCTAGTTATATGCAATTCTGTTACATTTATTTGACTTAAAAGTAAGCGAGAGAACATACACGCACCATAGCCTTAACTAAATCAATACCATATTGTGTTGAATCAGAAATACCATCAAGTGTAAGATGCACTGTTACTTCGTGTATGCCATCAAGGACAAGGCTACTACCTGGTGCCCTTTTTCCACCTGGCATTTTTACTTTGTGTTCATTGAAAGAGTTCTTGTAGACATTAATTTTTATCCTGGGACTCTTGCACAAATGAAAAGGAAAATGCAAGCAGGAGAGATTGGTTCGAGTAGTCCTAAAACTTCTTCACAGTCCTTTGGATTTCAACCCATCAGTGCTTTTGTTTTCTCACAAAACGTTGTCTTCTTTCTGTCAATACCAGTAGTGATTCAGCATTTCTTAAAAAAGTGCTTCCCCCAAATCAGGGATTTTCTTCCGAGATTGCCTCTTTGGATACGCAGTAAGTTTTCATTTCATGCCCAAATCGTATTGAAATCTTTCTGAAGACCTTGTAAGGGACAGTTTACTGGCCATGCAACCAACTCGTTTCCACTGCCTACTATGAGAACTGCTCGATCACGTTCCCATCCGGGCAGGCAGTGACTGTACCTAACTGACAGTTTTAAAATGGATTCCAATTTCAGTGATGTTAAGATGTGAAAAAAATGTGCTTCTTAGAACAGATGAATTATGCTGTGTAAATTGTATTTCCGCTAATCCAGGCTCCCCAACTGCTCATCACATCCACCTTGTTTATGTGCTTTAAACAATACTCAGATTTGCATGATGTTCCCTCTTCTGTATTCCAGGTTTTAACGTGCACTGGTGTATAAGCAAACTCCCCCACTTCCTTCTTCAACTCTAATGTGTAGCTACAAAGCCGGACTGTAATATTGTTCTTCCCGTCCTTGAACGTGTACATGAATCACCTGGGAATCTTGTTAAAGTGAAGATTCTGATTCAGTGGGTCTGCGAAGGACCCAAGAGTCTGCATTTCTGACAGGCTCTCAGGTGATGCCCACACTGTGGGTCTAGGGACCACATGATGAGTGGCCAGGCTTTACTACATCTGAAGACACAGTATGTCACTGAGGAAACTCACCTCTCCCAGGGGCGTGGATGGTTTTGTTTTTCCTCCATTCATACTATGATTTCAATGAAAATCCATGAATTACAAATGTCGTTACATTGGGTAAAAACAAAGATTTCTTAGGATGAAAAGAAAACAGGAAGTTTGTGTGTATCGTTTTATGATTCAGGGAGAGATACTTGTATCTTCCCCTTAATTTGTTTTCTGGAAGATTTGTTCATTTTGTTTTCCCTTGCCTTCCTCCTCAAAAAACTTGGGCAACTTGAATTTATTAGGAAATCTGCATGTAATTGCAGATTAATAACCTACCCATTAATACCACATTAGTTCATTGTGATTAATAGCATCTCCTTGAATGCTTAATGAATTAGTAATGATGGACTATTTGCTTTAAAGTGTCAAGAGAACATTCTGTGTAAAAAGGCACTACCCATAACAGGAAAATTAATTATGTGCCAGTTGGAGAATAGCTTGTCACAAATAAGAAATGTTTGTTTGGAAAGGCTCACTGGTGTTCATATTTACACAATGAGAGATATTTTAAAAACATGTATAGGCCTTTTAATTTAGAAAATGAGAAGGGGATTTTATTTTCATCAATAGCTGAGATCGGTGTGGGAACCGATATTTCTGAGAGAAACATAAGCAAGTACGTGTGGGTATACTCACAGGTTTGCTTCCTCCAGTGGTCGTTTCGACTAAGTTCCAAATGGAGTGACTTGTCCTACCTGCTCTCTATTCTGAATTCATAAGTTCACTTCCCCAAGGCCCAAACATTTCTTGTTACTAATTTTATTCCTTTAGCCTATCATTTGTTTTCTCTCTGGTTCCTCACTCTAATTTGGTGCTGTTGGCCATCATTGTTTATTTCTGTCTTTGCCCTACATCCGAGGAAGGGAAGGTCAAGGAAATTATGTGACTTGCCCAAACCAATCCAGCCATATAATTTGTCCCCCACAGATTATGGGTCTAACATTTCAAATGTCCAATTTTAACCCAGGCGGAAAGAGCTGCATGAGCTGAGGATTTGTCCAGCTGGTGCCTTTGAGGAAACCCAAGAAGCCCAGTGTGACTGGAGCTCAGAGTCGGAAGGGAAAAGGGACAAAAGACAAGACTGAAGAGAAAGGAGGGGCCAGAGCATGCAGGCCTTGTAGGCTGTGTAAAGATTTTTGCCTCTGTCCTTGGGCACTGGGAACCCATTTGTAAATGTCACATTGAGGGGCCTGATGGGTTTTACCAGAGCGCACTGGCCACATGTAGAGAATGGCTTGGAGGAGGGAGTTAATGCATGGAGACCAGTTCACCAGGCCCTATCACGCTGTTCTGTTTTCTAGCTTGGGATCCAGATGGAGGTAGAGTTTGTTACAGAAAACCCCAAGCATTATCGGGTATTCTTTTCTCTGTGTTCTCCTCAGGGCAGCGTGAAGGGTCATTGGCTCTTCTCTGTAGCCCCTGGTTTCTTTGATCTTAGGAATGTACTTCACAAGCATGACCAGTTCCCCAGAATCTGCTGGGGAAGCCCCAGCAGCGGCCGGCAGGCGTGGAAGTTTGCTGTCTTCCCAACAGTGCTTTTGCTTCTTTGGCTTATGCCAAAGGTGCTGTTGCTTCCCCTCTTTGGGATAGAGAAGGGAAGAGAGCCCAGTTCCTAATCCCTCACTGCTGGAAACCCCATTTAAGAAGGACAGCCTGGGGCTCCTGGGTGGCTCAGTCGGTTAAGCGTCTCGACTCTTGATTTCAGCTCAGGGCATGATCTCAGGGTCGTGAGGTCGAGCCCCTCATCGGCTCCAAGCTAAGTGCAGAGTCTGCTTGTCTCTCTCCCTCTCTGTCTGTCTCTCTCTCAAATAAAGTCTTAAAAAAAAAACAAAAACAGCCTTTCTTGACCACACAGTGTAGTTTGAACAGCCAGGAATAGAACCACTGCTACTCTTACCTCCTCATGGAAGGTGGGAGTGAAAACAGGGGTTAGTTGGGAAGTGGGTTTTTAAACCTATGTTTACAGTGTTTTGATGCTGCTTTCACAGATGAGGGAGGAATTGTGAAGTCTAGAGCTCAGATTTTTTAGGATTTGAGGGATGCAATATTTATCCCACTCTTCCTTGCCGTAGGGTGTGGTATAAGCTGGAGTTGAAAATAGCTGTCCTGTGTTTTTTTTTCACTTTGGAAGTCTTCCTGGCATCGTGTAGTTTTTTTTTTTTGTTTTTTGGTTTTTTCTTTTGGCTCTTGAACCAGTGAATCAACCCTCGTCTTAAACCCCTATCGCATTTCACCTTTGAGAAAGGAACTTTTTAAAGCTGGACTTTGCAGAACTGAGGAACTAACTTAGACTTAAATGGGCCAATATGATGAAAGCATCTCCAGAACAAAACAAAGGAGCGCTCTCCTTGAAGAATGTTGACATTTAATTAAAAGGAAGCTGTGGAGTGAGGAAATCAGCAATCAGCATTGACTTTGAGTGGGATGGGGAATGGGGGAGGAGGGAATCTGGGCTGGATCACAGGCATCAAGAAGGTCTAGGGATAATTGTCACCTATATCTCAGTGAAGTTGGGGGAAATAAAGGAGTGCTGGTGACTGCTGTTGGTTCTCAAAGTGAGTTCCCTCTACCTATGGAGTTGGCATTACCCGGGAATTTGTTAGAAATGCAAATTTCTGGGCCATATGCTAGACCTCCTGAATTAAACACTCCTGAATTAGCACTCAGTGTTTTAATAAACCCTTCCAATGGTTCTGATGCCTGTTTGAGGTTGGACACCACTGGTTCAGACTAGGACATAATGTGAAGAAAAGCCTTAGGGACCAGCTCACTATGTCCTGCCCCTAATCTCACCAGGGCTCCCATCCCTGGCTAGGTGCCTCAGGAGTGTGTCTCCCTGGTCACAAATAGGGTGATGGGGCAAAGTGTGTAGATGGCTGAGCACAGTCAGTCCAGCGCTGCAAAAACATGTCTCGATGTCACCAGGGAATGCCTTTCTTCCAGTTAAGATTGAGAGCTCTGTTAAAGTCCGTGAGGGCGTTGCTGCCTCTGGCCTAGCCACTTGGGGGCCTTGTTCTCACACACAAAAGCAACTTGCGCAGTTTTACTGGGTACCTGATGGTTGATGAACAGGAGTTAGAGACCTGAACCCAAATCAGAGATCTAACCTTTACTACCTGAGTTTCCTTGGATAGGTTCTTAGGGTTTTCTCACGAGTAGAGTAGAATGGGATCAGTGATAAATGCTTCTTAGGGTTTGTGGGAGATTAATTGAGGTCATGTACAATACACCTGGCACAGAGCAGATGTTTAATAAATGAATGCTATCACTGTTGGGTCCTTGGATGTTCAGGACTACTCAGGAAGGACCCCTGCAGGGTATATAACCATGCATGGCCTTTCCCTTATAACGTTAAGATGGTAGAAATAGGCAGGACAAAATAAATAATTAGGGTTTTTACTCAAGGAAAAAAACCGAAGATGGATTTTGGTGACTTTAAATTCACCACAGGCCTTACATTGAATTATCTGCTAAGATCCAAATTATCTAACTAGGAAAGCTATTTTTATGAGTTAAAATATCATATTGGTAAAGTCATTGTAATTCTATGCTGTCAAAGAGTAATGTTAAAATTTAGTTTAAATTATTTTGAAGTGTAACCCTGATAGGTGTAATCCTTATAAATTCACTTGTAAGTGGACATAATAAAAGAGTTACCTTCTATTAGACTTTTGTAGTGTCTGGCAGTTTTATGAAATTGATTCCATTATGGGCAGAGAGGTCTTTTGTGTTAAATGGGGGCTATTTTTATGTTATTTGGTAACCCATGATTTAGATCGATGAGTTAGAGGTTTTTAGTGCCCCTAAAATAATCTCTGCCCCTTTTTCTTAAGCGGATGCCAGCCAACAATGATGATTTATAAGCTGATCATAAAAAATGAACAGAGAAAAGGATTCTGACAGATTCTCTCCCTGTATTTAGGTGGGAGTTTCCCGGAAGAATGAGAAATATCGGTTCTTATTGTCTTTTCAGTGTGTCAGAAAGCCTCAGGTAATGCCGAGCGTGACTGGCTATGGGTGGAGGAGCTGCGGAGTCGAGTGTCACACCATTCGTGTGAAAACATCAGGGTTATGGGCTCCACAGACCATGACTTAGTTAACTTGAATTTTATGTTTTAATGAGAATAACAATGGGCTTTGCAAGCTGATTTAGAGTCTCCAGGTCCAGCTGCC
This sequence comes from Ursus maritimus, assembly GCF_017311325.1. Lineage (NCBI taxonomy): Eukaryota > Metazoa > Chordata > Mammalia > Carnivora > Ursidae > Ursus > Ursus maritimus. The sequence continues at coordinate 107,012,543 of NW_024423319.1, read as the reverse complement.
TAAGAGTTTAATACCCATGCAGTGTGAGTTAGAAAAATGAAATTTCTCAGTACGGTAAATAAACCGAGGAGCCTGGAAACCAAATTGAAGTCTGTAGCCTGGAAAATCAACAAGGACTAAAAATAGTAAGATTAGAGGCGACAGTCTACCATGGACCATCCAAAGGTGGTTTTTAAGTACCACCAAAGGAGAAGCCAGGCCATGATATGATAGGTTTAAAAATAAATATATTTCTAGAGAACACTGTGTTTGTTACATAGGTGTGGAAGGGCATACTTTTCCAAAGTTTTGATTTTTCCTGTTTTTTTCTTTTAACTAGAATTAAGAGGACACTCCCCCTGATTTCTGAGGGAGAAATGTTGGCATAATGTACCGTGAGATTGAGAATTCACCTTGATGGCGTGTGGCGTGAAGGTTTGAGGATGCAGTTACTGTGAGTGTTAAGCGCATCAGGCACACAGCTTCAGCATCCATCAGTCTCTTAGCAGGTAGCCAGAGAGCCAAGCACGTGGAAGGGTTGCAGGGTTGGGAGAAAAAACACAAAGGAGCATGGAGTTCCTGTGCTCTGGAACCATCTCCTTCAAATGGCATCAGCTCAGCACCAAGATTCTTGGTAGTTGTTTGCTCATAGGACTAAAACTTTGTGCACGTGAAATTTTTGAAAACCGGATTAGGTGAAAAGGTCCTAAATATTGGAGAAACTTCAAAAGACTGGCCTGAGCTGCATGTGACTGTTGTGAGCTCTTGACTTACCAGGGGACTTCCGAGTCTTCAGGGGTCTGGTCCTTCCTTTACAATTCTCTTCTGTTCCAGAGCCCTCAGTAAAGGTCCTGTCTCAGCAGGAGAAGTGAATTGAGTGAGTAGGACTGGTGGTCCTGTCTCAGCTTCTGAGCTTAAAGGAAGTTGGATGCCAACTATTTGCCCCCAGATGGAAGACCAGGAAGTGGATGGTTGAGCTGAGACCACCATCCTAAAACCTGTTGTTCCTGAAAACCGGTGAATGAAGGCTTGGATTTCATTGTATGATACAGAGACTGGGATGTGAGAAAAGGAGATTATGGATGTTTGTGTAATCAGGACATTGCTGATTATAACAAGCAATAATAAAAGAAGCCCAACTTCTCACAGTTCCTTTTCTGTTGGATGAACAACTCTCAGACTTAACCTTATTAGGAACTCAACTCTGCAAATGTGGACTGAGCACCAACCATGCCAAGCAGTAGGCCCTGGGTGCTCAAGATGAATGTGACCCGGACCCCTGCCCCACAGACTACTCAGTGTAATGGAGACTAGCCATTGTTAATGCCAATTTTATGTACCGAGATGACTTTTCATGTCACAGTACTTGTGACCCAATGACCAAGAATACCTTCTTCATTAAAATTCTCCCTCTAGCTGTCCCCTGTGAAGCCAGGCTTGTGTTACAAAGACATGGTTGTCCACACCATGGGCAGAAACTAATTCTACACTGACTGTAGATATAAATGTGAAACAATAAGGGTTCTGTAAAAAACGTAGAACATTATGACATTGGGAGAGGCAAAGGCTTCTTAAATGGGACACAAAATACATTAACCATACACCAAAAAAGGGGAACTTGGAATATATTAAAGAATTCAACAATTTTATTTGATTAAGGTTAATGAGAAGAAAAAATACATAATATTTTTTTGTGTAATGTTCAAATTTGATGATCGGAGGCACTTCGAAACCAACTTTATAGTCCCAGGTTTGTCGCATGATAGGTTTTTATGAACTGGAGTTTTCCTTTTCTGTTGTAACATGGTCAAGAATACCTGGAAGGGGGTGAAGATTGAGAAATTGTCCAAGAAACAACACAGATGATGATGGGAATGCCCTTGTGTGGGTGACCCAGGAGCCCTTCTCAGTGCTTTAGGGACATTTTAATCACCTGAGTAATTGCCTTTGATAGGCAGGCTTGTTTTCTGCTCATTAATTACTCTCCAGGCTAGACTTTATTCCTCTTACCATTAATTCAAATACAGAGATAATAAAATGGATGCTGCCAGCTGATTGCCACATCACTGTCTGCATATCAATGCTCTCCTGCCTGCTTGGGCATGAGGGGGAGCGGAGGAGGGAAAGGGTTTGACAAGTAACCTGTGATAGGTGAATTTGTTTTAAAAGCTATATTTTGGTACAGAAACCAGAATTTTGACACAGACAGGCATACCTCACTTTATTGGACTTCCCTTTCTTGGGCTTGGCAGGTACGGCGGGTTTTTTTTGTTTTTTGTTTTTTTGTTTTTTGTTTTGTTTTGTTTTTTTACAAACTGGAGGCTTGTGGTAACCCTGTATTGAGCAAATCTGTTAGGCGCGATTTTCTCAACAGCGTTGCTCACTTTATGTCTCTGTGTCATATTTTGGTAATTCTTAGAATATTTCAAACCTGTTCATTTGTTATGGTGATCTGTGATCAGTGAGCTTTGATGTTATCATTGTAATTGTTTTGGGGCTCCACGAACCATAGAAGATGGCAAACTTAATTGATAAATGTTGTGTCCATTCTGGCTGCTCTCCCAACTGGCCGTTTGCCTGTCTTGCTCCCTCTCCTCAGGCCTCCCTATTCTGAGACACAGCAATATTGAAATCAGGCCAATTAATAACCCTACAGTGGCCTCTAAGTGTTGAAGTGAAAGGAAGATTCACACATCTCTTACTTTAAATCAAAAGCTAGAAGTGATTAAGCTTAGTGAGGAAGGTATGTTGAAAGCTTGGCCTCTGGCACCAAACAGTTCACCAAGTTGTGAATGCAAAGGAAACACTGTTGAAGGAAATTAAGAGTGCTCCTCCAGGGAACACACGAATGATAAGAGAGCAAAACAGCCTTCTTGCTGAGCTGGAGAAAGTTGCAGTGGTCTGGACAGAAGACAAACCAACCACAGTATACATACGCTCAGACCAAAGCCTAATGCAGAACAAGGCCCTAACTCTCTTGAACTCTGGGAAGTCTGAGAGAGGTGAGGAAGCTGCAGAAGCAAAGTTGGAAACCAGTAGAAGTTGATTCGTGAAGTTTAAGGAAAGAAGCTGTCTCCCTAATATAAGGTGAAGCAGCGTTATCCAGTTACCCAGATATCCAGGTTCTCCAGAAGATCTAGCTAAGATAATTCATGAAGATGACTACACTCCACACAACACATTTTCAATGTAGGTGGAACAAGCCTTATTTTAGAAGAAGAAGCCATGTAGGACTTTAATAGCTAGAGAGGAGAAGCCAGTGTCTGGCTTCAAAGCTTCCAAGGACAGGTTGTCTTGTGAGGGGCTAATGCGGCCCTGGTGACTTTAAGTTGAAGCCAATGCTCATTGACTGTTCTGAAGATCCTGGGGCCCTTAAGGGTTATGCTAAATCTACTCTGCTTGTGCTCTCTAAATGGAACAGCAAAGCGTGGATGACAGCACATCTGTTCACAACATAGTTTAGTGAGTATTTTAAACCTACCGTTGAGACATATTAGCTCAGAAAAAACTTATGACTGCTCATTGACAGTGCACCTGGTCACCCAAGAGCTCTGATGGAGCTGGACAGTGAGGTTAATGTTGCCTTCATGCCCCCTAACATAGCATCCACTCTGCAGCCCCTGGATCAAGGAGTTATTTTGACTTTCAAGTCTTATTACTTAAGAAATAGGTTTCATAAGGCTATAGCTGCCACAGGTAGTGATTCCTGTGGTGGATCTGGGGACAGTAAATAGAAAACCTCCTGGAAAGGACTCACCATTCTAGATGGCATTAAGAACATGTGTGATTCATGGGAAAAGGTCAAAATACCAACACTCACAGGAGTCTGGAAGAAGCTGATTCCAGCTGTCATGGATGACTTGGAGGGGTTCAAGACTTCAGGGGAGAAAGTAATTTCAAATGTGGTGGAAATAGCAAGAGAACTAGAACCAGAAGTGGAGCCTGAAGTTGTGAGTGAACTGCTGTCATCTCATGATCAAACTTGAATAGATGAGGAGTTTTTTCTTACGGACGAACAGAGAAAGTGGTTTCTTTCTTTCTTTTTTTAAAGATTTATTTATTTATTTGAGAGAGTACAAGTGGGAGCAGCAGAGGGAGAGTGAGAGAGAATCTCAAGCAGACCCCACGCTGATTGCAGAGCCCAATGCGGGGCTCGATCTCATGACCATGAGATCATGACCTGAGCCGAAACCAAGAGTCAGATGTTTAACCGACTGTGCCACCCAGGCACCCCGAGAAAGTGGTTTCTTGAGGTGGAATCTACTCCTGGCCAAGACCCTGTGACGGTTGTTGAAATGACAACCAAGGATTTAGAATATTACATAAACTTAGTTGATAAAGTAGTAGCAGGGTTTGAGAGGATTGATTGAAAAAAGTTATCTGTGGGTAAAATGCCATCAAACAGCATCTCATGCTATAGAGAAATAGTTCATGAGAGGAACTATGTAGCAAACTTCACTGTTGTCTTATTTTAAGAAATTGCCACAGCCACCCCAACCTTCCGCAACCAGCACCCTGATCGGTCAGCAGCCATCCACATCTAGGCAAAACCCTCCACCAGCAAAAAGAATAGAACTTGTTGAAAACTCAGATGATGGTTAGCATTTTGTAGCAATAAAGTATTTTTTAAAATTAAGGTATTACTTTTTTTTTTAAGACATGATGCTATTGCATACTTGATCGACTACAGTATAGTGTAAACATAACTTTTATATGCACTGGGAAGCCACAAAATTCATTTGACTCGCTTTATTGCAATATTCCCTTTTTTGCAATAGTCTGGAACTGTACCCACAATATCTCTGGGGTATGCCTGAACAAATTATTGATATTTGTGCACAGTTAGGGTTTTGGGAATGCCCTACTTGGCATCGCATGTCCTCTTTTTACCTTCTTGTGATACACAGACTGCGTTGGGTGCACACTCAGGTGCATATTTACTACTTTGAGTTCTTTGGCTCCCATGGCTTGTTTTTGGTCCTCAGGGTGCTCTTGTTTGCAATCTGTGGAGTGTTTATAGCATTGGAATAACATTACATCCCTAAATGGAATTTGGATTGCTTACTTCCAAATGTGTCTCCCCAACAGTCCGATGACTGTGGAAGTAATACAGTGAAAGGCGCCTGATCGGATTTGAATAGAAATCTATGTGGGCTTGGTTTTAGAGCTTTCTGTTTATTAAACAAACAAACAAACAAACAAACCAATCTTCCTTCTTGATCCTTGGGGCTAGTTATCCTGTATTTATTGCTATGATCATACACAAGAAAGAAACACCAAACAAGTTGAAACAATTGAAAACGCCCACATCCAACTCAGTTTATTTTATTTGAATCTGTGTAGTTCTGTGGAGTTGCTTGATGTACAGGTGCTTATAAAAAACTGGACAGGAGCTCTGGATTGCATTTTTTTTTAAAGTAGAACTTCTAGTTTAGAAGTAGAGATTCTTCTTCAGGGAACATGTAATCATTGATTAATTTGATTAGCAGTCTCCATTGTGTCTTGAAGCTATTCAGAGTACTGTGGGGGCATCTGTTGTGCCGTCATTTGGAGGCAGCTAGGTTGTTTCTGAAATAAACTCCAAATGCCTTGACAACGGCAGTTTGACATAGCTCGATGTAGGCAGTGTCACGCTGCTGCTCAGGGATTCTTCATCTTGACTTCAGTAGGTAAATGAGTACAGTACATCCGAGGTGTGTTTTGGGGGGAGGGGAGGGTAGTTGGCTCAGCTATACTTTAGACAGCCTTTCCCTCCCCCTCTACGTAATTGTGACAGCTGTCATTTTCCACCTTCAAACAATACCATCAGTGATGTTATAAATTGCAGATCGTTTTCCGGGTGTGCTCATGACTATGCTGGCAGCCATTTTATATACACGACCTCATTTCAATGGCCAGGACTCCGCACGTGTAAATGGACAAGTTTTCAGGCAATTTGGGTAGGCTTTCCAATCTCGCCTCTCCATTTCCTGTCTAAACAACTTCTCCCATGTCCACAGCATGTTTATGCAACATCGAATAAAACTTCTAATGGGCAATTTCTTCCAGGTGACCTCCCTGAGAGGCTGGGCTGTGAAGAAATCTTAAGAAATCCGACCCTGATGAAATTGCCTCCTTTGAGAATATTACTCGGTGCAGAAACAAGGAACAGAATTCAGTTATTTCTGGTCCTTGAATAAATGAATTCTGTTTCTTTTTATGTAGGTGGCGAAAACATTAACCCCTGTAGCAGGTCTGGTCTGAGTCGGAAATTGAACTTGCGGTTTCTCTGAATTAGGAGAACCTGAGAAAAGAGAAAGTTAATTTTTTTTTTATTTGAACCTCAAGCAAGTTGTACTCGGTTCTGCTGTCTGTATATCTTTTATAGATGTGTCTTTTCCGGGGTTGTCTGTCTTTACATTTAATTTTCCGGAGGCCGGGACTGTGGTTATTGAATGACCTCTAAGTTGGCGCCATGTGTGGGTGGATACTAATGAATCCTTTCTTAACCTTCCTAGCACTTTTGGAGAAATCTATCAGTAGAAGGCGGGACACCGAAGCCATACAGAAAGCCAAAATCCTTTATTCATCTTGCATGAATGAGAGTGAGTAATAAAGAAAATAACTAAAATATTTAACAGCCTATCCTTCAGAGAGTCTATTAATGTTTAAAGATATTGTTTAAGGAAAGCAAGAACTACTAAGAATTCGATTAATGTTTAAAAGTGTTGTTTGAAGAAAGTAACAATTCTCAAAGACTGAATCTTGACTCTCCCTGTCTTAATGTTCTGTTGCTGGCTTGATGGAGAAAATAGGAAAATAATTTTATTTCTTTGGCTTGGATTCTTTAGATAGCAGTTACTCCATGAGAAACTCGGGTAGGGTCAAGAGAGCAAACCCCACCAAGACAAGCCCTGTCTGGCTTGAGAAGGAGCCTGGGAGAGAGGGCATTTGGGAGTGTTGCTGTATCCCATAGAACCTTACCAGGGCCTAGGAAAATCCAGATTCCCAGGTGGGCCAGGCTCCTTCTGCTTCTCCATCAGCCTAACAGGCATCTTAGCCAGGTGTCTTAGGCCTGTCTTGGCATCTTGGGTCTGATTGGAGTTAAGGTTAACACTTGCCATTTTCTCTGGTGTGGTTTCTTAAGACCGCTGCAAGAAGAAGCCAGTGCCTGTGGGTAGTGTGTTACCTTGTTTAGGATTTGGGGTATTATTTGGTGAGCTAGAAGAAGGTAGTAAAAGATGACCAAAGAGTCTGGAGGCATTAATTCACATGTATTGGGGAGTGGTTGGTTGTACTGAATGGTTTCCTTTACTTAGGATTGTTCCTTTGTCTTGCAGAGTATCCTCAGCCTAGTATTGCTCATTGGGCTGTAGAGAGCCCATCTTTTCTTGTCGGGAATATCCAGCAGCTTCCCTAGTCAGCTCTCCTGGCAAGAACACCAAGTTTAGGCAGTCACATTGAAGTGTGAGTCATAGTAGTAGTTCTGTCTCTGTGGTCCTGCTCAATCCACTGCACCTCTCTCTAACAGCGGAAATGTTAAGTTGAGGTCTTATGGGGAATTTTCTCTTGAGAAGATATACTTGCATTCTAGTTTGGTGATCCAGTTTGCAGTTCTAACTCTTCCTTTGTATTTGCTCCCTTTCAGAAGCGATCGAAAAAGCAGATGCCAAGCCATTGCTACACATCCTGCGGCATTCACCTTTCCGCTGGCCTGTGCTTGAATCTAATATTGGTCCTGAAGGAGTTTGGTCAGAGAGGAAGTTCAGTCTTTTGCATACCCTTGCAACGTTTCGTGGTCAATACAGCAATTCTGTGTTCATCCGATTGTATGTGTCCCCTGATGACAAGGTGTCCAACGAACACATTTTGAAGGTATAGTGAAGACTTGTTCATCCTGTTTGTTCAGTCCAAGGTTAGCCTTTTGGGGTGTCTTTCTGGGAAAAGAGACTCATCCTACCTTAGTGAAATCAGAGGATAAAAATTCTGTTAAACATTGGGATCTAGAATATTCCTTCCTTCCAGATTTGTAGAGTGTACATCATGAACAAACCAATTTTGTCAGCCTTTCAGGAAGCTGGGGAGTGAGTTTCAAATCATGTCTGATATGGCCATCAAATATCTACTCTGAGCATGTGTGGGGTCCCTAAATTCCAGTGGGCAGCAAGCCGCAAAGACTTTGTGAACTCTGCTCTTCCCCACACCTCCTCGTTCCCCTGACAAAGGAACAACAATGAAAGATTCATCAGTGAAACAGCTTTGCGAGGATTCAAATAACATTTCTTAAATTGTTTTGTGTTTTGATCCTACTGTATTTTTTGCTTCCACAGTTACTTTTTTTTTCTTTTTAAGATGTTAAAAAATTTATTTTCTTGAGAGAGAGAATGAGCGAGAGAGAGCAGGAGCGAGGGAATGGGGAGAGGCAGAGGGAGAAGGAGACACCCCACTGTGGAGGGAGCCTGACGTGGGGCTCGATTATGGGGCTCCAGGATCATGACCTGAGCCGAAGGCAGATGCTTAACCGACTGAGCCACCCAGGTACCCCGCTTCCACAGTTACTTTGACCTATTGTGAAAATTTTATTGAATCACTGATTTTTTTCCCAGTTCCGTCCTTTGTCAAACCAGCAAATATTAGTGGTATATTGATGATCAAATTGTAGAAGTATAAAACCTTTAGAGTATATTACCTTCTTCTGCTATAAGTCACCTTTTAAAAAGCCACACCATGCAGTTTATTTTTTGATTTATACCAAGAGGCTGGCAATTTTTTGTTCTGTAAGGACCAGATAGTAACTATTTTAGGCTCTGTGGGCCATCTGGTCTCTGCCTCACCTACTCAACTCTACTCTTGTACCTGGGAGAGCAGCTGTAGACAGTGTATCCGTGGATGGGTGTGGTTGTGTGGCAGGCTGGCCGGCAGGCTGTGGTTGGCTCAGCTATACTTTAGACACTGGAAGTCTCAGTAAATCTCTAGTCACTGGAAGATTTCCCATCTACTCAGGAGGAAATTCTTAGTTCCAGAGGCATCTGTATTTTCATGCTGGGTGAAGGAACAAGAACGTGGCACTGAGATAGACGCCAGTGCTATCTGGTAAGCTGGGCTGTACAAGATGTAGTGATGCTGCCTCAGGGTCCAGTTGAACTCTGCCTCATGCTGATAGGTTACTCACTTTAAAACCAACAAAGCAGATTTTTAAAAAGATTTTGTTTATTTATTTGAGAGTGAGAGAGAGAGAGAGAGCATGGATGTGGACGAGGGGCAGAAGGAGAGGGAGAGAAGCAGACTCCCTGCTGAGTAGGGAGCCTGACATGGGGGCTCGATCCCAGGACCCCAAGATCATGACCTGAGCCGAAATCGAGAGTCGGATGCTTTAAGCAGCTGAGCCACCCAGACGCCCCAAGGCTATCATTCTTAATTCCAGAACTATGACATCCTGTCAAACACCTGAAGTGGTATTTTGAAGTTAGATGAAGACTTTTAAACTTAAGTTTATGCACTCTCTTGGGTGATAGAAGATTTTTTTTTAAGGATTATTTATTTTAGAGAGAGAATGCGTGTGCGAGCACACACACAAGTGCGGGGCTGAGCGGGGGGAGGTGGAGCAGGGAGAGACAGAGGGAGAGGGAGAGAGAGAATCTCAAGCCATCTCAAGCCAACTCTCCGATGAGCCCAGAGACTGATGCAGAGCTCAATCTCACAAAACTGAGAACATGACCTGAGCCCAAATCAAGAGTCTGACGCTCAACCAACTGAGCCCCCCAGGCGCCCGTGGGTGATAGAAGATCTTGATTCACACACAGATAAGTAGTTGCAAATGGCAAGCATTTCATTTTTCACCAATTTCTGGACCTACTCTAAGAATTTATCTCCTTAAACATTTTATTGTGGAAAATAATACAAAAGTAAAAAGAATAGTACAATAAAATCCCATGTACTCATCAACCTAGCTTCAACAACTGGCAACTTTTGGCTGTTCTTGTTTTATCTAAACCCTTCCTTTTTGGGGGGAGGCTAGAGCATTTTATAGCAAATCTAAAATATAATATCGTTGCCCTGATAAACCAGTGTTTATCTAATGGGAAGGACTGTTATCACAGCCAAAAAAGTAACCATAATTGCATAATTAACAACTGGCACCTACTTAATTTTCAGTTTTCCTGAGTGTCTCAAACATTTCCTTTTAAAAAATTGAACAGTTGGTCTTTGATTCAGATTCCAAATAGGAATCTCATGTGCATTTGGATGATAAGTCAATTTTAATCTACAGCATTGTGAATTTGACTGATTTCAGGGCAACCTAATAGTTGATGAGGGAAAATTCTTGTTTATAGGAGAACCACAGCTTAAAAAATGCAAGAGCGAGAATAGAATTAAAAAGTTACCATTTAGGGGCGCCTGGTTGACTCTGTCAGTTAAGCATCTGCCTTCAGCTCAGATCATGATCCTGGGGTCCTGGGATTGAGCCCCACACTGGGCTTTCTGCTCAGTGGGGAGCCTTCTTCTCCCTCTGCCTTCCCCTCCCCCCACACCTGCGCTCATGCTCGCTCCCTCTCTCAAATGAATAAAGTCTTTAAAAAAAAGTTACCATTTAAAAAAATTTCTAATGAGATACAGGATCAAGGGAGCTACCATCCATAGGTGCTAAAACCGTTAGGTAAATGGTTGATGGGGGAGACTCAAGATAGAGAGATCATACTGACATCAAAAGCACCCAAATGTCGGTGGTAGCCTTGTTCGAAGTGGGGCAACCAGATCTTGTATACCTTCTGATACCAGGCAGTGGGAAGCATACACCATCACCAAAGATGTCTTGCTGAAAGAAAAGAAAAAAAATGAACTTGGATGCTTACAGGAAACACGGGAAATAGAGGAACATGGTAACCAGTTTTTAACAGCTTGCCTTGCATACTTAATATTCAATTAAATGGATCCTGGAAACACTGGACTGTCAATGATAGAATAGTCTCTGAATATGAGGAGGTGCTCATGGACTTCCTGCTGTGCTGCTTTGCTGGCACGGTGACTCGTTCCAAACTGATGTGTTGGAGCATGGCTTGGGATCAGAGTGCAGCACAGGTTTGCTTTATTATATTTTTAATGATTTTATTTATTTATTTGAGAGAGAGAGAGAGAGAAAGCGTACATGAGTGGGGATGGGCAGAGGGAGAGGGAAAAGCAGACTCCCCGCTGAGCTGGGAGCCTGATGTGGGGCTCGATCCCAGGACCCCGGGATCATGACCTGAGCTGAAGGCAGACGCTCAACTGGCTGAGCCACCCAGGCGCCCCACAGGTTTTTATTTCTAGTTATGTCTCTGTACCACTTTATGTGAATGAATAGTCACACACCTGAGTTAACAAAACAGAGCTACAGTCTTTGTTACCGTGACACAGTTAGAAGTAGTTCAAGCTTGTGTCTAGATATGGTAAGAGAAGCTTTCTTCTGAGATTTGCATAAAACCCAATGAACCTGACAACAAAAATTAGTATATTGGTGACTGCCAGTGTTGTAAAATTTGTGAACGTTGCTTTTATTAGAAATAGTTAAAACTGTACAGAATTTGATTAAATATTCCAAGCCCCGGAGCATCTTTTATGTTTTGTGGGTCATAGTTTGAAAACCACTTGGGTAGTGGGGAAAAAAATAGGTTTTGGTGTTAAAGAGACTGAGGTTCAGGGTTTGGCTTTGTGATTGACTCAGTGAATATCTGTGTGCAAATTGTTTGACCTGTCTGCATCTTATTTTCCCCATGTGTATTGACCGGGGAATTAGAATGTACTTTTCACTGTTGCTGTGCAGTTTCAGTGAGGTGAGTGTGGTGACAGTTTGCAGCATAGATACTGGGACATAGTAGCACATGACAAAATGTACCCTTCTCTTAAAGCATGACAAGGCACCTGGTCAGAACCATTTGGAGAACCACTTGATCCTCTTCGATTTTAGTACCCAACATACCTCTTAGATCTCAAGTTCACGTGTGCGAAAAATAGGCAATTTCAGTTAGTCTCAACTCCGTCTGAGCTCCCATGCCACCTTGTAGTGGGAAACCGAACCAGTCTAGTCATTTCCCCACCTTCTGGTTGCCCCATTTCCTAGTCTTCTCCTGCGGTAGTGGGAGATTCTCCACTCATTAATTACCTGTTTCTGAGAAGAAACCCCTATCTCAGTCCTTGTGGACCCTTCAAGTGTGCTTCCCTGCTGTTGGGGCCCTGGGTCTCCCACTCCCTCTGCCATCCTGCCATTTTCTAGGGGCAGTGACTGGTCACTCTGCCTGTGAGAAACTTGGACTTCTTTGCTGAGGAGATCTTCTTCTGGCTCTGGGAGAACTCTGTCTTAGCCCGCACTCTCCTCCCTCTATGTACTTAGGCTTCTTTTTCAATCACATCCTATTTTCTTCAGTGTTTTTAGCTTTTCTAATCCTATGAACCCATGGGGGGTTAAGAAAAAGGACTCTCTTTGGGAAGGCACAGCACTGTGGCAATTCCTTTGGGTGAGCAGGTGGTACTTTTGGGTGAAGCAAAAAGGCACCTTTCCAATGGGCAGAGGTAGCGTCCTGCCAAGGACAGGCAGTCTGGTGAGCAGGGGTTGCTCAGACCCGCCCAGGGGTCCCCCGTCAAGCTGCGCTGTGGCGAGATGGCACAGGATTTGCCACAGGCTGAAACGGGAGAAAGGAAATGCAAAAATATAGGAAACAACAGAAGTTAAAGCCCCCAAACATACCTTGCTACATGTGTTTGGGGGTTTTTTTAAGTAAGGAGATAACAAGAATGAGAACTGATAAAGGACTTGAAAATATAGGGTCCTGAAAAAACGTTTGGAAGACCAGGTTGTCTGTGTTACTGAAACTGACTTAAAGTCATCATTAGTGGCCTGCTTTTGTCTGACTTTTAGCCAAGTCCATAAGAATGACAAGGAGAGACCCTCTTGGAAATGAAGTTTTTCTAATTGCTTTGTCTTTCCTTTTCCTAAATCATAATTTGGCAGATGTTTCTTTTTGTGTTACTGCTTTGTTTCCTAACCTGAGGTTTGTTGTAGTTAGAGAAAAAAATTCATCTTTCAGTTCAATATATCGGATTTCCTAAACACATAACTTTATTTTCTACTTGGGATGTTCAGATCATTTGTAAATACAAGGATTAAAAAACCTCCAATAACACAGTGTCCTAATGTTGGTCTCTTGAGAAAGTCTTTTGCCTCAAGAGTTTGTATGCTTCTAAAGAGATTTAGTTGTCAGACCTTATTCTGTTTGGTGTATTTAACACATTCCCTAGAAACCATAACAATGTGGAGGTATAAAAAAGTTCCAGTAACTTTACTTGAGTCATCTAAACTTTTATAATAAGAGGATTTAACTTCATTTCATCAGAGGAAAACTTTGGCTTTCTTGATATTGTCTGTTTAGTTTCCTTTCCTATGAGACTGAAGCTCAAAAGATTGCTCCAAGTTGTCCAGATCTAGTCGAAAGCCAAAGCATCTTAATCATAATATTGTGTTTCACGATCCTTGCTTACTTAATTTTTGGAAGAAATGGTGGTAGATTGGGAGTTTTAGTAGGATGAAGCCAGGCTGGCTCATGATTTGGTTGTTTGGGGCCAATTAGAGAAGAGGGTTGAATACAACAACTTAAGGATTTTAGTAGTACATGCAGGCAAGATGGGTGTTATGACAATCTCTTTTTTTCTTCCTTGAAACAAGAGCAGTGTTTTTCTTGAATTTTTCATAATATCACTAACTCTTAACTTGGCCTTTGTAGAATTTGTTGCATATGAAGGAGATCTTCATGGAAAACTGTGATCCTATACAAATCTTATGTATTAAAAAAAGAAAATATTTGAGATTATAGTAAAATGAAGAAGAACTAGGATACATAGGTAAAAACAATGCAGAGTTGCATAAACTAATGATTCAGGCATGTAGGATCCAGTTTTTATTCAGATGCTACTAATTTTTGATTTGTTACTTAGGTTTTTTATGTTCTTAATTTGACTTAACTTTTTTCTGTGTGAATCAGATTTAAAATTAAGAAATCTGCTGTTGGGATCCGTTTTATTCGGTCTTTAGGCAGTTGCTGAAACTCAAGAAAGAACTGCCGTGGATTTAGAGAAGGTTCTGGAACTTAAAGTAATTACTTTTAAATTTACATACAATGAAATTAGCTTTTTGTAATGCACGTGTCTGTAAGTTTTTTTTTAAAAAGATTTTTTATTCATTTGAGAGAGTGTGTGCGCGTGTGCGCGCGAGAGCACGAGCGAGCGGGGGCAGGGACAGAGGCGGAGGGAGAAGCAGAGTACCCGCTGAGCTGGGAGCCCAACAATGCGGGGCTCCATCCCAGGACACCGGGGCTCATAACCCCAGCTGATGGCAGATGCTTAACTGACTGAGCCACCCAGGCGCCCCTATAAGTTCTGACCAGTACATAGAGTGGTGTAATCACCACTATACTCAAGAAACACAACAGTTCCATCACCCCCCACAGAATTACCTCATGTGGCCCCTTTGTAGTCAACAACTTTCCCCATCCTTAAACACCGTTCTCTGTCCCTGTAGTTTCGCCTTTTTCAGAATGTGAGTAAAACTTGCCTGTGTTGTTCCGTGTATCAGTAGTTCATTCCTTCTTATGGCTGCCTACTGTTCCAGTGTGTATCACAGTTTGTCCATTCACCAGTTGAAGAACATTTGCTTTGTTTACAGTTTTGGGCAGTTATGAATACAGTTACATGCGGGTTTTTGTGTGAGCATTAAGTTTTTATTTCTCTTAGATAAATACGTAGGAGTGGGATTGCTGGGTCATATGTAAGTGTATGTTTAACTTTTTAAGAATCTATCAAACTGGTTTCTAAGGTGGCTCTGCCATTTTGCATTCCCACTAGCAGTGTGCAAGTAATGCAGTTTTTCTACATCCTGGACAGCTTTTAGCTTCTCAGGTTTTGTTTGTTTGTTTGTTTTTGCCATTCTAATGATATATAGTGGTGGTGTATTGTTCGTGGCTTACAGTTTCCTAATTATTAGTGCTGTCGAGCATCTTCTCATGCGCTTACTTTCCATCTTCATATCTTTGGTGAATTGTCTGTTCAGATCTTGTGCTTGCTTTTAAATTGGGTTGTTTCTTTTCTTACTGTTGCAAATTGAGGGCTCTTTATATACAAATCCCTTTTCATATATGTGATTTTCAAATATTTTGTGTCTGTCTATAGCTCGTCTTTTTATTCTCCCGACAGTGTCATTTGCAGAGCAAAATTTTTTAATGGTGATGCAGTCCAATTTCTTTTTTCTTCTATCAATTGTGATTTTGGTATCATGTCTAATAACTCTTTGTCTAGGGGTGCCTGGGTGGCTCAGTTGGGTGGCTCAGTCGGTTAAGCATCTGACTTCGGCTCAGTGTCCATCAGGCTCCCTACTCAGTGGGGAGTCTGCTTCTCCCTCTCCCTCTGTGTTCTCTCTCTCTCTCTCAAATAAATAAATAAAATCTTTTTAAAAAAATAACTCTTTGTCTAACCCTAGGTCACAAGAGTTCCCACTATGTTTTCTTCCACAAGCTTCATAGTTTTAGGTTTTACATTTAGGTCTATGATCCATTTTGAGTTAAGTTTTGTATGAGTTGTGAGGTATGAGTCAAGGTTCATTTTCTCTCTCTTTTTTTTTTCCCTGCAAGTGGATGTCCAGTTGTTGTAGCACATTCTTCAAAAACACTGTCTTTTCCCCTTTGATTGCCTTTAAGGTGCTGAAATTGTTTAATTCAAGAAATTATGCTATACTTTTCCATAATAATTCTGGTTATTTAGTTGTCTGATTATTATTTGTATTTTTATCACCTATTCTAAACTTTCCAGAGAGAATTCTAAATTTTGCAAAGATTTCTCAGAACAGAATTATCATTTGGTTCCTTTCAAATAAAAAAAAATCAATCAGTGCAGTACAGTATTTTAGGGGTACGGAGGTAGAAAATCTGGTTAATCAACTCTTTCCAGTTTGACATTTTGTAAAATATTGCAGTGAGGAGAATACTGGATCTGGTGATGGAAGACAGCAATTCTCCTCTGAGCTCTGCCTAGCCATGTTACCTTGGAAAAGCCACCTCATTTCTTTGGCTTTTGTTTCTCCACAAGAAGGGGGAAAATCAAATCATCTCTAAGACCTATTTCAACTCAGATAGCTTCGATGCTATTAAGTACTGGTAGAACCTCAAAAGGGTGAGAATCCTTGAAGCAGGGGCCAGTCTCTGAGACTTTATGTCTGTCTTTGCTGAAGTACCTATTTGCCTGTCATTCTGAGTGCTGGGAACTCTTTCTGTACTGGTGCCAGAGACTCAAACTATCACTGGGATGCAGATTCCATGATACTGGTTAAAGTGGTTGGTAAGAATTTGTATTACAATCAGAATGCTTTCTATTTCGTTTCAACAGCTGGACCAAGCAACTCTCTCCCTAGCTGTGAGGGAAGACTACCTGGATAATACCACAGAAGCCAAGTCTGTAAGTTTTACACATATTCAACACTGTGCCTTGTCAGACTGTTTTTGGGTTCATAAATTGTTCTAAAATCCCTGACTCTTTACTGGAAACAAACAGTGTGACTGTTTGATGACCATGTTGCCAATGCAGGAAGTGGAGGCCTTTGATTCAGTCAGACAAATGGCACTTCCGTTCTTCGGGAAGTCTGGGCATCAAGGCTCAGGGCCCTCCTGATCGAGCTGGGGAGGCAGCACACCTGAATGAAGTAACCAAGAAATGAGTTTGCAGCCTTTCCTCAGAACTGTAGAGAGCTCACTGTGCATTGCAGAAGTAAAGTGTGGGGATTTGACTGGGTTGACATAGTCAATGGTTCTCAAATTGTATGGGTTAAGAATCATCTGGGAACCTCCTGTTAAATGTCAATTCTTGGGCCACAGCCCACGAGAGGCCGATGTAGGAGACTTGAAGTGGGGCCCAGGAATCTGTTTTCTTAACAGATGCCATGGGTTAATGCAAGGTTAATGAGAACCAGATGGGTTCAGTTCCGATAGACTTCTTGGGTTGGCTGGGAAACCTAATAGTTTCATGGAGATTGGAGTAAAGCTGCTTCATTCCTGACACTTTCAATTCATTTTGGAAACATGGTTGATCTTCTGAAGGAGCCTCAGACCCGGGGACCCTTGACTAGGAAGTTCACTGGTTTCTGGGCCAGCCTAAGAATGTAGGAACTTAGACTGGAAAGTGTTGAGTCATAATGGAAGTCCCTGCTCCTTTGCTGATACTAAACCTTATATCTAGAAGGTTCCAGAGGGCAGGAAGCTAGGTAAGATCTTAGGCAACTTGCTGGGTGAGGACACTCATCGAAGAAGGTTGGCATGTTTGTCTTGTTCAAAGTGGATAGAATGAACTTTCGCCAATCTGCGGGTACCCACCTTTCTGTTGGGGTCACCACCCTATCAACAACCAGGCTTGAACCCCCCCCCCAATCCTCCACAACCAATCAGTCAAGTCCTGTGGATTCTACTTTCAAAATCTCTGTTCCGTCTGGTCCTTCTTCTCTGTCTTTACTGGCCTAGGTCAGATCCTTGTTAACTCTAGCCTTGACGACAAGTAACCTTTCACTATTACCTCCTCCCTTTCATTTCATTGCCTCCTTAGCACCACTGGATAAGTTCTCTTCTCAGAGTATAGCTCCCAGCATGCTTTTGCTCACACACTAGGCTCTGAATTCCCAGGGCCTCTCCGTGACATGATCCCAGAGCGCTTTTGCTGCCTCATTAACTTTTGTTTTTCTCCCAACAAAGGCAGCTTGCACACCTCACAGGAGGACTCTTCACTGCTCCCAAACGTGTCTCCTTCAAGTGGTCTGCGCTCATTTCTCCAGGCTGGAATTCTTCTCTACTTTTTGAGTTTCCAAACACTTAGCTGCTTTGTTAAGGAACTGATTTTGGTCTCTCTAATGTTACAGTTAGTAATTACATGTTTATCTCCCTCACTGGATTACACATTGAGACCTGGACTCATGCATTATGAAATTTTTTATCTGTAGCCCCCATAAGCACGGAATGCCTAGCAAGACATCCTATACATGTATTGATTGAATAAATAATTTCTTAAATTGAACTGGGAGTTAGAAAGCATTGTTTCTAGTTAACACTTTTTGCAAAGCTTGCTTACTGATTAACAAATATTTATTAAGGCCCTGCTATATGCCAAGCAGTGTATAGATCTTGCGGTCATAAGCATAGCAAGAAGAGCATATAGAACCAAGACATAAGGAAATCTTAGTCCCATAACACAACTGTGCGATAATTTAATATATGGTGTATTGATTCCTCACAAATATATCTGAAGGGAGAGGTTACCCTCAACAAGATTCCCACGGTTCCCAGACAGTAAGGTCCCTCTCCATATGAGTAGCCTGAAAATGGGTTTATGAACATGCAGGGAGGAAACTCTGTATTTTCTATTTGCTGGGTTTCTCTTTGTCATTCCTCTCTTCTTTCTTTTCTCCCTGAGTAGTGAGGAGAACTTTGTAAAATCCGTACAAAACTGAAGAGACATAGGGCTGCAGTCACTGGTCTTTTATTGCTTAGTATGAAGGTGGGTAAATTGAGCTGGAAGAGAATAAATCAGTTTCCACCAGTCTTCATGGATCATGCCTCCTGCTTCTAGCAACCATTCTTTCCCATTATTTTATTAAAACTTCACTTGCCTGGAAAGAGGAGTCTGACCTTTAACTTTCTATTCTGGGCTCATTTGGTGATATTTCAGGTACCTATAATATCATTGGTTGCCAGAGGATTAGTTCTCTTGATCCTTGGTGTCTCTGTCTCTCGTGGAAACAGTACCCCAGTAGCTGCACTCTTCTTTCTCCCAAAGTCGTTGGTGGATGGTTGGTCTTGCCTCACACCTGTACCATACTTTGAGTAGAGAATGAAGTTGAAGAGCATTTACTTCCGCCTGCTGTTTTTGCTCTTCTCTGTCCCTGAAACGTACTTTCTGATAGGCTATTGTCTGGTCACTTGCTTCTTTATCTCTTATAGTATCGGGATGCCCTTTACAAGTTCATGGTGGATACGGCTGTACTTTTGGGAGCTAATATCTCCCGAGCGGAGCATGACATGAAGTCAGTGCTTAGATTGGAAATTAAGATAGCTGAGGTAAGTCTTAATGTAAAATCCCTTTCTTTTCTTTTCTTTATTTTAAAAGAAGTATACCATGAGTGAAAATATATATAAACATGGCATCCTGTGGCATTATCCTTTGGGTCCAAGGTAGAACTAATAGCATCTCCTCCGGGAAGTAACAGGAAGAAGAACCATGACAGAAAGAAGAGCTCTTCTTCCCTTCTGCCTCCCTGCCTGAAGCCCAAGGTCCATATGCTGCCCAGCTGTGGCCAGAGAACAGCATCAGGGAGATGCTCTGACTATGGTTTCCTAAGACTTCTGTGTGGTTCCTATAGAAGAATAGTTAGTTAATAAATCCATATTGATTTGGCTTGAATAGAAGGTTATTTTTCATTTAGTTTACTCTTTATACCAGTCCCACTCATTGTCAGTCTGACTAAGATTGGGGCTTTGGGAAGTCTGTCCATCCGTCCTGGATACTGGATATACAGTTTGATGTAGAAAGCGTATAGGACATGCTGGTAAGCATTTTTTAGCTGCCATTCTGTTGCTACCTTGTCCCTAACCCTGCTTTTCATTCTTTTCTTGCCCCACTTAAATGTCATTGTGTCACATGGCTGTGTTCTTTATAAGTTACCTTAAGTTCAGTCTCAGGGTAGAGGTCTGAGAACACACTTGAGGGAGAATAATGAGAAGTCCTCACTGGCTCGCTTTGTTCAGAATATAACTTCTTTTGTAGAAGAACCAAAGTATAAAATCCCCGTACATTCTAGGACCAGAGGGAACAAATGTGAAATCTGCTTGTGGGGATATCTTGTAGTGGGGAAAAAATGATACTTTTATCAAGAAAGTCTTGCATATGGGTTGGTAGTCTTTCATAACAGAAGTTGGTAAAAATCCTTAGTTGCATGTGAGTCCAGGTGTTGCTTGGTTTTCTGTTTGGCAAAGTGGTGGTAATGTGTTGAGGTATGGCATAGGGATGATCGATAGGGTCGGGAGGAATTAGTTTCTCTCAGCTGCAGTGATGTACATGCATTCCTCTCTCCAAACTCTTACTTGCAGAGCAGAAAGTTCATTCATGCATGTCACCTTTGAAGACTGTGTGAACACTGCTGCAGATGTTCTGGAGTCAAAGAGTGGGCCTCTAAGCCATGTCTAGAGGCCATCTGGATTCCCTTCCCAGGCAAATAGGAGACCCAGAGCTCTAATTTGGACTGAAGCTCTGATACAGCGGGGGAAGGCCTTGCCCTGAGCCAGGGATTTGGACCAAAAAGGGAACTAAAAACAGCTGGGCTGAGGCAAGACTGGGAATTGTTGAGAGGCTAAATGAAGTGACAAATCCATGGGGTGGGGGGAAGTAGTTGGCAGAGAGCTGAAAACAGCTCTGAGGCCAAAGGGCTTCAGTCCGGGGCTGTGAGCCCTAGTAGAGGGAGGGAGGAGTGTGGACATTCTCCGAGGCGGTGATTCAAATAGAGCCAGGAAGCTGTTTGTAAGATTCATGAACTCTTTCCTGTGGAGGGTGAAGGGGGAGAAGCTGAGGGCACTGAAGCATTTAGAAAAGAGGGGACAGATGTCTGTCACTCAGCCTGGTGTGGTTTTTGTCTTAAAAGAATCTGTGGTGCATGGATTTTTGGCCAGCCGGTAACTCTCACCTCCATCTTTTATACCCCTAGGTCATTCAGAATTAGTGGAACACATAGTACTAGTGAAACTTCTGAAGCTAGAGAGACAAGACAACCTAGCCAAGCACAAATAGGTCCTTGTTAATACAGCCATGGAAGTGTACATTTAACCAACACCAGCTAGAGAGAAGTGTTCACAAAGGGAGGGCATGTTGATGGAGTGGCCCTTGTGAATGGAACCAAGTAGAGTTTGATTGGAAAGGCTTGACAGAGAAAATGAATCTTGGGCCAAGTCTTGAATCCTAGTTCAAACTAGGAAGTTTAATGCAAGGGATTCAGAGGATGAAAGGCCTTAAAAGCACAGTGTGATTTAGGGGTATGGGGAGCTACTTCCTGTCCATGGAAGTGATTAAGATGGCCCTTGAGGAAGATAATCATTGCTGCTTTTCTTAGATTCAACATAGCTTAGATTTGATGTTGGCACAATGGCCAAGAGCATGAGTATTGGGAATAGAAAGAGTATGAAGAGTCAAGGTTGGAGATGTAGACTTGGAAATATATGTTTGAGTGGTAACTGAACTCATTCCCTGAGCATTGGTGATGGTGGTTGTGGGGGGTGGTCTCCAGGCCAGAGAAAGCAGAGGGAAGAGGGGAGGGGATGTAATGAGCTCTTGACAGAATGATCACAGATGGCAGTGGTATCCAGATAGTCTCTAGTGCTCTTTAGTGAAAATGTGCCCCAAGGGATGAGGGCTGGCCTGTGGTTCATGAGCTATCCAGGTCATTATCTGGATACCACAGGTGAAGGTGAGACGTTTGTCTCAGTTGCCTAATGTCAGTTTGGCTGTCAACCTGAGCCAGTAATCGGCTTTTGTCCATCCACATTAGAGGTGAGGAAGGGATTTGGGAAGTTACTTTTGGACTGAGGGCAGTGTTTCACACTGAATGGGACAGGAAAGATTCTTTTTATTATCTTAATCTTAATTTTGCCTAAAGTGATGTCTTTTTTCCCTCTCTCTCCCAAGTTGAGCACTGCGCCACAATCTTGAAAAGCTTTACGATGCTTGGCAGATGTTTCGGCACATACAGAAAGTAGTCATGCATCAAGAAATGGTTCATTTGAAAAAATAACCAAAGTCTCTTTCCAACAGATAATGATTCCACATGAAAACCGAACCAGTGAGGCCATGTACAACAAAATGAACATTTCCCAGCTGACTGCTATGATTCCCCAGGTTGGTGAAAATGATCTAGGAAATGTTATCTTAGCTGGTCATTTTACAAGCAATTGTACATCATCTGTGTGTGAATTTTTGCCTTTGTAAAACCTACTATCAGTCTTACTGGTTATCATCATGTTTGTCAGTCACCACATAAAATATCCCCTGTCTGTGCATTAGGATGCTTTCTCCTGTACGGAACAGAAAACCTTTCCAAGAGTGGCTTAAAAACTTAAAGCCCATTTTCTTACATGACAGAAGTCTAGATGTAGGTGGCTGTTGGTGTTGCTTTTGCTGTTGAACAGTGTTGTCAAAGACCCACGTTTGTTCTTTCCACTCCACTCTCCTTAGGGTGTTGCCTTTTTGACTTCCTGTTTGATGGCTCAGGGTTGTAAGGTGGCTACTGTAGCTCCACATATCACATCTGCCGTCAGCAGGAAGAAAGGGGAAGGGCCAATGATAGTCTTTCACCAGGAAAAAATACCAAAGCCTTTCCATCATATTCCCAGATGTATTCCCTTTATGTCTCAAGTAGGATTGGGGCCAGTGGCCATCCCTGCCTTCTGGGGAGGCTGCAAATGAGTAACTAGTTTTCCATTTCAAAAGTGGATGCAGGCAAGGGAGGAAAAAAAGAGAAATAGGCTGAAAATGATTTTTGGGGTAGCCAATGAAAAACGCCAAGAGAGTGATGCACTGAAGAGGGGAAACATATTACTTTTTGTTGCTCCTATTTCCCCCTGCATAAGTAAAGCTGCCCCAGAGGGGAGACCAGTAGTGTAGCCTGGCCCGGGGCATCTGTGTGTATCCGTGAGTGAATGAGTGCAGTGAGCTGGGGGATGGGGGTGGGGTGTGAGGGCAAGCGTGAGAGGGAGAGAAGTGGGGGGAGGGGAAAGAATGGAGGATGGGGAGCTGAGGAGGGAAGGAGCATGCTGTCCGCCTCCGGTGGGTCTGGGCAGCATGTGACCAGTCGTTTCTTTTCTAGATTTGAGCAGTTACATCTCTAACTATTTGGTCAGAAATTACAGGCAGTGGAGTATGTTCGGCCAGCTCTGTTTCCTTTCCCCTTGCTTGCTGCCCAGCAGATGTTCCCTCACTCTGTGTTTGTCTCTCTCTCCTCAGTTTGACTGGCTGGGCTACATCAAGAAGGTCATCGATGTCAGACTCTACCCCGACCTGAAAGACATTGGCCCCTCAGAGAACGTGGTCGTCCGTGTCCCGCAGTACTTTAAGGATTTGTTTAGGATATTAGGCTCTGAGAGGAAGAAGTAAGAGCTTTCTTGTGTATTTTACTATGACTTTTGTTTTTCCTTTTAAATTATAAGGCCTTCCCTCTCACATCCTTGGAGTACTGTTGTTAAAGAAAGTTACCGCAAAAGAGTCTTAGGGAAAATCGTGGTGCCCTTTGTGACAAACTGGCCAAAATCATCATCTGGTGTCATTTACTTGCTATGATAGCAGCAGATGCACAATGTTTTTGCCCCTTATTTCTGGCCTTTCTCCATATGTTTCTCTCTGAAAGCCTCAGTTGTTTCCTACTTTTAGGAACTAGCCATATAATGATGTTATTTTCTGAGATTTCTATATGAACATCTCTTTTTTTCCAGTTCATTCTTGGTCCTTTGCTGCCTTTTCTTTTTTTCTTCCTGGTTTCTTTTTAGCCAGTAAGTCACTGTTGCAGTATAGTGAAGTACCTGTGTTGGTTAAGAGTAATTTGAGAGCCATAGAAAAATTGCACTGATGAAACAACTTCAGGAACTGTCTGGTTTTTCTTATTTTATATATATTTTTAAAGATTTTATCTATTTATTTGAGAGAGAGAGCGCGCGCAAGCCGGGCACGGGGTCAGTGGTGAGGAGCAGAGGGAGAGGGACAAGCCGACTTTTTATTTATTTGAGAAAGAGAGTGAGGGAGAGAGAGGGAAAGAAGGAGAGCAGGATCGGAGAGAGCAGGGCAGAGGGAGAAGCAGACTCCCTGCTGAGCAGGGAGCCCCAGTGTGGGGCACAGTCCAGGGACTCCAGGATCATGACCTGAGCCGAACAGCAGACACTCAGCTGACTGAGTCACCCAGGCGCCCCATATTTTTTTTCATATTTTAAAGAATGTTTTAGAATTTGTTGCTTTGATACTTTAGCACTACAGACAAGAATATCCTAAAAATGCCCATGACAGAGAATTTTACATCTTCATGAAGCCATTCAGATTTGACTACAGAAAATGAAGCACAGCAAGGTCAAGCAGCTTTACAAAGGCAGTTTACTAAACTAGTTGCCTGACCACAATTAAAAATCATATTTTCTTATTTGGACTTACGGCTGTCTTGCCGGGAGTTATGTTAAAAAAAAAAAAAGAAAAAAGAAAGGCACCCGCAGAAATCCTGGAAATAAAATTTAGCATCCATCCCTACCTATGGAAACACTTAAACACCTTTGAAGAGCTGCGTTTCCTTTTAAGATGATATTTTATGATAAAAGCAGTATGTGTTCATTGAGGAAAGCATACAGAAAAGGGAGAGAAGAAATAATAAATTTACTTAAAATTCTGCCATTTAGAGATAAGCAGTGATTCTATAAAAATTTTCTAAGTGAAAATTGGATCTAGAGGTAGGTTAGTGGATGTGGGGGGTAGAGCCTTGCTCTTCAAAGTGTGCTCTGTGCCAATATTACACTCTATGGTAACTAACTAGAATTTAAATAAAAAACTGAAAAAAACAAAGTGTGCTCCATGGACCAGTAATGCCAACGGCATCACCTCAGGACCTTGGTAAAAATACTGATTCCAAGGCCCCTCCTCCGTAGAGGCCAAAACAGTAGTTCTGGGGTGAGGCCCTGGAATCTGAATTTTAACAAGCACCCCAGAAGACTCTTTCCGTTAGTGCTTTTGGGGGAATCACTGGGTTTGAAGACTTATTCATGTTAATCACCATTATGGCTACCAGTTACCTTTGATCTTTAAAAAAAAACTGTTGTTCGCACTTTATAGATGAGGAAGCTGAGGTAAAGTGACTTCTGCAGGACATACCTTGAAGAGGGGGTGGAGCTGAGATTCTGAACTCGGTCACCCTCATTTCTACATCCTGTCTCTGGCACACATGTCCCTGTATAGAAAAGGGACCCTTGGTAGATGCTTCACTGCTAGTTTTGGAGATAGTCCGTTCCCTGGCATTTCCAGGGTTACAAAGCCATCCTGGGTTGGTGTCAGCCAACTTGACTGCTTGACTGCTGCTTCCCCTCTTCTGTCATGCCCCCTGCCGGCCTGGCGGTATTAGGCTTTTCTTTCAGAGCGAGTGGCTGTGGGGGCGGTGGTACTACCTCGCTAGCAGGCCGTGGTGCATGGCACAAAATGAGAGCAACGAGACCCCCGCAGGGGTGGCACCAGAGGCTGCACTAGCCCTTGCAGTTCAAGGGAGTAGGTGGCCAGGGCAGGGCCATTTGGAGGCCCAAGCTGGAGGCTGCCTGTGGGGAAAAGGAGTTGGCGTTTAAGGTGGAAAGGGGGTGAAGATGCACTGATGTGCTGGGTCCCTCACATTATGCCTGTCTCTTCCTAACTCCATGTTGAGTGATCCCACGTGAACAGTTTGAAATGGGAATATTCACACCATGGAAATTTACAAATGCTACAAATCAAGTTTTGTGGTTTTTTTTTTTCTTGGAAAGCCAGTTGTGAAACATTGACTAGCACATCTCTGGTTGAGATATGCTGCAGATGTCCCTCCCTTTCTGTCCTCCCCTCAGCTCACCCCCCACTCCTGACTTGCAGATGCCTCAGACAACCATCTAATTTGGTCTGAGGAGCAAAATGGGAGGAGGGGAGAGGCTGAGGAAGTATGGGATTAGGGAGATTTCGCTTGGGGTCTTCTTCCAGGCAAGGCCTGGCCTCATGGAGATCACCTGCATCAGTACTTTTTTTTTTTTTAAAGCAGGCTGGCTGAAAGCAAACCCTCGGAGATTTTTCCAAGCCTCTGTGATCTTTTCTGTCTTCAGTTTTATTTTAATATAAAGCAAGCACACTGTCCATTAAAGTGAGAGGATTCTCGTTGCACATATGCTCCTAGAGGCTTACCTGGAAAATGTGCTGTTATGTGGACCTCTTACAGGGCTTAGTGCTGCTGAGGGTGATCTGGGGCCTTGTTGTTCAGAGTATGACCCATGGAGACCAGTATAGGCCTGGCCTGAGAGCTTGTTAGAAATGCAGAAATCAGGCCCCGCTCCAGACCTACTTAATCATAATCTGTAATTTGAAGGATCCTCGGGGGGTTCGTATACACACTAAAGTTTAAGAAGCACTGATCTGGGGGCGCCTGGGTGGCACAGAGGTTAAGCGTCTGCCTTCGGCTCAGGGCGTGATCCCGGTGTTGTGGGATCGGGTCCCACATCAGGCTCCTCTGCTACAAGCCTGCTTCTTCGTCCCCCACTCCCCCTGCTTGTGTTCCCTCTCTCGCTGGCTGTCTCTATCTCTGTCAAATAAATAAATAAAATCTTTAAAAAAAAAAAAAAGAAGCACTGATCTGCGATTTGGAAATTCCTAGTTTAGCTTTGTGTGCAGAAAGAGAAGATAGAGCTTTCCTAGACCAGCGGTTCTCAAACCTGACAAGCGTCAGCACTCCATGAAGGGCTTGTTAAAATAGCCTGCTGGGTCCCATCCCACAGTTCTGATTGATGAGATCGGGGTGAGGCCTAGGAATTTTCTAACAAGTTCTCAGGCGATGCTGAAGCTGCTGGTCCGGGATACACTTTGGGAAGCACTGCCTTAGGTGTACCTTTGAGCAGTCTCTAGGATTTAGGAAGATCTCTTTGGCTTTGAAAACCTTTGAGAAGAACCTGTTTGGCTTTCCTCAGTAGTTTTTTTTTTTTTTTTTAAGATTTTATTTATTTATTTGACAGAGAGACAGCCAGCAAGAGAGGGAACACAAGCAGGGGGAGCAGGAGAGGATGAAGTAGGCTCCCACCAGAGCAGGGAGCCCGATGCGGGACTTGATCCCAGGGCCCTGGGATCATGACCTGAGCCGAAGGCAGGCACTTAACGACTGAGCCACCCAGGGCCCCTTTCCTCAGTAGTTTGACTTAGAGGAGCCTATGCAAGCTCTGGGATCTGAAGACCAGATGTTAGTTCTGGATTTGCCACATACTTGCAAGTCCCTTGAACTCTGACCTTTGTTTTCTTCATCTGATAATGAGAATAATAATAACCATCCCATCACATTGTCATGAGGATCAGAAAAGGCACTTAATGAGCTCTTGAATGCAAACAAATGGAAGCTGTCACTAATTGACAAGGGGCAGCAAGGACGTCTTTAAAAAAAAAAAAATCTTCCCAGTCAGAGGCTTTGGGAAATGATTTCATGTTGCTCTTTTAATTGTGGGTTCTCTCCCGAGATGTTTTGCTTTCCTCTGCTTTATTTATTGCCATTTGGGGAAATTACCATACTGCTGAAAATGCTTTTTGGAAAAAAGAAGATATTATGTGTTATTTTCAAGGACTGTTGCTGAATAGGATTTTTGTTTTGGTTTTTGATATATCTGAGCATGAAGTGGCAGTGATTCACTCATTACGGTCAGATCTGTTTCTGGCGTGGTAATATTAGCACTCCAAAGCTGGGCTCCCCAGCGTTCTGTCTGTATATTTATAACCCACTGGAGCAGCTCATCAGTGCCATTGTCTTGAGGTGCGAGCTTCCCTGCGTGCCCTCTTCCGGCTCTCAGAGGGCTTGTTCTACTATCGTCTTAGTAATGCCTTGCCCATGATGGCCTCACACACTATTCTTTCTTTGTATCTGCAGATTTCTGCAAAGCGTTTGGGGTCTTTTGACTGGCCAGAAAATCTTTGCTGAATTAGAGGCATTATAATTTATCACCATGTAGCATGGGGAAAAGCACAGAGCCTTTAGAGTTAGACCCACTTCCATCTGGTCTAGCCTCCATCGCTTATTACACTGGTTCTCCAACTTGTTTGCACATTGGACTTAGCTGAGGGAAATTTAAAAGCAGTATTTATGCTGGATCCCACCCTAGAGATTCTGATGTGATTGCTGTGGAGTGGCCTGGGCATTTATCTGGACTTTTTAAAGTCCTCAAGTGATCCTACCAAGTTGAGATGCACTGACTACGTGGTCATGAGGAGTTACTTAATGGTTCTGGGTCTCAAGTTTCTTTATATGTGAGACTGGCCAGTAACACCTCTCCTGTAGTGGGGGTGCCCACACTTTTCCGACCCCAGTGCACTTGCACCACCTTGCCTCTTCCATCAACCACCACCAACCACCACCATCAGCCCCATCCTAACAACTTCCCCAGGGAGTCTGGCTTATCCCTGTGCCCTTGAGGGAATACCTTTTGAACTCCTGGAAGCGTATCTGCTGGCCATGGACCATGTTCTAATGTGCACCTGTGCCTCCACCACAGCTCTCTAACCTAAGAAGCCATATTTTATGGTTGAAGAACATACAGACCTTGCGTTAAGGTCAGGCTCACCTCCTCTGACTCTCTAGACACTGGGCCCTGATAGCTACCTGCATTGTTTTCTCTGTGGCTGAACTTTCTGCCTATCTCTGTGGGTGATGACCCTGCTCACCATCTTCTCCAATACATAAGCTATTCCTTTTTTTTTTTTTTTTTAAGATTTTATTTGTTTGTCAGAGAGGGAAAGAGAGAGAGCGCAAGCAGGGGGAGCAGCGGGCAGAGGGAGAAGCAGGCTTCCTGCTGAGCTAGGAGCCCGTTGCAGGACTCGATCCCAGGACCCTGGGATCATGACCTGAGCTGAAGGCAGATGCTTAACCAACTGAGCCACCGAGGTGTTCCCTACATAAGCCATTCCTAATTAGCTTGTCCAGAGTTTATATTCCTGACTCACACCCCTAAGCTTTCCATTCTTTAGGCCTAGCTCCATCCCTGTTCCTCTCATGAGACTGAATCTTATCCCTCAGTCTGGGGTATGTGCTCTTTCTGGTGAAGTGTCTGGCATGTGCTTTTGGGTGCTAGGGTCCACCAAGTCGTTATTTACACACTTACCTTATTTTCCCTGCTCAGCTCAAAGCTCCAGGAGATCAAGGACTTTATCTTTCTCACCTTTCCATCTCCCTGGCACCTAGAACTAGTAGCACGTATCCGTGTGGTCAGGATGTGCTGAATGAGTGAAAGAAAGTACTTACAATATACATCCTTTCATGTACTTAAAATGTATTTCTTCAAGTAAAAAACCCAATTATATGAGCAAGTGGAAACCTGAAGTTCTGTGCGCCCCAACAAGACTGTAAGCTCTCTGAACGTAGGTGCTGGACTCCTATTTCTTTACAGTACTTAGGGCATCTGTAATGATGGTTGGCCAACAGGAAGCGCTCAGTGAGCACTTCTTGCTCAAGAGTAGAAATGTGAACTGAGAAGATCCAAAGAAATGACCTACAACTACATATTTATTATAGTAGCGTGAAAAGAGGACTGGACTTCACTGCTGAGTGGTGGTTTCTGAGGGGAAGTGTGCGTACCTCAGCATGGTCCACTGGGTCTGAGAAGAAAATTATAGAATTTTTATATATCTTTATTTTTTTCCACTGAAAAGAGAATTAGGCTTGGTCGAGTCCTATATAGATGGTCACAGACCCTTCATTTGATCTGTATGGCACACATGGAGCGGGGGCACTGTCACCCTCACTGGTTTGTTTTAAATTGGTGCATTGAGAAAAATAATCTTAAGGCATTTACTATATACCTGTAGATTAATGAATTGTATTAAGTGGCTTAACCCCCACAGAATGGACAAGTGGCTTAAAAAATTATTGTAGAGAGGCGCCTGGGTGGCACAGCGGTTAAGCGTCTGCCTTCGGCTCAGGGCATGATCCCGGAGTCCTGGGATCGAGCCCCACGTCAGGCTCCTCCGCTATGAGCCTGCTTCTTCCTCTCCCACTCCCCCTGCTTGTGTTCCCTCTCTCGCTGGCTGTCTCTATCTCTGTCAAGTAAATAAATAAAACCTTTAAAAAAATTATTGTAGAGAAACAGAAATTGAAGCTATTACTAATAATGTAAGAACAAAGTGAACATCAGGAAAATGGCAGAAGTGAGCCTTCTGCCAGTCTAGTATGCTATCTTGGTTAGCCAGATTTCAAGGTAAAAAACAATGGTGTTCTAACCAGATCTGACAAGGATATGTTCAAAATGTTTTGAAAGAGTTAGGAGCATTCTATGAAATGTGGATTTGTATCCACCGTTACTGTTGTAGTAACCCAGTCCTATGTGGATAATGTGTCTTGAAGAATTAACTAATAGTGTTTGAACTTTTGAAAATATCTTTATTTCATTTTATCTTTTGAAACTCCTCTTTCTGTATTTGTTAAAAGCATTCCTAATATGTTAGTACATTAGTAGATCTCTGTATAAGTTAAAATAGCTGTATGAATACTGGGTGAATATACTGGAATGTATTTAATTGCTGAGAGTGCACATCCACTGGGTTAGAGTGCCATGCAAATGAGAGTTGGTTGTTCTTAATGGGCCAGATACCATCATCATGTCACATGGATCTTACATGGCTGAATGACCCAAGAGCCATCTCAGGAATGTGTGTTATTAGTCACCATGGTAATGGCACAACTGGGAAGAGATGGGTCATTAAAAATTCATCACCGCTATTGAGTTAGAAATTAGATCACACATCCTTCTGAGGTCAGAGCATCTTTTGCTTATAGAAAAAGGCAACAATTAACAAAATGTAATGGATTTTTAAAAATATCCATTAAGGGCACTACATGGGTATATGGGCTTACTCATATGTTTGGAAGTTAATGACAACAAATCTGGAATTTACTCTTTATTAAGGGTTTTGTTAGGTTTATTTTAACCTCACGGTAAACCTATAAGGTAGGGATCATCCTCGTTGTATGACAAGAAAAGATAAAATCAGCAAGCTTAAGTGACAAGCTCACGCTCATGTAAGTATAGAACCAAGATGCAAATCTAGATAATTGATATTGGCCAGTATATTGCTGTTTGTTCCCAAAAGTAAGAATTCATTTGCATTTTATGACGTCACGTAATAATTGCCAGGTATGGACAGTTTCTAGACATAAAGAGCTAGGCAGCAGTGGATTCCATGCCCTGAGAGGGAAAGCAAAATGTTGATGCTGAGGCCTCGGGCTGGAATCTTCATTTCATCTCTCTGTATTAAGTGGTGAAAAGCAAACCAGTTTTGGTTGAGCTTATTGACATTGTATCATCTTATGTCATTTCTCAAGTGCAAGTTCTACAGTTTTGTATGAGCAAGAGGTCCCTGCATGGAACTTGGCCAGCAGTTTTCCCCAAGGTGTTCTGCAGAGTATCAGGTATCAACCTAATTGTAATAAATGTGCATTTCTCTCTGGTGACAGGACCATTGCCAACTATTTGGTGTGGAGGATGGTTTATTCCAGAATTCCAAACCTTAGCCGGCGCTTTCAGTATAGGTGGCTCGAATTCTCGCGGGTAAGTTTGAAGACGATTGCAGTGTTACATTACTGGATAACTTTACATGCCGGCACAGTCTGTATATTAACTAATCCAATAAGAATCATCTTTAGGGGTGGGACAGAGGGAGTTTTGCAGCCCAAACTCTACTTTATTTATTTATTTATTTATTTATTTATTTATATCAAGTGAAACCTTATGTACTGTAAACTACACTCAAGCTATACTTTGACGAGGCCATATAAAGATATTTGGGGCAATATTTGGGACTATCATATTGTTTTCACTCCCTCTTATCAACTTATTCCCGTTTACCCCAATGGTTTTAATTGGGTCACTGTAATTACAGTTTTAATGTATCTTAGTGATCTATTTTTTCTTAAAGATTTTATTTATTTATATGACAGAGAGAGAGACAGCCAGCGAGAGAGGGAACACAAGCAGGGGGAGTGGGAGAGGAAGAAGCAGGCTTCCAGCGGAGGAGCCCGATGTGGGACTCGATCTCAGGACTCTGGGATCACGCCCTGAGCCGAAGGCAGACACTTAACGACTGAGCCAACCAGGCCCCCCCTTAGTGATCTATTTTTGTAACTCTTTTTCATTTTCAGTTTTCTAAATATTAAAAATATGCATAGGGGCGCCTGGGTGGCACAGCGGTTAAGCGTCTGCCATCGGCTCAGGGCGTGATCCTGGCGTTCTGGGATCGAGCCCCACATCGGGCTTCTCCGCTATGAGCCTGCTTCTTCCTCTCCCACTCCCCCTGCTTGTGTTCCCTCTCTCGCTGGCTGTCTCTCTCTCTGTCATATAAATAAATAAAATCTTTAAGAAAAAATAGATCACTAAGATACATTAAAACTGTAATTACAGTGACCCAATTAAAACCATTGGGGTAAACGGGAATAAGTTGATAAGAGGGAGTGAAAACAATATGATAGTCCCAAATATTGCCCCAAATATCTTTATATGGCCTCGTCAAAGTATAGCTTGAGTGTAGTTTACAGTACATAAGGTTTCACTTGATATAAATAAATAAATAAATAAATAAATAAATAAAGTAGAGTTTGGGCTGCAAAACTCCCTCTGTCCCACCCCTAAAGATGATTCTTATTGGATTAGTTAATATACAGACTGTGCCGGCATGTAAAGTTATCCAGTAATGTAACACTGCAATCGTCTTCAAACTTACCCGCGAGAATTCGAGCCACCTATACTGAAAGCGCCGGCTAAGGTTTGGAATTCTGGAATAAACCATCCTCCACACCAAATAGTTGGCAATGGTCCTGTCACCAGAGAGAAATGCACATTTATTACAATTAGGTTGATACCTGATACTCTGCAGAACACCTTGGGGAAAACTGCTGGCCAAGTTCCATGCAGGGACCTCTTGCTCATACAAAACTGTAGAACTTGCACTTGAGAAATGACATAAGATGATACAATGTCAATAAGCTCAACCAAAACTGGTTTGCTTTTCACCACTTAATACAGAGAGATGAAATGAAGATTCCAGCCCGAGGCCTCAGCATCAACATTTTGCTTTCCCTCTCAGGGCATGGAATCCACTGCTGCCTAGCTCTTTATGTCTAGAAACTGTCCATACCTGGCAATTATTACGTGACGTCATAAAATGCAAATGAATTCTTACTTTTGGGAACAAACAGCAATATACTGGCCAATATCAATTATCTAGATTTGC
>NW_024423319.1:106976249-106979527 GCF_017311325.1 Ursus maritimus | reverse complement strand
GCAAATCTAGATAATTGATATTGGCCAGTATATTGCTGTTTGTTCCCAAAAGTAAGAATTCATTTGCATTTTATGACGTCACGTAATAATTGCCAGGTATGGACAGTTTCTAGACATAAAGAGCTAGGCAGCAGTGGATTCCATGCCCTGAGAGGGAAAGCAAAATGTTGATGCTGAGGCCTCGGGCTGGAATCTTCATTTCATCTCTCTGTATTAAGTGGTGAAAAGCAAACCAGTTTTGGTTGAGCTTATTGACATTGTATCATCTTATGTCATTTCTCAAGTGCAAGTTCTACAGTTTTGTATGAGCAAGAGGTCCCTGCATGGAACTTGGCCAGCAGTTTTCCCCAAGGTGTTCTGCAGAGTATCAGGTATCAACCTAATTGTAATAAATGTGCATTTCTCTCTGGTGACAGGACCATTGCCAACTATTTGGTGTGGAGGATGGTTTATTCCAGAATTCCAAACCTTAGCCGGCGCTTTCAGTATAGGTGGCTCGAATTCTCGCGGGTAAGTTTGAAGACGATTGCAGTGTTACATTACTGGATAACTTTACATGCCGGCACAGTCTGTATATTAACTAATCCAATAAGAATCATCTTTAGGGGTGGGACAGAGGGAGTTTTGCAGCCCAAACTCTACTTTATTTATTTATTTATTTATTTATTTATTTATATCAAGTGAAACCTTATGTACTGTAAACTACACTCAAGCTATACTTTGACGAGGCCATATAAAGATATTTGGGGCAATATTTGGGACTATCATATTGTTTTCACTCCCTCTTATCAACTTATTCCCGTTTACCCCAATGGTTTTAATTGGGTCACTGTAATTACAGTTTTAATGTATCTTAGTGATCTATTTTTTCTTAAAGATTTTATTTATTTATATGACAGAGAGAGAGACAGCCAGCGAGAGAGGGAACACAAGCAGGGGGAGTGGGAGAGGAAGAAGCAGGCTCATAGCGGAGAAGCCCGATGTGGGGCTCGATCCCAGAACGCCAGGATCACGCCCTGAGCCGATGGCAGACGCTTAACCGCTGTGCCACCCAGGCGCCCCTATGCATATTTTTAATATTTAGAAAACTGAAAATGAAAAAGAGTTACAAAAATAGATCACTAAGGGGGGGCCTGGTTGGCTCAGTCGTTAAGTGTCTGCCTTCGGCTCAGGGCGTGATCCCAGAGTCCTGAGATCGAGTCCCACATCGGGCTCCTCCGCTGGAAGCCTGCTTCTTCCTCTCCCACTCCCCCTGCTTGTGTTCCCTCTCTCGCTGGCTGTCTCTATCTCTGTCAAGTAAATAAATAAATAAATCTTTAAAAAAAATAAAAAAATAAAAATATGCATAATATACATTTTAGATGGTAAAGTTTCATCTTTAATTTAAGGATAGAATTTTGTCTTTAACTTTATCTTGACTTTCATTCAGTCTTTGAGTTTATCCCAATTCTGCTAGACTGAAGAGGCCTAAATTTAGTCTCCCCGGGGAACCTGGCTCAATTATTGCCTGAAACACTTTGCTTCTTTCCCCCTCACCTGGTTCTTTGATTTTTACTTCACTCCCTCATTCACACAGGTGTTATTTTGCCTTTGTTTCACAAGCTTTTGTCTGAGTAATTTTCCCATTAATAAGGGCCTAATGATTATCTGGGTTTTTTTTTTCATTTTAAATATTTTGTGACTTTTAAAAGGTATTTTAAATTTATTTTTCTCTCAATTAGAAGTGAATGACAAATTTTATAACAGTGCTTTTATTTAACAGTTGTTTCGGTTATTAGAGAAACAGGGGAGTACAGGAGTTTTTGGTGGGTCATTACTATGGAGGTAAGAGTTATTTTGGATACATTTTGGCTCTCAAAGTCACTGGATTATTGAGTTTTAGAGAACACTATAAAGCAGCTATATTTATTGAGGTCATATCAAAGGGTTAGGTTACAAAATAAGTGGATTATATATATATATATAAACACATACATATAACATGTATATATATGTATGTACATATATAAGTATATATTTATATTTACATATATGTATGTGTATTTTTAACTCCTGCGGATCACATAAAAGATAGTACCCAGCTGCTTTTCAGCCCTACTGTGAAGAGAATAAGAGAGAATGGTGTAAGAAGTAGTGTGTGAAAATTGGAGAGTTAGGTATGAGGGGATGTTTCTTGAGTGTAAAGTGCTAAATATAACATTGAATTGCCAAAGATAGCTGTAGGATCTCTTTCCCTAGAGATTTAAAAAATACATTGATTCCTTCTGTCTGTGAGGGGTTGTGTTGCCAGAAAGCAGGGGAAGGAAGAAGAGATGAATCTCAGCATTAACCCCGTGTGTGCTGTGCCAGCAGCCTGGGTCTACTGTGGTGCACGTGGCGCCTTCACTGTGCTCAGCGCCTCCCTGCCTTGCTGCTTGCCTTTGGTTTGCATTTTGAGCGCTGAACTTCCATCCTCCAAGGGCATTTTAAACACTGTTTATTTCTTTGCTTTCATCACAAGAATAAACCTTTGAGCCTTCCAAGTCCTGCTTTGGAACCTTACTTGTTTGTAAATGTTTTCTTGTAATGGCTTAATTGGGACAGATGGGAAAAACATTTTCATCCATTTTTTACTTGGTTATGGGTGTGTCCTTTGCTACGATATGACGTAAATATTCTTCTTGGTTGTTCATGGTGGGCCATGTTGTCTTTGAACTTGTGAATGTACTACCCAGAGCAAGGAAACCCTCTTCGGGCAGCAACTTTGATTACCCATTGATACTAGACCTTTCCTAGTGAAACTTTAGTTCCCAATGGATATTAAATGCTATCTAGACACTTGTATGGGACAGCATCCACACATTTCCCTGCTAACTGCAGAAAAGCTGTGCCATTGTCCTAATCCTTCATTTAATGGAGAAAATTGAAAGGAAACGATAAATATATTATTTTCTGCCATCAGAATATTCTCATTCAGTTTTAAGTCTAACTAGGAAGAATCAGAATTTATTTCTTCATCTGATTTCACTGTCAACTCTACCATTGGACACATGTATATGGGTTGGGGTGTGCCATGTTTTGTAGCCTGTTTTCTCCAGGTGGTGTGATTTTTTTTTTCAGCTATAGGTTTTATCCAAGTAAACCTCAATCTGGATCAATTATCTCCCACAGGTAATTCAGGGGACTACAACTTTGTTGCCTCAATGGGACAAATGTGTAAACTTTATCGAAAGTGCCCTCCCTTATGTTGTTGGGAAAATGTTTGTGGATGTGCACTTCCAGGAAGACAAGAAGGAGAT
>NW_024423319.1:106965969-106976239 GCF_017311325.1 Ursus maritimus | reverse complement strand
ATCTATTTTTGTAACTCTTTTTCATTTTCAGTTTTCTAAATATTAAAAATATGCATAGGGGCGCCTGGGTGGCACAGCGGTTAAGCGTCTGCCATCGGCTCAGGGCGTGATCCTGGCGTTCTGGGATCGAGCCCCACATCGGGCTTCTCCGCTATGAGCCTGCTTCTTCCTCTCCCACTCCCCCTGCTTGTGTTCCCTCTCTCGCTGGCTGTCTCTATCTCTGTCAAGTAAATAAATAAATAAATCTTTAAAAAAAATAAAAAAATAAAAATATGCATAATATACATTTTAGATGGTAAAGTTTCATCTTTAATTTAAGGATAGAATTTTGTCTTTAACTTTATCTTGACTTTCATTCAGTCTTTGAGTTTATCCCAATTCTGCTAGACTGAAGAGGCCTAAATTTAGTCTCCCCGGGGAACCTGGCTCAATTATTGCCTGAAACACTTTGCTTCTTTCCCCCTCACCTGGTTCTTTGATTTTTACTTCACTCCCTCATTCACACAGGTGTTATTTTGCCTTTGTTTCACAAGCTTTTGTCTGAGTAATTTTCCCATTAATAAGGGCCTAATGATTATCTGGGTTTTTTTTTTCATTTTAAATATTTTGTGACTTTTAAAAGGTATTTTAAATTTATTTTTCTCTCAATTAGAAGTGAATGACAAATTTTATAACAGTGCTTTTATTTAACAGTTGTTTCGGTTATTAGAGAAACAGGGGAGTACAGGAGTTTTTGGTGGGTCATTACTATGGAGCAGTAAGAGTTATTTTGGATACATTTTGGCTCTCAAAGTCACTGGATTATTGAGTTTTATAGAGAACACTATAAAGCAGCTATATTTATTGAGGTCATATCAAAGGGTTAGGTTACAAAATAAGTGGATTATATATATATATATAAACACATACATATAACATGTATATATATGTATGTACATATATAAGTATATATTTATATTTACATATATGTATGTGTATTTTTAACTCCTGCGGATCACATAAAAGATAGTACCCAGCTGCTTTTCAGCCCTACTGTGAAGAGAATAAGAGAGAATGGTGTAAGAAGTAGTGTGTGAAAATTGGAGAGTTAGGTATGAGGGGATGTTTCTTGAGTGTAAAGTGCTAAATATAACATTGAATTGCCAAAGATAGCTGTAGGATCTCTTTCCCTAGAGATTTAAAAAATACATTGATTCCTTCTGTCTGTGAGGGGTTGTGTTGCCAGAAAGCAGGGGAAGGAAGAAGAGATGAATCTCAGCATTAACCCCGTGTGTGCTGTGCCAGCAGCCTGGGTCTACTGTGGTGCACGTGGCGCCTTCACTGTGCTCAGCGCCTCCCTGCCTTGCTGCTTGCCTTTGGTTTGCATTTTGAGCGCTGAACTTCCATCCTCCAAGGGCATTTTAAACACTGTTTATTTCTTTGCTTTCATCACAAGAATAAACCTTTGAGCCTTCCAAGTCCTGCTTTGGAACCTTACTTGTTTGTAAATGTTTTCTTGTAATGGCTTAATTGGGACAGATGGGAAAAACATTTTCATCCATTTTTTACTTGGTTATGGGTGTGTCCTTTGCTACGATATGACGTAAATATTCTTCTTGGTTGTTCATGGTGGGCCATGTTGTCTTTGAACTTGTGAATGTACTACCCAGAGCAAGGAAACCCTCTTCGGGCAGCAACTTTGATTACCCATTGATACTAGACCTTTCCTAGTGAAACTTTAGTTCCCAATGGATATTAAATGCTATCTAGACACTTGTATGGGACAGCATCCACACATTTCCCTGCTAACTGCAGAAAAGCTGTGCCATTGTCCTAATCCTTCATTTAATGGAGAAAATTGAAAGGAAACGATAAATATATTATTTTCTGCCATCAGAATATTCTCATTCAGTTTTAAGTCTAACTAGGAAGAATCAGAATTTATTTCTTCATCTGATTTCACTGTCAACTCTACCATTGGACACATGTATATGGGTTGGGGTGTGCCATGTTTTGTAGCCTGTTTTCTCCAGGTGGTGTGATTTTTTTTTTCAGCTATAGGTTTTATCCAAGTAAACCTCAATCTGGATCAATTATCTCCCACAGGTAATTCAGGGGACTACAACTTTGTTGCCTCAATGGGACAAATGTGTAAACTTTATCGAAAGTGCCCTCCCTTATGTTGTTGGGAAAATGTTTGTGGATGTGCACTTCCAGGAAGACAAGAAGGAGATGGTAAGTGCTGCTCCCCAGCTGGTAAGAGCCATGGCAGTCCACCAGGTCAGCCCTCCAGCTCTTGAAGCAATGAACCTAGCTAGATAATAGTTCAGCTTCAGAGAGGAATTCCTGCAGTACGATATTAACTACAAACTCAAACCCAGAATACAGTTGTGAAAATTAAGACAAGTTGGAAATGAGAAAAGAAGCGTGAAATCATGTCACCCAGAGTCTGACTTTCTCCTGTAGAAGTTCATTGTGTAAAGTCAATGCTTAGGAACAAAGAAGGCCTAGGGCCTAGATAATTTAATGATTAGTTATTAGACTGTTGTAATTACAAAAGAGAGAGGTTTTCTAGTCGGGCTTCTTTGTTTTAGAGATGAGGAAGTTAGAGACCCAGAGATGGAGAGATTTGTAATATATTTAACAACTATTAAGTGGTTTAGAAATAGAAATAAAATGCAGGGTTTTTTTCTACTTGTCTTATGCTGTTTTCTGGAAACTTCAGAAGTGTGACATTTATTTCAGAGACAATACTGTGTGTCTATTTTTTGTTGTTAACCTAAAAAGAAATCCTTTTATTTTGGAAATTCCTAAGCATATACAAAAATGGAATGAGCAGTATAATGAGCTTTCCTGTACCTCTGATCTGTGGTAATTTGTAGTTGCCGTAATGGCATTAATGGCCCAGCCAGATCTATCTGCTAATAAAACATGAGGTTTAGTTTCATTCATTTACTCAACAAATACTTGTTGGACACCCATTATATGTCAGGTACTGTTCTAGGCACAGAAAAAAGATCCCTGACCTCTCTGAGTTGACATTCTAATGGGTGGGGGGACAGACGAGTATGTTGGAAGATGGTAAGGACCCTGGAAAAAAGAAAAAGGAGGTCGAAGGGATTTGGGAGTGCTGGAAGGTGAGGGTGTGTGGGACAGGTTATAGGATTAAATAGGGTGGTCAAGGAAAGCCTCACTGTGAGGATGACATTTGGCAAAGATTTGAAGGATGTGAAACAATTAGATATGGCAGCTATCTGGGGGAAGAGTGTTCCAGGCCAAAGGAATACCTAGTGCAAAAAGGCCTGTGGCTGGGATGGGCCTGAGGCACTCAAGTAATAGCAGGGAGGACCATGTGGCTGGAGCAGTGTGAGTGAGGGTAAGAAGCAGGTGCTGCAGTCAGAGCAATAATAGGGATGGTGGCATTTTGTAAGGCCTTATGGGCCATTGTGGACTTTTATCCTGAGTGCTTTGGGGAGCTAATATAGGCTTTTGAGCAGAGGCCTGATGTGACCTGACTTATGTTGAAAGGATCACCCTGCTGCTGTGCTGAGAAGAGTTTGGAGGGAGTCAAGGACAGAATCAGGGAGACTAATTAGAAGACTATTGAAAGAAAGGGGCGCCTGGGACGCTAAGTCAGTTAAGCGTCTGACTCTTGATCTCAGCTCAGGTCTTGATCTCAGGGTTGTGAGTTCAGGCCCTGTGTTGGACTCCACTCGGGGTGTGGAGCCTACTTAAAAAAAAAAAGAAGACCATTGGAGGGACCAGGTGAGAGATGATGATAGCTTGGACCAGGTTGTAGCAGGGAAGTTGTGAAAAGGGGTTGGATTCTGAAGTAGAACCAAAATAATTTGCTGACAGATTCAGTGACGGATCTGAGAGTGAGAGCTTTGTGTCTGATTTCAGTGGAAGCATGAAGTTGCTGTTAACTGAGAAGGGAATGCTGTGGGAAACCAGATTTGGATTTGGGAGAGATCAGAAAGTTAGTTGTGGTTGTGTTGAACTTGAGAGGTTATCAGACTTCCAGTTGAAGACATAAAGGAGGCAGTAGGGTGTGAGTCTTGGCTTGAGGATAGAGGTTGGAAGAGACAGGAGAAGGTGTGAAATAGTTGTCCAGGGGAGTGGGAGAGTGAGTAAACTGAGGAAGGGGTTACCCGGAGGCAGTAATGGTGTAGATGAGGTTGGAGGTCATGAATTGAAAGACTCCTCACCTTCACAGTATGTTCTTCTTCATTTGTTTCGGCTGCATTAGAGGAGAGGTTATATTTTGAAGTAGAAATTTGGATTTAGCCATGGTGCAGATTTTTTGGTGTGTATTTTCTTTGTGATGAATTATAGTTTACAAGTGTCATGAAGCAAAATATCTAGGAACAATTAACTAATGTAGGGGAGGAAAAATAATTTCCCTCTACCCTTCTAGGTTCTTGAGATCCCACTGTGATAAAACAGATTAATGAAAGAAAAACAAACAAGTTTAATAAGGCGCATATCTCCTGTATACAAGGGAGAGACCCAGGAAAACTGAGGAACTCCCAGAAATGGCCCAGGCCACCACCTTAATTACTATCCCCAGCTAAGGAAAAAGAAGATGAGAAGATGTGGGCACAGGGGTAGGCAGGCCAGTGTTGGGAGATTACCAGGAAAAGCACAGTAGACAAAAGGTAAGGTTGTTATGCAGATTTAAGTCCATGCTCTTGTCCGTTGATCAAAGTTTCCAGAGATGAGAGTCATCCTCTTTTTCCTGATACAGGGAGGAAGATACCTTTACAATGCAGATTTCCCTCCTAAATGTTAACTTCTCTCACAAAAGGGTAACTTCGACTCTGTTTTGAGAGGGTCCCCTGTGTCTGTAGCTTCTCAAAAATAATCAGTCCCTAATAATCACTATGCCCAAGAGGTATGTTTTAGGTATATTTCACTAATAATGATCCATTGTAGTCATTCAGGTAAGAATATATGAGCAGCTTGGATGCAGGTGCTCAACAAACACTGGTCTTATAGGCAAACACGTAAAGTCTGTTACGTCACGATAATTCACATGGTTGTTATTATGTGCTGCTACATAGTATGAGCTGTTTGGTATTGTGTGTTAATACTGTTGGGGAGGAAGAATTTCCTATGCCCTTCAAGGTCCTCCCCCCTTTTTTTTTTTAGATTTTATTTATTTATTTGAGAGAGAGAGAGTGCGCACATTTGCGGACATGAGCAGGGGAAGGGGCAAAGGGAGAAGGAGAGAATCTCAAGCAGACTCCGCACTGAGCAGGGAGCCCGACGTAGGGCTTGATCTCATGACCTCGAGATCATGACCTGAGCCAAAATCAAGAAGAGTCCAACAATTAAACAACTGAGCCACCCAGGCTCCCTCAAGGTCCTTTTAGCTGGATAAAGGATCAAATTGACATGAGACAGATCAACAGGACAAAACCAAATTTAGCTTTGTGCATATGGAGAATCCACACAAGCATGAAATTTTAAAGACTGGCAGCATGGGGCTTATATGAGCTCCTGAGCTCAGGAGGAGTGGGGTGTGAGGACACAAAGGGGAGGAAGACCATTTGCAGGAAGGTGAGAGAAGATGTTTGGAAAAATAGCTGGCCTTGCTTTGCACAGAGATTACAGAGGAATTACAGATTAACAGAGGAATCTCTGTTAATAGCTCTCTTCCTCAGGCACAGGCTCTCCTTTCCAATGTAATTAGGCAGCTAAAGGGGGAGGTAAGGAACTTTTCCTGAATCCGCAGGGTTTTGTTTGCTTTTGACTGAAAATAATTTTGCCAAAGTGGTCCATCTTGAGGCAGCTAGCCCTTGGCGCCTACAGTAGGTAACACATAACTATGTATTTGCAGAAGTTTACCTTGGAATACCTTAAATCTAAGTATATTTACCTGAATTTTTTTCTTTCTTTTTTTCTTTTTTTGATATTTGGGGAATTTTCTGCTAAGTTTGAGACTATATTTGAACGTGCAAGTCCCCTTCTTGCAAATAATTCCACTGGAGAATTAATGTCTTATTTCAGAATGCTCAATATTCCCATTGTGTGTTTTCTTTCACTCTTTGCTTAGAGTAAATGGATTGAGAATTTATGAGATAATCACGGTGGTAACATTATAAGCTTTGGGAAGGATATAAAAACAATTAAGGCATGACAGGGTTTTTTGTTTCTCGTTTCTTTTTTTTTTTGGCAGTTAGAAGAATTTTAAGTAACATGAAAGGTATGTGGATTAATTTGTTTTTCTCAGTTTTGGTGTGAAAGTCCCCTTTTCATGTGTTAGGGTGTAATATT
Source organism: Ursus maritimus (assembly GCF_017311325.1). Taxonomy (NCBI): domain Eukaryota; kingdom Metazoa; phylum Chordata; class Mammalia; order Carnivora; family Ursidae; genus Ursus; species Ursus maritimus. The sequence continues at coordinate 106,969,981 of NW_024423319.1, read as the reverse complement.
CTAAAATAAAATTGATTTTGGCAGTTCTCCCCCTTGTTTTGATATACATGGGACATGGAGGTAGTGGGATAGTTACACAGATACTCATCTATTTTACATAAAATTGTTTTCGTCCCTTAAGCCGATGCTATTTGCCTCAGGGAATACTTAAGTTGGAAACTTATAAGAGAAATATCTGGCTTTTTATAGCCTTGTTACAGGGCTCTCATCCAAGAACCACCTGGAACCACTGATTTACTTGAAAAACATTCTGTATTATTAACTACAGCCCAAAGAAAAAGAAAACCAGAAAGATCCCCAGTGGGACAAATTCCAGAGACTCTAACTCCGAAGGAAGGCTGCCATTGTTTTATTTACAAAAAAGATTGCTAAGCGGATGAATACATTCAGAAGGTTAAATTTCAGGTACTTTTCAGACTTTAATGTGTACACAAATCAAATGAGGATCTTTTTGTAAAAATGCAAAATCTCACTGCATTTTGCCAAGGATCTTTTAAACTTAGGTTGGGGTTAGGACGCAAGAACTTGCATAACAAGTTCCCAAGTGGTGTTGATGCTGCTGGTCCAGGGACCACAGTTGGAGTAGCAAGGCCTTTGCGTCATTCATTTGCTTGCAAACAGTTACCGCCAGAATCCCAACCCTCGCGATTCATGTGAGCAGGGTAGGCTGTTGACTCAAACATTAGTACTTCGTTTACCAAAGCCTGTTGCATTAGTGCAAGTAACTGCTTCAATTTTTCACATCATTTAAAATTTCCTTGTTCAAATTGGTTTAAATGGACTTTGTCAAACCCTATGTAGGGGCCTCCAGGCTTCTTGGTTTTTTTCCCTATGAACTGATTAGTTTTCCTTTGACAACTGGTACTTAGGTTCCTCCAAGGGAGTTCCTGCTTATCCTCAGTATCTGTTTCTGTAGTCTCTTAACGGCGGATTTGGCCCAACTACCTCTGCTTGTCATCCTTTGTTACAGAGGGTAGGAGAAAGCAGTTCCCTTTGATGTTTCCTTTGTAGAGGAGAAAGCCCCCCCCACCAACCAGGGTTCTCTTTCTTTTCACTGGGGAAAACACCCAATTCCGAGTTGCTATTTCTTTTCCACTTCTCATAGGCAAGTGTACATGTGTGTGTGTGTACACACCCGCACACACACATATATACATTCATACTAATTCACTTACACATAACTATGGGAGTTTTACAGATTTAAGTAGAAATGGGAGGGAATAGCACATAGAAAAAGGAGAATTCTTCAATGCAAAGCCCCCTAAAGAGGCATCTGGAAGAATCTTGTGCCTTTTGATGGTGGGACAGGACCTTAACCCATTTGGGACTAGCTGCAGGACAGGCCATGGAGTGAGAATAGTTGCAGAACTCTTGGGACAGTTGTCTTTGTTACCTACAGTGGCACTAATCAAAACAACTTGAATATGAGCCACATATGTAATTTTACATTTTCTAGCAGCCCCATTAAAAAAGTAAAAGGAAACAGGTGAAATTAATTTTAATATATTTTGTTCAACTAAATATACCCAAAATGCTATCATTTCAACAATAAATATAAAAATTATTAATGTGATAGCTTATATACTTTATTTCAAACTAAGTCTTTGAAATCTCGTGTGTATTTTATACTTATGGGATATCTCACTTCAGGTTAGCCACGCTTCAAGTGTTTATTTGCCACTGTGGCTATGATATTGGACATGTAGTTACCATATTGGACAGTGCCCATTTAAAGAATTGAAGAAGGATCCTTCATTGTGCTGGGGATTAGTCCTTGGGTGAGAGGGTGCTCATAGCCAGGTTTGGGAGGGCAGGGTCATCGGTCCCTGACCTTGGGTTTCATGGAGGGCTCTAATATCAGGGGGAAAGGACTCAAGCCATACCAGGATTCATGGCTTGGGAGCCAGGATTTGGAGTCAGGCTGCTACTTGGTGAAGGTGTTTCAGGTTCCCTGGTGTACCAGTGTAGAGGAGATAAATTCCAGGTGCTACTCTGCGGTTAGCACCTGGGAATCTTGCTTCTCATTGGCTCATAGACTGGGTGGAGTAGAGTCTACAAGTTAAAGTCATTCAGTGCCTTGAACTTGCAAAGGACTTGGTCAAGCTGAAAGCCAGGGGTTCCAAGATCAAATACCCTCACAGGCAGTAACATTAAATAATACACAGAAGTAAGGCTGGCTAGGTATCAGCAAAAAACCAGGGCATGTGCAATGATGAGAGGTAATTGCCTCTGGAACTTGGTGTCTGGGACACATTAGTGGTGAATAGAAATGAATATGCTATCTAGGATTCAGCTCAGGCTGTATTCATGCAGGATGCCTGCTGTGCTAGGTTTCTGTTTGTGTGTGTATGTGTGTGTGTGTGTGTGTGTATGTGTGTTTTAAACTGTGTTTCTTTGTTTCTTGAGAGAAGTCAGAGATAGGGATTTTTATATGAAATCTTCCAGATTTTAAATCTTTGTCGATACTTTGGAGGCCAAACGAAATATGTCCTGGGCGTACCATTTTGTGTCTTTTACACTAACATTCTCTCTCTCTCTCCTCAGTCTTCAGAACCAAAAATCAGGACCTTGTTTATTAGACACCTTCTTTAATTTTTTAAATCTTATTTAGAAGACCATGTATAATTAAAAAATACAGCATATTAGCTACACATTTAACAGGTTGCTTTTGTGGAAAGTTATACACAAGATATGAAAATGACTCCTTAAAGAATCCATGATGTGTTGTTACTATAAATAGAGATGATGCTCTTGTCCCATGGTAACAAACTCTGATCTGTTTGCTCATGGCCTAAGTGACAGGAGAAGATTAGGGGTGTGTGTGGGTGGGGAGGGGGGAAGGAAGGATGTCTAAAGTATTACTTGATATTTTTCTTTTACATTTTATTTTTATTAAATTACTATTATTATTAATTTTTAATATATTTTTTGAAATTTTTATTGAGAGTGTGAACGTGCACACGGGAGTGCAGGAGCATGTGAGCAGGGGCGGGGTGGGGGGAGGAGCAGAGGGAGAGGGACAAGTAGACACCGTGCTGAGCACAAAGCCTGATGTGAGGCTCTATCCCAGGACCCTGAGATCGCGACCTGAGCCGAAATCAAGAGTTGGATGCCCAACCAGCTGAGCCACCCAGGCACCCCTATTACTATTTTTAAAGTAAACTTTGCCCCTAATGTGGGGCATAAACTCATGACCCTGAAATTAAGAGTCTCACACTCTGCCAACTGAGCCAGATAGGTGTCACTTTCTTTTTTATTTTAATTTTTAAAAAATATTTTATTTATTTATTTGACAGACAGAGTGTGCACAAGCAGGGGGAGCATCAGGCAGAGGGAGAGGGAGAAGCAGGCTTCCTGCTGAGCAAAGAGCCTGATGTGGCCTCTATCCCAGGACCCTGGGATTGGGATCATGACCTGAGCTGAAGGCAGACGCTTATTGACTGAGCCAACCAGGTGCCCCCACTTTTTTTTCTTTTTATTATTGATGATGATTTATATCTAAAATATATCAGTAAATGCCCCCAGGTAAGTATCCGCACCCATGGAGGTAAAGATACCAATGATGGCCAGGAAGGGGGGGGGGTGGTCAGGATGGGCCTAGTGTGACTGTAGTGGTAAGGGTTTTATGCTTTAAAAATCTGGCAATAATAATAAAGTAGCTAACTTTTACTGAGGTTTAACTGGATATCTGGTACTCTTCTAAGTGCTTTTAATGTGTTAACTCATTTAATACTCACAATGGTCCTGTATCTGCTTTTACTGCCCCTCATCTTCCAGATGAGGAACCTGAGGCTCCAAGAGTTTAAGTAATCCCAAGGTCATACAGCTTAAAAATGGTTTAGGTGGGGTTCGTGCCCAGATAATCTAGTTTTAAACTAGTGCTTTATTCCCCTGCTTCTCACTGAAAAAAAAAAACAGTCAAATCTTCACTGATTTTGCGTCTGGAATGAGGAAACCAGTCATAATGAGGAGACTTTTTTTTTAAGATTTATTTTTTTTAGAAAGAGAGAGC
>NW_024423319.1:106964396-106965959 GCF_017311325.1 Ursus maritimus | reverse complement strand
GCCAGGTTTGGGAGGGCAGGGTCATCGGTCCCTGACCTTGGGTTTCATGGAGGGCTCTAATATCAGGGGGAAAGGACTCAAGCCATACCAGGATTCATGGCTTGGGAGCCAGGATTTGGAGTCAGGCTGCTACTTGGTGAAGGTGTTTCAGGTTCCCTGGTGTACCAGTGTAGAGGAGATAAATTCCAGGTGCTACTCTGCGGTTAGCACCTGGGAATCTTGCTTCTCATTGGCTCATAGACTGGGTGGAGTAGAGTCTACAAGTTAAAGTCATTCAGTGCCTTGAACTTGCAAAGGACTTGGTCAAGCTGAAAGCCAGGGGTTCCAAGATCAAATACCCTCACAGGCAGTAACATTAAATAATACACAGAAGTAAGGCTGGCTAGGTATCAGCAAAAAACCAGGGCATGTGCAATGATGAGAGGTAATTGCCTCTGGAACTTGGTGTCTGGGACACATTAGTGGTGAATAGAAATGAATATGCTATCTAGGATTCAGCTCAGGCTGTATTCATGCAGGATGCCTGCTGTGCTAGGTTTCTGTTTGTGTGTGTATGTGTGTGTGTGTGTGTGTGTATGTGTGTTTTAAACTGTGTTTCTTTGTTTCTTGAGAGAAGTCAGAGATAGGGATTTTTATATGAAATCTTCCAGATTTTAAATCTTTGTCGATACTTTGGAGGCCAAACGAAATATGTCCTGGGCGTACCATTTTGTGTCTTTTACACTAACATTCTCTCTCTCTCTCCTCAGTCTTCAGAACCAAAAATCAGGACCTTGTTTATTAGACACCTTCTTTAATTTTTTAAATCTTATTTAGAAGACCATGTATAATTAAAAAATACAGCATATTAGCTACACATTTAACAGGTTGCTTTTGTGGAAAGTTATACACAAGATATGAAAATGACTCCTTAAAGAATCCATGATGTGTTGTTACTATAAATAGAGATGATGCTCTTGTCCCATGGTAACAAACTCTGATCTGTTTGCTCATGGCCTAAGTGACAGGAGAAGATTAGGGGTGTGTGTGGGTGGGGAGGGGGGAAGGAAGGATGTCTAAAGTATTACTTGATATTTTTCTTTTACATTTTATTTTTATTAAATTACTATTATTATTAATTTTTAATATATTTTTTGAAATTTTTATTGAGAGTGTGAACGTGCACACGGGAGTGCAGGAGCATGTGAGCAGGGGCGGGGTGGGGGGAGGAGCAGAGGGAGAGGGACAAGTAGACACCGTGCTGAGCACAAAGCCTGATGTGAGGCTCTATCCCAGGACCCTGAGATCGCGACCTGAGCCGAAATCAAGAGTTGGATGCCCAACCAGCTGAGCCACCCAGGCACCCCTATTACTATTTTTAAAGTAAACTTTGCCCCTAATGTGGGGCATAAACTCATGACCCTGAAATTAAGAGTCTCACACTCTGCCAACTGAGCCAGATAGGTGTCACTTTCTTTTTTATTTTAATTTTTAAAAAATATTTTATTTATTTATTTGACAGACAGAGTGTGCACAAGCAGGGGGAGCATCAGGCAGAGGGAGAGGGAGAAGCAGGCTTCCTGC
>NW_024423319.1:106932556-106964388 GCF_017311325.1 Ursus maritimus | reverse complement strand
AGCAAAGAGCCTGATGTGGCCTCTATCCCAGGACCCTGGGATTGGGATCATGACCTGAGCTGAAGGCAGACGCTTATTGACTGAGCCAACCAGGTGCCCCCACTTTTTTTTCTTTTTATTATTGATGATGATTTATATCTAAAATATATCAGTAAATGCCCCCAGGTAAGTATCCGCACCCATGGAGGTAAAGATACCAATGATGGCCAGGAAGGGGGGGGGGTGGTCAGGATGGGCCTAGTGTGACTGTAGTGGTAAGGGTTTTATGCTTTAAAAATCTGGCAATAATAATAAAGTAGCTAACTTTTACTGAGGTTTAACTGGATATCTGGTACTCTTCTAAGTGCTTTTAATGTGTTAACTCATTTAATACTCACAATGGTCCTGTATCTGCTTTTACTGCCCCTCATCTTCCAGATGAGGAACCTGAGGCTCCAAGAGTTTAAGTAATCCCAAGGTCATACAGCTTAAAAATGGTTTAGGTGGGGTTCGTGCCCAGATAATCTAGTTTTAAACTAGTGCTTTATTCCCCTGCTTCTCACTGAAAAAAAAAAACAGTCAAATCTTCACTGATTTTGTGTCTGGAATGAGGAAACCAGTCATAATGAGGAGACTTTTTTTTTAAGATTTATTTTTTTTAGAAAGAGAGAGCGAGCATGTGAGTGGAAAGGGGCAGAGGGAGACACAGTGAGATTCTTCAAGCAGACTCCCTGCTGAGTAAGGAGCCCAGCATGGGGCTCAATTTCATGACCCATGAGATCGTGACCTGAGTTGAAATCATGAGTCAGATGCTTAACAGACTGAGCCACCCAGGCGCCCCAATGAGGAGACTTCTAAGTGGCTTGTTTTATAATTAATTCTCCCTTATCAGGATATTATTTATTCTAATATTAAGATCTTATAAAAATAAAAGGCACATGTTTATTTCTTAGTGTTTAGAGATAGGAAATAATTGGAATAGATTTTGCTTCTAATGCTTCAATATTTTAGAGGTAAATACAGTAAAAGCTTAATTCACATCCAACCAGTTGACATTGCATTTTCATGTTCATATAATTTTCAGAAGAGGAAAATAATAAGAAATGATTCAGATGCTATCAGAGATTTCATCCAAGAGCAACTTTTCTAGGTGTATCTTCGGCCCAGTCTACACACGGAGCTCAATTTCCAGTATTTCTATATATATCCTTCTGAGGAGTGATCCCTGATGTTTGGAATGGTGACCCAAGGCTCTGTAAGCTTTCTCATCAAAAAAGGCTTTTTAAAAATGTTCATAATTCTTTATTTACCAAGACAGAAATGTGAGCATGTATGTTAAAGAACAATTTTCTCTTAAGTGTTAATGCAAAAAAAAAAAAATCTTTCAGCTTTAACTGTAGTTTCTAGAAAATTCAGTGAAGTTGGTTTCCCATTCGAACATTTTGGCTGTGCTGGGTTCTTCTGTGAAACCAAATCATTTAATTTCATTACAGTCACGGTGTCCCCAAACTCTTCTTATCTTATTTGTGTATCTCAGCTCTACCAATAGGCATGTTTTTGCTGGTACCTCGTATTTTCTACGTTTTTGTTACAGGGTAAACGCTGTTAAAGAAAAAAATTATTCTGATACTTGTTAAAATGGTAAGGAAGACTTTATTCAGTACTATTGCAGAAAATGCAAGGACTATCACAATAGGTGAGAGAGATTGGGCTTAACTCTGAATAGAGCAAAGACTAGTGGGGATTTATGTCCAACAGGCAGAGCAATGGAGTCAGCGGATGGAAAATTGCTAAGATGAGATCTCAGGAGTAAGGGAGCTTTTGCGGAAGGCAGGCCAGTGTGATCAAATAGCAGGAGCGGGGCATGGGGAATATGATCAGATACAGAGTGTGCTCTGATATCAAGGGTAGGGGATTCTCTATAAACCAACTGACCAGGATTCTTGCTAAAACTGGGCTGTGCAGTCTGGGTAGGGACAGGATGGGGGCCAAAGTCAAGGCCTAGTCAAGGGAACCTAAGGTTCCCTTAGAGGAACCTGACTAAGCTTTGGTCAAGAGAAGAGGTTTGGTCAATTCTCAAATCAAAGCTAAAGTCATTAGTGTCTTATACACTAAAGCATGCTGTATGCAGAAGGTTAATCTAGTTAAAGAGGAACAAATATTTTATTACACTTCAGATTTAGACCTTATTAAGTGAAGAATTAAGGCTTTATTTATGGCGTAAAATAATTCAGTAATTTCACCTGCATTGTAATAGCTTATTTCTTTTTCCCTTTCTGGAAAAAGTCATTGTTCATATCCCCAAGTAATGCCGTAGATGACCTATAGTATCTTCCAGTTTCCTGAGCTGCTCTGTGTGACCAGTTCCGATAGTAATTCTTATCCCCAAAACAGGTTTCTCCTCCCAGCCTATACTGCTGCAGCTGGCGCTGGAGCCGTAAGTACCCACGTGGGTCCAATTGCAGCCGTGGAGTTTGAACTTGCAACTTCCATACATTAGGAGCTCACCTCATTAGTGAGCCAAGATAATCGAATTGATGTACTGCCATTAATATTGAAGTTCTCCAATTCCCCTGCTCACCGTTTCTCTCAGTGGTTGAGTAAATGAGATGTAACTCTAATGTTGGTGGCAGAAGTCACATGAAAGTCAGTGTTACACATTGTAGCGATGCCCTCATACTGCGGGGTTCTTTGTCCCTTGCAGTTGCTGCCACGCACAAGGGTTGCTCTCAGTACAGCCATTGTACAGATAAAGATAAAGTTCCCTTCAACACACGTCATGGAAAGCAAGGCTGTTCTCTCTGACTACCGTGTCCATTTCTGTGTGTCTGGTCAGTGGTATTAGCTATCATGTCAGGATCAGTTTCTTTGGTTCTTTGCTGAAGACCTGTCTGGATTAAGGCAGACCAAAATTATTTGAGTTTTTAAAGGCTTTTTAATATAGTTATAAAATATTGGCCTTATATAGAAATTACTTCCCATTTCCTGTGAAGTTGCATTAGTATCTCAGAGGCCAGCTACACTCTTACCAGTTGGGGCAAGTTAGTTAACATCTTTGTGCCTCTGTCTTCCTGTTTATAAATGGTGCACCAGTTTCTGCTGCTACAATGATGCTGTGTAATGATCAGTCACAAAACCTCAGTGGCCTTCACCAATGAGCAATTATTGCAGATACATCTGGAGTCAGTTGGTGGTCCCCTGGGCAGCTCTGGTTGCTTTGGCGGGCTTCTCAAATGTCTGGGGTCTGGCTGGTCTAGACTGGCTTTGGCAAGGTGATCAGGATGACTCGGCCCTGCTCCAGCTGTCTCACTCCCTTCAGCTGGCTGGCCTGGGTGTGTTCTCGTAGCAATGGCAGGGGTGCAAGTGAGCAAGCAGGAACACGGGAGGCCTCCTGAGGCCGAGGCTCAGAACTGGCACGATGTCAGGTCTACATTCTGTGGGCCAAAGCAAGCCACAGGGCCAGTCTGGATTGACAGACTGGTGAAACAGAGCCTGCATTTTTAGTGAGAGGGACTGCAAAGTCACACAGCAGAGGGTGTGGACAAGGGAAGGGGGTGTAGAATTAAAGGCATCATTACACTGAATCACAGGGAGGGATACAAAGATTATTTGAGGTTTGTGGGGAGGACTGAGCAAGGTAATCCACATAGAAGACTTAGCACAATGCCTGGTACGAAGTAAGTGCCCCGTGCTTGTTAGCTCCTGTTATTGCTATGTGACGTGCCTAAGATGAATGCTGATGAGAGAACTCATACCGTCAAAGTCCTGGCATAGACTGCAGCAGCTCTCCTCCATTGAAACCTCTTCTTTCTAATTTCTCTTCGAAAGAGAGTGAGGGAGGTGCCTGAGCGTTATTGCTGTCCCTTATCCTCCATACATACCCACTGTAGTAGCTTTCACTTGGGAAAAGGTCCTTTTAATACTAGTGTTCTGGCCACATTCCGGAACCTGCCCTATCATTTAATGCTAAATCTGCCTCATAGGAGAGTCTCAGGAAACAACTCAAGAAGCCAAATATAATTCCTAGAACAGACCCAGGTTTCATGACTCTCTACGGGCTAAATCTTGTTACAACAAAGGTCATCATCTGACCCCAATCTCAACTGCTCTTTTTAAGCAACCTTTGGCAAAATGAAATCTGGCAAAACAAGTAATTTAGATAGCTCATAGGGAACTCTTTTGAAAAAAGTGTGGACACTACCCTCGCCTCTGGCTTTGAGTGTGTTGCCACGATCATGTCACATTTGGCCCATCTTTCTTATTGCTCTGGAATAACCTTGGACCCTGTTGCCTTTGCCCCACATTATCGGCCACAGTCTTGTCCATCAGAGCTCATCAGACCTGTGGACTGAGAAGACCCTGAACTAAAAATTCATTCACTGAAAAAAAAGCATTTACACCTTCCAACAGAGCTGAATTTTAGCAGTGACCAGGCAGTTACTTGCTGGGGGAAGTTTACCCACAGCCGAAGGCTAGACCATCATGAGACTGGTTGATTTCTTCTTCTTTTTTTTTTTTTAATGTTGACTTAGTTTTATTTTTCTAGCTTTTCTTTTCAGATAAAATCAGCTCAATTAACAACTACATGGAATTAACATCTAGATGCTGTAATAGTAATAGCTCTAAATGGTATAAAAGAAAATAGGAAGAATGTTTTACTATATGAAAAATTCATTATACAAGAAAAGGTGAACAGAAAGGTCATTTTGTTTTCAAACATTTTTCACGAGAAGCCTTTACCCAATTTCCACACAAATGTAGCCAAATGTTATTGTGATTATACCTGAAAGCGATCAAACATTTAATGTAGCAGGTATTCTGATTTTTCTGAAAGTGGATTGCTTGTAAAATGCATTCAACATTCCATAGGGGCTTACTGAGCATCCATTATGTACCAGGTACTATGTCGGGTATTGCGCTAGTCATGGGGATGCACAGGAGAGCAGGACAGTATCTTAACCTCCTGGACCTTATGATGGAGAAGATGGATAATTTTGACAAATGTCATGATGGGAGACAAGTATGTACTATGGGAGGAGGTGATAGAGGAGGTGAGCAGAGAAATAGAGAACCTACTTAGTCTCTGGGGGTTTCTATTTCCTTAATCTGTGTAATAGAGAGAAGAGTGCCAGTTGGAAATTAGTCTATGTTTCCTAAGTTTATCCCTAGGAAATACGCAGTGCAAGTTAATGGTAACTTACTATGAAAAGATCATAAATAATTCATAAAGAATAAAAATATTTCTTACAGATAATTAAGACTGGTTGATTTCTAAATATTATTCTGGTCTCTGCTTCATTCCCTCTTAGAGCAGGGAAGTAGGAAACAGGTAAAGAAAAGTTATAAAATTTGAACACAGTCTTTCTGTTCATATCCAGTAAATAAGATCTTACTCCTTATTATCTCCACCCAAGTCTGAAGGCTTTTGATAAAAGGACGTTGAAAACTCCTGCACCACCGACCAACATGGTTTATAGCGTGTCTGTGGCCCAAATAACTTGATAATCTTTTTTCCTTTTGCCAGCGTACTTAATAGCTGTGCAAGTTTGTTAATCCCAACAAACTGGTATGATTTGTTTTATTAGCTTGCTTGGTTGCAAGAAACCTCAGCATTTTCTAACTATCCTAGTTTTTCCGGCTTACCCCCTTCTCCCATCTCAATATGGGTCTCTTCTTTACTTCTTACTTTCATGCCATTATCCTATTTTTATCAGGAGCCAATTCAAACTCATTTTAATAAATAGTTACAGTATAAATAACAAATATTTAATACTTGTTAGTACATCGATTTATATAATGTGTTTGTTTTTAGTAAAGTGACAATTACCAGAAAGAGAAGTTTTGGAAACTTCCCTCAGCTGATTTCTTCAGGGTTAACGGCATAAATTATTGATAATGATTTCCATTTTTTACATTCACTAATCAAGTGATAACAACCGAAGGAAACTTGCCCTGTTCTGCACCACTGGGGAGATCGGAGACTTTTGAATCTATGTTATTAAGATACTACTTATAATTTCTAAATATATTAAAGTGGAAAACCCATTCAACATTATGACTTTAAGAATTTTCTTAAAATTATATTGTTTTAAGATTAATGCACACAATCAACCTTGAAGATTTTTTTCTTTTTCTTTCTCTTTTTTAGAACTCCAGCAGCCCATGATTATTTCTTCCAAATATACAATATATATCTTTTAAACCATTTTTAGCCATCTGTGTTGTACCATTTAGCATCATCCCTGTCAGAATGGACTGGGCTAACTTACCAAGTCATTTGATTTCCATTAGTCTGTTTTTGGAATAACTGCTAGAATAGCTGTTATACATTAGCATATATGAAAGATGGTTGATTCAATTTCAGATTCAACTTCATTTCTTTGCTAGGTGCCACCAGAGGTCTTGAAAAGCATAAATCAACTTGTGTTTATTGAGCATCTGCTATATGTTTTATGAGATATGAAATCGTAACTGAAAAATCATATCACATGAGCTCTGAAATAATAAAACCAACAATTTAAAATTTTCAGAACACTTAAGTTTGCTTCTGTCAGGGAGCAAGAATTTCCTCTGCCCTTTAAGGTCCTTCTTGTTGGACTAAGAATCAAATTGACATGAGATAGGTTAATAGGAATAAATCACATTTGTTTTCTTTCATAAGTATGGGAAATCCAGAAAGCCATGAAATTCCAAAGACATTTAAGCAACACGAGGCTTATATGAGCTCAGGAGTGGGGTGGGGGTCTGAGGGTATAAAGGGGAGGGAGACCATTTGTGGGAAGGTGAGAGAAGATGTTTGGATAACAAAAGTTACCCCATTATGCACATAAGTTTTTTGGGTAAAGGGGAATCTCTGTGAATGGCTATCTTCTTGGTGTAAGCAGGCTGTTGAGGGGGGAGATAAGGAGCTTTCCCTGTATGTGCTTAGGTTTTGATTGCTTTTGACTCAAAATAATGTTCATGCTGGAGTGGGCCATCTTGGGGAGGCCTGCCTTTGGCCCCTACAATTTCCTCCTCTAAAACTTCCTTTAAGTTTCACACAGTAAAAGTTGAGTTGGTAGATTGTTCCATCTTGTTGAACCAGTCTCATACTCCTGACAATAGGTCAGTTAAGTTAAACTCATTTTAAGAGGCAGTGATGGAGCTGTGCTCTCAAAGTTAGGCCTGTGGTTTAAGCCATCAGATATTAAACAAGAGGCATTTGTATGGAAGCAAAGACAATGGCTAATGACTGGATCAAATTAGAAATCACTTTGAGTCTGAGGATAGCTAGTTGAGATGATTTCTAGATGTCAAGCTTGAAGCATCTTTGGATAGAGTGAGAGTAGGCAGTGGTAGTCTGTTTTTTTCTAGTCTGTAGTTTGAATGTCTCTGATGATCTTTGTGAAAGGCCCACGGAGCAACAGATGTGAAGGTTGCCTTTATGTGAGATTTTGGAGATTTCTCTGAAGTTTATATCAAGTCATTCATATTTGTTGGCAGGGTTTTAGGAGAAAGGGCAATTTTAGTTTTCAAATAAATCCGACTTAGAAAGATGGGAGAAAAATTGAAAACATTAATTTGGAGAGTTGTAGCCAGGCATTGGAGGAAACTAGAAGGAATCAGGATTCTAGGTAAGTTTATAATGAACAGTATTAGAGTTGAATATTTATTCAGAAGGGTTATTGAAACATATTTTCTCTATATAATCACCCTTATGTTTACCAAAGATAGCCTAATTAATATTTGTTTGTGAAAAGCCTAGTTTCAAAACACCTTGGCCTGATCATTTACATAAGTGCAGCAAGAATAGCAGTTGGCCATATGACTTTTTTTAGGGGGGGAATGCAAAGGGGGAAAGAGAGAATCTTAAGCAGATTCTAAGCCCAGCACAGAGCCCGACATGGGGCTAGATCCCATGACCCTAAGATCATGACCTGAGCTGAAATCAAGAGTTGGATGCTTAACTGACAGAACCACCCAGGTGCCCCACGACGTTTTTATTTCTTTATTATTTTTTCTTGTGAATTTGTTTTTATTGGGCTCTAAGGGGTGGATTGGGTTGGGAAATGTCACCATGGATTATGTCCCCACCAGGGAAGTGTGTCCATTCTGATCTTCCCGGGATAGCTTCTGGAACTTTTTCTTTTTCTTGGAGCTGCTTCTCTTGCTGCCAGCAACCTCATCAGGTCTGCTGCTGAGCAGCTTCTCCTTGGAAGAGAATTTTCTCTTTTTCTTGGGGACACTTCTGCTTCCTGCCTCTTCAGGATCATTAACTGGTTCCTCTTCAGGGAAAGATTTCTTCCTCTTGGGAAGACTTGCAGTGCCAGCTTTCTCTTCAAGATCGCTGCTAACCAGCTCCTCCTGGGAAACCGTTTTCTTTTTCTTGGGTTTGGAGAAAGAGACGGAGACAGATGGGATTTCCATTCCATTGTCCTGAGGAGCTTTCTGGGGCTTTTGCTTTTGCTTTCTTTTGGGCCTTTCACCTGTCTTCTCACATTCCTCAGGGGTACTGCTGCTGTTTTCTTAAGACATGAGGGTGCTCGCACCCAGCTGTTGCTTTCTTTCTTCACACATTTCTTCTCCTGTTTCTCCAGTTTCCTAGCGATCTTAGCAGTCACTTCTTCTGCCCAAACCATTGCCTTCTTCCTGGCACCCAGATTCTTTCATGCAGTCTCTCCAGTCTCATAGAAGGACAGGTGCTCCTTGACTTGCTCTGGAAGTTTCTCGCCAAATATACTTGTGGACACCTCAGAGAAGCAAGCACTTTTGGAGGCAGTACTGCATTTGTTTGCCAGGTATCGGAAGATGGAGCCTTTGTTCTTGGCAGCTGCTTGGCCAATGCAGGTGGAGTGGAAAATGAGTCCATGTTTTGTGGTGTTACCCCTTGTCTTCAGGGCTCTGGAAATCTGGAATTACTCAGACACCAGCGATGGCCAGGGCTTTTTTTGTTTTTTGTTTTTGTTTTTTTTTTAAACTGCGTTGTTGGAACTTTTTATAAGGAATCTCTACTTTGAAATTTTAATGGCCTTTTGAGGCCAGAAGCCAAGTCAAATACTTGCCATCAGACTTCACCTGCATTGCCTATAGATTTGGGTTAATTCCTCTCTTCTTGAGGTCCCCCAAATATCTTGAGGTTTTTGTACCTGCTGGAAAGTGACCTTCTTTATTCACGTAGGTATTAGGCTGACATTTCCCGAAGGGCTTTATTGATTCAAGAAAGTCAACCTTAGTTCCTTAAGGCTGTCTGGTCACATCTGAGTCTATGCATGTCTCTCAAATATGACGTTCCAGTCAAAGCCTGGGTAGTATAAGCAATGTTTCCAATTATGCCATGTCATAAGGAGGACAGATTCTTATTGAACTTATGCAAATATGTTGCCATGAAAATATAAGAGTACTTCCTGGGCTTCTGAATTCTGGAGGGATCAGGTAGGGAGAAAAAGATAAATGTTTCATTCTGTTGATGAAAGTGTATTTTATCAAACGGCCGTAAGTCAGCTTAAGAGAAAACTTTCCTTAAATCTGGAAAAACAAAGCATTTTTAAAAAAAAGTCAGCAATGTTTTATTTTATTTTACTTTTTTTAAAAAAGAAATCATTCTCTTGTTTTTATTGATTTATTTTTTTTACAAACCCTTGTGTCAGGGGCTGACTTTCAGTAGATTGCAGCGAGAGAGCTGCTCTGCTATGTGCAAAACCCTGCCTCAGAAGCAGATCGTCTACAAGTGATTTAGCACCAGGTTCCCCACAAAAAGGCGGCAGTGTTTTAAACAAAGTCATAAAAATTAGTTATCCTCCTCAGTTCATTCAGTGCCATGTTATTAATTACTGTTCTACTTAAATCCAGTTTTTCCATTAGTTCTGGAAATTTTTACATAGTTAAGTTTTATGATCTTAAGCTTATCAGAAACACAAGTCCTCTGACTTCTTTTTATGAGTCTCCATGAAGATGAAGCTCCTTTGTAACAGCATCAGAGTAAATCAGTAACTAAATGATAAGATATAAAAATGTCCGTGGTCAGAGATCCCATTAGAGTTCATTACAATGCAATTGACAAGGAAATTTGGTAATGTCTGTGACACACAACACTTTACGATAATAACATACCAAGACATCTCATTTCTAGGAGTTTCATACCATATTTAGAACACTTATCTTAATAATAAATGTACACAAATAAAATCTAAGAGGTCTTAGTACCACTTATTTGACAATGCTCATAATTTAACATACCAAATAAGCCTAAGTAGTTTGTCTCACAGAATCTTTGAAATGTTCCATGGGCCCTTTGTAACACCTCAGATTGTGGCCAAAAGACTTTATTTTAGAATTTGATTTTGGAAAGCATGTCAAAAAATATTAAAATGTTTGTACATTTGATTAAATAGGATCACAGATTATTATGAAACAATATATAATTATCCATTTAACCAAAATGACAAAAAGATTTCAAAGGCAAATGCAGAATGTTATGTAGTTGTGGGCAGAATTTAGCTCTTTATACATTAATGCTCGGTTTTCTTAAGTCATCAAAGACTTGATAAACATAGGAAAGTATTTTGACAAAACACATAATCCTAGTTCTCTAGGCAGGTAACTTTAAAGGCAAAGAAAAAGTTTGGTTTACAGTTTCTTATTAAGAGCAGACCAAGTAGTTCAGGAAAACTTTGTACTCTTAACAAAGACAAAGTTTTAATTTTGTACCAGTTTATTTTTGATATTAAAACCCATTTACTTACTTAAATTTATCCTAATCTTAGCCAGTACCAACCACACATAAAATTTCTTTCCAAATTTTTTTCCCCCATAAACCTTTTACAACTTTCTTCTTTACATTCATATTTTGTCCTACTTTCCCTCTTTAAAAAACCAGCCGCACTTCAGGACAAAATTATTTTTTTTCCCTTAACAAAAAAATTTCTATTCCTTATACTACTTCTTACCAAAAACACACATCCTATTTTCCTTGCATACAGAGTTGTCCCTCTTATTATCTCCAGTAGTTATAATTACATTTATTAGAGTTTATTAGAATTCATAGAAATTCTTAGAAACCTTAATTTCTAGTGAAAACTAAGTAGTAAGCAATTGTGAATTGTTTGTTATGCCAGTAGTCTTTAGATTGACAAATTTAGGAATAAATTTTATAATTTCTAGAAACATGCAATTTTTGTAGCACAGCCTTTAAGGCACAAAACATGTTTACTAACAGACCCAAATTTATCTTTAGTTTCTCTGTCATAAAAGTTAGATAAACCTAGGTTTAGTACTTACGGCTTCATTATTTTATCTTATATGAAAATGATCTAGATGTTAAATGAATTTAACTTATCATTTAACTTACCAAAACTTTAAAGTTTCAGGTTGCCAAAGCTTTTGGTAGCTATTTAAAAATATACCTACAAACCTTTTTGTCTTATTTACATCAGTTTAATTTACTTGTTCCTAATACTTCTGTTTAGATTACCCAACATACTTCATGAGGCATTAGACAAAGTCAACCATTATTTTAAGTTTTTTTTTTTCCTGGTAAATGTTGTAACTGAGAAAACATGAATTTGTTCAACTTTTAGTAAACACAGGCAGGATAAGTTTTGTATTTTATGCTGGTAACTCTGAAGATAGGTCCATTTAATTAAATAAACAATCTTAAATAAGCTTTAATACTAAATGTTTTCCCCCCGATCACATGAACTTGAAAAACATTTGGGTTAGTTTCTATCTTTCTGAGTGTTAGATGTCCAACCTTAAAAGTGCTTGCCTTCAAACCAACTACATAGAGCTCTTTTACAAGTTAATTTTAGCAAAATCATCCAGAGGTAGAGATAATATCTTACATTAACAACATATGTGGACACACATACACAGACAAGATGCAAACAAAAAATCTAGCTTTTGTTTTTACTGGTACTTGTGAAAATGATGTGGTTTTGGAATATAGGTGAGGTTCGGTGAGTTGAGGTCCGGAGTCGATGGCCAAGAAAGAATTCTTGAGATGTCTTTGGTGCAAAATGGTGTTTTGTTTTTGGTAAAGATTTTGTTTATTTATTTGACAGAGAGAGACAGCCAGCGAGAGAGGGAACACAAGCAGGGGGAGTGGGAGAGGAAGAAGCAGGCTCCCAGTGGAGGAGCCTAATGTGGGGCTCGATCCCAGAACACTGGGATCACGCCCTGAGCCGAAGGCAGACGCTTAACGACTGAGCCACCCAGGGGCCCCAAACAAAAGGTGGTTTTATTAAAGCACGGGGACAGGACCTGTGGGCAGACAGCTGCTGCAGTGGTGTCTTGAGGGGTGGCTGATTAAATACTCAGAGTTGGGGGAGGTAAGGAAAAGGGAGGTTTCAAAAGAGCTTTCATATGCTAAAGAGGACCTACAAGATACTTGAGGCCTTGCCATTGTCAAGTTAAGGTTGTTTCCCCCTCTAGCAAGGTATTAATATTAAGACAGTTGGGAGACCCCCAGAAGAATGTCACACATATCCCACCCAGGAGTGGGGGGTGGGGGACAGGTTGCAGGGTGTCAGCTTGTGCTTTGTCTTCAGCGAGCCTTCTGCTTCCTCATCAGGGAGAACATTAAAAGCCCAATTTCCAAATATCTCCCTCTTTTTTTTTTTTTTTCGAGGAAAAACTCTCCCTAAAGTTTGTGTTTCGAGGAATGGCTCTTACATGCAGAGATGATGGAGGTATAGTTTACATCATAAAGGTACACAATAAGTATCCAAGTTTTCTCCAGGATGGAGATTGGGAGCATGTCTGTCTGTTATCAGGGGTGCTAGAGTCTGGCCACAAGAATCCTTCAAGCACTTTGTATTTTAAAAAGACATCTTACCCGTTTTTTTCTTTAGTCTCAGGTGATTATGGGCTGTGTTTACATTTCAAAGACATGGTAAGTTTTGTAATTTCATGGGACAAAGAAAGAATGCAATATTTTTTTCTCTCCAGTTTTTAGAGTAATTGCTATTTAAAAGTTGCCCTTTAAAAAAAAGTACAGGGCAATTTTGTTTCAGTATTCTGTTCTTTTATAATATCTACAAATATTTTGAGAAGAATAGGCAAGTTTTGGGGAGTGGTAAAGCTGGGTGGGCTTTGACTTGTTTCTAGAGTTGCATTTCTGGTTTTGTGAGATTTGTAAAGCACACAGTTGTTTCTAATCCCCCAAAGGATTAATCACGGCCAGAAAATCAAGGGACTAGCCCATTTTTTAAAACTAAATTTGCTTTTTTATATTATGGAAATTTTTAACTAAAATGGGAATCAAGAAGGGCACTTGGGTGGCTCATTTGGTTAAGCTGACTCTTGGTTTTGGCTCAGGTCGTGATCTCAGCGTTGTGGGATCCAGCCTGTGTCATGGGGCTCTGCGCTCAGCGGGCAGTCTGCTTGAGGATTCTTTCCCTCTCCTTCTGCAGCCCCCCATGTGCGCGTTCTCTCCTTCTCAAATTAAAAAAATCTTTCAAAAAATGGGAATCAGGAGATTTATGTTTTTGCCAAGTCTGTATAAAGCATTTTAACAAAAGGTTTTTTCCCAGGTACACAGTTCAGCCTTGGCCCATGAATATTGGCCTTTCTCAGATCATTTGTAGGAGGGGTAGGTTAAAGTTTGGTCTTGCTTCCTCCATGAGGGATTGTGAATAGTCATTAATCTTTCTAATTCCTTTCTAAATTTGGTAGGATCTTCTGAAAGCAGAGATAAAAGGACTTCATAATTGAAAATTTCTGCTGCTGTCCAGGGATATGAATTCTTTTGGGGGTGGGGGTGTCTAGGGTACACTTGCAAAGGACGTTGCTTAGGAATGTCTGAAGCTGGCAGAGCCTGATGACAGAGCCCTGGAAAGTAGGAGCAAAGCAAGCCGTATTGCCAGTCTCAGGGGCTTTTGTTAAATTCATTTCCTGGCTTTTAGCATTTACACCAACAGCCTGTATACTTTGAACCTAGAGATTAGGCTGGAGTGCTCCCTGTGAGACCTGTGGGGAAAGAGAAGTTACAACAGGCAGTTGAGGCTAGATTTTAAAAGGGGAACTTAGGTTGGATGTGGACATTTATTTTTAAATCTTAAGCCTGATTTCTGTTCTTTCATCTTTTCAGGGAGTCCCTTAAAGCTAGCGATTTTACTAATAAGAGAATTGAGAGCTTCCTATAAAGTATATTTTTCTATTAAATACAGCCATTTGAGAGGATCCATCATCTGGCCACTGACCAGTAGAATCTGTGAGTAGCGACTCAAACCACAATAATCCTTTTAATGGCTTAATGAAGACTTAAGAGACATCCAAAGAGGGCAGTCCCCACGCTCTAAAAGTTTACTCTCAAAATTAGTCTAAGAAAGCAAAAGTGTGCCTTGCATAGGCAGTAAGGATGGTGTAGTGAAAACAGTGTCTCCAGTCCCCATGAAATAGTGAGATGCCTCCTCCGGTTACAGACCCGCTCATCTGTGACACAGGGCGGTGCTCCTGGAATGGGACCTTCCAGCACTGACAAGCAGTGAAGGTTGAGACGGCAAAGGTTCCTCTCGGCTGGAACCTCTCATGACAAACTTCCCCTGAGAGCGGGCACAGCTGGACAGAGAGAGACTCAGATTCCTGGTCTATTTGGTCACCAAGGTGCACCCTGGTACGTGCACCCTCTTAATGGTGGAGACCAAAGAGAACATTTTCACTGGTCACAAAACCAAGCTCTTAGGACACAGAATACGGCAAAAGGAAAAATCGTAATCCACAGCAAGGTTTGTCTCACACACATTATAGCTTAGGCTTAGCCTTGGGTCTCTTGGAGCCACATTAACACGTAGGAGGCATGTGGTGCGGGTTGGGGACTGCGCGTTGTTTTAGAGCGTACCCTGTTGCACAGAAGTTTTCTTGAGGTTAGCAGGTGACCAGCTTATCCCAATACGGGAGTCTTTGAGTTAGTTAGGTGGAGAGTGTTCTAACAGCTTTTAAATGCTCCACCTGTGCCCACCAGCGTTATGGCTTTGTCTTCCAAGATGTCCCTTAGCAACAGCCTTTGCCTTATGTGCACATTAACCCACAACGAAGTTTGTGTGAAAAATGACATAAAAGACACAAAAGAAAACGAAGACTATATGTGGGAGGAAATGGATCAGAAACCAGAGTACTCTACCAAATTTAATGAGTTACTAAGCCCAAGGACATAGTTCCACACCTATTTTCTCCTTTTAATTTAAATTTAGAAAGAGAGAAGGAGGCTTCTCCCCACCCTTGCTCCATCAGACTCCACAAAGAGAGATTCTCGGAGACTGACATGGTAAGAAACCTTGCCTTCTGCCAACTGTTTGTCTGATGTCCTGAGGATCTCTCTGTTGTAGCCGTGTCTGGTGTGAGCAGTGTTTAGCAAGGCATTGTCTTGCTGACTACACCAACCACTGCGGAGGAAGAATTTCCTTTTTCCTTAATGGCCCTTCTAGCTGGACTAAGAATCCACTTGACATGAGAGAGATTAACAGGAGAAAATCAAATATAGTTTTGTACAAATGGGGAATCGGCACAGCCATGAAATTCTGAAGACATTGAGGTACTAGGAGGCTTATCTGAGCTCAGGAGAGGGGAGGCGTGTGAGGACATGAAGGGGACAAAGACTATTAGCACAAAGGTAGAGAAGACGTTTGGAAGATATAGGTTGCCTTATTATGCAGCTAAGTTTCTTAGGAAAGAGGCATCTCTGTGAATAGCTCTCTTCTTGGTATAAGCAGGCAGTTGAACGGGAGGTAAAGAGCTTTTCCTGAATCTGCTGGATTTTGATTGTTTTTGGCTCAAAATAATGTTTATGCTAAATTGGCCCATTTACGTTAGTTTGCCAGTGACCCTGCGTTTGAATATCCACCATCTCATTTGATCCAAATCGTGATTGCTGTTTTAAAAGCTTACAAATTTTGTTGTGGAGGCCAAATACATGTAAATAGCAATTCAACACACACCTGTATTGTTCTGATCGTAAGCCTAATAGGAACTCTGAGAAGGGACTGAAAGTATGGGCTTAAATTTTTGGGTTTCATGGGTATGAGGAAGGATCCGAGTTGGGCAAGTGGGATTTTTTTTATTGCTAGAGACACAGCTTTGAAGGAAACTACAACTGACAGTGGGATGAACTGCCTCCTTCTTGGAGCAGTATGGCATATGTTCCTTCAAATGCATTACTAGAACTCTCGACTCATTTATATAAAACACAAAGTTCCTATGTCCATCCAACAGGGGAAATGGTAAGGACAGATCAAAAGAGGAGTAGGTGACACAACTTAAATTTTACTGAGGTGGAAGACTCTTGTTAAAAAAAAAAAACCTTCCATGGAAGGGTAGCAGGTGCATGCATATGCATGTGTGTCTCCCCAGTGTCTGATATAGAACACTATGGGCAGAATGCTGGCGTGCAAAGGTTGAAAGCGGAACCACTTTTAAATAAACCACTGGTTGAGGAAAAGAACTAACAGCTGCCCACAGGCCAACTGAATGAGCTATATTTTCTTTTCTTACTTATTTAAAGGATTTTGTTTATTTATTTTAGAGAGAGAGTGTGCACAATGCATGAGCGCTGAGGGAGGGGCAGAGGGAGAGAATCCCAAGTAGACTCCCCTCTGAGTGTGGAACCTGATGCAGTGCTCAGTCTCACAGCCCTGAGATCGTGATCTGAGCTGAAAGCATGAGTTGGACACTTAACCAACTGAGCCACCCAGGCACCCCAAATGAACTGTATTTTCAGTGTGGATCCCTGAGATCTGAAATAAATAGATGCCTGGGAAAATGCTGCTTTGCCTAGAGGGCCCTTGTCCTCAATGTGGCATATTTTACCATAAAAACAGTTGAGTTAATTTCAGTATGTTTTTGTCTTTGTGCCTAAAAAAAATATTTTCTATGGAAAACTTCAACTTAGGATTTCCACCTTAAGTGATTTCTATTAATGTGACATGTTGGCTGGTGGGGTCATTAGGTCAAGGTTTGGTGAAGAAATGCTCTTTTCTTATTTTGAAACTCTAGCCGGCTTTTGTGCCTCAGGGAACATGGCTTAACTGAAGGCGATGTTATTATGTGATGCTGTAGAGAAGTTTAAAGATAAAAATCAGAAGTGTTCAGTGATTCCTCATTCCAACATGCTATGCTCATTATTTCTTTTATTTGCATTGACATGACAACCAATGACATTACTCACCATAAAAGATTTCACTTGTTCTAGAGCTCTGCTGGGGTGGCTCAGCACTGTTTCACAGAAAATGTTACACAATAAATCTGTAAAGTCTGCAAAAAAGAAAAAAAACAAAGCTTGCAGTGCGGCCTGGAAGGGGGGAGGGTTGGGGGGCGGGGGGGGGGCAGCACCTGAGAGGGCTAGGGCCAAGGCCAACTGAGGCTCACAGGAAAGCAAAGAGGGAAGTAATGGCTTGGGTTTTGACGTCTGTGAGAGGGCCATAGAGAGACTGAGTTACCAAGATAGGGATTTAGGAAAGACAGAGGTGGTGGGGAGAGGGGAGAGGGAGGAGAAGGAAAGAAAACTGAAGAAGGAAGCCACATGAGTCAACAGTCAACTATTTGCCAATCTGCATCTTGGAAATCTTTTTGCCCTTGAAAGGAAGGAAATTTTCTTTCTCTGTCCTTGAAGGTCTTCTAGCTGGACTAAGAATAACATTTAAGTGAGTCAGATTAACAGGAGAACAAACCCAAGTTTTATTACATGTGCACTGAGGTCCTCTAAGGAAATTGAGACGTAAAGAAATGAGCAGTGAGTTTTTATACTTTTTAGACAAGGAGACAAAGTCGTGAGGAATTAACAGGACAAAGGAAACTTAACTTTGGGAGCTTCAATAGTAAGAAATTGTAGACAGAATTTGGTTGTGGCAGTAAATTAGTAAAAAGTAACACCCGTTGTTTATACAGCCTTGTCGGCTCTAAATTTCCCGCGTCCGGTGATGAGGATGTCTCTTTACCTCCTGGTACCGGGGTGGCACTTTTCACATGGGAGATTTATTTCCTGCTTTCAGGGGGATGGAGGAGGCTGTCTCTTTTGTAACTTTTATTTAAAATAATTAGTATGCTGAAGTGGCACATTTTGGGACAGCCTGTCTTTGGCCCCTACTCATCTTAAGAGATTTCCATTTGAAATGCCAGTCAGCAGAGTAGAGACTGAGAGCTTTAAGCATCTATGCAAAATGTTTAAAATGTTAGTGACTTCCAGAGCCGTTCTAATGCCTAGGGATGGCAAGGGAGGGGCCTACAAAGCCAGGGCGCTTAGAGGGCACCATCTGGAAGTACTCAGCCTCAATTTATTTTTAATTTTCTTTTTTGAGAGGGAGGGAGAGAAGTGGGAGGAGGAACAGAGGGAGAATCTTAAGCAGATTCCCTGCTGAGCTTGGAGCCTGATGCAGGGCTTGATCTCACAACCCCAAGATCATGACCTGAGCTGAAATCAAGAGTCAGACACTCAATGGACTGAGCCACCTAGGCGCCCCCAGCCTCATTTTAATAATAGGTACATACTTCATAGAAGTGCCCTGAAGCGAATAGGGGCAAAACGATCTTAAGATTCTGTTGGGAAGTCCAAAACTTCCAAAATACGAATTTGCCAATGATCTCTTTGGCTTCGGTACGTGCTTATTTTGTTCTATTTGATTAAGTCATTTATTTTAAGCCATAGTGAAAGCAGATTAATTTTCATACTCCTTACTCCAAGTATTTTCCTTGGACGCATTCAGCTTCTGATGTATTCTTGAGGTGCTTTCTATTAACCACTACATGTTGGCTAGGGGACTGAGAGCAAACCTTTCGTTGCCCTCTTTGTTCTCAGCTGTAAATACCTCTCTTCCTACCAATATGTTCATGCTGCCAGGATGCACATAGCTGAATATGAAGAAATTGAATTTTTTTTAGAGAAACCTCCGTTTTAGCAGATCTTGCTCTTATTTCATGGAGAGAAGACACACCATTATACAAAGACTCTCAACCTTCCACCATCTAAAGATTCTTCTGCATTCCTGTCAATTCCTGTCCATCATTTTACCCTTCTCTCATAATCCTGCCTCATAAGGTGAATCCTTCCACGTAGTCTCTGGATCCTGTCCCCCTTTGCCCTCTCAGGGCCCAACTCCTGTATTTTCAATCTCTTCTTCACTGAACCCTTTTTGTCAGTACTTTTAAAAAATTTTTAAAAAAGACTTAATTATTTTACAGCAGTTTTATGATTATAGCAAAATTGAGAGGAAGATACAGACATTTCTCATAACCCCCCCAACCCTGCACATACAGACTCTCCCCCATTATAAGCATTGGTCTCCGGAATGGTACATTTTTTTACCGAGGACGAATGTACATTGCCACATATCACTCAAAGTCCATAGTTTACCTTAGGGTTCACTCTTGGTGTTACATGTTCTGTTGGTTTGGAAAAAAACATAGTGACCTGCATCCATCATTATGCTGTCATACAGAGTAGTTTCACTGCTTTAAAAATCCTCTGTGCCCTACCTGGTCATTGTTCTCCCTATACCCCTGGCAACCCCTGATCTTTTTACTGTCTCCATAGTTTTGCCTTTTCCACAATGTGCTATTGTTGGAAACGTGCGGTATATAGTCTTTTCAGATTGGCTTCTTTCCTGTAGTGATAGGTACTTAAGGCTCCTTCATGTCTTCTCATGACTTGCTAGCTTGTTTCAGGGCTGAATAATATTCCATTGCCCGGAAGTGGCCGAATAATATTCCATTGCCCGGAAGTGCCACAGTTTGTTTATCCACACACCTACTGAAGCACATCTTGGACTCTTCCAAGATGTGGCAATTATGAATAAAGTGTCTATAAACATCCTTGTGCAGGTTTTTATGTTGGTATAAGTTCCTCACTTCAGGGTAAATACCAAAGAGCACGGTTGCTGGATCGTGTGGTAAGATTATGTTTAGTTTTGTAAGAAACTGCCGAACTGCTTTCCAAAGGGGCTCTGCTGTTTTGCACTCCCACCAGTTGTGGATGAGAGTTCCTGTTGGTGCACAGCATCACCAGCACTTAGTGGTGGTAGAGTTGTGGATTCGGACCATTCTAATAGGTGGGTAGTGGTATCTCGTTGTTTCAGTTTGCATTCTTCTGATGACCTATCATGGGAAGCACCTTTTCATATGCTTGTCATGTGTATGTTTTCTTTAGGGAGGTGACTATTAATGTCTTTGGCTCATTTTATTTTTTATTTAAATTCAGTTAGTCCACACAGTACATCATTAGTTTCAGTTGTAGTATTCAACAATCCATCAGTTGCATATCACACCCAGTGCTCATCACATCACGTGCCCGCCTTAATGCCCATCACCCGGCTACCCCATCCCCTCACCTACCTCCCCTCCAGCAACCCTCGGTTTGTTTCCCGTAATAATGGTTTGTCTCCCTCTCTGATTTCTTCCCATTCAGTTTTCTCTCCCTTCCCCTATTCTCCTCTGGGCTATTCCTTACATTCCACATATGAGTGAAACCATATGATAATTGTCTTTCTCTGATTGACTTATGTCTTTAGCTCATTTTAAAATCACTTTGGTTGTTTTCTTATTGTTGAGTTTCCAGTGATACTTAAACACAGTTAGGTCTCTCACACGGTCAACAGCCACAACCACAGAAGCAGCCGCAGCAGCAACAAACATATGCACGTGATCCAAACCCCAAACCCCAAACCCCAAACCCTCAGTCTCTTCTCTTACCCCTACATCTCCCTCTGCCTTATCTTTGCTTTCTTTCCTTCACAGTGTAGAAGCCAAGGGCAGGCTGCCCCAATATGGGCGGCTTTGGCATGGGGATTATTCTGAGCTGAAGGCACTTGAGACTCTACAGGCTTGAGGGAAACTTTTGCCCTTCCCTTCACCACAGAGAAGAATCTAAATTGGGTGTTCCCCAGAGTGAGGGTTATTAGCAGAGATAAATTTTATTGGAATGACCCATGTGTATGGCAGGGCAAACATCTAATTACCAAACACCTGCTCTTCTCATTGCCCCGTGAAGTGCATTCCTTTCCTCTGAAGTCCAGACCCCCTACCCCTTTGTCCTTAGTTCAAAATGACGTGTATACCTCATCTTGCCTGTCTTTGGAATTGCCACATCTATGGGGATTCCCCTTACATACTATATTAAATTTGATTTTCTCCTATTAACCTGTCTCATGTCAATTTGATTCTTAGTCCAGCTAGAAGGACCCTCGAAGGGGACAGGGATTCTTGCTCTCTGATAGTAGACAGACTCCTTGACTGGGTTATACAGACTTGCTGTCTCCACTTCCTGTGCACCCTTCGTCCCACTGAGGTGTGGCTTTTGTCCCCAGCCCTCTTTCTCTTCCAGCATCCCCAGTAGTGTTCACCTAGTTGCCCGTGCCTGAAGCCTGGGAAGTAATCTGACTTTCTGTCCTTTGCTCACCTCGCCACACAGTTAATTACCTGCTTCCATTGATTTGGTCACTGAGTCTCTCTTCATTTACCCACTTTTTCCCACCCTGATTGCTCCCTCCTTAGTTAACTTGGGAAAATACTGTTTCAGCTTTTATGTGAAGGTCATGGGCAGGCTTATGGGTGTTGCCGTGTGATGAGGTCATAAAGACTTAAGGGTGCTGGTGACTGAACAGGCAAAAATTCTAGTCGCTGGAGATTTCCTTGTCGTTTTAACAGTCTCCTTGTGTGGGCTTTCTGTTTGAAATTGTAACTTCTACATCTTTCGGTTGGTTCCCTTTTACTTCCCTGGCATTTTCCTCTCATCTATGAGGCACACCTCTGTTGATCCTGGAAGTTCTGAGCTCACAACTGTCATTTAGCTCTGTGGTTGCATCTTGGCTCTGACCCTCCGTAGCTGCAAGAGCTGGAAGGGATCATGGACTCTCTGGACTCTCAGTTTCTTTGTCTGTAAAATAATTGGCTTCCCCCAGACGGGTACTGCTCCACCCTGGCTGCACATTAGAATCGCCTGGGGGTCTTTTGGAACTCCCAGCCCAGGCTGCACCCTGCAACAGTGACATTAGTGTCCTGACTTGCCGCCGTCAGGATTGTTGAAAGCTCCCTTCAGAGATCTCATTGTATAGACAAGCTTGAGAACCATTGACTTTATGATTTCAAAGGACCGCAACTTTTCTGTCATTGCGTGTTTTCAGTCGTGCCCCAATCCCAAGTTGAGATTTCCCTTCATGTTTTTACTAAGTTGGGAAAAAATAGCTGTGAAGTTCCCCCCACCCCCTTCCATCTGCTGTTTGTTCTTATTTACATACGATGGAACCCAGCCCACTGATTTGCAGTTCTGGTTCCCTTACAACTGTTATTGAACTGAAAACATAGCTGAAAACTTATTAAACAGAAAAAAAATTATTTTGAGCTTTGTGCTGACAATTCATTATAGAACCAAGGAAACATCTAAACTTTCCTTCTAGAATTAATGCTAAAAATGGATTTACAACCCCCTAATCTTAAGTGAAAAATTTAATTCTGGTGCCAAACCTAGTATTTATTCTTTCCTGAGTGTCCTATCAAGAAAATCAAAGCATCTTCTGTGAGAGAATGGAATTTGGGGGGGGGGGTGTAACCATAAACAGGCAGGACCTTCCCAGACTACTCTGTGTGGGCCTCTGAAGGCAAGTATTAGCATCTCTCTTTCCCTAGTTCTCTCTGCTGGCCCGTAAACACAGGAAGAAAAGCCAGGGCAAACATAACGTCAGTGTGGGTGTGTGGTCTCACTGTTGAAACACTTTGGAACAGGTCTTTCAGGAGACAGCTTTTCTGTAGCAGCCCCCTCCAGACCCTACCATTTTAGGTCTGCAATAACCTAAGACTTTTTTAAGCTGCAAGGGAGTAGAGAGGAGAGCAGGAGGATTACATAGAAAAGCCAAGCATTTGGTGTGACCGCTGGCACTAAATTTGGGGAAAACTTAGGGTCCTGACAGAAGTCTGATTTATATTGGGTAAGAGTCCCTTGGGGTGCTGGCTCTCCTTGCCTGTTTCGCTCTTTAACAGCGTCTCCTGCAACTGTTCACTCACTTGCTTCTGTAATTCCCGCCTGAAGCACACAGCCCATGCCGTCGCATGTCTCTCTCAAATCCTTATTAACTCTTGAAATTAGTTGCCACCTTGATAAGGATGGCTTAATTTAGTAGGTATAGAAAGGTCAGTTATTAGGTCGTCATAACCCATGGTGAATTCCTTTCCCCATATTATCCTTTTACAACTGGACCATCAGATTGTTCTCTACAAAGGAATGATTAGTTATCTTCTAGTGGTGGGGAAAAAAAAGTATTTTCCTGGGGAAAGAAATGTTTCCAGAGCTTGGAGTCAAGTTGAAAGGAACCTGTTTCCCACCATGTTTGGCACTGAACTATTTCTCATGGCCAGAAAACCTTGTCTGAAGCTTCTTGGTTTTGACCTGTCTCTCTGGGTGCTTCTTTCCTTGTAGATGGAGGAATTGATTGAGGGTATTCGCTGGGCCTTTATTGACATGCTGGAGAAAGAAAATGAGTGGATGGACGCAGGGACAAAAAGGAAAGCCAAAGAAAAGGTAAGGATTCCTTTTGATTTAAAAAATATATATATGGCTTTGGTGTAATGGATTTTCACCCTCAGGATTGTGTACTTGATTTTTATATTGACTGAGCTCTTGACTCCGAATAACCCCAGAGTCAGGTGTCTGTTTTGGGATGAATATATAGATTTCACCACCAGGAGGTAAGAGAAAATAAGATCGGACTTTTTTCTTTCTCACATTGCATTTCAAACACCTTGTAATTCAGCCTTTCCTTCTCTCTTAATTGCTGGTCTAAGAGCCACATGGCCCGCTGCCCAGCGAATTTTGCCACAAACCATCATTGGCTGTGGCAGAATGCAGAGCAGTGGGGAGCCATGGGGAGCAGCTGGCAGAAGAACCCTCAAGGCCCAAAGAAGAAAAATCCATACTGGCTGTGTGTCCTTCTGCTCTGTGCATGATGTGTGCAAATGTCCTCGGGAAAATCCTTTCCCGCAACCAAGCAGGTCTACTTTCCTAACCCATCATTTTGCTCTAATGATCCAAATAGCATGCTTATGAACTACAGACCACTAGTAGACCATGGCATAGGAATAAAAAAATGTTTCCTAATAGAAGTGGACGCTTGGTGGGCCTTGTAAAATTTTCTGGTACTGTGTAACAAGATAAAGGAATAAGTGAGAGAAGTGTTGGCAGCTATGCTGCTTAAACAACGAATTCTATCTATCTATCTTGAATTCTAGATATTCAAATGGAGCTGGAGCTCGAGTGGGTAGGGAATACCTCCTGCATTCTGAATGGATGCTGCCCTGTATCTGGGAGACTCTGAACTAGAAGCATTTCTTCTTTAGAGAGGTATTTTAAAACCTTGCTGATGATAGTAATCCCCTGGGATGCCTAAATGGCTCTCTGGGCCCCTCCCCAGCAAGGTCTGATTTAGTGGATGGAGGGTGCAGTTTGAACGTTTGTGACTCTAGCCAGTTCCCCTGGTAATTTTTATTGTTCAGTGAGCCTGGGGAACACTGCTTAGAGTCCAACTGAGTCATGCTGAGTACAGATCTTTTTGCCCTATGGTCAAGAACAGAGGGAGAGGGTAGGACAGTGAAACTACCCTCTATGATACTATAATGGTGGATACGTGGTTTTCGTATGTTTGTCCAGACCCATAGAATGTGCAGCACCAAGAATGAATCCTAATATAAACTATGAATTCTGGGTGGTAAAGATGTATCAATGCAGGTTCATTGATTGTAACAAATGCACCACTCTGGTGGTGGAGTTTGTTAATGGGGAGGTATGCATGTGTGGGGTCAGGGGTTTTATGGGAAGTCTCTGTGTTTTCTTTTCAGTTTTGCCGTGAACCTATAACTAACTGCTCGAAAAAATAAAGTCTATTAAATAACAACAACAACAAAAAACCAAAGAGGGCAACATTCTGGGAATGCTTAGCCTTATTGAAGTGAGAATGTGCAAAGGTTTAGCAAGGGTATTTTCTAGAGCTTTAATACTCCTGAGAGGGATAAACATTGCCATAGATATTTTTGTCAATAGACATGAAAAGGCTGTTCACAGTTCGCAGTGAAGAAAGAACTTGGGTGGCCGGGGGTGGCAGGTGTTGGAAGAAGACAAAGGGTAAGTTGGATTTTTTTCCCCTCGAGAATCTGTCAAAGCCGTCTTAAGTCACGTAAGGCGCAAGCTGATGAAGGCAGGAGCACGCGGGCTGTGATGAGAAGCTCTCCAGATGGCAGATGAAACTTTTGGCACCAAAATATTGTTGTTTTTTGAAGGCTTCATTTATTTGCTGGGCTAGCTTGTGATATCTGGAACAGGATTTATCTTACACGGGGCAGTTAAGAGCTCAGAGCACTGGGGACTTTTGATCCTAGCCTGACCCCTTGTGGCCTGAGGGTCACCCGTGTGGAGGGTGGGGTGGAGTGATGAGGCCTGTGTGCATGTGATGAATGGATATATACCAGAGGAATGTTCTGGGGACTGTAGTCATTTTTTGGGAAGTATGACTGGTTGCCTCAGGGGGAGATCTTCTGAGTTGCATAAAGGAGTGGGCACCTTACAGTTGGGTCTTCTAGGCAAGTGGCCCATGGGTCCTTCTTGAAGGCACGTTATTCTCAGTTCTTCTGATATTAGACATGTTCCTGTTTGCCCCCTGAGTTGCTCTCCAGTCTTATATTTTATTTCAATGAGAGCTGTCACTTTTTCTTCTAAAAGTACTCTTTGAACACTCTGCTTTCTTTGAGCTGAGTTCAACCTGCCAGGAACTCAACTAGTTCCTTGACAGGTACAAATATCAAAGGGAATTTTCCTCCTGGATCTCACCAGGCTCCCTGAGTATATCCTGTATTTCAGAGTTCAGGGACATTCTGTTACTAAAAGGCAAAAAAGAGGGGATGTTGTCTGAGAATTTTCACCAGTTTCCTAAACCGTGTCAGGCCCTGGACCCCAGAAGATGCAGAATTTCTTTGTCCAAATTAAACGAACATGCAGTTCTGGAAATGACCTCTGGGCGGAGCTCGTAGACTCACAAAGACAACATTCTGGAAGCAGAAGGCATTTATGCAGCTTTCTGCTCTGGGGTTGTTTTTGAAAAATTATTTTTTTTCTTGCCCTTTTCCTCTGCTGTCCTCAATTTGATTGCCTCTTAATAGTCAACAAGAAAGGAGAGGTTCTGCCTACTAATTCCTTGAATCTTAGATGGAAATCTCTGACGATCTTAGGGCTTTGTCTTTCTCATACTGAGTAGCCTCTGCATTAAGACAGGATTTGCTTGTGTTCGAACTGGAGGTGAATAATTTGCCTGCTCTTCCTGGTATGACTTGGCACTGTTCTTTGGGCATGTGTTGTATGCAGTAGACATACAGGCAGAAGATTTCTCATCAATAATAGTGCCCACACTGGGCCAGTGCTGAGTCACTTGGCAACCCATTGGGAAATCTTGAAAAATGTTCCGGTTTGTGAGTGGGAGAAGCTTTTCTTTGCCTCACCATGGAGCTCTGGTGACAGCGCCTCCTGGATTGGGTGTTGACCTAAGTGTTCCTTAGTGCTGGGCCTCCTGAATGTGGAGGGCCCAGATACCTGCAGTGGCTTGAGGACTAATACCTTGAGTTGTGTGGCAGTGACCCTGGTTTCAAGATGGAACCGTGGGGATGTGACTTTGTCGTGTTCTTCACTAGGGGTGATCACCATAAAAGATCATTGAGGATGCCTCTGCTCCTGGGAAGGGTAAATTTGTTATCTCAGGCTCCCGGCCTTGCTCTTCTCATCTCTTACGGGGTCATGAGTGGTTTAGTGTTGTGAAACTGACAGTGTAGGTTTCAACTGGAAATTTAGTATTGTGAAATAAGCACCAATTTTTGTTCAGGATTCTGTTTCCTGAAAGCATATGCTTTTACTGTAAACTAGCAGCAAAGGACAGGAAGCCTCTTATTTTTTTGGTTATCACAGATGTGGGATGAGTGTAAGGGATAGAAATTATTTTGGGGGGTGTCTTTGGGAAGATTTGCCTTTTCCAGAACAGAGTAGGAGGATCTCAAGGTCACTACGCAGTTAGTGATTCTGAGGCCTGGCAGGAAGGGATGCAACACTGCCTTTGGCTGCCCTAGTGGCAGGAGCAGGGATTCTGCTGGAGAGCTCTGTGTCAAATCAGGAGGAGCAGCTTCCTGAATTCAGCTGGTCCCCAGCTAGATTCAGTTCTGTATCCGAAAGCTGGATCCTTTCTGAAATATTTGTTTGTTTGTGCTCTTTACTTCTGGGTCCTATGTTTGCCTGGCCACCCCTAGAGAGAAAGACCTGGATGGAACTGCTAGGAAGGCAGCATCCTCAGGATCCTGTAAGTGGCCTTAACCTTGGCCACAGCAGGTACAGAGGCTTCCTGGAAGTGTACTACATGGTCCCATTGCCACAGGCTTGCAACTCCAAGACAT
The DNA here is from genome assembly GCF_017311325.1 of Ursus maritimus. NCBI lineage: Eukaryota > Metazoa > Chordata > Mammalia > Carnivora > Ursidae > Ursus > Ursus maritimus. The sequence goes on along the minus strand of NW_024423319.1, from coordinate 106,937,034 downwards.
AGGCTTTGAGCAAGGTAGGAAGAGTTTTCCTACAGAGGGCCAAACAAAAGTGTATTTCACCTCTTTGGCTTTGTCTCCATTTGGGAGGAAAAATAATCATTCCTTTTACCCCTCTAAGTACTTGACTGGGCCCCCTGTGACAAAAGATAGGTTAACAATAGAGAATCAACCAGAAGTTTATTAATGTGTATATCTCATACATACATGAGAGAAACTCAGAAAAATGAATAACTCAAAGAGGTGGCTTAAAACCTTGGCTTATATAGCATATTTGACAAAGAACAAAAAATTTGCAGAGAAATGACAAAGGAAAGTGGTTTTGGACTTCCAAGAGCAGCAGACTGTGGGAAGGTAAGTATATGGGAAACTAATGGTAGACACAGGCTAGTTAGTGAAGTGTGTTATGTAGATTACTCTCGTGCTATCTTCAGGTTGATAGGGTCTAAAGTTGTCTTTGGTGATTCACCTTTGTCCTTCCTGGTAGAGAGGGGAGAGATGCATTAGAGATGCAAATTCCTGGGTCCCCCTAGACCTGCTGAGCTCTGGGGTGGTGGTGGGAGACCCACTGCCTTGGCATTACTATTTCATTGCACGCCTGTCTGGCTGCCAGCTGCTGGCACCTGCAGTTTGCCCAAGAGCTTTCTCTTCCCACTGGCACCTGCCACTCATACAGGGGACCCAAAGGTCTGGGGAATGAAAATACCCAGTAACTGATGGGAGTTGCTGTGTGTGTCCACTCCTCCCTCAAGTATGTGTTCAACATGGGCTCTTGGAGTTTCCCCAGCGGGGTAAGCTCCACTGGCTCACATGGTCTGCTGGCTCAAGAAGATCCCCTTTACTGACAGCCTGCCTTGCTCTGCTCACTTCCCCAGTCCCTTCCTGGTGTTTGATGTTTCTTTCACTTGCCAAGTGAACTGTGCATACTCAAGTCCTTGTCTCGGGATCTGCTCTTGGGGATCCTCAGCTAGGGCACAGAGCCTGGGGTATGCACTCTTTCCATCCTTACTGGCCTTAAGGTGATAACACATTTCACTGCATCTCAGTGTGAGCAGCACTTCAGCAAATTCAATTCCATGAACGTTTTCAAAACCAATGATGTGCCAGGTGCTGGAGCAGGACCTGTAGATTCATAGATGATCTGTGGCTTCCTTTCTCTGCAGGGACTTTCACTGTCCTGGGAGAGGATAGCAGGAACGTGGGTGCTGGGCAGATGTGGAGAAATTTTAGTTAATGCAAAGTGCTCCTGGCTGTCACTGTAAGGGCGGAAGAGTCTAAGGAGCCCAAACCCACATGGTACTGCCCACTCTGCGCCCCTCTTCTTGTCACTGCCTCTGTCCTTGTAGCCTGTGGGTAAGGCTTCCTCTGGCTCTTCCTTGCAGATCTCAGCAGCTCTGCGCCCAGCTATCACTTTCCCTTGGTACCTTCATTCTTGCTTCATTTTACATTTTCTCTTTAAATTGTTCCGTAGAAGAAAAGACAGGGAAGGGCTTTTGTCAGACTGTTTCATGCCTTTCCCTGTTCCAGATTCAAGGCTGTTTGCATGTGTTCCAGAATGCTGGGTTCTTGCCTCTTCTCCAGTGCTCCCCCAGAGACACACAGGAACTGATGGAATAGCAAGTAAACATCTCTCAGCATCCCTGCCCATTCCCCGTAGATCCCTGGCTCACACGGTGCCCTGCTGCTGTCTTGAGCTAGCTGGTGCTCTCGGGCTCCATCTCTCTGCCCCCATGTTTCTCCGTTTCTCTCACAGGCACATCCTGGCCAAGGTAGTAGCTTTCATACTTGTATCTCCTCTCTCTGACTGGCCTCAACAGGAAGTACAGTATAGAGGTTAAGCCTACAGACTGTGGAGAAAGACTCCTTAGGCTCAGAGCCAGTGTCTGCCCTTTTTAGCTGTCTGACCCTTTGGAAGCTACTTAACTTCTCTGACCCTCACTTTTTACATCTGTAAAATGGGAAGATGAGTACCTACCTCATAGACTTGTTTATGCAAGAGTTAATATACGTAAAGTACTTAGAAGAGGGCTTGTGGCATGAGAAAGTCTCTCTAAGTGTGCTCAGCTGTTCCTTCTCAGCTGCTGTCCTGTGGCAGAGGAGAGGCTTTGGACTGGACTGGCTGGTGAGGAGAGAGAGATGGGAAGTGAGGCTCCATGTGTATATCTGGGTCACAGTCTTTTCGTCTGGGTTAGGAAGGTAGGTGACTTAAGACCACACGCTCTGAAGTACCTCTCACCTCTTAGGTGTTCTGATGTTCCTTGTCAGAACACTGCCTTTCTCCTCACTGCATCCCCTGAAAGGCAATTAATAGCGAACTGCCCCTGCTGAGAGGGTGATGAGAGAGCACACTGCTTTTCTTTGTGGAGTGTGGATTTTCTGGTTTTGAACAAATTGAGCATTATCTTTGTGATACATATTTTAGTTTATTATTTTTATTAAGTTTTTGATTTTAATTCCAGTAGTTAACATACAACGTATTAATTTCAGGTGTACATACAGTGTTTCAACAAACCTATACTTTGCTCGGTGCTCATCACGTTAATTGTACTCTTAATCCTCATCCCCTGTTTCAGCCATCTTCCTGCCCACCTCTCCTCTGGTAACTGTTAGTATATATATTTTAAACACAGAAACAAATATTTGGTGTAAGGAGTTTGGTGCATATATTTGTCAATGGCATATTATGCCTGATACCTTATGAGAGTGAGTTTAATTGAGTTTTGGCATTCTAGAGCCTCATGGAAGTATTGTTTTGTGTGATGCTCTAGGTGATTGGTTCTCACAGTTAAAGTGCACCAGCGCCATCTGGAGGGCTTGTTAAAAACACAGATTGCCAGGCCCCACCCCAGAGTTTCTGAGTTCAGAGCTCTGAGGTGGGGCCCCAGAATTTGCATTTCTGATGAGAGTTCTCAATGACGCTGTTGGTCTTGGGCCAACACTTTGGTAACTATCGGTGATCCCAGGTGACAGTTCCCTTATCCCAAGCCTGGATAACTAGAACTAGTTAACATTCATTAAGTGGCTGTTTTACCCCTTACCCCTGAGTATCAGAACCCACCCCGGCCATCCACTCCACTGCTGTTGTGCATGCTGAAAAGCCCTTGTTGAGAGAGATCCAAAGGCTCCTTTCGGTCACTTCTACCCCCGACTCCCTATCTGTCCCCAGGAAATATGCAGAATGAGTCTTCCATGGAAAAGCCCTCCTAATATCTGAAGATGTTGAATGTGTTTCTATTTCAGATGAAATGTCTCTAGAGTTCCTCATGAAATAACAAACATTATATGTCAGGCTGGATGTTCTAAATGCTTCACAAGTATTAACTGCTTTAATGCTATATTATCTGTAAGAGGTGGGTCCCATTTTTCTCTTTTACAGATGAGGAGACCGAGGCACGTTGAGTGCCAGCAGGCTTGCCCAAGGTCATACAGCCAGTAGGCAGAAGGCCTGGAACTCTGTCTTTGGCAGTCTGCTCTGGGCTTTTATCCACACTTGCCAGTGGGTCTCTCCAAGGTGGTCCACAGGCCAGCAGCATCAGCACCACCTAGGGGGTAGCTAGAAATGCAGATTTTTGATCCTACTTCACTTCTGTAGAATCAGAAACCCTGGGAGGGGACCCACGAATCTGCATTTTAATGAGCCCTCCAGGTGATTGTGGTGCAGCTGGTGTGGGAATCACTGCTCTGCGCTGAGGTTCTGATGCTTTATCCTGCTGGGTCCTGGCCAGGTTTCAACATCTTTTTTTAAAGCTCAAGTTCAAAGCTGAACACAATATTCTAGATATAGTTGAACTCACACAGCACAATGGGAATATTATTATTGCCTTTGTTTTGCATACAAATTCTGTTAAAAAATCCAAAGTTTATATTATGGCTATCTTTTCCCCTCAGCCATGTCACTGTTGGCTCATAATGAATTTACAGTCGGTTAATTTCTGGGTCTTTTTTTATCCCCCAGGAACTGTTGTTAAGCCTTGTCCTCCAGTCTTAAACTTAGCTTTTTTTTTTTTTAAACCCACATCCTAGAACTTCACATTTATTCTTATTTAAATACATTTACCTTTGGTTCATGGCTCAGCTCTTTTTTTTTTTTTTAAGATTTTATTTATTTATTTGACAGAGAGACAGCCAGTGAGAGAGGGAACACAAGCAGGGGGAGTGGGAGAGGAAGAAGCAGGCTCCCAGCGGAGGAGCCTGATGCGGGGCTCAATCCCAGGGATCCGGGATCACACCCTGAGCCAAAGGCAGACGCTTGATGACTGAGCCACCCAGGCACCCCATGGCTCAGCTTTTAAAAATATATATATTTCTGGATCTTCTGTATGTTTATTATTGTTATAAAAAATCTGTGCTCATTAAAGAAAATCTTGAAAGTAAAGTATAAAAGCAGAAAGAAAAAAAATTCTAGCATCCAAACATAACCACCGCAAACATCTTGATGTTATTACTTTGGCTTTTTCCCTGTCCATAGGTTTGAATAATGT
>NW_024423319.1:106929739-106932546 GCF_017311325.1 Ursus maritimus | reverse complement strand
ATATATATATATATATATATATATGAATTTGATTTCTTTTTTCTTTTTTATATTATAAACTTTCTTCTATTACTACATAGTCTTTATAAAAGAGTTTTCACTATTATTGACTATTTTTCCATTGGTTGTATAGGAAAAGACTTAAAAAGTTCTCCATAGTTGGGTAGTTAGGTTGTGCTGTTAATGATATTCTTATGATAAACATTTTGTGCATAAGTAAAGCTTTCCCCAAGTTCCGAACTAATTGCTTAGAATGGGATCTTAAAATACCGTTAAAATCTCACGTCAGTCACTCAGTGTGTCAACTACTGTCTCCACCTCTAAATCATTCATAATCTGAGAAATCTGCTTTTTGATTTGGATTGTTTTTCTCGGTTATCAATGAGGATGCTTACAAAATGGAGGTGAAGTTGGTGTATTTGCTTATCCCTTGGAGACTCCTTCTAGATTCATCTACTGAGCAGATTCATGGAGAATCTGCTCTGTGGCTGGTCTTTTGTTAGGTGCTAAGTAATTCACTAACCAGTAGATTTTTAGTCCAGTTGTTTTACTTTGAACAACTCCGTGGAACTCTCATCAACTTACTCCTTTTTGCCTGCTCAGAGATCGTGAGCTATTTAGCTGTGACTTGATAGAACCCAGTTACATTGCATTTAGGGTATTCCTTGATTTAGTAGTGTTCTCTTTTTTTTTTAAGATTATTTATTAGAGAGAGAGAGAGAGAGAAGGCATGCATAAGCATGGGGAGCAGCAGAGGGACAAGGAGAAGCAGACTCCTTACCGCCACATGGGACTTGATCCCAGGACCCCGAGATCATGACTGGTGCCGAAGTCAGATGCTCAACGACTGAGCCACTCGGGTGCCCCTCTAGTGTTATTTAAAAAAAAAGAGAATCCTGATGATATTGAACATTCACTGAGCTCCCATTCTTTTAAGGTCCTGTGTTATCCTCAGTACAGATTACATCATTCTGTGGGGTACAGCCAGCTCTTCAGACTCCCAAACCAGAAATCTTAATCTTCCCTCCCAGCCAACTGGAAGCCCTCAAATCCTGTTGAGTCTGTCTTCCAAACAACTTTTAAATCTTTATCATTTCTATTTCATAGTTCTTGCCTCCCCTAGCTTCTCATACTTCTTTTTCTTATTTTTTTTAAAACTGAAGTAAAATTCACATAACGTAAGATTAACCATTTTAAAGTCTACAGTTCAGCGGCTTTTAAGTAATTTACACAGTGTTGTACGACCATCACTGCTATGTAGTCCCAAAAGATTTCTGTCACCCCAAAAGGAAACTTCATACCTATTAGCAGACACTCCTCACTCTTGTCTTCCCCACAGCCCTGGGCAACCACCATTCTGCTTTCTGTCTCTGGATTCACCTGTTCTGCGTAGTTCATATCCACGGAATCATAGACTATGTGACCTCTTATGTCTGGCTTCTTTCACTCAACATAATGTTTATGGGTTCACCCAAGTTGTAAAAACTCATCCTTTTTAATCCATTTCCTCATCTATAGTCTTGGAAAGAGAATAACAGAATAGACAATTTTTTTTTAAACATTTCTGATAGTGAAGTCTTTCGTGTCTTCTCTGAGCTTTTGAAATAGCATCATAGTGTTTATTCATAACTAAAAAAACTCTATCTCAGAATAGAGATTTACTGAGTGGAAGTGACCCCTGTAAGGGAAGAACTATGGCTGGCTGGTTGGTTCGTAGAAGCTCAGAACTTGACATGGTCTGGCACTCCCTTCTGTGACCACTGGGCAGAGCTTAGTAAGGATCACAGCTCCAGCAAACACATAGACAAGATACACATCTTTTGAGGACCTCGGTTTCTTCACCCATGAAATGAGAACAAATATACTACCATTTTCACAGAGTGCTTGGGAGGATTAAATAAGTAAGGTATGAACAGTGACAGGCAGAGAACAAATGCTCAGTATTAGTAAGATGACATTTTCAACCCCCCCAAGTTGCCTTTTGTTCCTTCATCACCAAATAATGCGATGTGCCATTACAGTCTCTTGAAATCGGGAAAGAAAAGCTGATGCCAATTAAATTGTTTTCTTTGGGTTGAAAGTACAGAGTGGACTTTTATTGACTTTGACTCTGTTCAAAAATTTTAAACATTTTATTAAATTTTTTGATGTGCACCAAAGTGTACTTAGCAAATCCGCAGCTCCTCCTCAGCCAGCCTCACCAGCCTCACCAGTGTTTGCTGTTCTGACTTCATACACTCCTCCCACCTGTTTTTATGCTTGACAGTTCAGAAGCTAATCCCTGACATCATTTTGCTGTAAACATTTCTTTATGTATCTCCAGCAGATAACTGAGTGCAGTACTGTGAACCTACCCAACAGTAGTAACAATACCTTGGTAATTAGTAGCCTGTCTGTGTGCAGTTTTCTGTAGTTATCTAAAAAATATTTCTTTTTTTTAAACACTTGGTTCACATCACAATCCAGAGTGCACATATTGCAGTTAATAGGTCCATCTTTCAAGGCTTCAAAAATTTTAAGAGCTCCCACTCCTGTTTCATCTGTGAATTTTATTTCATTTCTTTTCTTTTTTTTTTAAGATTTTATTTATTTATTTGACAGAGAGGCAGCCAGCGAGAGAGGCAACACAAGCAGGGGGAGTGGGAGAGGAAGAAGCAGGCTCCCAGTAGGGAGCCTGATGTGGGGCTCGATCCCAGGACCCTGGGATCACACCCTGAGCCGAAGGCAGATGCTTAACAACTGAGCCACCCAGACGCCCCCTTGTGAATTTTATTTATTTATTTATTTATTTATTTATTTATTTATTT
>NW_024423319.1:106928060-106929729 GCF_017311325.1 Ursus maritimus | reverse complement strand
TTTATTTATTTATTTATTTATTTATTTATTTATTTATTTTAAAGGTTTTATTTTATTTATGTGACAGAGAGACAGCCAGCGAGAGAGGGAACACAAGCAGGGGGAGTGGGAGAGGAAGAAGCAGGCTCGGAGCAGAGGAGCCTGATGTGGGGCTCGATCCCAGAACGCCGGGATCACGCCCTGAGCCGAAGGCAGACGCATAATGACTAAGCCACTCAGGAGCCCCGTGAATTTTATTTCTTGAAAAAAATATGGCATCATTGGTCTGGTTGAGTTTTCAGCAATCTTGATCTGGCTGATTGTATCCTAGTGTTTTCTTTTAACATATTCTTCTGTCCTTTACATTTCCTGTTAATGGAATCTAGAGGTTTGATGAGATTCAGGTTCAGATTTCTCTGGCAGGAAGCCATGGGTGGGCGGTACTGTGTGCTTCCTGTCGCAGCCTGCCACGACGCTCATGGTGATGGGCTTTTCCACTTCCAGTGAGGAGCTTGGTCTGTGGGTTTGGGTGTTGTCAGCCTGAGCCTTCCCTTTTAACTTACCCATCAACCTTTCACCTCAGGTGAGGATCCTCTTTCTCGACTGTGTCTGAGGATCACCTAAGAAGCTTTTAAGAAAATCCTGATGCTGAGGCGGCTCCCCAGGCCAATTGGCATCCAGACTATGTGGGGTGTCAGCATTTTTTAAAGTTCCTCAGGAGATAAAAATATGCAGCCAGGGTTGAAAACCACTGTCCTAATTATTTTCACGGTCATTGATAATATTGCATAGGTACATGAGTTCATTAAGTGTTGCAACTAGTGATTTTCAGGTTCTGTCATTCTGTCTGCATTTATTAGCTGGAGTTGTTCTATAAAAAAGATTTTCTCTTATCAACTACTTGAACTATGCTGATGCATAGTTTATACTGACGTAAACTGCTGAAAGGCACCAAAAAAAGTCTGTCTTTATTAATTTGTATAATGAATTGGTCCCTTAATATTTCCAAAGGTGCCAAAGCAGTTTTTTTTTTAATTCCAATGTAGTTAACATACAGTGCTATGTTAGTTTCAGGCGCACATTGTAGTAATTCTACAATTCTATACATTGCTCAGTGCTGATTACCATAAGTGAATTCTTAACCCCCTTCACCTATTTCCCCCATCCCCCCATCCCCCCATCTACCTCCCCTCTGGTGATCACTAGTTTGTTCTCTATAGTTAAGAGTCTGTTTTTTGGTTTGTCTTTTTTTTTCTTTGTTTTGTTTCTTAAATTCCACATATGAGTGAAATCATATGGTATTTGTCTTTCTCTGACTGACTTATTTCGCTTAGCATAACACCCTCTAGATCCATCTGTGTTGTTGCAAATGGCAAGATTTCATTCTTTTTTTATGGCTGAGTAATATTCCACTGTGTGTGTGTGTTGCATGCGTGTGTGTAATCCACCTCCTCTTTATCCATTCATCTATTGATGGACACTTGGACTGCTTCCATAATTGGGCTATTGTGAATAATAATAATGCAGTAAACATAGGGGTGCATATATCCTTTCAAATTAGTGTTTTTGTATTCTTTGGGTAAATGCACAGTAGTAGAATTACTGGATCCTATCTGTTGTGATTCTGTATTGAATTTTAAAAAAATATTTATTTATTTATTTATTTATTTATTTATTTATTTATTTATTT
>NW_024423319.1:106897223-106928050 GCF_017311325.1 Ursus maritimus | reverse complement strand
TATTTATTTATTTATTTATTTATTTATTTATTTATTTATTTATTTTAGAGAGAGAGACATTGTGTGAGAATTGTGGGAGAGCCAGAAGGGGGGAGAGAATCCTGAAGCAGACTCACTGCTGAGTGGGGAGCCTGACACGGGGCTCAGTCCCAGGACCCTGAGATCATGATGTGAGCTGAAATCAAGAGTCTCTGGCCTAACTGAGCCACCCAGGCACCCTATTTTGAATTTTTTGAGGAACCTCTGTATTGTTCTCCACAGTGGCTGTTTCAGTTTGCATTCCCTCCAGCAGTGCATGAGGGTTCCTTTTTTTCCACGTCCTCACCAACGCCTGTTGTTTCTTATGTTGTTGGTTTTAGCCATTCTGACAGGTGTGACGTGATAGCTCGTTGTAGTTTTGATTTGTATTTCCTTGATGTTGAGTGATGTTGAGTATCTTTTCATGTGTCTGTTGGCCGTCTGGATGTCTTCTTTGGAGAAATGTCTGTTCATGTCCTCTGCCTATTTTTTAATTAGATTATTTGTGGTTTTGCTGTTGAGTTGTATAAGTTCTTTATGTATTTTGGATACTAACCTTTTATTGGATGTGTCATTTGCAAATATCTTCTCCCATTCAGTGGGTTATCTTTTAGTATTGTTGATTGTTTCCTTCACTGTGCAGAAGTTTTTATTTTGATGTAACCCCAGTACTTTATTTTTACTTTTGTTTACCTTGCCTGAGGAGATATGCCTAGAAAGATGTTGCTATGGCTGATGTCAGAGAAGTTACTGCCTGTGCTCTCTTTTAGTATTTTTATGGTTTGGGATCTTACATTTAGGTCCTTAATCCATTTTGAGTTTATTTTTGTGTGTGGTGTAAGAAAGTGGTCCAGTTCCATTCTTCTCCATGTAGGTGTCCAGACAGATTTCCCAACACCTCATTGAAGAGACCATCTTTTTCCTATTGCATATTCTTGCCTCCTTTGTCGAAGATTAATTGACCGTATAAATGTGGGTTTATTTCTGGGTGCTCTGTACTGTTCCATCAATCTGTGTGTCTTTTTCTGTGTCAGTACCATACTGTATTGATTACTACAACTTTGTAGTATATCTTGAAATTTGGAATTGTGATACCTTCAGCTTTGTTCTTCTTTTTCAAGATCGCTTTGGCTATCCAGGGTCTTTCATGATTCTATACCAATTTTAGGATGGTTTGTTCTGTGAAAAATGCTGTTGGTATTTTGATAAGGAGTGCATTAAATCCGTAGATTGCTTTGGGTAGTATGGACATTTTAACAGTATTTGGTCTTCCAATCCATGAGCATGAAATATCTTTCTATTTGTTTGCATTGTCTTCAGTTTCTTTCATCAGTGTTTTATAGTTTTCAGAGTAAAAGTCTGTTACCTCCTTGGTTAAGTTTATTTTTGGTGCAATTGTAAATGGGACTGTTTTCTTAATTTCTCTTTGTGCTGCTTCATTATTAGTGTATAGAAATGCAATGGATTTCTGTATATTGATTTTTTATCCTGCAAACTTACTGAATTCATTTATCAGTTGCAGTAGTTTTGTGGTGGAGTCTTCAGGGTTTTCTTTATGTAGTTTCATGTCATTTGTAAATAGTGAAAGTTTCACTTCTTCCTTACCAATTTGCATGCCTTTTGTTTTTCTTGTCTGATTGCTGTGGCTAGGACTTCCAGTACTATGTTGAATAAAAATGGTGAGAGTGGGCATCCTTGCCTTGTTCCTGATCTTAGAAGAAAAGTGCTTAGTTTTTCACCATTGCTCATGATGTTAGCTGTGGTTTTTTCATAGATGGCCTTTTTATGTTGAGGTATGTTTCCTCTAAACGTACTTTGTTGAGGGTTTTTTAAAAAAGATTTTATTTATTTATTTCAGATAGAGTAAGAGTGAGCGAGAGACAGAGTGAGAGAGCATGAGCAGGAGTAGGGACAGAGGGAGAGGGCAAAGCAGGCTCTCCACTGACCAGAAAGCCTGACGCAGGGCTGGATCCCAGGACCCTGGGATCATGACCTGAGCTGAAGGCAGATGCATAACCAACTGAGCCACCCAGGTGCCACTTGTTGAGAGTTTTTAAAATCATGAATGGGTGTTGTACTTTGTCACGTGCTTTTTCTGCATCTGCTAAAATGATCATATGGTTTTTATCCTTTCCCTGGTTGATTGTTTTGTGAATATTGAACTACCCTTGCACCCCAGGACTAAATCCCACTTTCTCATGGTGAATGATTTTTTTAATGTATTGTTGGATTCAGTTTACTAATATTTTGTTCAGGAGTTTTGCATCTGTGTTCATCAGAGATATTGGCCTGTAGTTCTCTTTTTTTTGGTACTGTTTTTATTTATTTGTTTATTTTATTTTATTTATTTTTTTTAAAAGATTTTATTTATTTATTCGACAGAGATAGAGACAGCCAGCGAGAGAGGGAACACAAGCAGGGGGAGTGGGAGAGGAAGAAGCAGGCTCATAGCGGAAGAGCCTGATGTGGGGCTCGATCCCATAACGCCGGGATCACGCCCTGAGCCGAAGGCAGGTGCTTAACCGCTCTGCCACCCAGGCGCCCCTATTTATTTGTTTATTTTAAAAAAAGATTTTGTTTATTTATTTGACAGAGAGAGAAAGAATATACAAGCAGGGGGAATGGGAAAAGGAGAAGCAGGCTCCCCACCAAACAGGAAGCCTGATGTAGGATGCGATCCAGGATCTGGGATCATGATCCAAGCCAAAGGCAGATACTCAACCGACTGAGCCACCCAGGCGCCCCTGTTTGTTTATTTTTAGAAAGGGGGAAGGGCAGAGGGAGAGAGGGAATCCCAAGCAGGCTCCACGCCCACCACGGAGCCCAACACAGGGCTCAACACCACAATCCTGAATTCATGACCTCAGCCCAAACCACAAATCAGATGCACAACTGACTGAGCCACCCAGATGCCCCTTTTTGTAGTGTTTTTATCTGGTTTTGGTGTCAGGGTAATGCTGGTCTCATAGAATGAATTTGGAAGCTTCTCTTCTTTTTTTGTTTTTTGAAATAGTTTGAGAATAGGTATTAAAACTTCTTTAAATGTTGGGTGGAATCCACCTGTGAAGATCCTCCATTTAATCGAGGTTGGCATCAATTTTTCATAATATTCTTTTATAATCCTTTGTATTTCCGTGTTGCTGGTTGTTATTTTTCCTTTTTCATTTCTGATTTTGTTTGAGTTCTCTCTCTCACTCTTCGCCCCTCTACCTCTCCCCCCCCCCCACCTTTGATGAGTCTGGCTAATGGTTTATCAATTTTGTTGATCTTTTCAAAGAACCAGCTCCTGGTTTCATTGGTTGGTTTCTGTTAAAAGATCAGCTGATAGTCTTGTGGGGTTTCCCTTGCATGTAACTTTTCTTTTTCTTGCTGCTTTTATTTATTTATTTTTTAAACAATTTACTTATTTTAGAGAGAGAGAGAATGAGTGGGAGGGGGAGAGAGAAACCGTGAGCGGGACGGGCAGAGGGAAAGGGAGAGGGAAACTCAAGCAGACTCCACACTGAGCGTGGATCCTGATGCAGGGCTCTATCTCATGACCCTGAGATCATGACCTGAGCTGAAACCAGTGTTGGATGCTCAACCACCTATGCCACCCAGGCGCCCCTTCTTGCTGCTTTTAAAATTCTCTTTATCACTAGTTTTTGCCATTTTAATTATTACATATCTTGGTGTTGACCTCCTTGGGTTGATTTGGTAGGGAACTCACTGTGACTCCTAGATCTGGATTTCTCTTTCCTTCCCCAGGTTAGGTAAGTTTTCAGGTATTATTTCTTCAAGTAAATTTTTTGCCCCCCTTTTCTTCTCCTTCTGGGATCCCTACTAATGTGAATGTTATTACACTTCATGGTATTGCTGCATTCCCTAAGTCACTTTTCATGTTTTATTTTTTTCTCTCTCTCCTGTTCAGCTTGATTGCTTTCCATTTTTCTATCTTCCAGGTCACTGATCTGTTCTTCTGCTTCCTCTAGTCTACTATTTATTCCATCTAGTATATTTTTAATTTCAGTTACTGAGTTCTTCATCTCTGATTGGTTCTTTTTTATATTTTCAGTCTCTTTGTTGAGGGTCTCACCGAGGTCCTCCACTCTTTTCTTAAGTCCAGTAAGTATCTTTATGACCATTACTTTAAATTCTCTATCAGGCATATATATTATTTATCTCTGGTTTGTTTAGCTCTCTTGGTGTAATTTTTTGTCCTTTTCTTTCATTTAGGACGTATTCCTCTGTCTCCTCATTTTGTCAAACTCTCTGTGCCTGTTTTTATGTTTTAGGAAACTCAGCTGTGTCTCCTGTTCTTGAAAGTAGTGGCTTCATGAGGAAGAGGTCCTATAGTGCCGTGCAGTGCAATGCCTCCTGTTCACTAGAGCCTGACTCTTCAGGGGTGTCTTGTGTGTGTGTTGCATGCACCATACTATTGTGGTTCACCTGTGTTTGCCTGCAGTCCAGTTATATGCAGTGGCTCTCTTGGACTGTTGTAGGGAGGGTTTGGTTCCTGGGTTCATAGTGGGCCAATCTTGGGCTGCCCTGGGCTTGTGTTGAGTCAGACAAAGTGTTTGCTGCAGAGGCAGTAGGACTGAATTACAGGGTGCTTTTCCTCTGTTGTGCCCTGAGGAGATTTTGTTGGTGGGTGGGGCCAGCAGTCAGACCAGATGTCCGCTGCCAGCCCACTGCTGGGGCTGCAGTTGGACTGGGGTATGTGGTCATCTTCCTTTCTCCATGGGGCAGGAGTCACGCTGGAGTGTAGCAGACCCTGTTGGAGCTGCTGTCACCCTGCCAGGCTTGTGGCATCTCTTTGGATGGGCTGTGGCCAAGGGCATATTGGATAGGGTCCATCCTCAGGAGAAGGTAGGGATGGGGGCGCATGGTGTTAGCAAGGTCTGTGCGCAGGTCTGCTGTAGGAGAGGACATGGAGCCAAGCCCTGGCTGGATGGAGCATGTCTGCAGGAGAAGGAGGAGGTGGGGTGTGCTGTTAGCAAGTCAGGTAGTACTTGTTGGCTCTCTGCTGGTTCCCACAGGTTACTGTGCATCTAGACTGGAGGGCGGGGAAGGGAAATGACACTTGCCAGCTCCTTTGTTCCTGGAGAAGTCTCTCAAAGATTCCTGCCCCTCTAGCATATGCTCTGAGCCTAGGAAACTAATCTCCCTCCTGTATATTCCAAGTGTTTTTCAAACTGTTGCTTCTATGCTGTATCCCTGTGGACTGTTGTGCTGTCTCTTTAAGGGTGGGGACTGCGTTTTCTCTCACCCTCCTAGCTCTCCTAGAGCTGAGCCCACTGATTTTTCAAGTTCTAGGTGGTAAGCCTTGCTGATTGTAAGAACTTGAAAGATTATGCCTCTCTGGTTTTCAAAGCCAAATGTTTTGGGGAATCATCTTCACTGTGTGGGTTTCCCTTACTTGGGGTTTCTTGTGTGAGGGCGTGTTTCTCTCCCCTCTCTGTGCCGCATTGTCCCTCCCTCCTGCAGTCAGTCCCATGGTCCACTTAGTTCCCAACAGCATCTCCACCCCTCCTCCCTCTGCAGTGTGTGTGGCCTTTACATTTAGCTGTGGAGAGTCTGTTCTGCTAGTCTTCTGGTCATTTTCAGGGTTATTTACACTGATGTGAGTGTTACCTAGTTGTATCAGTGGGAGGAGGTGAGCTTAGGCTCCTCCTACTCTGCCATCTTCCCAGGAAGTCCAAAGCAGTTTTTTTTTTAAGTGTCATGATAAACTCAGGGAATTTTATGTATTTGATTTGTTTAATCATTTTTCTTTTTTAGCACAAATTGCCCCATACTGGCCAACCTGAAGCTTTCCCTTTAGGGAATTTTGATGTGACTCATTGTTTCTGACAGTGTCTTTGTATCCTGGCCTGACAAGATATCCTCTTTAATGCTCGCGCTCTGTTTAATCACAAACTGTTTTGAACAATTCTATATATCAGTGCCTTAATTAGTTCTTCCACCAATGAGCAATATATTGATTTTTTGTCTTGGTGGAGGGGAGACTGCTTACCAACTTGAAATACAGAGTTTCAGTAATAAATCTGCAGAAATAAGTTAGAAATTTATGTGAGTTCTCAGGGCGCCTGGGTGGCACAGCGGTTAAGCGTCTGCCTTCGGTTCAGGGCGTGATCCCGGCGTTATGGGATCAAGCCCCACATCAGGCTCCTCCGCTGTGAGCCTGCTTCTTCCTCTCCCACTCCCCCTGCTGTGTTCCCTCTCTCGCTGGCTGTCTCTATCTCTGTCGAATAAATAAATAAAATCTTTAAAAAAAAAAAGAAATTTATGTGAGTTCTCATTTGTAAGGGGCACTAGTCATGTCAGTGGACATACGTATAATACTTATTATATGATTTTTGATCATGTCTTAAGCATCGTATTCTCTGTTGATCATCAAGAATATAAATAAGTCTATAACTAGTGTATAACCGTGCCATATATGAAAAAAAATTATGCTAGCGTCGAGGAATAGAACTGATTTGAACAATGTGGAGCAATGTAACTATATTAAAAGATGAAAGTTGGAATAATAAGTATTTAAAAATTTTAACAATATCAGCAACCTATAATAGTTGGAATATGGTCCTGTAAAAGTGTTTAAATTTTAAGAATTTATTAGTTATTATTTTAGGTTGAGGGATTGGTTGGTTGTAGGACTTCGAAAGCAGTTGGGAAAATGCCATGATAGCCTCAGAATGAAATTTCAGAGGCCCAAAGCAGAGAGCTCCATTTTAAATATTATGGGAAATATTTGTTACTTTTATTCTTGGGAAGCATGGGAGAAATTTAATGCCTGTGTTTATTCTTTTTTGGTCCAAATACAAAATGAATATGTTAGGAATTACTTAGAAATGTATGTTTAGTTTGATATTAAAAAAAATCACTTAAAAAACTTTTTTAAACTTAGTATTTTGAATTGAAGTATATTTGACACGCAATATTATATTAGTTTCAGGTGTACAACATAGTGAAAAGGAATCCGTTTTGCTATATTGATTTTTACTTTAATGGGAAAAGAGTTCATTAGGAATGTTCAAGTTCTTTGTGTACATTTTGTGATGCTCTTCTCTGGCCCAAGCTGAAACTAATAGCTGTGACGCATCTGCTTATCTGCTATCTCTGGGGTGGCGTCTGCTGCTGTCAGCAGCTCCCTTCTTATCTGGCTGCTGGTCCTGCTCAGTCAGTTGTACGGGAATGTCAGTTCCATTAATAACCCAAGGACCGGACAGGCAGATAGTGGAAAATGGGTGAAGAGAAAGAAATTGTATTTAACCTGGTGTTCTGAGTTGTCATTTTTCTAGACCCTAGCATAGCTGGGTAAAGGCAGTCTGAGGGCGTGACAGCAATCCACTTCTGACAGAATCTCACTTATGAGCCAGAGAAGCAACCCAACCAACACCCAGAGAAAAAAGAGTGAACGCAACTGAGAGAAAAGGTAAAGATTGGGGCTTGGAAAAGTCCAGGGAAGCAGTGCTAGGAAAAAATGGCATGACCCAAGTATTTGGATAGAAGCTCTGACAGCTTTGCTAAATAAATTTTATTTTTATTTTAAATATTATCATTCTTGGTGTTCCGTATGAACAAAATACCTTATTCTTTTAAAAAGGAATTTATGGAAGGATTGATTCCTCATAGAGGATTTTGGAGTTACGTACTGTTCCTTTTGGATCTGCATCGGTCAGTTGCCAGAGGGAAGAGAGCAGGGTTTGTTTTTCTTCATGCAGGTAGAATGACTCACCCACTGCAGTACTCTGTGTTTGGGTTATCTGCTGCTGTGTAACACATCACCCCAGAACTTCCTGGCTTCAAGTGGAAGATATCTTGTTAATTCTCATGATTCCGTGGGTTGGCTGGGGCCAAGGGGGATGGCTCTTCTACTGGTGTCACCTGGAGTGTCTCATGCAGTTGCATTCGTGGGTTGGCCGTGGCTGGGCATCCGAAGTGGCTCCTTCACTCGTGTCTGGCACCTTGCTGTTCCTCCTGTGCTTCTTTCTCCAGCAGGGTGGCATGGAAGCTAAGGGTTCCAAGAGGGAGGGAGCCAAAGTTGCCAGTCTTTCTAAGGTCTGGGCTCAGAAGGCCCAGGTTTCTTTTGCTTCATTCTCTTGGTCAAAGCTGGGGACAAGGGCAGTCCCTAGCAGAGACTTCATCTCTTGGCTTGAGGAGCAGCATGAACATGCAGAGACAGGCACTGTTGTTGGCAACCATGTTTGGAAACGACCTACCTGCAGTCAGTATCCTTTGCTTCTCTTTTCCGTGTTCAGTTTTTCATTGTTTACATTAGAGAATTTGGAATTATTTTTACCCTCTGTCTTCAACACCTGACCACTGAGTGTCACTGAATTTTTTTTTCTATTTTCCTGTTTGGTTGGTTAGGTTGTTTCTTAGCATTGACTGATTTCTTTTTCTTAGCTCAAGACCGATATATATATGTATATTGACTCACAGAATTATTGGAGTAATCTAATTATTGAGCTGTGGTGGGGAAAGGACTCAGCCTCATTCTGTTAATACCTTCCTTCATAGGTGTAAGAAATTCCTACTAGGTTTTGGAGGCTAGAGTTGGACTAAATTACCAGGAACCCAACCCCATTCTAATACACAAATAATTTTTTTTCAGTTTTACATTGAGTTCCTTAGTAAATGAAATTAATTTTCAGCATAGACATCCCCTACACCGACTTCCTGTATTCCATAATGAAAGACTCTTGGTGTTGGCAAAGGCCATGCTTCACTCCATGTGCTTGGTAACCTAAGGTAAAGGGGGCTGATCTGCCTTTAGTATATTCTGGTGTTCCCAGCACTGACGGTGACCATGCAGGCTAATGAGAGTTTCCTCCCCGGGGTTTGTAAGGATTAAACGAATCAGCTGAGTGGGCCTGTCCCAGAGCAGAGTCAAGTGGAGAATGATGCTGAAGTTGTGTCCTTTAGGGCCACAGAACAGAGCCTTTGCTTAATTGTGATGTTTAGTTATAAAAATGAATTTACAAGTTTATGGAATAATTTGACTAGTTCTTCTAGGCTTTTGAAAATGCAAGCTACAGTTTGGCAAAGCAGTTTGTATAGATCTGTAATAAGTCGTGTTCTAATGAAGTCCTATGATTGGTTCCAAGCAATTTCTGATTTCCATTGAAAATTATTCAAAAGAGCAGAGAGAACATTTTTGAAATGAGGAAACATGACTGGGTAGAAGAGGAAAAAATCACTTCCTCCAACCATTGCTTGCTTATTTAAGTGTCCCCTCTCAGTGTCTAATGACAGTGAGTGCTGTGAGCGGTGACCTTGGGAGGAGTTGGAAGCTCCTGCAAATGTTGCAGCCTGGAGTCCCCTCAGACCCAGGCCATCAGTAGTTAAAAATCACCTCCCAGGTGAATGCAGTAAGCAGCCAAGGGGCTTTTGGGTCCAGTTTTATTGAGCTATAACTGACATACATCACCGTATACGTTGAAGGTGTGTAGTATCATGGTTTGACTTACGCATACTGGGAAATGATTACCACGATAAGTTTAGTTAACATCCATTATCTCATATAGGTACAATTAAGAAAAAGAAAAAGAGAAAGAAAATTTTTTGCTTGTGGTGAGAACTCTTAGGTTTTACTCTTAACAGCTTTCCTATATAGCACACAGCAGTGTTAGCTATGGTCAGCATGCTGTACGTTACATCCCTAGTACACACTTATCTTGTAGCTGCAAGTTTGTACCTTTTGACAGCCTTCCTCTCAATGCCTCCTCCCTCCCATCCCCTGCCTCTGGTAACTACAAGTTTGATCTCTTTTGCTAGGAGTTTGGGGTTTTGTTTGTTTGTTTTTTTAGTTTTTTGGATTTCACATATAAGCGAGATGATACAGTATTTGTCATTCCCTGTCTGACTTATTTCACGGAGCATAATGCCCTCAGGGTCCATCCATGCTGTTGAAAATGGCAGGATTTCTTCCTTTATATGGCTGAATAATACTCCCGTATATGTATGCATATCACACCTTCTTTATCCATTCATCCATTGATGGACACTTAAATTGTTTCCATGTCTTGGCTATTACAAATAATGAGGCAGTCAAGTTTGAGAAGCAGAGCCCTATTGGAGTCGTACTGCTCAAACTTGAATGTGCACACCAGTCTCTTAGGAACCTTGTTAAAACGAAGATTTTTAGTAAGTTTGGTGTGGAGCCTGAGATCCTGCATTTCTAATAAGCCCCCAGGTGAGGCTGATGCCCCTGGACCATGAACCATACTTTGAGTACTGAGAGTATAGAGCAGGAGTTGGCAAACTTTTCTTGTAAAAGACCAGATAGTAAATATTTTGGGCTTTGCAGGCCATGTCAAGTTCACTCTTGTAGCATCAATGCAGCCATAGACAATATGTGGACAAATGGATGTGGCTGTGTCTATAAAACTTTATTGACAAAACCAGGCAGCAGCCAGAAGTGGGCATACACGCCGTGGCTGGGCTACCTGGTCTAGAGCTCTCTTAGTCTCAAGTTTTTGACCAACACCCTGCTGCTTACCTCTCTTTTTGGGCCAGATCTTGAGTAAGAATTAAGTGGTTTTAGAAGAGGTTACTCATTTGCTTTGCTGAATGATGAATAATTGATGATGACATTTAGGCTGCTGTTTACAAACAGCCCACATGGTCCCTTGGCTGTGTCTCATTGCTTTTCCTTGAGTATAGGTGGCCTTTCTGATTTCCTTCCCTAGACTGCCTTTTCAGAGGTAGATCAAAATAGAGCTAAAATTTGTTCCAAAACGTGACCCGTGGGCTTCCAGAATAAATAACCAGGGCTGAACTGTGGAGGCGGAGCCACTGTGGTGGATTTGGGTTTCATCCCTTTATCTGTCTTCCACCACTTACCCCTGGAGTTTACTCTCAAGGGATAGAGGCTGGTACTGTGGCTTTCGGAGAGGCAGAGAGCAACAGAGGACCTGGACCCATGCTGTTCACATTGACATACATCATACTCAGAAGTCTGGCAATTCTGGCAGCAGAAAGTTACATATTGCTGATGATATATTCTTACAGACAGACAATGCAGGACCAAATTGTGGGTTTGGGGGACCCAAATTTGGAACCATGTACTCTGCTCAGAAGGCCCATGTTCCATCTCATGGACTTTTTGGGTAAGGTCCAAACGTTCCTGGTCTGTTGCTTATGGTACATTTTTTTCATTTCTATCCCCAAAGCTAGTTAGGGCTGAGCTTTAGGAAAGTGGGTTTTTGTTTTGTTTTGTTGTTTTAAGCTGAGCCCAATGTAGGGCTTGAATTTATGACCCTGAGATTGAGACTGAGCTGAGATCAAGAGTCGAACGCTTAACTGACTGAGCCACCCAGGTGCCCCGCTTTAGGAAAGTTTTGAATTTAATTGGTTCAAAAGTGAAACTGGCTTTGTCTTTATGATAGTGCTTAAATCCCTAAGGGAGAGATGTTACCCCTCTTTCAAAATGGGAGGACAAAGGCCCAAATTCTTTAGGCCAGGGATGCTCATGATAGACTCCATTTCTCAGGGTGGTTTTTGCCAGTGGATCTCCTCTGTGAGATTGATAACCTTCTTTCTGGGTCCCCATTCCCTGGAACCTTCCTTCTACTGGTGAAATCTCTTTTATCTCATAACCTTGACTGGTCTGAAAAATAGATCCTCTGATATTTCTAGACGAGGAAACACTTTCTTGCCTTTCCTTTTCTGTTTTAAACTCCCCTCTTGGCCAACTCTTGGTCTGCCAGAGGCTCTCAGTGAAAGTTTAGTTCCATTGGTGTCCAGAACCAAAAGCTCAGTGCTTTGATTTTTAGGGAGGGATGGAAACTTCTTAAAGGTATACTTAAACTCTGTCTATCTGCATCTTGTCATTCTTATAGCTGAAAGGATTATTTGTCTGGGCATGTTGACTATGGTTACTGGTGCAGAGGTGGTCTGTATATTACACATTATTCAGTTCATTTGGATTTATAAAAGTGAGTCATATTCATATAATAGAATATTATTTTTCATCTCTCAAAAGATGGTATATGTTGGGAAAACATGGGCTTTTTGAAGTCAGATTAAAGCTAAAAGAATCTGGGTTAAGAGGCTGGTTTTGGCCATTAAGTGTCTGCGGGACTTGGGGAAGTTAATTACCCTTTCTGAGCCTTAGCTCCCTGAGCTGTGACATGGAGTGATCTGTACCTACCTGGTGAAGTTGAGGTAAAATTTAGATCTGATGAAGAAATGAAGCATTTAACCCAGTACCTGGCCCATAGTAGGAGTTCAGAAAAGAGCATTACTTTTGTTATTATTAAAAATGTTATTTCTGTTGTTACTAATTCATTTTGGCTCCAAGATTTCCTCTTTTAGGGTGACCTTTTCACAAAGTTCTTCTCTTCCCGTCCCTTCCCATCCCATCCTCTACATTCTTCTAGTGTTTTTTTCTTCCTTCCTTCCCTCCCTTCTTTCTGTATTTTGTTCTCCATATATGATCAACTGTGAACTCCTTGAGGACAGGAATGCAATTTGTTAAACTCTGTATCTCAACTCCTGCTAGACACAACAACATGGACGAATTGCACAGATGCACTGTTGAGTGAAAGAAGCCAGACACCAGGAGTACACACTTTTTTTTAAGTTCAAGAACAGACAAAACTTATTTATGGAGATAGAGGTCAGAATAGTGGTTATCTTGGGGTAGAGGTGTTACTGGCTGGTAGGGCACCCAAAGGAGCTTTCTGCGTGCTTATAAATGTTTTAGATCTTGTCTTGGAGGTACTAACACAGGACTGTGTGTGCATTTAAAACTTTGTTTTTGATTTGTACACTTAATATGTGTGTACTTGTGTATGTCACAGCTCACTAAAAATTTAGAAAGGTGTTTTCCAGTCTACAGTACTTATTTGGCAATTGTTGGTCATTCCATAAAAGGTTGAATTTCAATGGATGTTATGATGAAGAAAGTGGTCAGTCTTAATTGCCTTAGGACTATGGCCAAATTTTAAGACAGTTTTAATATATATTTTCAAAAACGTGGATGTCATAATATATATTTCAAAAAAGTGGATGTCATAATTAGATTTTGCACTGTTTTTCATAGCACTGCTTGAATCTTCACCTGGCTGTTGCAGAAAATAGAGATAATAGGGATAGCAGGACTTGTTATTTGGGACCGTTTGTGCAGGTGGAACAGAAGAGGGTGAGGGATACAATCCCATCCGATTGGTGAAAAACCTCATTTTTTCGTTGAGTCTCTACTGCTTCCACCTCCCTCTTCTCTTTCCCTCCCCTTGTCCTTTCATCAATCCTACTTCGAAATGAAGTCCGCAACTCTAATAGATTCTACTGACAATTGTGCGGCAATTCTGCCAGATGGCATTTGAATCTCGGGTGTTCTTTGAAAAATGAAAAGACCAAACACACGCACAAATAAATGAAGGTTGAATTAATCTTTATAATTAAATGGAATATTACCCCGCTATGACTGATTTTAGCTTTCAAACTGGATTGCATGCTAATTTTTCAGTGAACTGTAATTGTATTAACGTGGCTTTTTAGATGCTTCAAAGTACTTAAAATAGATTTTGCCAAGTTACTGAGAGAAAAGTTATTAGAACTTTTAATCTAAACATCTCTGAGATCTTGGGGGGGGTATATGTGTATCCTGACTTGTAGTTGCAAAGCATTTTCCAGTTGTCGATTAATTGTTTGTCCCTATCATCCTGGGATTTAGGTGGCATTGGCCAGAAATTAGGTTGAGTCGCAAGTGCCTGAGGCACATTCAGAAGTTGTTGGGAAAGATCATGTTGTTTTCTTCGTAAAGTACTCCTGTTGGCATAATAGTGGTGACTACTAGTGAGATGCCTAAGGAATATTGGAGGAGTGGATGGATAATACAATGTCAGGGGTTCTCAGAAGTGAGTCTGGAAGCCTTGGTAGGTATCACAGTCTAGAGTATCTAGCATTCTGGCGCAGACTCGAGAATACCCTCCCACACTGCTTCTTAACCCAGGGTGATATTGTACCCCCAGGGAACATTTGTCAAGATCTGGAGACATTTTTGGTCATAACTGTGAAGTGGGGAGGGGGAGGGCTACTGGCATCTAGTAGGTTGAGACAAGGGGTGCTGCTAAACATCTCACAATGCGCAGGACAGAACCCCACAAATGAGAATAGTTTGGCCCAAGTGTCATTGGTGCCAAGGCTGAGAAACCCTGCCTTATGGTAGTGCGGATTCCTGGATTGCAGCCCAGAGACGTTGTGACTTAGTAGGTCTGAGGTGGGTCCATGAATTTGCATTTTTCACAAGCTGCCAGGTCCTGCTGCTGCAGCCACCAGTCCAGGGACAAAGCTTTGTGAGAAGCCCTGAACTAGAGGGCTACAGTGTCGAAGGGACGAGCCATCTGACTGGGTAGTGGCCCTACAGCATCCCTCTCTTGTAGAAAAACTACATGACAATTCACGTTGGCCACATGTAATAATTCTGCATAGTTATCTCATTTGATCTTTGCCCCCACATTATGAGGGAGGTGATTGAAAAGCTTTTTACGCTAGTGAAGAATTGCTTATGGAAATGGAAAGAAAGGACTACAATACCCCCTCAACTGAACTGTTGATGAGAGAGTGGGATATGTTTATTTAAGTTAATCTCCGATTTGCCTGCCATTTAAATAAGTAATTTAATAAGTGAAGGAGGATTAAATAGCTGATCAAATTTACCTGAGAAATGTTAGGTGTTAGGGACTAGATGTTGCTTGTGCATTTCTAAGTCCTTTGAATCTTGACATTTGAAAATGATTTTTAATAATTTCTTTGTATTTTTTCTTTGATTTTTCCATGGTATTAATTCCTGCTTCGGGTTAATATTTTTATGCTGGCTCTGTTTTAAAATTCAGATATTTACCTCAGCAAAAGATGAAACATTACAAGTTGAGTCACATGTTTATATCTTGATGAAATTGTCCAAAAGCTTCTGCTTTGTCCCTTATTTTCCCCTTGCTATCTTTACTATTAGTTTTGAAAAATCTGGGAACCTTTATCTTGAAGAGGTGTTGGCAAACTACTTCTGCAGAGAGCCAAATAGTAAATATTTTAGGCTTTGCAGGCCCCGTGGTGTCTTTTGTGGTTACTCAACTCTGCAGCTATAGCCTGACAGGGGACAGAGACAAGTAAACAAATAAGCTTGGCTGTTGTAGAGGAAAAGTTTTCCAGTCTTTTGAGGCTTTCGAGGTCCAGTCCTTGAAGGCCTGTACATTCAGCTGACAAAAGATAGGTTAGCAAGAAAAAAAAGACAAAGTTTATTCCCTTAAGTAAGTGGGAGCTTACAGAAAGTGTAGTTCAAAGTGTAGCTCAAACCCCGCTGAAAATTTAGGGCTTATATACCATCTGAACAAGGGGTGTGGGTTAGGGTCTCAAGGGACAGTGAATGGTAGGAAATGACTAAGAAATATATGGGGGAAACTAATGGAGAGTAAAGTTTGTTTTAGTAAGGTCTGTTTATACAGTTTATCGTTTCTGGTTATAAGAGTCATTCCCTCTGGTATAGGAAGCCTCCCTGGAAGGAGAGTTATGACAGTGAAATTCCTCTAGAAGGCTCTCCTTTTAGGCAAATAAGGGGGATGCAGAGAAAGCGTCTTCCTGCTTCAGATGATTCTCAAATGCCTTCAATTCAAAATAATTCTTAGGCCATGGTGGCATATTCTGGACCCCTTCACTGTGTTCCAGTAAAACTATTTACAAAAACAGGTGGTGGGCTGATTTTGGCCTGTGGGCTCTAGTTTGCTGACCTGATGTAGAGCCCTGTATGGGGGAGACAGAGAAAAATATCATTTATTTTGGCCCATATAAAAGCATAACTACAATATAAGACTGTGTCAGCTCTTGGGCTTTTATCATCTTGTCTATGTCTGGACAAATGGATTTAGCTAACTGAGGCTTAGGACCTTCATTTGAGAAGGTCTGGCAGCTATTCTATTTACAAAAAGTTTATGAGCAGTTTACTGTATGTGAGTGAAAGTACAGAAAGACATCGATTTTTAAAAAAATCATATGACCTGGTCACTCTCCTATCCAGTTTTGAAGGGAGTATATGAGACTTGCCTCTATTTTTAAGGTAATAATGCCCCTACCTACCCTGAGGGGGATATTGTTGTTTTATGGATTAATCATAGGATGGTTTTGGGTTCTTAACTCTGTTGCGATTCCCTGCTCCATTTATTTACTAAGAAAACCCGAATGTTGGTTTCTTTCTTTGACGCTGTTGGGTGTAGTGCTCATCCAAGTGATATGACACCGGGGAAACGTTTAGTGCCACTCGGCCCAAACTACAGCTTACCCGTGCCTGCATAGTTCCCTCTTCTTCAGACTGGAAAAACTGCCCACCTCCAAGATATGTGAGTTGGTGTTTTCAGGAAAGGAGGAGGGATGGATGGAGCTGGTTTGTGATTTGGAAAGCTTCCTAGAAAGTTGTCTGTGTTTGGCGAGAAATGGGGATTGTCTGCTATACGGGGGCATTGCTAAGGCAGGATTTCGGATACAAGAGCTGAAGTCTGAGCACTCCTGTCTTCCAGCTCTTGTAAAATCACTACCGCGACTTGCACTTACAAAGCCTTCTGATTCGTGGGGGTGCTTAACTCCTCCTCCACCCCAGCATGATGCAGGAGCCTCTGAACCACACCCAAAAGCAATTTGCAGAATTCAGGTTTTCCACGACTCCCAATAAATCAGTGCCATTCTTACTGAGAAGATAAAATTTGATTTTTCAGATAAATGCGTTGTTATTATTTGTGGGATCCAGATAGCCCCAGAGGATATTAAAGCCTGCTCCCCAGGGCTAATTTTCATCAATACCATCAGCTCTGCTTCGGATAATATCTCCAGCCAAGGCATCTACACTAGTCAATCATTTGTTTGGTATTATGAAAACTGCCATTGTTTTGAAGGATAGTGTAATTCATGTACAGTCCCCTGAACCTTCGGATATGCTTAAAGCTCAGAATTTTGATTGATGTTTAATAGTTATTACAGAACTCATCAGAGAAAATGAGGCCTCAGTGTGGTTAAGCCTGACTGAAGCTTTCAAAGCCATTGCAGGCTTATGAAAGTCGTGCTATAAATTGTTTGTAGAAGGGCAATTGATCATCAGTTTCCTTTTTTTCTTATGTTGGTTAAATTAATAGAAAAGAAAATAATATGCTAAGAGACTTAACTAGGTGGCGGAAACACAAAGCTGTTTAATTAAGTGATTAAAGCGATCCCTTTGATGTAATACATGCAAGACATTTGAGAATTTACCTGACTCTCCTAAACAGCCAAGTCGGTGGGAATTAAAACAAATGAGCTTTCCATCTTGCTTTCTGCCAATCAGCTTAATACTAAGTGGCTTTGGAAATTCAGGAGTAAAGCCGTCATCATAACCAGTCTTTAAATCACTTTGGTCATCTGTGTAAAAATTAGACACTGTTTCATTGTCACAGCCAAATAAAGCAGAATTATGTTTCGTTCTGTGCTTGCCGCCAGCACTATCAAGTTGTAGTGTACCTTGTGGAAAGTTCTGGGAAGGAGGGGTGACTTGAGTGTTTAAATCTCATTGTGTTTTTAAATTTCCGACATTCCCTGTTTTTCTGAGTTTATTTGTGGTAGTTATTCTCTCTCTCTCAGTGTAATAATCCTCACTTTATGAACTCTCTGTTGTCTCCATAGAATGAATTGTAAGCTTTTAGAGCTCTAGCCCTAACACTTCAAGGCAAGGAGTAAACTCCTAAGCAATTAAGATTTGTGGTATGTACATGTTGGTAATAGCAAAGAACAAAACAAAAACACAGAGTAGCTAAAAATGCATGCATATGTGCATACACGTTCACTCCCCTACGCCGTTCCACATGAATCAATTTGGCAAGCATTGTTGAGCGTTTACTGTGTACTATGCCCTATGCCACCAGTTGAGGCAATTCAATGAACAATCTACTCTCACTGAATTATCTGTATCAACGCAGCAAACTATGGCTCTTGGGCTGTATTTGACATGCTGCTTATTTTTGTATGGCCCACAGCTAAGAGTGGATTTAACATTTTTAAATGGTTTAAAGAAATCAAAAGAAGAATGTATCATGATACATAAAAGTTATATGGGATTCAGATTTTAGTGTCTGTAAGTAGAGTTTTATTGGAACACAGACATAGCCATTCATGTATGTGTTACCTACAGCTCCTTTCCTCGGTACAGCAGCAGAGTTGAGTAGTTGGATTAAAGACCATATGGCTGGCAAAACTGAGAATATTTACTAAGTGGTCATTTACAGAAAAAGTTTGCTCACCCTTGATCTGGGTGATTCAACTTTTCCTTTCCGAGTTCCTTTATTATTCCAGTACTTCTTTCAGCTCTCTCTCATTGTATTTGTATTAGAACTAAATTTTTAAAAAAATTTATTATTTATTAGAGAGAGAGAGAAATAGAGGGAGAGAGAGAGAGAGAATGAGCAGGGGGGAGGAACAAGGGGAGAGGGAAAAGCAGGTCCCCTGCTGAGCAGGGAGCCCAATGTGGGGCTTGATCCCAGGACCCCGGGATCATGACCCAAGCCGAAGGCAGGTGCTTAACCGACTGAGCCAACCCAGGTGCTCCCCAAATCTGTCCTTTTTAAAAAATAGATTCCTGGAAGTGGACCAGGGAATTTGTTATATGCCACTGGCCAGAATCTCCTTCAGTAGCCAGTCCTAGCTGGAAAGGAAGCTGGGTGATGCAGCTATTTTCCGTTTGCTCCATTGTCACCCTGAGCAGAATTGGGGTCTGATACTAAGAGAAGGAAAGGAGAATAGATATTGGGGAGACAATAGGCAGTATTTGCTTCAGAGTAGTAAGTGCTTTGCCCAAGGTCACAGAGGTAGTGTTGATCAACAGTGGCTTGAGCCTCTTCCCTTGAGGAAGGAGGTTTGGTTGTGATGTGCAGTCCGTTTCCACAAGTTTGTGGGAATAAGGGATGGAGATGCGTGCAGTGGTTACGGAAATCTCTGGAGTTTTTGATCAGCCACAAGCAGCCTAGGATATATTGCTTGCAGAATATGATACGCAGTCCCTTTTCTGTTTATAGCATTCTTCTCTCAGTATTTGCCCTGGGACTTGCCTTTCCTTCTTGTCCATGTAACCAACCCAGGGGGTAATTAATTGCAGACCTCTCTCACCAACACTTTAGCCCTTCAACAAGCCATCAGACTGTTGGTGCTTCACTCATCTCATTCATGAAAAGTTAAAAAGTGATGTAATCACTCTTTGCCTTCAAGGGTGTATCAGAGTTCCTGCAGGAAAGTGAATGCCCATCTAAGTATATCAAGCAGGAAGCTGTTTAATACAGGGAATTGGGGGCTTATGCAATCACTGGGAGGGCTGGTGAGTGAAGGGCCCAATCTCCCAGTGCAGTGCTGCCCGCACACAGAAGGGGTCTCCTCAGGAGACTGCCTGAAAGCTTCCGGCAGAGTCCTCTGTCTGCTGTCTGCACATGCCTCTGTGTCTGCCCATAGCTGCCAATGCAAGTGAAGAAATGGTGTCTCCTCTTCTACCTTTCCAGTCTCCTATGAGTGCTTCTCACTGGCAGATGCTGACCTGGAGCCATGCCCCATGGGATTTCTGGAGGTGGAATTCTGAAGCTTCTCAGGGAAGAATCTAGAATGGTGTGGGGTGGGATAATGTGGAACTGACAACGGACTGTCTGACAGAAGGACATTTGAGTTTGAACGGGGGCATACATCTTCCCCCCATACATATGGGGAAGAAGAGCACTGTGTCCAGATGTTGGCCATGTTGCTACTAGTATTATTACCTTATTCTATCTATGTGTCCTTGGGAGATGAATTTAGGGATCCTTTGTATCTCTCTGCTGGCTCTGTTCAGGTCATGGTATTGCTAAATAAATAATAAAGAGGATTCAGTGACCCGCATGTACAGTGTAAAAGGTAATACATTCTGCAAAGCACCATCGTGCAGTGGGGGTCCCAGAGTATGAGGTTTGAAAAACAATGCATAATTCATCAGCGTGCTCCAGAAAGAGCAGTGTTCAGAAAACAATTGTGGATGACTCAGCTTATATATTTCTTCATTTTGGGGGTAACTATCTGGAGCTCTTTATTTGCTCTATGTTATACGTATGACTTGTGGTGAGCTCATTAGATACACTGAGAAATTAAGTACAATGAGGGAAATGATACAATGGTCTTGAAATAAGGTAACTTATAGACATATGAGGTATTGTTTGGTATTGGGGAAGAGTCATAACTGCTAGTTACCTGCTATCTAGGTCACATCAGGCTTTCAGGGTAACTCACAGGGTTTTGAAGGCAGAATTTGATCTGTGCTATATTTGAGTCTGGAACAGCAAAACCCATTATGACTGTGTCCTGTGGCACTTGTAAAATCCTCTCTGAGTCTTGAGTTTCAGGTTTCTGCTGATATTTAATATTTGAATTATCTCAAGAAGATAAGGAAAACATACTATTTTATTCCATTTATTTGTTTGGTGACGAAAATCGAAAGGGACTGAAGGAAAGAACTCATTACCTAGAGCAGTGTGCAGAGGTCCCTGGTTTTGCTGTGTTGGAATAAAACCAACGTGGTTGGGGCTGCCTGGTGTCTTCTGTTGGGTCTTCTGGAGGCAAAGCTGGAGGTAAAGATGCCTGTGCAAGGGGTTTAGGGTTTATTCAGCAAGGGTCCCAAGAGAGAGAAGCAAGGGCTGGGGGCGGCCAGCCAGGGGAAGGTAAGAGACTGGCAAGGGTGTGACTTCAGGGGAAGTCTCAGACAGCCTGATCATTCAGGGGACCTCTGGAGTACAAATTATTCTGCACAATTTGTCCTTAATGGAGGCAAAGGAGCAGAGAGGACTCCCGCTAAAGTCGGTCATTGGCTGAAGGCTGCTGGGGTGGGTGGGGGTGGGGATGGGATCTGAAGGCAGATAAACTCTCAGGAACTGTTTCTTGCTGGCTGGGGGCTCCGGTAGCCCTAGGGCAGACCTTCGAAGAGTCTGAAGTGCTAGCCATTAGAAAATAAAAAGAACATTAGATGCTGGGGAAGGCTGTACCGAAGCAATAAAAGGGATCCCAGGGGGATCTGGGCAGACCCTCCCTACCGTGTACTTACTCTTTGAGTAAGCCACCCTTTTGTTTTTATGAAACCCAGAATCTGGGGAGAGGAAAGACACATTTTCACATGGAACTGTAAAGTTTCTCCAGAGCGAGAGTTGGCAAACCTTTTCTGTAAAGGGCCGGGTAGTAAATGTTTGAGGTTTTGTGGGCCACAGGGTTTCTGTTCCAGCTACTCAACTCTCCCCTTGTGGTACAAAAGCAGCCACAGATTACACGTTAAATGGGTGGTCTTGACTGTGTTCCAATACAAGTTTATAGAGCCGGAGGTGGGGTGGGGAAGAGAGGGGACGATAGATTTGGCCCAGGGGCCATAGTTGGTGAGTCCCTGCTGTGCAAGCTCCTCGTATGTGCCTAAGGTGATTTTTTTCCTTCATCCATCCCTTTATGCTACAGAACACAGGGAGTCAGTAGTCTGTCTATCAAAAGAATATAACGTCATGGCACATCTTAAGTTAGCCTGGACCCCCTACTTCCAATCTTTCTGGCATTCTAGCCGTCATTCTCAGTGTTGCGTGGTAATCTTGCTGAAGGGTGACTTATTTCATTTTACTCCTGCGAAAAACATTTCGTTCTATCTGTCAAAGAAAATATGGACTCTTCGCATGGCATTCAGGAATCCCTATGAACTGGCCCAAACCAGTTTTCCTATGTATGTCTACTGCTTTCCCCTCCTAGCGCTTTCTAGCCCAGCTACAGCAAGCTGCTGCCCATCTCTGTGCGATGACCTTCCTTTCCAGCTCCCTGTCTTTGTCCTTATGCTCTCCTCCAATGTCCTTCCTCTCACCTCTGCATTTTGAAATCCCACCCATTCTCGAAAACAGTTTGGTCCTCTTTGTTAAGCATTTTCCTCATGAGGAATTAGTCTCTGCTCTGGAATTTGATGACAGAATTGTCTTTCTTTTGAAACCTTTGTTTTATTTATTTTTACTATGTATTTGTTTGTACATTCACTATTATTGTTAGTATATTGAGGGCAGGGACTTAATTAATTTTTTTTTCTTTTGCATTTCACAGTGGGTTGCGTTTACTAGACACTCAGTAAAGAGAGTTTTCAGATGAACATTGTGTCCTACATTGTGTGATTATTAATGATTTAAGTGCTGAAACTCTGACCTCATTTTTCTCTTTCCTTTTTTATAGGCAAGAGCTGTTTTGGCAAAAGTTGGCTATCCTGAGTTTATAATGAATGATACTTATGTTAATGAAGACCTCAAGGCAGTAAGTGCAAAATATACTGTATTTTTGTTTTTTGGCAACTTTTACTGGCCTCATGCCTTTCAACTAACCCAAGTCCAAGCACTTAAACCGGGTAGTGCCAGAAAGCACCAACTTTTGATTCATCCCTTGGCTAGATATGAGCCTCAGTGTGCCAGGTGTATCACAAGATTTAGAGCAGATTCAAAATAAAGGAAGTGTCAGAAAGATTGCATAGCTGAGTGGGTACCATAAAGCACATGGACCTGGATTCAGTCTGGTTTGATCATAAAGGAAAGAATTAAGCAAACTGAGTATTTTACAATTAGTGGGCATGTTCTAGTGTAAAACACATGATGTTTGTTGTTAAACATTCTTTATGTGCTTCATTCATACTAAATGACTAATAATAAATCTGCCTGCTGGGAGTTAACTTCATTAACCTTTATGAGTGTTTTGGCAGATTAAGTGCATATACATATGACTCTATAATTTATTGTGAGTTGGACTGTATATTTGCAGAAACTTACTGATGGAGGAATAGTAATAATTCTTTTGTGTTCTGATATTTTGGGACATATATTTTCCAGTAGATACATTCATTACAGGCCTTTCTAATCACAACCACTGTTACTTCCTTTCCTACAAATAGTTCTGATAAAGAACTTTTCTTCTTCACAAAACCCCCCTGTTTTTACCATTCACTACTTTTTCTTGAAAGGGTAGTTTTTTAGAGTTTAATAAGTAAGGTTCTGAGATGTAGGTCTTTCCTGAAATTGTGGTTTGACAAGTCACATATCTAAAAGTAGTCCTAGATTTGCAGATGAACATCAGAATTTTATAAGATTATTTAAAAGTGAGAGAAAGCTTTCATTATAAAGTTTCTCCACTGGTCTGAGATATGGCCTTCCAAAGGATTGCTCCAGCTGCTCTGCAGGAGAGTAATATGCTTCAACCCATCTTATACATTGTTTTGATGCTGAAAAATCTCAGTATTATTATGATAATTAAAAATACTGACACACTTGACACATATGTATATTGTATTGTAACCTCCACAGTAATCCTGTGAAGTAGATGGCGTTTATACCCATTGTGCAGAAAAGGACGTAGAGACTGAAAGACGTTAAGTGATTTCCTCAGTGTCCTACATAGTGTCAGAGCCAGGACTGAAATCTGGGCCCAGAAAGCTCTGCCTTTAATTAGAGCAGCGGTTCTGCAAGGTCCTCCTCAGGCACCTGCCCCGGAGGAAGAGTAGTGGGTTTGAAGAATTGGTGGGACCTGCTTTCCCAGAGCTGGTTGGGAGAGGAGAAGAAAAGAGGGGAGGCCATATTGTCAAGTGGTTAAGAGCACAGGCCTTGGAGTGCTTCTGCCTTTTCCACTTACTATTTGTTTGATATTGTGCAGGTTCAGTTAGCTTCCCTTTGGTTGTTGGGTATTGGTTTACAAGCTCCTCAGGAGCTTCCTGAAGGTAATCTGAAACCAGCCCCTGTGCTTAGAGGGCTGGGAGAGACTGAAGAAAGAGGCACTCCAGGTTGGTAGGTGGTAGGTTTCATAAGCCAAGGGAGCTTACATACAAGGGCGGCAAGACGAGTGGATCCCCGCACCTGCCCGCCAGATTTTAAAAGTTTATATAGAGGCCATAACTAGGTTCAGTCATGTATACTGTGCAGCTGTTCCCCACACCACATCCCTATCTCAAGGCTGTGTCCTCGGAGCAGCCCCTGGGAGTGGGAAAGGCAAGCAGAACCCACATTCCTGGGAATAAGGGGTGGGGAGCTTCTGACGGCCCAGGTCCAGCTCACAGGTCAAGTTGTAGTCAAGTCTTCGATGGCCTTCTCCAACACTCAGTACTGGAAATAATAATAACCAAGTCTTGGTATTGTTGGGAGGATTAAATGAGAGTATATAAATGTGAAAGCCCCTAACATCGTGTTCTGGCCCGTAAGTAGGTTCCTTGTAAGTGATAGCTGTTACTTTGTGGATCAGTGGGAGAACGATTGCTGCTGAGAAGAGCATCACTGGGGCACAAAATGCCTTAGAAGGAGAGCCTGGATGAGATTGGCAATTATTCCAAGTCAAGGATGCGGATGGGAAGGTGTGAGAGGCATTTTGGTGTAGTGGTTATGAACACGGACCCTGGAAACAAGGTGCCTGGAGTTAAATCCCTAGTCTGCCGCTTACTAGCCGTGTGACCTTGGGTAGATTATATAGCCTCTCTGTGCCTCAGATTCCTCGTATTAGAATGGAGTTGAGAGTAATAACCCCTCCCTTATAGGGCTGCTGTGAAGGTCAGATAAGGTAACATATTTAGCATATTGAAAACTGACCCAGGCACACAGTAAGCACAATCTAAGTGTTAGTTATGACATCTTCAATTTGTACATAAGAGATTATTTTGGTGTGGAAAAGTCATTATAAATTGACCCGTGCAGGATCCAGGTGCCTCAAATTGATTTAAGAGGCTATACGGGTGGAGCAGCCTCAAGCGTTAATCAAGTAAGATAGCACTCAGGGCTTGCTCACAGTATTCAGTTGATCAGGTTTTGTTGGCAGTCTGCTCTTCTCTAAAGCGAGTGCCCAAAAATGAGTACTCGCTGAATGCAGTATCTTTTGTGAAAAGTAACCAGATGCCAGACAGGCTGCAGTATTAGGTGGGTTTCCTTGTTTCTCCAGGGTCTGAACTGAAGCCTTTACACACCAAGATTTTTAAGCACTTTTGTCAAGAAACAGCTTTTGACTCACAGCCAGAGTAGACGCAGTTGCACCCAAGACTTTCTAACAGTTTAAAAAAGCAGATGGTGAAAAAACATCCAAATACTGAGTTAAAATACATTTGTGTTCAGAAATGGATAGAAGAAAGGAATAAAACCCAACCTGAATATAGGTAAAGGATGCTTGACGTGATAGACAGTAATAGCGTCGCCAAGGTGAATAGCAGTGGGACTGAAGTATTACTGGTGTACAATAAGGCTGTGTTTTCAGTTTTGAGAAACACGTAGATAAGGACTACTATAGGGTTTGTGAGAAATTTCTGGTAATACAAGCTCTGAGCGTGACAGGCTGTTAGAAATGAAAAACAGTTTATTTGACGCAAGCGAAGATATGCTTCATCCGGCAGAAAGGCGAAAGGAAAGAGGATAGAGATTAGGTAACGGATCAGATGAAGGTCAAGGAGAAAGGCTGAAGACTGAAGTTGGGCTCATGTGGAGATAAGAGCAAATGGAAAAGAACTTCGAGGCAAATGTAAAGAATTAGAGAAAAAAATTTTCCGCCTCTGAGATTGACAAGGTAAACCGAGATACCCAGCCAAGTATTTCTGAACAACAATCTTAACTTTGAAAAGAGCAGGAAGAGAGGAGATGCCCTTTGTGGGAACCCCTGGTAGCATGTGGGGAGAATCTACTGGTTAGCTTTAAACACATAGGCGTCAGTCCATTTTCAAATTAGCCTTACAAAGTGTTCCTTCATTGATCCTTCATGAAAATAGACTCAAGAGTGAGTTGATGCCAGTTGTGGAAATGTTGTTGTATTAGTTAGGAAAGCCAGAACCACACTAGGTATTTCAAAGAGAGGAGATTTAATAGGAAGAGGGGCTGAAGATCCTTCCAGCATCATTGTCAAAAGAAAGAGGAGAGAGAATAAAAGAGAACAAACAGCATCCTTTCCTTTTCTGCCACCTGCTGATTTCACCCAGTGCCTCCTGCTGGCAGGAAGCCAACTGGCACTTGGCCCTGGGAAATAAAGTTTTTGGATTCCCTGCCCCATCGTTCTAGAACAGAGTAAAGTGGGTGGGCATGTAGCTGAGAGACAGTAGGTAAGTAATTGGCCCCACTAGGTATTTCACTCATTCTTGTGGAAGCCAGTGGAGAATGGTAAGGGCTAAAGTCAGAGTCCCAGCTGGCCTCTATTTACTTAGAAGAATTGGATCTGGGTACTTTTTCAGAGAATATCAGTGTTTCTGGTGAGTAAACATATCAATATACACATAGAGATATACATGTGTGAACCTGCATAATATTCTCTGGGGTGGGTCTTGGTCTGCTCTAGCTAGTGGAGTGTGTGTGTGTGTGTGTGTGTGTGTGTGTGTCGGTGACGAAGAGTGCTACTGCCACTGTGCAGGAATGAGGTGATATTTAGGTGACATGCTCCAGAAAAACAGGTTGCTGAAATATTGAAGTAATTCTGTACAATAGGTAAAGAAACAAAATAAAACATTGTCCTAAGTTCGACCAAGTTATCTCTGGCCACCATGGCCCAGAAGAGCCAAGAGTGGGCACTGGAGGGGAGTGCCCTGGTGCCTACCAGCCTTCTAGCCTGTCTTCCGTAACTCCCACATGCTGGCCTCCATCTCGAGTGTTCCCTTCGCAAGAGCAGACCGAGTCGTCCCCTGTCCCCCAGTGGTGGCTACAGGGCATCTGATTCCTTGGTGGTGTGCTAGCTGGCACTCCTCAGAGTCGCCGTTAGGTGGCTGCTTGGGGGAACTGCATCATCCACAGTGTACCATATATGTAAGTTGTTAAACAGTTTGAACATTGTCTCTATGTAGGTATGTATATATGTACACACACAGAACACTTATGGACAAAGCTGTCTAAATGCAGCAGTTCTGCATATTACTTTGCTATAAATAAGGGAAAACATAAGTATAAAATCTGAATTCCATTAAGTTTTTAGAAAATTCTGTGAGTGCCTAACATAAAATCTTTCCTACATATACTCAGATATATCTCTGAGTATCTTTAAATGGATTTAACTTAAAAAAGTGTTCTAGAATCTCTTTGTCCTATTGGCTCACGTATTGTCTTATCAACATGTACTTATCCTATAGAGAAGCCGAAAGCATTTCCTTGTTCTGCCCTTACTACATGTTCCTCACCTTTGAGGGGTGGTAACAGCTTTATCCCTTTATACCTTCAGTCTGTGACACTTGATGCTTGGTATCCTGGATAAGATTTCCAGGAAGAGAAATTCACATTCCCCTGAATTTTAGGATCTGGACGGCTATTCCTAGGAAATGACATGAGAGCCCCAGTGAGTTTCCCAAAGATCACCAAATTGAAAAGTCAGGAGATGTAAGTGTTTGGAAGTCATTATCAACTTGACCTACATTTTCACCAGTAATAGATAGCACAAGAGGCTTTCGAGCCAATTATTGTCCCTTGCAGAGTTTAAACATTTTTTTTTGAAGATTACAGGTGGTTTTCAAATATTCATGTGCATTTGTTCTTGTTGCTATCTCCACAAGTGGAACTTTCCCAATGGTAGCTGGGTTTCATAGTTGTTTTTCTTCCGTTCAAAGGCCTGTTGAAATATTTGCACTTATCAAAGTACTATCACATGGTGGAAAATTTGGGCAAGAGAGGAAAGGCATGAAAAAGCACCCATGATATTGGTACTGGAACATAATAATACATACTTCTGTTTCACCATGTTATCTTGTCTTTCTATTTTTGTATTGCTGAAATTGACGCTTATGCATAATTTTGTATATTGACCTTTACCATTAACCCGTTGTTTTGGCCTTGTCTTCCCTAGCCTAATTAGCATTATTTTAATAGCTATATGATGTTAAGTAAACTACTATCATTTATTTAATCACTGCTTCTCTTCCCACCCTTAATTCTTACCTTCACCTCCTCTCCCTGTACTGTTTCTGTCCAGTCACCGTTTTTTTTTATTAGGACCAGTGAAGGGAACATCGAAGTTAGGAGCCTCATGATTTGAACTGTATGGCTTTGCCAAGTTCCATAATCTCTTCACCTCTTTTCCCCATCTATCATTTGGGAATATACAGGGGCTGGTCCTTCCCTACCCCCAAACACTTAACTCATGTCACAGGAAAAAGTAAAATTTTATCCCCATGTTACCTATGATTTCCATTAAATAAATGGAATAGATCAATTAAATTAGGCTAAGAAATAGCAAATATTCTGTTTAATAATTAAAACAATCTTAAAATTGTCCTTCTAAATAAAGATAAGCTGTTGGCAAATTGTAGTTACTTGCCTCTGAGTTTTCCTCCCCATGGTTATTTTTATGGCAATGATAGGACCTTATTTATTTTAAAGTATTTTTTTTACTCGGGACTCTTCTTTTTAAGGAAATTTTTGGATGGCTTTCCATTTAATGTCTATAGAACAACCTGAATATCAAGGTTTTTTTTTTTTTCTCCAAATGGAACAGTTAAGTATCACAATTAGCAAACTCTTCGAAAAGTAACAACTGACTCCACTGATATTACCAAAAAGAAAAGTTAATATTTTTGAAGGGAATTCCTTTGAGAGAATTTCCCAGAAAGTGTTGTGAACCCAAGAGCGTATCTGAATTTTTCATCAGTTACACTCATATTCTGAAGGTTCTGTCAGAGCTGTCTTGGGAACAAAAGCTAAAAAAAGGCTAAGGGTTGAACAGCGGACACATCTTTTAACTGTATGACCCAGGAATGCATTAGGATGTTAGTTAAGGTTGCTTGTTAAAACAAGGAGCTTACTCTGTTTCTTCTGAGGTTGAGTATAAACGATTTTTAAATACAATTAATTGTAGGTTTTTATTTTGAAGCATCTCAAACATTGGAAAAGTATGTAAAGTTCTATTTCGAACACCTCTAGCTTTAACAAATATTAAACATTGCTGTATTAGCTTTATATAATGCATGTACACATTGGAAATGAATAAGATACATTGGAAATTCTTTTTGTAATCCGCCTTGACCTAATGTCCTTTCTTCCTGCTTACCTCCTTTCCTAGATATAAACACTATCTGAAATTCAGTGTTTATTATTTCCATGTATTTCTTTATGCTTTTGCTATATAGGTATGTATCCATTAGCAACATACAGTGTCATTTTACATTATTTATTTATTTTTTGGTTATTCTAGCTCCTTTATTATTTTTTTATAATAATATTTTTATTATGTTATTCACCATACAGTACATCCCTGGTTTTTGATGTAAAGTTCGATGATTCATTAGTTGCGTATAACTCCCAGTGCACCATGCAATACGTGCCCTCCTTACTACCCATCACCGGTCTATCCCATTCCCCCACCCCCCCTCCCCTCTGAAGCCCTCAGTTTGTTTCTCAGAGTCCGTAGTCTCTCATGCTTCATTCCCCCTTCTGATTACCCCCCTTTCTTTATCCCTTTCTTCTACCGATCTTCCTAGTTCTTATGTTCCATAGATGAGAGAAATCATATGATAATTGCATTTTACAGGATTTAAAACTTTAAATTCACTCATACATACAACGTGCCTTATTCACTTAGCATTGAGATTATTTCATGTTCATGCATACATACCATTCTTTTAATCTGCTCTATTATTTTCCATTATGGAACTATATCACAATTTATTTATCAGCCACCCCCCTCCCCTGGCAAGAGGCTTGAAGGAGGGACAACTTAAAAGTCATAGCTTTATAACTGGTTGGTCAGGTAGAACACCAAAGATGCCAGGAATTGCTACTTGCATTCCTGCCTTTAGTTATTTTGCTCCTTCCTTTATATTTTGGCCTGACTCCCCTAGAAAGATCAAGATGAATCATTAACAAAAGTTACTCCACAGACATAATGAGTATCCATCTGTATGTTAGGGAAGAGATAAACGTGAGCCAGACGTTGGCCAACAAATAGGTGATTGTCAAATCTGCAGCCATCAAGTTGTATGTGTGTATTCATATTTATAATGTAGTGCCTGTGGGTTTCACATGCACGTTTGCTCTATTTTAATTTTTGCTTCTTAAAGAGTATGGTTTAAATTTACAAAAAAATTACAGCTAGTAAGATTTTAATTACTCTTGGTTATTTGCTTATTCAAACATGTATTTTTTCTTATTTTATTTGCCACAGTAGTATATATTTTTAAAGATTTTTATTTATTATTTGAGAGAGAGATGGCATAGAGGGAGAGTGAGAGGGAGAAGCAGACTCCCCGCTGAGCAGGGAGCCCGATGTGGGACTTGATCCCAGGACCTGAGATCATGACCTGAGCCCAAGGCAGACACTTAACTGACTGAGCCACCCAGACACCCCAGTAGTATATGTTCAAACCAAAGAATTAGCCATCACTACATCCTATTGCTTTTACTGTTACACAGATATTATTTGCAAAATTTAAGTTAAGTACTGCTAGTTTTGTAGATAGAATGCCTAGAGAGTTCAAACCGTTTACCATTCTCCTAAAAAAAAGAAAAGGAACTCAGGAATTATTTATGTCTGTTTCCCTATTTCAATACACAAATTGTTGTGACGCATCAACTTTCTGTTTTTCTATGCAAGCTGTAATCTATGATTCGCCTCTGTAATTTCATTAATTTTTAGAGACCAGAGAATTTTTTGAGTGGTAATAGACAAATTCTGTTAATAATGATATGATTCTAGTGACTCCATTGTGCTTAGCGGGGAAATAAGTCTCTGAATCACTTTCATTGTTTTCCCTTCATGAACAAATGCTGATTACAGTAAATTGGATTTTAACATTTGACTAAATCATCATCTATAAGCTAAATGAGGTTTTAGTTGACTAAACTGAATGTTATTAGAAGAACCTATGT
>NW_024423319.1:106871850-106897213 GCF_017311325.1 Ursus maritimus | reverse complement strand
TGCTTGTTAAAACAAGGAGCTTACTCTGTTTCTTCTGAGGTTGAGTATAAACGATTTTTAAATACAATTAATTGTAGGTTTTTATTTTGAAGCATCTCAAACATTGGAAAAGTATGTAAAGTTCTATTTCGAACACCTCTAGCTTTAACAAATATTAAACATTGCTGTATTAGCTTTATATAATGCATGTACACATTGGAAATGAATAAGATAC
Organism: Ursus maritimus; assembly: GCF_017311325.1. NCBI lineage: Eukaryota > Metazoa > Chordata > Mammalia > Carnivora > Ursidae > Ursus > Ursus maritimus. Next base: position 106,896,999 of record NW_024423319.1, on the reverse strand, counting down.
ATTGGAAATTCTTTTTGTAATCCGCCTTGACCTAATGTCCTTTCTTCCTGCTTACCTCCTTTCCTAGATATAAACACTATCTGAAATTCAGTGTTTATTATTTCCATGTATTTCTTTATGCTTTTGCTATATAGGTATGTATCCATTAGCAACATACAGTGTCATTTTACATTATTTATTTATTTTTTGGTTATTCTAGCTCCTTTATTATTTTTTTATAATAATATTTTTATTATGTTATTCACCATACAGTACATCCCTGGTTTTTGATGTAAAGTTCGATGATTCATTAGTTGCGTATAACTCCCAGTGCACCATGCAATACGTGCCCTCCTTACTACCCATCACCGGTCTATCCCATTCCCCCACCCCCCTCCCCTCTGAAGCCCTCAGTTTGTTTCTCAGAGTCCGTAGTCTCTCATGCTTCATTCCCCCTTCTGATTACCCCCCTTTCTTTATCCCTTTCTTCTACCGATCTTCCTAGTTCTTATGTTCCATAGATGAGAGAAATCATATGATAATTGCATTTTACAGGATTTAAAACTTTAAATTCACTCATACATACAACGTGCCTTATTCACTTAGCATTGAGATTATTTCATGTTCATGCATACATACCATTCTTTTAATCTGCTCTATTATTTTCCATTATGGAACTATATCACAATTTATTTATCAGCCACCCCCCTCCCCTGGCAAGAGGCTTGAAGGAGGGACAACTTAAAAGTCATAGCTTTATAACTGGTTGGTCAGGTAGAACACCAAAGATGCCAGGAATTGCTACTTGCATTCCTGCCTTTAGTTATTTTGCTCCTTCCTTTATATTTTGGCCTGACTCCCCTAGAAAGATCAAGATGAATCATTAACAAAAGTTACTCCACAGACATAATGAGTATCCATCTGTATGTTAGGGAAGAGATAAACGTGAGCCAGACGTTGGCCAACAAATAGGTGATTGTCAAATCTGCAGCCATCAAGTTGTATGTGTGTATTCATATTTATAATGTAGTGCCTGTGGGTTTCACATGCACGTTTGCTCTATTTTAATTTTTGCTTCTTAAAGAGTATGGTTTAAATTTACAAAAAAATTACAGCTAGTAAGATTTTAATTACTCTTGGTTATTTGCTTATTCAAACATGTATTTTTTCTTATTTTATTTGCCACAGTAGTATATATTTTTAAAGATTTTTATTTATTATTTGAGAGAGAGATGGCATAGAGGGAGAGTGAGAGGGAGAAGCAGACTCCCCGCTGAGCAGGGAGCCCGATGTGGGACTTGATCCCAGGACCTGAGATCATGACCTGAGCCCAAGGCAGACACTTAACTGACTGAGCCACCCAGACACCCCAGTAGTATATGTTCAAACCAAAGAATTAGCCATCACTACATCCTATTGCTTTTACTGTTACACAGATATTATTTGCAAAATTTAAGTTAAGTACTGCTAGTTTTGTAGATAGAATGCCTAGAGAGTTCAAACCGTTTACCATTCTCCTAAAAAAAAGAAAAGGAACTCAGGAATTATTTATGTCTGTTTCCCTATTTCAATACACAAATTGTTGTGACGCATCAACTTTCTGTTTTTCTATGCAAGCTGTAATCTATGATTCGCCTCTGTAATTTCATTAATTTTTAGAGACCAGAGAATTTTTTGAGTGGTAATAGACAAATTCTGTTAATAATGATATGATTCTAGTGACTCCATTGTGCTTAGCGGGGAAATAAGTCTCTGAATCACTTTCATTGTTTTCCCTTCATGAACAAATGCTGATTACAGTAAATTGGATTTTAACATTTGACTAAATCATCATCTATAAGCTAAATGAGGTTTTAGTTGACTAAACTGAATGTTATTAGAAGAACCTATGTGACAAATAAATAAAGTACACATTTTAGAAAAGATCAAGGACGGGTGTGAGCCAAGAAATTTCAGACCTAAAAGGATATGTCCTATGAAGGTTGAAGTAGATTTTTCAATTACAAAGCAAATGAAATGCATCATAAATTACTACAGCGTCTCTTGTTTTTTTTTACCGTGATCCAGAAATAATCAGATCGATTTGGGAGCTTTTTCTTCTAAAAGAAAATCACGGAGATTAAATTTCATGGCTCTGCGAATACTGGGTTAACTGGTGACGGCTGAGAGGTGTCCCGAGGAGTGTAGCTTCTCCATCGGTTGCTCATTTGTGTGCTGAAGGGTTTTTTCAGAGCCCTCTTTTATCTGCACTTAGAACAATGATGGTTGTGGTTTGTTTTATTCAGATCAAGTTTTCAGAATCCGACTACTTTGGCAATGTCCTGCAAACCCGCAAGTACTTGGCACAGTCTGATTTCTTCTGGCTGCGAAAAGCGGTTCCAAAAACAGAGTGAGTAAAAAAAAAAAAAAAAAAAAAAGGGAAAGAAATAAATATGCTGGTGGGAAGTGAAGTCTCTTCAGGTCAAACTTGTTAATTCCCCTCTGGTCAGAGTAGCTGGCTGGCTGGTTACCTTGGTTCGGCAAAACCTGTGTTAGGTTTCGAAAACTCTTATTTCTGATATTATATGAATCACTTCTTCATTCGGATGATGGATGTCCCACTCCTAGCACCAAAACATTGCAAGAGGGCTTATTAGGATACAAACGTTCAAGTCATTTCTAGATGTAGTTATGAATATATGTATATAGAAAACAAGTTTCCCTAGAATTTCACACTCAGGTAGAAACTTTTGAAGATCACAAAAAAGAACAAATGCTTAAAAAATAAAGTATAGTTACAAATGTAGAAGTAATTGTATAATTCTGAAGTAACTAAAAGATTTTGTCAAAGTAATAAACGTCACATAGCTGATGGCTGTATTGTTTTTCTCCAGTAGCAGTTAGGATTTATTCTCCTTCTTCCCAGCTGCCTATAGGGACTGTCCCTCTAGGTGGGAAAGTTTCCCGAGGAAGTTTCTGGGCCAGGGCCAGCCATGATTTCCTTCCCTAGCAAAATGTGTATGATGATACCAATAGTGGCTAACAATTATTATGTTCACAGTGTGCTAGGAAGTGCTTTACCTGTTTTAGCTAATTTTATCCTCTCGTCATTTCTGTGAGGCGTAGGTACTATTAATAAATAGTACCATCTCCATTTAACAAATGAATAAGAGGCTTACAGTTGAGAAATCCTTCAGCTCAGGTTTAGATTACTTTTTAAAAAATTTGGTTACTTGACAATATACTTGACACAATGTTACGGTAAGGTTTAGATTAGTGTTTGTTCTGCCTGCTCGTACTTTTTTTTTTTTTTGACATGATTTTTTATTATATTATGTTAGTCACCATACAGTACATCCCCGGTTTCCAATGTAAGGCTCGATGATTCATTAGTTGTGTATAACACCCAGTGCACCATGCAATACGTGCCCTCCTTACTACCCATCACTGGTCTATCCCATTCCCCCACCCCCCTCCCCTCTGACTTCTGACACTGCTCTGCTGGGGCCCACTTCTCCACTGTTTTTCTTCCTGTTCTCCAGATTGGATAATTTCTATTGATCTGTCTTCAAATTCATTGATTGTTTCTTCTGCACTCTCAAATTTGCTTTTGACCCATGTAACAAATTTTTCATTTTGGTTATTGTAATTTGCAATTTTATAATTTCCATTTGGTTGTTTTTTAGTTTCTCTTTCTCTGTTGTGATTTCCTTTCTTGCCTGTCTTTCTTTTCTCTTCTTTTCTTTTCCTTTCCTTCTTTCTTTCCCTTTCCCTTCCCTCCCCTCCCTTCTTCCCTTCCTTCCTTCCTTCCTTCCTCTCTTCCACTTTCTATTTCCCTTTCTCTCTTCTCTTCTCTTCTCTCCTCTCCTCTCCTCTCCTCTCCTCTCCTCTCCTCTCTCTCCTCTCCTCTCTCTCCTCTCCTCTCTCTCCTCTCCTCTCTCTCCTCTCCTCTCTCTCCTCTCCTCTCCTCTCCTCTCCTCTCCTCTCCTCTCCTCTCCTCTCCTCTCCTCTCCTCTTCTCTTCTCTCTTTCTGTAGGCTCCGTGCCCAACATGGGGCTTGAACTCACAACCCTGAGATGAAGACCTGAGTTGAGATCAAGAGTCAGATGCTTAACTGACTGAGCCACCCAGGCACCCAGTGATTTTTTATTTGTTGAGTCATTGTCATCCTATTTACCATTAATTCTTGGACTATAGTTTAATTCTTTAGACTTACTTATAATGGCTGCTTTCAAGTCTTTGCTAAATCCAACATCTGGTCTTGCTCTGTCAGTTTTTATTGACTGTTTTTTTCCTAACACTTTTTTCTCTTTGCATAGCATAATTTTTTTGTTGTTGAAAATGACTTTTAGATAATACACTGTAGCAATTGTGGATTCTAATTTATTTTTCTGAGGCTTTTTAAAAAGTAACTTTCCTCGATTTAGACTGCAGAATCTATCTCCCCCATAGTATGCGGCCATGGATGTCTCTGCTCATTTTTAAAATTCTTATTTTTATTTATTTTTTAGCCTCTCTTGCTCGAGGTTGTCCCTTTGTTTGCATAGTTTAGTACTCAGCCAGGGATTGGGGCAGACCTTGTGCTCAAACACTTCGATTCTGTAGGGCTTCTGCTCTCTGTTGGTGGGCTGGGAGTACCTTTCTCCATCAGCGTTGGAATCTGCTTGCCACTGGGCTCTCTCGAGTCTCCTCTGTGTATGTGCCTAGTGTCCCAGTCAGCCAGAGATACAGAGAGAGCTCGTCTCACCCTTCTGTGACTCTTTCATTTCCAAGATCTCCCTTTTAAATCTCTGGCTTGTCTGTCTGTCTTCCCAGTGGGAACTGTAACTTCAGGCTCGCAGAGCTGTGAGTATTCCTCATTTGTTTTCAACTAAGGTTGCCACTTTTAGCTGACAGAGCTGTAGGTTTTCACCTCCATTCCTAATAGGGTCCACCCCCTATGGCAGCAAAGCTGCTGATTTCCCAGCTGGCCCTACCTATCTTTTTTTAAAAGATGTTATTTATTTATTTGACAGAGAGAGGTGGGGGTGGGGAGAGAGAGAGCACAAGCAGGGGGAGCAGCAGGCAGAGGGAGAGGGAGAAGCAGACTCCCCGCTGAGCAGGGAGCCCGAGGCAGGGCTCGATGCCAGGACACTGAGATCATGACCTGAGCCCAAGGCAGACACTTAACTGACTGAGCCACCCAGGCACCCCTGCCCTACCTATCCTGATAAAACTAAGTTCTCGCTGACCAAGCTGGGAAGGGTGGGAGCAGTCCCTGGCAAGAAGGCCACAGACTCCTGTTCTACTTCCTCCCAAGCTCTAGCAATTTTTCAAAATTAAACATTTTTCAATTTGTTCTTTGGCTTTGATGATCAATTTCCAGAGCCCTAAAGTAGTTGTTTGTTGATCATTTTGTCTAGTTTTATTGTTGATTTTTGTGGAAAGGATTTGCTGACTTTTTCATATCCTCCTAGGTGGAAACCTGGCTTCCATGGTCCACTTTTTTTTTTTATGGCCCACTTTTTAACCGTGGCTGATATTCTGGTCTCCAGATCTTTGGCTGGCTCTTTTTATGCTCTCTAGGTCTCTTGTTACTCTCCCTTCCAACTCCCTCTCTGTTCTAGACTCTTGAAACTCTAGGCACTGTACCAACCCTTGGCTTAAGCTGTGATTACTGCCTGTCCCTCTTACCCATGGCTGCCATCTACCCATCCCTGCCCTTTGCCCTTCTAGCCACAGTTAGTTATAAGTGTTGGATTTCAAGGAAGAGGCCTACAGCTGAACTAGTCCCCTGCCCATCCCTGACTCCAATCAAAAGAACACAGAAGTTTAGAAGGCTTTCAAACTTCTTTGGAAATGACAGATAACTGTTGTAAAGCTCTATGTTCCACTGTCCTTAGTTCTCTCCTGTCATCACGGTATCTCTCAGTCCATCTCTCTTGCTTCATTCCTAACCTCAGTTATTCAATAGAAATTTTAGATGTAGGGTTCTAAAAGTAGCTTCTCGAATCTGACGACTTCAGCAAATGTTTTCCAGTATCCTGATGAGCCATCTACATGTAGTATGGTAGTCACAGATCTGTGTGAATCATCCTGGTTTTTTTTCAGATCTACTTAAGGTTAGTTCAAACTCTTCTTGCAGTTTGTGGAAAATTCAAGGTATTTTGTCACTAGTATTTTTCTGAATCTTCAGGGTTTGGGCTTCTCAATATTAGAGATGCTGTCAAGGTAATTCTTTAATTTCAAAATGCTATGTAGTATTTCATTTTTCAAATGAAAAATTTGGCTGTGTAGTAAGGCCTAGGTTGCTAATTGAAAAATCCCTAAATGTGTCCTCTTTAACATCATCCTAAAATAATGATGGACTGTCAGATTCTAATGGCCTTGACTATTTCTAATATTTTATTTACGCCTTGGAAAAATGCTGGCTGACTTTGTGGCCTTAGGTGAACTGTGTGATCTTGTGTAGTTTTCTTCTCTGTCAGAATACCTCTTTCACAAGGACATTAAATTGGTTAATGTTTCTGGAAAAGTTATCCAGAAATGAAAATCAGTGCAATAGTACTAATAATACTTCAAAAAAATTTTTTAAATTAATTTTAGAGAGAGAGTGCCTGCAAGGAGGGAAGAGGGGCAGAGGGAGAGGTGGAGAGAGAGGATCTCAAGCAGGCTCCCTGCCGAGTGCGGAGCCCAACCCAGAGCAGAGCCCAACCCAGAGCTCTGTCTCATGACTCAGAGATCACGACCAGTGCCGATACTGAGAGTCTGACGCTTAACTGACCGCGCCACCCAGGCGCCCCTCAATAGTGCTAATTGTTTCCTCAGACTATACGTATATTTCAGGGAAAGCAGCATTAAGAAATTTAAGGTCCTCTTTGTGTAGCAAAGTAATAAGATAGTCAGTTTTTTAAAAGAAATTTCGGGCTGCTCCTTTTCAGGCATCATAGGAAATTTTAGCTTCATGATACCCATTGGCTTTAATTGACATCTTTTAGTTTTGAAAATTGATGAGTTAATCTAGTGTGAATGATTCTGGAGTAGCTCCACTACGCTAGTTTACTTTTGAACAGCACATCATGATTTTATTTCCACAAAGCCCTGAAATATCATTTTGCTTCTTTGTGGGTATACGAGATAAATACCCTTTATCTTTCCTTCTCATGGAATTCATTTCAGCTGAACTAATGTGTATTAAGAAGTTTCTAATGCAATGGGAAATGTCAGCAAGAATGGAATTAATTGGGTGGTCATCCCTGAAGGTACATATTTAGGGGTTGGTTCTCGGAATTGTCACTTCATCAGCTTGCTTAAAATTAGAGGATTTAGTCTACTGCTTGGCTTGAGTCAAAAGTAATTTTTTCCCCTTAGGGTCCCCTTTGTTTGACAGAAATGACTTTAAGCCAGCTTCCTTATTAACTTACTCTCAGTCGGCTGTGACCAAACATGTCTGGATCTTCTTTCTCTATCTTTTCAAAAATATGTAAAAAAAATATGGGGCACTTGGTGGCTCAGTCGGTTAAGTAGCTGACTCTTGATTTTGGCCTCAGGTCATGATCTCAGGGTCCTGGGATGGAGCCCTGCATTGGGCTCCGTGCTCAGTGGGGAGTCTGCTTTAGGATTCTCTTTCCCTCTGCCCCTCCCCCTGCTCTCTCTCTCTCTAAAATAAATAAAAAATAAATCTTTAAAAATATGTAAAAATACATCAGATGGCTACAGAAATTATGGTTTTGCCCATAATTTTTGTTTGCAAAAGCATTATCTATAGCATGGAATGGGAAGGATATAATCTATAGAATATTAGAAGTAAAGCAGTAAATATTCTATGGTTTTGCCATGCCATATTCCTGCAACTATCTTTAAGAGTTGATAGGTAAAATGTAAAACTTTAGCCTGATGTATATCTCTTTTATATGGTCCATAGAAAATCAGGGTACCAATGTCTTTATCTTTAGACAGTTGTATTCCATTGTTACTCTTATACCCCTTTCGTGTATTCCATTGTCCAGTATCATTTCATCCCCATTTATTTTTCTTTTGAAATTTGTATGAGGCCTCGTCATACCTTGTCCACTAAACCCTTCCCAAAACACAGACCACAGGAATACCCTAAAGTCATGGTAAGAAGAATTTCAAGCACTTGAGTGACATTCTTTGTTATTCAAGTAGATGTATATATAGCAATATAGTCATTTAAATAGATGTAATGATCGTCTGCTCAGTGCGTGCCAGTCTTAGCCCATAAGGAGCTTAAAATCTTGTTGGGAGGTAAGTTGTGTGAACTCATATGCTTTCAGGGCTCAATGAGTTACCAAATGGTGACCTAGACAAATATAAATGCTAGTGGGTGGTGAGGACTGTGGAGAACTAGTCATTAAAGGAATTCCAACTCAGCCCTTTTAAAAACCATCATGTTGGGCAAATGAAACATTTTTTTAAAAGATTTTATTTATTTATTTGACAGAGAGAGACAGCGAGAGAGGGAACACAAGCAGGGGGAGTGTGAGAGGGAGAAGCAGACTCCCCACTGAGCAGGGAGCCCGATGCGGGTCTTGATCCCAGAACGCTGGGATCATGACCTGAGCCGAAGGCAGACGCTTAACAACTGAGCCAACCTGGTGCCCTGGCAAAAGAAACATTTTTATGGGAAAATTTAACCCAGTGGTTACAACTTAATCTATGGACAACCAACTTTTCAGTGTTTGATTTATCTACTGCTGTGTAACGAACCACTGCAAGATTTAGAGGCTTAAAACAACAAGAATTCCTCATCTCTCTCTCTCTCTCTCTCTCTCTCTCTCTCTCTCTCGGCTCTGGCAGTCACTGGGCTCAGCTGGGTGGCTGTTGCTTCCGGTCTTTCATGTAATTGTAGTCAGAGTGGCTGGGGCTGGAGTCGTGGGGGACGCTTCTCTCATGTCTAGTGGCTGATGATGGCTGTTGGCTGGAATACCTCCTATGGCTTCATGTACTGGGCTTCTTTACAGCGCGCTGATTGAGCAAGAAGCATCAAAGAGCAAGTTCCTGAGATAGAGAGGAGGAAGGGAGTATGTATGTTTGTACACTGGGGGAGGTTGTACTGCCTTTAATTGCCTAGCTTTGGAAGTCCCGTGGTGTCATTTCCATTGCATTTTATGTTGTAGAATCAAGTCACCAAGGCTAGCCTATAATCCAGAGGAGAGGAATTTAGACTCCACTTCTTAATGGGAGGGGGTAGAATAAAAGTTGCAAACACATATTAAGACCAGGGTAGGTAGCCTTATGTTAGAGAACAGTAAAACTAAATATATAATAAACTTGGATATAATGAGGGAGATAGACAAAATATTTAATGGCTGATGTGGCATGGGCCTGACCAATAAGAAGAAATGATAACACCCACAAGTGGTAGGATCTACCGGTGCAGCAACTTAGTATCAGCCCTGGGCATAATCAAGACTCCAAACATCCCTTAGAGACAGCAGGAGCTCTGGGAAGTCAGGAAAGGTGAGATCATGTGTTTGAAATAAGGTGTCTTAGGTACTCTTGCTGAAGTTTCAGAGGCCTGATTGGCCCCCATCTGATTGTTTGATTTCTTTGTTTCGTCCACCTTTGTCCATCAGCAGTTAGAAACATTTTTCCTGCAGGGACCCTATTTGCAAGTTCATTCTTTGCTGAAGGGAGAGGGGAGTTGGGAGGGAGGAGAAGGGATGAGCTCTAGGAATACAGAGCATCTTTTGTACATAGTACGCTTCAGTCCATTGTCAGTTAGAAGCCAAGTTGAGAGGCACCTGGATTCTCCCCTCTTGACTCAAGCTTCAGACATAGAAATGCTGGGTTCTTTGGATATGTGTTAATTTTCTGTTGTTGCTGTAACAAATGACCACAACCTTAGCAACTCAAACCACCAATGTATTATCTCACAGTTCTAGAGGTCAGAAGTACAGGATGGCTTGGCTGGTTTCTCAGATCCAGGTTTCATAAGGCTGGAATCAAGGTGTCAGCTGGCTGGGCTCATAGCTGGAGGCTCTGGGAAGAATCGTGTTGCAAGCTCATTGACGTGTTGGCAGCTCCACTACCTGGTTGTTTTAGAACCAGGGGAGAACCCTTTAGATTCTAGAATTTCTCATTAAAGCTATTTCAGAAGCACCGGTGCTGACTTTTCCTGTTAAGATAGTAACAGTGGATAGCCAGGCATGTTCATATATTCTCATTGAACCCTGTTCGGTTTAGGATGAGATTGTTCATTGAACAGAGCAATAACCCTCAACTGAGGTGATAATTTGCCCACGTGCCCCACTTCCCCATTGTTCCCTGGTTATTTGCTGATAAATCCTGCCGCGTTGTGTTCATTCTTGCCGCCCTCCCGCCTCGATAACAATTGCCTGGTGGTATTTGCTTCTCTTTCTACAGGTGGTTCACGAATCCAACGACCGTCAATGCCTTCTACAGTGCATCCACCAACCAGATCCGTGAGTACCCGGCTTCTTGTGTCCTTGTTAACCTGGTACAAAATGGAAGGAACCCTTCCCTCACTATGATTTCTTTATTGCCCTCCAAAAGTGATCAGGTCTGTTGGTGAGGGCAATTTCCGTTTTTCTCCCCATATGCCAGATTTTCCTCTCTCCCTTCACCTTATTGAGTAAACAAACAAAAGGCAACAATAAATAAAACTACAGTGCAGTTGGCCATGAAAAGGAGCAAGCTTCTACTTTTCTTTCATCATGATCTTAATGATTTTGTCCAAACTATGTGTCTGTTTCTAGGATTGATGGGAAAAATAGCAGGTAGCTGGGCCGATGACGGAAACTGAGGGGACTATCTATAAAGAAAAGCTTGGCAACGTTCTGATTAGCCCTAGGATGTAAAGTCTTAACTTGCTTTTATTTACATGTGTTGAGTAGATAAAATTATAAATGCCATGGTAAGTTTAAAAAATGATTAAAGATCAGATTAAATAAAAAATGTGACAGCACCAAGTGTTGGCAACAGGGACACACGCACCTATGCTGGTGGAAACGTAAATTGGTTCCCTCGCTTTGCAGAGCAGTTGGGCGATGCCCAGAGAAGAGGAAGGTGTCATGGGCCTCGGTGCAGGGTTTCTCGGTGTGGTCTTGGAACCAATGGCAATGGCATCATGGGAGAATTTGTTAGAAATGCAAATTCGTGGGCTCCACCTTAGATCTATAGTTCACAAATGCTGGGGCTCAGAAATCTGTTTTATTAAGGCTTCTGGGTGACTCTGACATAGCTTGAGAACCACTGCCTAGAGGTCTCCCCTGAGGAGGCCCATGTGAGAATGCTCATACCCATGTTGTTTATAATAGCAGAAAAAGGGAAATAACCTATGTGTCCCTCTGCAGGAACTCAAGTGTGGCATGTTCACCCAAAGGAATTCCAGATAGCAGTGAATAATGAATGACCTAGAGCAACATGTCTTAACGTGGGTAAAGTTCACAAATACTGGTTGTGTGGGGAAAAGACAACTGCGGAAAATATATTGCCTATGAGACCATATAAAAAAGTTGAAGAGCGTGCAAAAACACTTCTATATATTGTCTGGGTATCTCCTTTTGAGTGAAAGTACAAAGACAGTCATGAGAACGACAGACATTTGAGTTCAGGTTGGCAGTGACCTATGGTGGGTAAGGTGGGCTGCTCCTTCTCAGGTCCTGGCTGGTTCCTCACCCCTCCTGCACCCTTCTGGTCTTCCTCTTCACTCCCTTGCGTGCTGATAACATCTCATCTCACGGTTTTAAGCACATCTTAGTGCGCTTTGTTGAATGTGGGGGATGGAACTTATAAAGACTTACCACCCTTGGCCACAGGCCCATCTGCCTCACTAGATACCTGTCATAGCCTCCTCGCCGGTTTCCCCACTTCTGTCCATATCCCCCTTCAATCTGTTCTAAATTTAATATTACAGCCATTTAAAGATATTTTATAATCATCTCAGGTCCCTCCTTTGCTCAGAACCAGTTATCAGATTCCCTTCTTATTTAGAATAAAAGCAAAATTACTTGTAAAGGCCCTCAGGCCTCTTACTGCTATCTTATGTCACCTCTGTTCCAGCCACACTGGCCTCCTTCCTGTTTCTAGAACATGAGACTGTTCTCTCCTAGCATTTATACTGGAGGCTCTCTGCCTTGGAAAATTCCCCAAGTGATCTGCATGGTTCATGCTCCCATTTCCTTCAAATCTTTGCTTGAATTCCACCTTCTCAGTGAGGTGCCCTGCCTGCCCTCTGTAGATCCTCCCTGCTGGCCCTCATCCTAATAGGTCTCCCTGGCCAGAGAGGACCGCTCGTTAGAGTCGCCCTCATGTGGCCACTTTTGGGAATGGCAGTCTCTGAAGGAGTGGTCTGAGAGCGTAAAGAGTAGAAGGAAAACAAGCAGATGGTGGTAATTTTTGATTCCTACATTAATTTGTATAACCAAATAAGTTGTTAAATATTTTGAATATTTTGAATGTCACTCCTTACTACAGAAATACTCATTATGATGAAAAGACCATTGTTTTCTCCCCCCCCCAAGTGTTATTGAGGTATAATTGACGGTGTGTGTATATAACATATGCACCATGATGTTTTCATATAGCTCCAGATTGAGAACTAAGATGCATATTATTACATAGGAACTTAAGATATTTGAGATTTTATTTTATTTATTTATTTTTTGGGGAGAGAGAGAGAATGAGGGGGGAGGGAGAGGGGTGAGAGAGAGGGAAAGAATCTTAAGCAGGCTCCATGCCCAGCGTGGAGCCTGATATGGGGCTTCATCTCACAATCCTGATATCATGACCTGAGCTGAAATCAAGAGTTGGATGCTTAATTGACTGAGCCATCCAGGCGCCCCAAGATATTTGAAATTTTAATTATAACTACTATTTATAATAAGAATTATATGTGAATTATAATATTAGTTGGAATAACCTATTGGACAATAGAAAATTTTTTAGATTATTATTTATCCCAAAATCCCCACTTTTTATTTATTTATTTAATTAATTTGTTTGTTTATTTTTAAAAGATTTTTCTTATTTGTGAGAGAGAGAGAGCATGAACAGGGGGTGGGGCAGAGGGGCAGGGAAAAGCAGACCCCCTGCTGAGCAGGGAGCCCAACACCGGGCTTGAACTGAGGACCCTGAGATCATGACCTGAGCAGAAGGCAGATGTTTAACCAACTGCGCCACCCAGGTGCCCCTCCCCTTTTATTTTGAACTGTTTTTAAAGTTACTAAAAAGTTACAAAACTAGAACACAGAGTTTCCATATATCCTTTAACCAACCACCGCAATGTTAGCATGTAACTGTAGTGCAGTGATCAGAACCAGAAAATTAACATTGGTAAAGCACCATTAATTAGACTCAAGGCCTTACCGAAATGTCACTAGTTTTGCCACTTATGTTCTTTTTCTGTTTCAGAATCCTGTCAAGATCCCACATTACATATAGTCATTATGTCTTCTTAGTCTCCTACAGAGTATAATAGTTCTTTAGTGTTTCTTTGTCTTCCACGACTTTGACACCTTTGAAGAGTACCGGCCGGTGAGTTTGTGGACGGTCCCTCAGTTTGTGTTTTTCTCGTGTTCGCATTATTGGACTGAAGCTAATGCATTTGGGGCATGAATGTCACAGAAGTGATGTTGTGTCCTCCTTTGTGCATCATATCATCAGGTCTATGCTGTCTATCTGTGCGTCTTCTTGCTGGTGATGTGGCCACTTGATCACTTGGAGAAAAGTGCTTTCTGCTGGGTTGCTCTGCCATAAAGTTGCTATTCCCCCTGCCTGATTAGGTGGCAAATGTCTTAGGAACTCTATCTCTGAGACTGCATCTTTCTGTTTCTCTCCAATCTTTCACTCACCGAATTTAGCATCCATTAGTAAAACTTGTATGCAGCAAGTGGCCCACACTGTTTGCTCACTGGAAATTTCCGTTTCTTCCCTTCCATTTGTATTACTGTGAATTCTGTTGTAAGGAAGGGACTGGCCAATCACCCATGGGTATTTATTTTATTCTGTGGGTTCTAATCCAGTGCTACCGTTTCCTATGTCGTTGCTCAAAGTGTTCGGCTCTGGCCATGAGGAGCGCTCATGCGTTGGCTGCCAGGATCTTACATTGCAGTGCTCCTCAACTTGCTTTTTGTTAATTGAAGCAGATGTCTGCTGAGCTCCTTGAGCTACTGCATTCTGTTTCTAGAGCAGGCGGATAAGTCCCTCTCTTCGCCTGGATCCCAGCTGCCCAGCTTTTCTGTTAGGAGCTTTCACACTTGGCTCATAGAACATTTCTTCTTCTAGATGGGGTCCAGAAATCAGTGGGAGTCAGACTGGGTCCAGGGGAGAATAAAACCTGACTGGTCAGGGTTGAACTGGGTCCAGAAACTGCCTGGATATGGACTAGATTATCCATTTTAAAAGAAGATGTTTTGTTATGTAATATTTGGTACATGCCAAAGAATATATGTAACATGTTAAAACATGTAAATTGTATTCCTATGAACCTGCCACCCAACCAAGAACTAGAATGTTCCTGATATCATTGCATCTGTCCATGCTTCTCCCCATCCCATTCATCTTGCTCACCACTTTTCTGATCTTCATATTTATCATTTTCTTTTTTAAAAATAAATTTTAGGGGCACCTGGGTGGCTCAGTTGTTAAGCATCTGCCTTCGGCTCAGGGCGTGATCCCAGAATCCTGGGATCGAGCTCCACATCAGGCTCCCTGCTCTACTGGGAGCACTGGGAGCCTGCTTCTTCCTCTCCCACTCCCCCTGCTTGTGTTCCCTCTCTCGCTGGCTGTCTCTCTCTCTGTCAAATAAATAAATAAAATCTTAAAAAAAATTTAAACCATTCATTTATTTTTATAGCATAATAAAATGATATCATACCACATACAGTCTAAAGCAACTTTGTTTTTTTAATTTATGTGTCGTTAAGATTCATCCATGCAGCATGTGGCAGTGGGGTTTTCGTTTTCCCTGCTGTATAGTATTCCATTGCATGACTGTACCTCAGATTACTTACCTGTACTACAGATTTTATCTGTGGACAGACTTCTGTGTTCTCCCACCCTAGGGTTTTGCTCTTATGAACAGTGTTGCTGCTGTTCTCATTCATGTCCCCTGAGACAAGTGTTTAGGATGTATACTAGGAGTGAAATTACTGGCCCATAGGGCATGCAAATACTCAACTTTGCCAAATAACAACAAATGGGTGGCAAAGGGAGTGTTCCAAAGTACAGAAGTGTTTTCATCAACTCTTATTTTCATCACCTCTTGGCATTGGTAGACCCCATTTTCCCCAGTCTAGTTGGCATTGAGATAGATCATTCACAGATTCTTCCCACACTCACTTTCCAAAGTCAATGAATGCTTACGTCTGCTTTGGGGATTTAAGTATGCCTAATAATATTCTGCCTCTGGGATTCACTCCTGCTCAGCCTTTTTCTTGTCTGGGAAGAGCTGATCCTATCACAGGTTTACTGAAGAAGCAGCCCTTTCAGGGTAACCCAATGGTTTCTGGAAAGCACATGAACAGAGGGGTTTGAAATGAACAATTTGAAGCAGTGTTTTAATTAAGAGATTCAAGCTGTTTCTATTTTCCTAATGACCAGTGCTTACTCTCATTGTAAATTACATTCCCAGGCAAGATGACAAGGAATCCTTTGGGTGACTTTCTCTCTCTCTCTCTCTCTCTCTCTCTCTCTTCTGATTTTCTGGACGACAAATTCAGACAGGTGGAATTCCTTTTTAGACATTTCCCCACTGGGTTTCCTGGGACTCCCCCACCCCTGCCCAAGCCCCCAACTGCCTTCTTTTTCCTTCACTGAAGAAGTGAAAAATTGAGGTGATTTTCTGAAATGAACATCTTTATTGATTAGGGGGATTCTGACAGCATGTGGCCATCTGTTTAATTGGGTTTCATATCTAAGATGTAACTATACTTGGTAACGTGATTTATGAGAATTTCATTTGGTTCCCGTTATCATTTTCTGATTTATGCCACTGAAGTCCACTTCTGCTCACAGTAGAGACTTGAGGAGAAAATATAAAAGCCTATAGTTTTTGGTTTGTGTTGTTTTTGTTTTTTCTTTGTTTGCAAATTCATGCCTTTGTGTGAAACCCTATGACTCGTGGCCATATTTCAGTGTTAGAATTTTGCGGTGTGGTTGTGCTTCTTATTTTTCTACCCTCGTCAAGCTGGGTAGCTGTGTCTTCAGACGGAGTGCAGTGTAACATAATGGCTTCGGTCTGCTATATGAGGAGTTATACAGAGGAGCCGTTGCAGAATTCAATTATATTTGAACCGATAAGGTGGTGAAAGAGGACAACAAGGAGCTGGGGTTATTGTTGCCTAAGCTTGTGCTTTCCTAGCTTTGTGATAGCTGCACACCTGGTCTTCCTGTTGGTATCTCCTGTTACCCAAAAATTCCACTCTTCATAAAATAAGTCAATCCTTCTGCCCACCAGAACACATGAACGTAGAATGTTCATAGGAGCTTTGTCCATAACAGCAAAAACCTGGAAAGAACCTAATGTCCGTGAATAGAATTGGTAAATAAATTGTGGTATATTTGTATAATTGGATATTACACAACAAATGCAGGACAAACCGCTCCGTGTACAATATGCGAGAATGTCGCTGACCTACTGCTCAGTGAGACACCGCATACAAAGTTCAGGGGAGGCAAGTGAATCTAAGCAATGGGTTTGAAAACAATGACTCCCTTTGTTAGGGGACTTGACTGTGTGGGGCACAGGAAACATTGTCCCGATTTGGGAGGCACTTGCGCATAAAATCTCTTCGTGTTCCACCATTAAAATTTGTGCCATTACTTTGTGTATATGATACATACACAGTAACACTCTCATTCCCCCCATAAGAATTTTTATAGCAGCATATAACACGCATATACTTTTTTGGGCTTGTAACAGCTTATGTCAGGCCCAGCCTCCAGAGGCGGAGACCAAGGATTGGCAGACGTTTTCTGTAAAGGGCCAAATTGTAAATGTTTTTGCCTTTGCAAGCCATCCATTCTCTGCTGTAAATTCTCACCTTTGCCACTGCAGCTATACAGAGTTCATAAACTAATGGTCGCGGCTGTGTTTTTAGTAAAACTATTTACACAGGCTGTAGTTGGCCAACCCCTGGGATATAGCGTTGCAAGTGGTTGGAACCCAGGGAGACTTGAAGAGTGTTCTGACGCAGCTTACAAACTACTTTGGATCTAATCAGGTGGTGATACCAGGGGTGGGAGGGTGATAGAGTGAACAGCTCCCGTTTGGCCTTCGTTTCTGCTAACATGGACTGGTCTTTAGAATAAAATTCATTTCATGTATTCAGTCTCAATGTGAATCTGTAAAATGCTTCCTTTCAATGTTGGTTTTTTTTAATCATCCTGTGTCTTAAATCATATTAAAGAATTATCGTAACCAAATAAAATCTTGGCTTGAAAACAAGCAAGGACTAAGGGCTAAAACCAATGATACTGTTATCTTTGTTGTAATACACAAGGGATTTGGTTACCCGAGTTTAATCACAGTTATTCTGCTAAAGAAGATAAGCCTTTGACCAGAGGCTGGGCTTATGCTGGCATCAAACTATAGTATTAATCCTGAAATCAAACATAGATTTGTTTTGCTGTTAAGGAAATGATTGTATTTCAAACTGAGAGAATTTCTCATACTTTGTTGACTCTGCCTAAAACCATGAAGTAGAAGCCAAGTTAGCAAATACTCACCTGTGGCCTCTAGCGGAATTTAATGAAGGTAAAGCCTTGAATGCATTTGACACTGTATTTGGGGACAACTTGGGAATAGTCTTCCATGGTTTTGGAGGTAAAAGGGAAGAAACTTAAGTGGTCAACTAATCCAAATTTCTCAGTATCTAGAAGAGATTCTGACACTCATAGCAGTTCTTAGGATTTTTTCCTGCTTATTCACTTAGTATTTACGGATCTCCCAACGATTCTTCTTGATGTTCGCGCCGGTGTGTAGTGCCCTCCGACAGTGAATAAAGCTGACCCCTATAACTAATAGGATATTGTGAAAATGATGGAGTGTGACTTCCGAGGCTGGGTCATAAAAGACATTGTGACCTCTGCCTTGCTGTCTTGGATGGATCATTCTGGGGGGAAGTCAGCAGGGATGTCATGAAGGCACTCAGGAAGCTGGCAGAGAGGTCCCTAGGCAGAGGACCAGAGGCATCCTGCCCATAACCAGTAGCACATGCGCACACTGTCTTTCTTGGAAGCAGATTCTGCAGTCCAGCCAAGCCTTTAGACGATGGCAGCCAAAGCTGGCATCTTGACAGCAACTTCATGAGACACCCTGAGGCAGATCACCCATATAAGATGTTTCTGAATTCTTGAGTTGGAGAAACTGTGAGATAGTAACTGCTTATTGTTCGAAGCCACTATGTTTCAGAATACTTCATTACACAGCAAGAGAGAACTAATAGAGACATCACAACTAGCTAGATAACTGACTTTGCTGCTAGGTTGTATACTGTAATATACTGCGGTAGTTAAGAGTGTGGGCTTTGATTTTGAATCCTGGCTTGGCCACTAATAACTTGCAACCTTGAGCAAGTGCCTTAACATCTTTAAGGTTTGGTATAATGATCTGTAAAGTGCAGATAATAGTAGTGACTGTCCTGTAGAGTTGTCTTGAAGATGGAAGGAGTACGTACAGTAAGTGAAAGAGAAACTGGTTTTTAGTAGGTATTCAATAAATCTTAGCTATTAAGTGTCCTTGCTTTCGAGGAGTTGGGAGAGACAGAAAGCTGACCAGGCATTTATAAGACACGGTGAGTGTGCAGCAGAAGGGTGTGCAATGCATCATGGGAGCCACAGAGGAGGGGTAACTGATCTGGGGGAGTCAAGATCGGCTTCACAATGACAGTGACGTTTGAGTAGCTACTGAAAGGAAAAAGACATTTTCTAGGCCAATCGGGGAGGTTGGGCCCTGCAGGAAGGAGGGCAGCTGGTGCAAAGGTGATGGACAGCAGAGCCTGGCAAAGAAGGTCCCCAGGATGGAGAGATGGGGCACAGGCTGCGTGTGGGGGACATGACATGTGGAAGAGGTGGGCGAGGGCCCAGTAAGCCACACTGAGAAACAGGCTATGGGGAGCTAGGCTAGTTTTCTTTGGGAGGCAAGAAATTTAAGTTTTGCTTCCTTCGTCTTAAAGCTTGTGGCATCCCCTGGAGAGGGAGAAGAGTGAGGTCACTTAGACCAGTTAGGATTTTGGCAGATGGTTGAAGAGAAGGATGGAGAGGGTCTAAATTTAGGCAGTGACAGTGATTGGAGTAAGGAGTGGCTAAGTTAAATCCCGAAAGTTGGCTCTTAAGTAAGCATGTAGTGGGAATACAGGTGCCAGTTTTCTAGCTTGTCTGGCGATGCTGAAAAGAACTCCCATAAAATGGAGATTCTCCTTGTTCTCTGCAGCTGCTCCTCACTGAGAGCTGTTCACAGGCCCGGCCTTGTGACAGTTACTTTAACATGTTATCGCTCATCTTTGTAGTAGCTCTATAATCTCAGCCTGGTGGGCCCATTTTACAGAAGAGGAAATTGAGGCTCAGGCAGGCCGAGTCACTTACCAGAGACCACACAACTAGTAAATGGCAGGGTTGGGAGTATAACCCAGCTTCTCTGACTGCATGTTCTTAATCTTCACCCTATGCTATTTGTTACTGCATAAGAAAAGCGAGAATTACATGAAATGAGACATGTGAATGCACTCTGAAAAGGTGTAGGGCATAATATATGTTAGAGTGTCTATCATCATTATGTCATACCTTCACCCATGTGGTGGGAAGATTGTTTCCATCTGGTATGGAAGTAAGACTCTACAGGATGTGGGGACACCTAGGAGGTGAGGGTAGGAAGGTCAGATGGTTCCCAGGTCCTGCCGATGTCACATCCCAATGGGCTGTGGCCTGTAATAGCAGTTTATTACTGGTGCCTCGAAGACAGCTGCTCTCTGCAGGCCCTTTAGCTGTGCCCATAATCTCCGTGCTTCCTTGGGTTTAGGCAGAGTGGAACAGGTGTTATTTGAGAGATGCCATAAGCTACCTTAAAAAGAATAATTAGACGTACTCTCCAAAAAGGTTTTACTTCATAAAATTTACTATGAGGTTTAAGAAGTTTTGTTAAATGAGTTGAAGTTGTCATAAACAAACCTAGAATAGGTTGCAAAATTGCCAGGTGATGCACTTAGCAAGGTTGTGGGACACCTGCTACAATTATTTTAAGACGTTCTTGCCCTGGTCTAGTCAAGGACTCTGGAGATCCTAACACAGTCTGTTCTCACCACCACCACCCCCCCGCCTGAGGAGGCAGCTAAGAATGACATTCTGGGTACTGCCCCTGGAGGAAAAAGTGCCCTCAGCTGGAAAGCCTTGGAGTCTCATGGCATTCCCATGACTGTGGTGAGTCCCAGGGCCAGTGCCTGGAGGGAGACACATTTGCCACCTGCATCAAACTTCTGAAAACAAACTCGTGGGGCGGGACAGATCCACTTCCAGACACAAGACTGTGCAGCTTCGCTGCAGGACTGGTAGCAGAAAGCATGGCATGATTATCAGGGGCAGTCTGATGAAAGAGGCGGGGGTGAGTGGGACACTCCCTTGGGGTGACCTGGATGTGAGCCAGAGTGAGGCAAGCACTGGGAAGCTGGCACAGAGCCATGGTGATGGGAGATGGGAAGTCAGGGAGAAAGCTCACCAATTTATCTTGGTGGTCACAATCTTACTTGTTGTCCCTTGAAAGAATCAATCATTTTTCACCCTTATTACAAAAGTAGTTAATATTTATTGTAGAAAACATTTATTGTAAAATGTTTAGCTAAGCTAAAAAATTTTTTTCCAGGAAAAATATTTTCTAAGTTTCTATTCTAATTTCAGTTAGTTAACATACAGTGTTATATTTGTTTCAGGTGTACAATATAGTGATTGGACACTTGGCATACATCACCCGGGGCCCATCATGACAAGTGATGAATATATATATATCACTTCTTCTTTATCCTTTCATTAGTCGATGGACATTTGGGCTGTTCCCATAATTTGGCTATTATTGATAATGCTGCTATAAACATTGGAGTGCATGTACCCCTTCAAATCAGTATTTTTGTATCCTTTGGGTAAATACCCAGTAGTGCAGTTGCTGGGTCATAGGGTAGCTCTATTTTTAACTCTTTGAATACCCTCTATACTGTTTTCCACAGTGGCTGCGCCAGTTTGCATTCCCAACAACAGTGCGGGAGGGTTCCTTGTTCTCCACGTCCTCACCAACACTTGTTGTTTCTTGGGCTTTTGATTTTAGCCATTCTGACAGGTGTGAGGTGATACCTCATTGTAGTTTTGATTTGCATTTCCCTGCTGGTCAGTGATGTTGGGCATTTTTTCATGTGTCTGTTGGCCATCTCTGTGTCTTCTTTAGATAAATGGCTCTTCATGTCTTCTGCCCATTTTTTTAATTGAATGATTTGTTTTTTGGGTGTTGTGTAAGTTCTTCTAGACTTTGGATACTAACCCTTTATCATATATGTCTTTTGCAAATAACTTCTCCTATTCCATAGGTTGTCTTTTAGTTTTGTGGATTGTTTCCTTTGCTGTGCAGAAGCTTTTTATTTTGATGTCCCAGTGGTTTATTTTTGCTTTTATATCCCTTGCCTCAGGAAACATATCTAGAAAGAAGTTGCTACAGCTGATGTCAGAGAGGTTACTGCTTGTCTTCTAGGATTTTTATGGTTACAAGTCTTACCTTTAGGTCTTTCATCCATTTTGAATTTATTTTTGTGTGTGGTGTAAGAAAGTGGTCCAGTTTCATTTTTCTGCATGTTGCTGTCTAGTTTTCCCAACACCATTTGTTGAACAGACTGTCCTTTCCCATTGGATATTCTTTCCTGCTTTGTCTAAGGTTAATTACCATATAGTTGTGGATTTGTTTCTGGATTTTCTCTTCTGTTCCATTGGTCTATGTTTCTACTTTTGTGCCAGTAACATATTGTTTTGATGGCCACAGCTTTGTAATATAACTTGAGGTCTGGAATTTGTGATGTCTCCAGTTTTGCTTTTCTTTTTCAAGATTGCTGTGGCTACTCAGGGTCTTTTGTGGTTCCATACAAACTTTAAGATTGTTTGTTCTAGCTCTATGAAAAATGCTGTTGGTATTTTGTTAGGGATTGCATTAAATGTGTCGATGGCTTTGGATAGTATAGACATTTTAACAATATTTGTTCTTCCGTTCCATGAGCATGGAATGTTTTTCCATTTCTTTGTGTCATCTTCAATTTCTTTCATCAGTGTTTTATAGTTTTCAGAATACAGGTCCTCCACCTCTTTGGTTAGGTTTATTTCTAGGTATCTTATTATTTTGGGCGCAGTTGTAAATGGGATTGCTTTCTTTTTTTTTTTTTTTAAAGATTTTATTTATTTATTTGATAGAGAGAGACAGCCAGCGAGAGAGGGAACACAAGCAGGGGGAGTGGGAGAGGAAGAAGCAGGCTCCTAGTGGAGGAGCCTGATGTGGGGCTCCATCCCAGAATGCCAGGATCACGCCCTGAGCCGAAGGCAGACGCTTAACGACTGCGCCACCCAGGCGCCCCTGGGATTGCTTTCTTAATTTCTCTTTCTTCTGCTTCATTATTGGCATATTGAAATGCAACAGATTTCTGTACATTGATTTTGTATTCCGCGACTTTAATAAATTCATTTATCAGTTCTAGTAGTTTTTTGGTGGAGTCTTTTGAGTTTCTTATGTGGAGTATCATGTCATCTGCAAACAGTTTAAGTTTTACTTCTCGTTACCAATCTGGATGCCATTTATTTCTTTTTGTTGTCTGATTGCTGTGGCTAAGACTTCCAGTACTATGTCGAAAGAAGTGGTAAGAGTAGACATCCTTGTCTTGTTGCTGATCTTCAGCAAAAAGCTCTCGGTTTCTTACCATCAAGGATGATGTTGGCTGTGGGTTTTTCATAGATGGCCTTAATTATGTTGAGGTGTGTTCTTTCTAAATCTACTTTTGTTGAGGATATTTATCATGAATGGATGTTGTACTTTGTCAAATGTTTTTTCTGCGTCTATTGAAATGATCATATGCTTCTCATCCTTTCTCTTATTGATGTGATGTATCATGTTGATTGATACACAACTATTGAAACACCTTTACAGCCCAGAAATAAGCCCCACTTGATCATGGTGAATGATTTTTTAAGTTTATTGTTGAATTCAGTTTGCTAGTATTTTATTGAGGATTTTTATATCTGGGTTCATCAGGGATATTGGCCTGTAGTTCTCTTTTTTAGTGGTATCTTTACCTGATTTTGGTATCAGGATAATGCTGGCCTCATGGAATGAATTTGGAAGTTTTCCTTCCTTTTCTGTTTTTTGAAATAGTTTGAGAAGAACAGTTAATTCTTCTTTAAATGTTTGGTAGAATTTGCCTTTGAAGCCATCTGGTCCTGGACTTTAGTTTGTTGGGAGTTTTGTTTTGTTTTTTTACTCATTCAGTTTCTTTGCTGGTTATCTGTTCAAATTTTCTATTTCTTCCCATTTCAGTTTTGGTAGTTTATATGTTTCTAGGAATTTATCCATTTCTTCTAGGTTGTCCAATTTGTTGGCATACAGCTTTTCATAATATTCTCCAGTGATTGTTTGTATATCTCTGGTGTTGATTGTTATTTCTCCTCTCTCATTTGTGATTTTATTTATTTGAGTTCTTTCTCTTTTTCTCTTGATAAGTCTGGCTAGAGATTTATCAACTTTATTGATTTTTTTCAAAGAACAAGCTCCTGGTTTCATTGATCTGTTTTATTATTTTTTTAGTTTCTATATTATTTATTTCTGCTCATCTTTATTATTTCCTTCTTTCTGCTGATTTTAGGTTTTGTTTGTTCTTCTTTTTCTACCTCCTTTAGGTGTAAGGTTAGGTTGTTTGAGATTTTCCTTGCTTCTTGAGGTAGGGCTGTATTGCTGTATCTTACCTTTTAGGGCCAATTTGCTGCATCCCAAAGGTTTTGGACTATTGTGTTTTCATGTTCCTTTGTTTCCATGTATTTTTTATTTCTTCTTTTATTTCCTGGTTGACCCATTCATTCTTTAGTAGCATGTTGTTTAACCTCCATGTATTTGTGGTCTTTCTAGATTTTTTTCTTGTGGTTGATTTCTAGTTTCATAGTGTTGTGGTCGGAAAAGATGCATGGTGTGACTTGGATCTTCTTGAATTTGTTGAGGCTGGTTTCGTGGGCTAATATGTGATCTATTCTGGAGAGTGTTCTGTGTGCACTTGAAAAGAATGTGTATTCTGATGTTTTAGGGTGGAATGTTCTGAATATATCTGTTAAGTCCATCTGTTCCAGTGCGTCATTCAAAGCCATTGTTTTCTTGTGAATTTTCTGTTTAAATGATCTGTCTGTTGATGTAAGTGGAGTGTTAAAGTCCCCTACTATTATTGTATTATCGATGAATTCCTTTATATTTGTTATTAACTGTTTTATGTATTTAGGTGCTCCTGTGTTGGGTGCATATATACAATAGTTACATCTTCTTGTTGGGTTGTCCCCTTCATTATTATGTAACATTCTTCTTTGTCTCTTGTTAACAGTCTGTTTTAAAGTCTGTTTTTTTTTAAGATTTTATTTATTTATTTGACAGAGAGAGAGACAGCCAGCGAGAGAGGGAACACAGGAAGGGGGAGTGGGAGAGGAAGAAGCAGGCTCCCAGTAGAGGAGCCTGATGTGGGGCTCGATCCCAGAATGCCAGGATCACACCCTGAGCCGAAGGCAGACGCTTAACGACTGAGCCACCCAGGCGTCCCGAGCTAAAGTCTGTTTTATACAAGTATTGCTCCTCTGGCTTTCTTTTGACATCCATTTGCATGATAGATGTTTCTGCATCCCCTCACTTTCAATCTGCAGGTGTCTTTGGGTCTAAAATTAGTCTCTTGTAGGCAGTGTATAGATGAGATGGGTTTTGTATTTTTTTTTAATTATTCATTGTGACACCCTATTCCTTTCAAGTGGAGCATTTAGTCCATTTATGTTCAAAATGATTATTGATGGTTATGTATTTATTGCCATTTTATTACTTGTTTTGTGGTTGTTTCTGAAGATTTTCTCTGATCCTTTCTTGTCTTTCTCTCACATTTTTTTTAATTTATTTATTCAACAGAGATAGAGACAGCCAGCGAGAGAGGGAACACAAGCAGGGGGAGTGGGAGAGGAAGAAGCAGGCTC
>NW_024423319.1:106789128-106871840 GCF_017311325.1 Ursus maritimus | reverse complement strand
CTGATGTGGGGCTCGATCCCATAACACCGGGATCACGCCCTGAGCCGAAGGCAGACGCTTAACCGCTGTGCCACCCAGGCGCTCCTTTCTCTCACATTTTTAAGCTAAAAAATTTTGAAGTGTGTGTCATCATTTAAAGATTTTGTTGAATACCTCTCAAACTTATGTTTATCTACACATTTAAAATCGAAACCAGGGGCGCCTGGGTGGCAAAGTCGGTTAAGTGTCTGACACTTGGGTTTCAGCTCAGGTCATGATCTCAGGGTCATGAGATCGAGCCCCACGTTGGGCTCTGTGCTTGGCACAGAGTCTGTTTGAGGTTCTGTCTCCTTCTGCCCCTCCCACTTGTGTTCTCTTTCTGTCTGTGAAATAAATAAATAAATCTTTAAAAAAATTGAAACTAAATATGGACTCATCCAATAATGTTGCTTTCCCCCCAACTGAACATTGTAACATGAATATCGTTTCCATTTATTACATGTAATTCTAAGTTATCATGCATAGTATTCCACCAAATAAAAACACTTTGATTTCTTTAATTTCCTACCAATAGATGCTTAGGCTGTTTGTTTTTCTGTTTAAAAAAAAACTCCGTGGTAAGTTTTGTGTCTGTGTTTTTATGCAAATCTGAGTGTATTTCTTTAGGGTAAATTCCTAGAAGTGGAAGAATTGCTGAGTCAAATGGTATGTCCATTTTAAGGGTTTTAAAATACATCTTACCCGACTTCTCTTGAGAAAAGTGGTACCAGTTTATATTTTCATTAACAATAGATGAGATGGTTTTCTTTTACTGAGTTATATGTTGTAAAGATGCTGTTGGAGGAGATGAAAGAGACCTTTTTTTTTTTTTTTGTCGAATTGACATAAGGGAAAATGTTAGTCATATTTTCATTCTTAAGACCATTATCGCAAACCCAGATATGGATCAGTGAACCCAGACAAGCATTGGCTGAACATCTATTATATTCCCAGGCCTGGGCTAAACATCACGGCCTTTAGCGTCAGGTCTGAATACCTCGGACAGCAACTGTGTGTATGAAACGGCCCGTTGGAATAAGAGTAGAATAAGAGATACAGAGCTTTATAGTGGGGGGAAATTAGTGTTTTCTCTAACAGATGTTGAACTGTAGCAGTGGTTCTCAAAGTATTGTCCCTGGGTCATCTTGCATCAGCATCACTTGTGATAAATGAGCATTACCTGGTCCTACCCCTAACCTATGGAATCAAACTCTGGGTGTGGGCCCAGCAATTTATATTTTAAGAAGATTTTAACCAAATGTCTGCTAGATGCTGAAGTTTGAGAACGCCTGAGGTATAAAAATGCAGCATTTGCAATAGAGGTCAGCTTGGTTGGGTAAAGGTAGGGGACTAATTTGTCTTGGTTGCCTGGGACTCTCCTAATTTTAACACTGAAAATTCTGTATCCCAGGAGTTTCCTCAGACTTGGGCAAACAGGGATGGTTGGTCACACTGGTAAAAGAGAGGAGGTTCTCTTTGTTGCATCCTAAAGGTAATTATGGCAGGAAAAGAACAAAAGGGCCAGAAGAGGAAGTTTCAAGATGGAGGACAGATTTTAGAAGCTGCTTTCTGCTTGTCAGTTCTAGGCTGATAGATACAGTGGCAGGAGGTTACCTGTAGGAAGCCAGCAGATGGCTAAGGCATCTTGCTGAATCCCTTGACATGAGTCACAGCTGTTAGTACTTGATACTTTCTGGAAAGGGGAAGGTTGGCATTCACCAAACTACTGCAAGATGCCAAATTGAAAAAAAAAAGCCACTATTAATCTTAGCAGTGATGACAATGAAATCCCTTTACAGCAGAAAATATAGCCAGAAGTGCTTTGTAATTGCAGCAATTTCCATGTCCCAACTGATGGTCCCCTAGATTCTAGAAGAATGGTATCTGGCTTATCTGATTATGAGAACTAAGCTTGAATAAGATATAACACTCATTCCCTCTTAGAGTGAGCATTCATTCTGGATCTTCCAAAGCAGTTGCAATTAAAACTATTTTTGTCCTTTGTACAATGATAATTTGTTAGCCATGTAAAGTTTCAGTTTAGAAAGTATAGTCTGCAAAATTATAAGAAAAATATCTAATTATATGTTACAAGCACAGTATTGAGGAGTGGCGAAGAGAGGAGAGTGAGACAAGAGGGCTGATTTATGTACATGAGTTAAATATAAGCAGTGCCTTATTTTTCCTAAACCAAGAGTTCTGATATTCTTGACATATTGGAATTACCTGAGGTGCTTTTAAAACATACTTACTTTCAAAGCTCCATCCTAGAGATTATGGCTCAGTAGGTCTGGGCAGGGGCCTTGACATGGCTCTACTTTTTAAAAGCTTCCCAAGGGATTCTGATGTACAGTTGGGATTGAGAATCCTTATCCTGACCTAAACCAGTAGGTCTCAACTGACATGCACCAGAATAACCTGGGGGACCTGCTGAAAACTCTGGACCCCACTCCCAGAGTTCCTGACTCAGCAGGTCTGGGGTGGGGCCCAATAATTTGTATCTCTAATAAGCGTCCAAGTGATGTTGAAGCTGCTGGACCATGACCACTTACCGAGTGCCATTCTCTTAAGCCATTCCTATCTCAAACCTCAACTGATTTCACTGATCATATCTTTTACTCATTAGTGTAGACATGTGTATAGCTACCCCCCCTCCCAAAATACCTCTATGCATCTTTACTGAATTTAAAACATATTTCGATGAAAAAAATACACTTTAGAGAGCTTTGGTATCAGTTCACCTTTTTAGATATTACAATACAGAATTTTTTTGTTACATACCTTTTTCTTCACTAAGTAGTAGGTTCTTTGAGGACATTTGTATGTTCGCAGCTTCGCTGTGTGGCTTGGAACATCATAGGTGCTTAGTAAATGTCAGTGGCGAATGATTATGTGTAGATAAATAGCATCATCATAACCAAACCCAACTCTTCCTGCTAGTATTTATAATGGTATTTAAAGATATTAACATCTCCAAAAAATAGGGCCCTAAAATACATTC
This sequence comes from Ursus maritimus, assembly GCF_017311325.1. Lineage (NCBI taxonomy): Eukaryota > Metazoa > Chordata > Mammalia > Carnivora > Ursidae > Ursus > Ursus maritimus. The sequence continues at coordinate 106,868,821 of NW_024423319.1, read as the reverse complement.
ATTTAGCGAGCTGTGGAACTAGGAGCTGTTATTGCATAGGACAAGTAAAATAATCAAGTCAGCAGAAGTAACTACAAGTAAATCTCACCAAAAAGTGTAGTAACGTTGCTAAGATGATATGTCAGCAGTAAGTCCCAAAATGTAGATTGATACAAGGATTAGCTCAGGAATATAAGCATACACTTAAGACTTTTGAAAAGAACTGTCATAACATGCACTAGAATGAAGTCATGTTAGTACATCAGTAAATCCATGCAGAAGGCTAAACATCCCATTATTTGACAAAGCTAATAATGCATTGTATTGATACAGTCAGCCCCTTAGCAAAAATATCACAAACACCCATAGTGGGGGGAAAAAACCAGACACAGATACACACTCAGTGGAAAATCCAAGTACATCTCTGGAGAAAGCAGCTATAGCAAGTATGGAAATGGATTGCACTGAAGAGGTCAGTATGTACTTTGACCTGCACATTTTGTGGCCGATTGGATTCCCCTTTAGAATCCTGTCCCCCGCCCCACCCATCCCCATCACCTTCTTTTGAACTGAACTTTATCATTTGGCCCTGGATGTACCTCTTCTGCCCCAGAGGCTGTTAGAGGGATCCTAACTGAAGAAATTCACTAATGCTAGTTTCTTTAAAGAAGTCAAAAGATGGATTGAATTTAAGGGTGAACTGCTCCCAAATTTAGTTCAGTCTGCGTTGTCTTCCATTGTATTAGTATATTTACAAAAGTTTGCTGCAGAGAAAGGGAAGAAGCAGACAGTCTGGGTTTTAAAGCCTGGCAAGTGAAAGTTGGAGACCTCCCATTTTGTTAAATCTGACCAAATATGGAAACAACAGGAAAAGATGGTTGAGTCTGACCACAGTTGTCTTAAAAGAATCACTATTTTCTAAGTGTCAATATAAAAAAAAATCCCCTAAACTTCCACATAACATAAAACTTTGGAAAGTCGTGCTTTTAAAATATTTGCTATATGATAACTTTCCTGAATCATATGCTTTTATGGGTGTGAAACTTAATGTGGCAGTTACATGAAAGCATGCAAAGAATGTAGGGAAAAAGAATATATTCATCCAATATTGTTAGGACCAAAGGCCTCCGACACAAACCAGCATTTTATCTGATTTCTCTTTTCAGCATATGTCACAACCATAGAAAGGGAGCATATCCTACTTTATTTCTTGGCAGTAGGGAGGGCTGAGAGTACACAGGGGTGATGGAACTTGCATGGAACTGGGCAGGGCTTTTCATCTTGTTAACATCTGCATTCTGATTGAGAGTCTATTGGGGAAAAAAGTGCCAATCTCAGAACTATACTAGTTTTGCCATCAATGCAAGAGAATGGAACCAACACAGTTCTTAATCTAGAAGGAAAGGAAACACAACTTGAATAATGGAACATATCTCTGTTCTGGTATTGAGTATGGAAACTTCAGGAAGCAGCACATTGGTAATACCCGTAGTAGTGTGTAATGTTTTTGACTTCGGCTAATGATATATACTCATAATCATAGGTAATGCTTAACTCCAATTATACCTTCAAGTTTCACAAGGTGCATATTCCATTCACTCAGTAGATATTTAGTGAGTGCTTATCACACGCCAGGTAGCGTTCTGGCTCTACAGATAATGCAGTGAAAGCATAGTGAAAATAAAAATCCCTTTTGTTATGGAGCTTGCTTTCTAGTTGGGGGAAAGACAGACAATAATTTATACAGAGTAAATACAATGTAGAGTGTCATAGATGATGGTATTCTGGTGAGATATAAAGCAAGAAAGAGGGTAGGATAATGCCTCTTTCCTTTAAAAAGCACTAGGGAAGGCCTGAATGAGAAGTTGACATTTGAGCAAATACATGAAGCAACCTATGCAGATAATAGTGGAAAGAAAGTTCCAGCATTGGGGGAGAGGAGTGGGGAGAAAGGGAAATTTTTAATTTTGTTCATGTCTCTTCATACAGTATGAATTTTCTATCCCTGAGTATATATTTTTGTTTTCTTGGGTCTGAGCTATGGAATAATGGGCTAATTTTGCTTTTTTCTCTTCATTTGTCTATACTAAAGAACCTAACTAGTGCAATTTTCTGGTAACAAAATGGATACTGAAACCCAAACGTGTCAAGGCATTTAAGTTTTCCTGGGAAGCTGTTCCTACAGTTAAGATACAACTTTGTGATTTCAAAGGTCAAATAGTTGAATCTGCCCGAGTTAATTGCCTACTGAATATGGTCACTTCTTTAGCAATTGTGTCTGTTCTAAACAAAAGCCCTCGAGGTTACTCAGTATTCGCTGATGAGGGAGCTGTGGGGAAACTCCAGCAAAAAAGGAAGGTTTGACTCCAGAAAAAAGCCGAAAGCAGGCCTTAATGGTTTTCCTGGGTGCAGATCTGAAAAAGAGAAATTTTTACTAACAAACAATGAGGTTATTACAACATATAAATAAGAGTATTTTCTTTTGTCAGAATTTTAGTCTTTTGAATTACATAACCACAACTTGTATTTTTGCTTGCAACAGGAATGAAATTTGCTGGTGTTGACAAATGTGAGAGCAAAATGCTATTGTGTAAGCTTAGTGAACTGTAAACAGTTTTTATATAACCTTTAGAAGAATTTTCTATAATATATACACATTTATTTCTAAAAGAGTTAATATTCATTACACAAGTTAATTACCTTTGACTAGTTAAAATTTACAACATTGTATCTATGTTCAAAATCCTTTTAACCAGTCATCACCTCCTAGTCCCCGTTAGCTCCAAGAAGCAGCCACTATGATCCGTTTGATACGTGTTTTACAGACCTTTTCAGTGCATTGCATTCATGTACTACACTGATACGGTACTTATTTAAAAAATAGAAATGGTATTTTTATATCTGTATCTATGCCTTGCTTTATTCCAACAACATGTCTTGGAGATTTTTCCATGCTAGAATATTAAGACCTACCTCTTTCTTTTCATTTGCTACAGAGCAGTCCATGGTATGGTTATGCCATAATTAAGTCATTTTTCTCCTGTTGGACATCTGGTTTGTGGCACACTTTTCTCAATTACAGTGATGCAGCAATGAACATATTTAGCCATGACTCCACAGTACCTGTGAACCAGTGATTGGGCAGTGGCTCCTGAAGTGTGGCTCCTAGACCAGCAGCTTCAGCGTCACAAGGGAACTTGTTAAAGATGCAAATTCTTAGCTTCCTCTCCAGACCATACTAACTCAGAAACTCTGAGGGTGGGGCCCAGCAATCTGTTCCAATAAGCCTTCTAGGTCATTCTGATGCCTGATAAAATTTGAGTATCTCTGGCAGGAATATATATACACATAGATGCCCACATGTATATATACTGTTAGTTCTGCTATAATGCGACATACATGTTCCTAAACATCACCGTGTTATGCAAAATTCTGCAATAGAAGCTACAGGCTTATGGGAAAAATGGGGTTAGGGACACAACAATCAAAAACATTATCAATGACACATGAAAAGAAAAGCCAGGAGCCTAATAAAAATGATAGCACAGGGGTGCCTGGGTGGCTTAGTTGGTTAAGCGTCCGACTCTTGATTTGGGCTCAGGTCAGGATCTCAGGGTCGTGCGATCAAGTCCCGCATCAGGCTCCACACTCAGTGGGGAGTCTCCTGCTCTCCTTCTTCCTCTCCCTCTGCCCCTCCCCCTGCTCGCACCATCGCCTGCTCTTTCTCTCTCTAAAAAGAAAAAATATCTTTGAAAAAATGATAGCACAGTCTTACACATGTTAAATGAGTAAATACATAAATACTGCAATAAATATGACATTTTCCCCTGAAAAGACCTGAAGTTTGCCTGTGGAAGTGGGTGTTGGAGGACTTGCAGCTTGTGAGTTACCATGTCGTGGTTGGAGGAGGGTGACTGAAGTTGGAAGGAAAATTTTAACACCAGGTGTGGGTGGCTGTGGTTTCTAATGCACGTGGTAGACTGAGGTAACTAACTGGTCCACGTTGGGATGTGTGAGTTTTGTATATTCCTGTGTGGCTCAGTTGATTTGATGCATTTTTTGCTTTCACTTAGCTTTCTTGAGGACGAGATTACACATAAACAAACAGGAAATTGGAGTTATGCCCCAGTTTTTTTCCCCAGTATATCAGTCGCCTTAGAGCAAATTTGCCTTTTCAATGTAAGTGTTACAGCAGAACTGACTGTACCTATACATACGTTTATACATATGTTATGCAGAAAAGGACCACATACACGACTGAATGCTGGTTTTTCACTTAATATTTTTTTTCACTTAATATCTTTCAGGTATTTTTTCCATGTCAGCACATAGTTACTCATTTTTTAGAAGTGGCATTTAAAGCATTAAAAGGTGACTCAATTGCTCATCAACATGCTTCCTACACCCTAGCCAGTATTACCTATTACCAAATTGACTAATTTTTGCCAGTCTGACAGTTACATTTCTTTTTCCTTCCTCTCCCTCTATCTCTCCTCTCGTATGTCTGTCTCTGTGTTTGTACGCATCATGTGTCTGTATGTGGTACGTAAGCTATGGGTGCAGGCATGTGTATCTGTGTCCATACACACATTTACATTGTGAGGATGCATCCCATAAATATACTGTTAGGAAAAGGAGCTTTAAAAAAAAAGAGCTTTAAAAGTGTGAAACTGGTAATGCAGTGCTGAGATGGGGGGAAAAAGGAAATAAAATGGATTTGCAAAAAAATCAACCAAACAAGAAGAGCCTATTAAAAAGGGAGAGGAGAGAAAATAATTCCCCTTCTGTTTATTTAATTATTTTTTACTTCTACCTTTGCTAAATACAACTTATCCACCCCCTGAGATGAGATGCTGAGTTGACCCTGGTGCACTTTGATCGCTCACTCCGGTCGGGGGACACCTCCAAACCTGCCGCTTACACTGTGAATCCATTCGCTTCAGCAGAGCAGCCCCAAGGGCATCAGATTCTTGCGTGGATCAGGGGAGGGTTCCATGGCCCTGACAGGCTGAGCAGACACAGCTGATCAGAGGCGTGTGATGGCTGTGGCCTGCGAGCATGGGGCCCCTGACTGCGACAGCCCCACAAATGGAGGCGCACGCAGGTGTCAGATGTCTTCCTGTAAAGAGGTTGACAGTGGACATAAATGCTTCCAGCTGGGCACAGTACCAAGTGGCAACGCCGTAATGATTTGATAATTAGATCACATTGGTTCATGATCATTGTTCTTATTCGGAAATATCATTGCTTTTTGATGATCTATTGTGTGAGATGAGACTTTCATATGAACACTGTGATTTGCATATATATATATATAATATATATTTGCATCTGTGTCTCCAAGTTAGAATGACTTACTGAAAGTAATCATTGAAAAAGGATGGAATATTGATGTAAAGATGCAAAAAGAAATGTAGGGAAACTTTAAAATTGTGAGGATCAGTATGATATTGCCCCTTCGAAGTCATGTGTTCTCCCCTCTATGAAAGCAGCAGGGAGAGAGGGGACTCCTAGCTGGGTCCGTCTCTGTTTTGCAGTGAGGTTTTTGTACCTTGAAGTCTCAAACCGATATGAAGAAAATATAAAGAATAGGTATATGGAATTAACATTTCACTTCTAAATTAAGAACTTGCTTTCTTGCCCTCACTTCCCTTCCTACTGTCCTAGTATTCTCTCATGGCAGGGGGGTGGGTAGACAGAATGTGGAGAAGGAGAGAGGGAAGAGAAAACATTTTAACTCCTGAAAGAGCTTTCAGTCTCACGGGGGCTAGAGCAGTGGCTGTGGAGCAAGCAAGGACATTGCAGAAGGTGGCGCTCGCTCGCCCTCCCTCTCTCTCTCTCTCTTTTCATGTTGTGTCTTCTGTTACTATTCTCTGCATTCCCGATTGTTATGACTTAAGAAAGCAGCTCTCAGGATCAGCCCAGGGTGCGAGATGTAGTGGTGAGTTGCGATACCAAAGCAAAGCATTTCTCCCGCCCACCTGCACAAAGCCAGCTGCTTTATTTGTAAGGCCCAATGCCGGATGAAAATACGGGGGCCCCTGTTCAGAAAGCCAGAAAAAGTGCAGTTAAAGGTGCTCAAGTATGAAGCTTTGTCCTGTCTTCTGTGGTCTCTCTTTCTCTAGACTTGTCAGTTTTTTAATTTGCTATTTATTGTCATTGTAAGTTGTAAGAAAAATAAACATTTTAAGTCATGAGCATAATTTTACGGTTCATCTTGATATTGTGCAATGTCAGTTTTAAATGAATATATAAGAGCTTTTAACTTGTGTGTGGAATCACCAAAATTATACCGTTTGTATTTTGTAGCTTATACTTGCAAAGGTATTTTGTTCTTACCAGGCCAATGGAAACACTGCACAAAACTAACCCGGCGGCTTTTATGTTATTTCTTAATACACGTTAATTCTACTCATACTCTCTACCTCTGGCTTACTGATGAGTAAGGGAGGACTAAAAGGAAAAGGAACTGTGGGTCACCCTGGCTTTCCCCTTCCTTCTATGTAATTTTCAGTGTATGTGGTTAATATAGGAAAGTAACAAAAGTTAGGATATGCTAGGGTTCCTTGGTCGTTCATGTTTCTTAGAATGCCACTGCCTTTTTTTTGGTGATCAAAGCAAATCCCGGTTCCAATGGAAAGGGCCCTCTTGGGGCTGTCAGAAGCCCCATCTACTCAGTCCTAGATGTAACATGCTTACCTTGTACTCACTTTGAGTCTCACTGAATTCCCACCCGTTGTGGGTCTAGTGGAGTTCTGTGTTCTTAGGAAGTATCAAGAATGCTGTGTGCAAATGGGGCACCTGGGGGGGGCGCTCCTTTGCATAGGTTGTGTATCCATGTAGCTGGCCCTCTCTCTATCAGGGAAAGCTGCTGGACAGTCAGAAGCCTCCTGTACACACTGTAGGAAGGAGCCCAGTTCACAGCAGGCTGGGTAATGCCAATAGTGTATTCATGCAAAGTGGTTTCCTTGAAACTAATGTGATGCACTTATTTCAAACTCTTTTGAATTAATATCATTTTAGAAAGAGTTGAATCTCTTAGAGTGCTCCCAGCTCCACGAGGAGGACCTTTCAGATGGACCTTTGAAACTTCCGGGCTAAAGCTTGAACCAAGTACTCATCATCCTATCAGTCTCTGTATCCCTTACAGTTTTGTCTATATTTCTCCCAGGGTTTCCAGCAGGAGAGCTCCAGAAGCCTTTTTTTTGGGGAACAGAATATCCTCGGTAAGTAAATGAGTGAAGAAACCAGTTACTGACAAGTAAGGGAGAACATGCTGCTTTGGCAGAGACTAGAATATAAAGTCACAAAAACAAAAAACAAAGCCGGTGGTTATTCAGTACAAAGAGGGCGTGGAACCTGGTGTGGGTCAGTCCCGCCTTCGTCATTTTAGGTATTTGTCTTCCTATTCTTTTTACCAGGGTGTATGACTGGACAGGAGAGGCAACTATTACACACGGAAATTTTATTTTTTTGCATTTATCCACTTGTGGATTGACTCATAGTATAAATATTTGGACCTTAAAGGATCATTGGAATTTGAGTTGATGGTGATGGGTTGAACACCATGGAAGAAATGGAAGAAATAATGTTAGAAGAGGAAAGGAAAGTGTGTATAGAATAGCAAAGATTTTAGTTCAGCTGGTCCAAGTAGTGTATGAAGGGAAGTAGTGGAGAAGATATCTGGAAAAGAAGTTTGCTATTTGATATTGGAGGGCTCTGAGTGCCAGGCAAGGAGCCTGGACATTAACAAGCAATAGAAAATATTGAAGTTTTTGAACAAGCAAAGATAATCAAATTTGTCTTTAGAAATGTAACCTGGGTAGTGATACAATGGGTCAAAAATTGACAGTCTCTGGAGTTAGAGATATTAAAGGTCATTAATAACAACAGATTGTAGACTTAAGTAATTCAGAATTTACATATATAGTGGGAATTGTGATAATATTCATTGTTGATAATATCACCACTTTTATTATGTACCTTTGTTTGCTCTGGTGCTTTAATCCACAGAGAATTTAGTCTTGCTTTTAGACGTTTAGTGTCTTGTGTTTTTGGTTTGGATAAATGACAGTTTAAGTATTTTGTAGGTTAAAAACATGTGGGATCACATATAAAAGTAAGAGAAATATGGTAGCAATATTTTGATTTAGACTTCCCCAAAAGCAGACCCTATGACACGGATTCCAGTTCAAGGAGTTCTTATGGGAGGTGACAGCAGAAAACACCAGCAGGGGAGTGGAGACATGAGACAGGGAGGGAAGGAAGCCAATAAATTGTGTTGTGTGGATTTTCTGTGGCTGCCATAATTATCAAAAACATAGTGGCTTAAAACAACATGAATTGATTAGCTTATGGTTCTTTAGGTCAGAAGTCCAACCTGGGTCTCACTGGGTTAAACGCAAGATGTCGGCACAGCTGCATCCTTCTTGGAAGCTCTGGGGAAGAATCTGTTTCTTTGCCTTTTCTAGCTTCTAGAGTTGGCCCACATTCCTCGGCTCATGGCCCCTTCCTCCATCTTCCAAACTAGCAAAGTTGCATTTCTCTGACCACAGATCCATAGTTACATCTCCTTCTGATTCTCCTCTTCTGCCTTCTCCTCCACTTTGAAGGACTCTTGTGATTATATTGGGCGCACCCAGATAATCCAGGATAATCTCCCTGTTTTAAGCTCATCTGATTAGCAACCTTAATTCCCCTTTGCTATGTAACAACATCACATATTCATGGCTTCCTGGCATTAGCATGTGGACATCTTCTTGGGGCCATTATTCTACGTACCACATATGTGTTTCAAAGCCAGTTATCACTGTGAGCAACTGGGGCTCAGTCCTGCTGGGGAGCTGTAGAACATGCTTCAGCGTGATCCCACCTCAGGGGCAAGGTTGCTGGGGTGTTGATCATCCAGCTCACCTTCCCTCATTGATTTGAGTGCTGCCACCTGCTGTATTAACACTCCGGCGTTCCTCAGTCTTAGCCAAGAGGGCTCTGGTAGCCAGAAAAAGTCCTCCGGCAACTAGTTTCAGGTGTTGGCAGTTGGGAGATGTTGGATTGGTATGCTCAAAAATGGTGAGTGCCGAGGGGACCAGGAGCAGGCATTAGTAAAGCTTACTTCAGGGAAGTGCTCCATTAGCATAAATGAGAATTCTTGGTTTGCATTAACCAAATCCCTTACTATCATCCCAGGCCTCAGCTGCATAGTCTTTACTACTGTTCAGATATTTGGAATCGATTTTTTCCCTATTATTCAAATTAAAAACTTACATATATTTCTATAAAAATAAAGATTTAGGATAAATATTCTCTAAGTTTCCTTCAAACTAAAAATGTCCTAGAATTCTTTGATTCTGCTCAGTTCAGCTGAACTTCTGTTATTGTGGTTATATACCTAGAGACTTGGAAATAGTCTGGTTAGGTTTTGAAGTGAATTTATTGGGTCCATGAGGATGATTTTCTGATCTAAAAGTCAAAATGATAGAAACCTAGGAAATAGTATTAGTGTCTATGAGTTCAGCCTTATGCTGAGCCGTATTTGATACTTGAGTGGGAGAAAGATTTGCATTTTTTCCCTAAAGATTCTATGTTCTCACTGAAGCCTTCTATCCTCTATTACGATATCTGCTCAATGAATAATTACCAAGCATCTTTTGGGTAGTTGGCATTGGAAAGATGGGGATGCTGGAGCCGTGGGAATCACAGTCCAGTCAGATGGCTTCCCATACATCTACTTTGGATAGATAGTCTCCAGACCCAGCAAGTGGGTATCTGTTATGTTCATGCTGGTCAGCTTAGTCCTTCCCGGAATGTTGAGTCATGGGGATATCGACAAGCTAAATTGTTTCTAGAGGAAAGAATCAGGATTGTAAGTAGCCTAAGACAACATCCCAAAGTGTGTGTTCCACGAAGTAGTAATAGAGGTAAGTCTATTTTTGTTTTGAAGAATTACAATACTCAGCAGCGTAAGAATTTCTAAGTTCTGTAAGAAAGAAACCTATTTAAATGTGTTTAACCCAGAGTTTCCTAAGCTCCCCCTTTGCCTTTGTTGGGAAATGCCGGTCTAGAATTCATGGCTGAAGAAAAACAATTGAAAGAACTTGAGGACACTCGAAGGGGGACCTTGTATCTTCACATTTTTGAAGGAGAGTTAAGGTGGCAGAAAATGTACGGTATTCTGGGGGGTCAGAGGGTATTCGGCTAGAGACTGTATGAGACCAATAGATAGAAGACGTAGGAAAGAGATTGCGGATCAGTGTTAGGGAGAGCTGTTTTATTTAGAACCACCTGAAGAGGCACTGGTCCCCCTCTATGAGCTCCTGGTTATTAGAAATCCCCAGAGAAGTCCTGTGACTATTGGAATGGGTTTTTGTGGCGGAGGCCCATGGCTCTGCTAAGGAGTTGAAGTAACTCGAAAGCTGCTTTCAAATCAGAGATTTTGAGGAGTTTCTGATTCAAGCACAGAGTAGCCCTTGCTTGATGACAGCGTGAGATCGTGGTAGCTGCAGACAGCAGCCTGGCTGTACTCTTGTTGACAGCAAAAGCCAGTGCACACGTTAAACCCCTGGGGTAGTAAGAACACGAGAGAAACCGAGTAGGTGGAAAAATGGTCATTTTTTCCATATCGTTTTTGGAAGGCTCGATTTTTCTCTGCGGCAGTCTTCTTGTTTCCGGCCAGCCAGTCCCATTTTAAAAGGCATTTGAGTTTATTTATTTATTTTTATGGCATGCTCATTTAATGCTGTCCATTGATGAAATGGAAGATGGGGCTTCGGCATTATGAAACATTATCGTTGGAAGGCTCAGTCATATAAAATTACTTTTTCTTGTCTCCTGTCCAAAGGATCACAATTATGTGACTGAGAATTGGAACTTACAGTGATTCAGTCATTTTCTGAATTCTTTATTGCCCTTTGCAAATAGGAAGCTCATCGGAGCAGCCCCTCTTGAGGGACATTGATTGCAAAGCAGTTCCTCTAAGCTTCCACTGTTCATCCTTTAAACCTGTCCAGTCACCAGCATTGACCAGGGGTTGTTAGAGGCCTGAGTATTGCGCTCAGGGCTGAGAGGCATGAAGAAACGCAGTGTTACAGGCTGATAGCGATAGCCCCTGCTGCAAAAACTAGCACTATGTGAAATTACACGTTTGTCCCACACTGCCATGGGAGCTCCATGATTGAAATGCATAATTTTACTCTTACTTCCTTAATGAAGGTTTGCAATGATGTAAAAACAGTAGGAAGCGGTTTTTTTCAAATGCAAATTACCTTGCAGGAAAGAAATAACAAAGGAAAGAATTGCCACCGAGGGGAAAAATTAAATCTTACAGCACTTCCTTGGGTATAGTTCAGACAAACAATTAGCATGTTAAGGATCATTATGTCCTGTAATAACATGTTGCTTCAAAATTTTTGTTCTTTCCACTTACGGGTCCTTTCCATTTGCTGGGTGACTTTGATGTCGCTTGTCAGGAGCCAACTGTGAAATATTTTTAGTGTAATTGCAAATCTCAGGAAGAATCCTCATAACAAGGATTTTAAATTGTCTTTAATCCTTATCCACACATTAAATAACTAAAATAAGTTACATGTAGACCTGTCATTTGCATAAAATGGTAAAGTTAATTAACCAATGAGGTAAATCACTGCTACTTTCTTACTGTGTACTAGTTACAGAGAATTTAGTAGTGACCAACTTGGTAAGGGTTTGGCCTTCATGGAACTTGTAGTTGAGAGAGAAGGTCCCAGACCCACACACACATCCAGAAAGCCTCCTTATGGATTTCTTTATCTGTCATTAATATACTCTGTTTCAGTTCTGTATTGCTACCTAATCAAGCGCTACCAAACAACCACTATTGGCTCACGATTCTGCAATTTCCAAATCTGGTTAAGGCTTCACGATCCTTGCCATTCACTCGTGACCTTGTCTGTCACAGAAGCAAGGGAACGTGACTCCCTTCGAAAGCAGTGATCCCTTTTAATCTCTGCTCTGTTCCTTTTTTATGATTATATTTGGGGAAAAACTTCTAAGTCTAGAGTGATTTTTCAGCAGGTTCTCAGATAAAAACATAAATGGTATGTTTACTGACAGGATCTTTTCAAACCCTGCTGCTTGTTTGGATGTTCATAGATATAAACTAGCTAGAGCAGATGCAGAATCCTAGAATCCTTAGGGCTGGAAGGGACTTTAGAAACCATCCCTTTCGTATCCCTAATGTCATACAGGGTCGTAGGGACAGTGTTAGAATTTATTTATTTCAGTGAGAAGGGTGTGTTTAGATTTTTTTTATTTTTACAGTTTTGTGTGTGTGGTTAAGCTGTTACTGTGGTTACTAGAAAACAGATTATCTTGGCTTTCATTGAAAAAAAAACCAAAGGATTATGCTCTGAGATTAATGCTTGTAATTTTCTTCAAATTGTATATTTGTACCGTAGATCTCTGAGTTATGGAGCTATAGGAGTAATTGTTGGACATGAATTTACACATGGATTTGATAATAATGGTAAGTACTGGTTCGTTGTATGAGCTGCTGCTTTTATGATAATGTTGATGATACGGATGTTAATTGTTGCTATTATCTTTGCATAGTGGCATCATCACAGACTGAAGATTATCCAAAGCAGTGTGATTGCTGATTGAAAACTTTCCCCTATGTCTTGCTGTGATAGCTTGCCATAAATAAATAATTGTTCCCGTTGGTGATGGGATAGCATGAAAAAAAGACCTTGTAATTTCAATGAAATTAGCTTTGCATTTAGATCAGGCTTGCTGTAGCTGCCACGATAGTTACAGGAATTGCTTCATAGCTTCTCCCCTTTGTCATTTCTTTATTCACCATCTTGAGATGCTCTCCCGGGAGGTGTGAGCTCTGCTCCCAAGATGATTATACATGCTGCCAAGTTAGTACTCAGCCGGTTAGGACTCTGGAGCTTGGCTGCCTGATCCCTTTATACTATTGCAAGGATTATGCAATGCTTAAGCTCTGTTTTTCTCTATGCTGGCATATATTCAGAATTTTGTTAAAAGGCTATGCTTTCCTAATAAGGTATAATATAGGAGAATATGCTATGTATCCTCATGATATTTAAGCACAAGAGCAGAATATGACATAAACTAGTGAAATTAGCACCCTTTGAGAGTCATCATCATTTTTGATGGGCACTCCTTTCTCCTTTACCTTAAGCATTATTGGAAAGCCACATGAAATCTCTCAAATACATGAATTAGCAGCAAATTACAATCATATACACATCTGCACAATGATTTACAGGCAGATTCAAAGAGCTGGCTGGCACATGGCAACATTGTGTAGAAGGACCTCTTTCATCCATGTCGGTGGTGTCTCCAACATCCTTTCCAGGATGCCTACCCCAGGGCCAGAGACTCTTGGTTCTTCTCCTTCTGGACAATTCTTTCTGTGCTCCCACAAGCCCTTCCTGAATCACATAGAGTTTCTGCTCTTCTGATCTCTCCCCTCCCTTTTAAAAATGTAGCTGCCTTATAGGCATCTCAATCTCCAGAGCTACACTCCTGTCTTTGCATGTTTGCTTTATCTAAAAGGAGCGTCTTCACTAAGAAACATAACCCAGTAGTGATCTCTTGGTTCTGGGCCTTTCTTCCTGGGAAATTTAAGTACAGTTCTCCCACTGAATCTTTTGGAGGCCTTCTGGAGCCATTCTCAAAGGACATAATCTAATGATGGCAATTTTGCTCTGTAACCAATACTTAGAACAGAGAGTTACATAGTTAACTGCATGCCCAGTAACTATTTAATAATTGGTTGGATAGTGTTTGGAGGACAGTGACTCCGTGCTCTCCCAGGGGGTGGTGGTAGTGGCATCCACCCTTGCCAAAGAGCTTTGGATTATTTCAGTTAACACCTTTGCCTTAGGGACTTTCTTATAAGTCCAATGAAGAGTTCTTTGCCTAACTAAATTTATACCAATAGTAACCTTGAGTATAGACAATAGTGAGATCTACTCAAGCCTTTTTTGAAGGCAGTGTAGACAAAACAAAGAGTGAGCCTGTAGCAAAAACAAAAACAAAAAACAACCCTGTATAATTAATCTTTTTTTTCTATTATGTTTTGGAGATTTCCATTCTTGTTCCAAGTTCTCTTTTTAGAGCAACCTGCCTTGTCGAAGCAGGACAGATGGGCCTTCCATGCACACTGATGGCTGTGGAATGATTCATAACAGAGGTTTCATGTGTCTCTCAGCTCCTAGCAACTTGGAGGAAACACGTTCCTATAGGGCTGAGTCAGGGGCTGTGCCTATGGATCTGGGTGAATGACTCACTGGGCTGTGCCTGTGGATCATTTGGAATTTCACTGGTAGTGATGCTTCAGTTCCTCCCACGGGCTTTGTGAATGAAGCCATTTCATTTCATAATCCAGAGAACATTATGGGTCACATCGGGTGAAAACAAAGAATTCAAGATTGGTTCACGGTGTGCATGCCATAAGTTGATGAATCTTATTTTTAAAATGTTCTTTGTTGCTTGGAAGGAAAGAACTTCCTCAAACCTCTTTCTTAACCCCTCTTTTTAAAAATAGCCTGTGACATTGCAGAGAAGGTGGGACCTGCTCCCAGGAGTGACCCTTGCTACTGGGACTGCTTTTTCAAGGTCTTTCGAATTGAGGGAAAGGGAAAATGAAGAAATTAATTTCCATAAATAGTACAAATTTCTTTTTTAAAGTTCTTATTTAAATTCCAGTTGGTTAACATACAGAGTAATTTTACTTTCTGGCGTACACTATAGTGATTCTACACTTCCATACATCACCTGGGGCTCATCACGACAAATGCCCTCCTTCATCCCCTTCACCTGTTTCACACAATCCCCCACCCCCTCCTCTCTGGTAACCATCAGATTGTTCTCTAGAGTTAAGAGTCTGTTTCTTGGTTTGCCTCTCTCTCTCTTTTTTCCCCCTTTGCTCATTTGTTTTGTTTCTTAAATTCCACATATGAGTGAAATCATATGGTTTTTGTCTTTCTCTGACTGACGTATTTCACTTTGCATTATACTTTGAAGCTCTGTCCCTGTCGTTGCAAATGGCAAGATTTCATTCTTTTTTATGGCTAGTACTCCGCTGTCTCTATATGCACCGCTTTTTCTTTATCCATTCATCTGTCGATGGACATTTGGGCTGTTTCCATAACTTGGCTATTGTAGATAATGCTGCTATAAACATCAGGGCGCATGTACTCCTTCAAATAAGTATTTTTGCATCCTTTGGATAAATACCCAGTAGTGTAGTTGCTGGGTCGTAGGGTAGTTCTATTTTTAACTTTTTGAATAGTCTCCATACTGTCTTCCAATATGGCTGCACCAGTTTGCATTCCCACCAACAGTGCAGAGTGTTCCTTGTTCTCCACATCCTTGCCAACACCTGTTATCTCTCGTCTTTTTGATACTAGCCATTCTGACAGATATGAGGTGATATCTAATTGTAGTTTTGATTTGCATCTCCCTGATGATGAGTGATGTTGAGCATCTTTTCATATGTGTATTGGCCATCTGTATGTCTTCTTTGGAAAAATGATGCAATTCCTATCAAAATACCACCAGCATTTTTTTCACAGAGCTAGAGCAAATAATCCTAAAGTTTGTGTGGAACCACGAAAGACCCTGGATAGCAAAAGCAATCCTGAAAAAGCAAAGCAAAGCGGGAAACATCACAATTCCAGACTTCAAGCTATATTACAAAGCTGTAGTCATCAAGATGGTATGGTTCTGGCACAAAAATAGATACATAGATCAATGGAACAGAGTAGAAAACCCAGAAATGAGCCCACAAATATATGGTCAATTAATCTTTGACAAAGCAGGAAAGAACATCCGGTGGGAAATAGTCTTTTCAACAAATGCTGCTGGGAAAACTGGACAGCAACATGCAAAAGAATGAAACTGGACCACTTTTTTATATGTCACACAAAAATAAATTCGAAAGGGATGAAATACCTAAACGTGAGATCTAAAACCATAAAAATTCTAGAACACAGATAGTACAAATATTTTTTAACTTCCTTTTTGCTAGGTAGAAAATATGATAAAAATGGAAACCTGGATCCTTGGTGGTCTACTGATTCAGAAGAAAAGTTTAAAGAAAAAACAAAGTGCATGGTTAACCAATATAGCAACTATTATTGGAGGAAAGCTGGCTTAACTGTAAGTACAATTATGGCGTTTTGTGTGTCATTTTTTCTCTTTTGGACATTAGCTTGCTTTAGACCATTGGTTCTCAATGTGTGGTTCCCAGGACAACAGCATCAGCCTCTCCTGGGAACTTGTTAGAGATGCAAATTCTTGAGTCTTGCTTCAGACCTCTTGACCGGAATCCTGGAGGGAGGGGGCACCGGTCTTCTGGCAGTCTGTCTTTTCACAAGCTCTCAGGTGACTCTGATACAAGCTCAGGTTTGATCTTCACAGGCCTAAACATTAGTTTGTTTTCCTAGATTTAGATAAATGTAGAAAATCTTGTAGCAAACACAAGTAATACAATTCTTATAAATCTACACTCCATATCATTTTTAAAAATTTCCTTCCAAATTTCGACTTAACTCATTGAAATAAATCTCATTATTTTGAATTAATGACTCTCAATTGGTTAAGAGATGTTAGTTATAGAAGTTTGAACAAAAGAAATGTACTTCTAAAATGTTTATTTTCTATTATATATACATACATACATTTCCATGAAGGCAAGAATGAAATTTTATACATGCCGTTCATGTTGTGTCCGATTTTGTTCCTTTCTTGTCTTCTCTCCGTCCCCTCTCATCACTCTTCTTTTCCCTACCTGTCATTCATCTTAATCACCCTGATACACTGTTTCCCATGCTCGTGAAGAGAAGCCACACACCACAGACCCCTTTATTGCATGGTTTCCAGTGGCTGCCCAGAAGTCCACAGTGGGAACATACTCTAACATACTCACCTAACCTCTTGTTGAGACAGGTCACACTTTGTCTCCAATTCTTTTCCCACAATAAGTGCTGCTGTAACAAACCCTCTCATTGTGTACATATTCTTTTTGTCCATCTAGGATAGATTCCTACTGTCACCAACAAGTTATAATATTCATATTCCCACCGGTGATATATGAAAGAGCATTTATCTATTCAGTTATTTTCTCACCAATGTATGAGAATTTTTTAAAGATATTACCGATGTTAAAATGTTGTCATTCACATTACAGTATTTTCTCCCAAATATATTATGCATCCATTGGACTTTATGTATGGCATCTTTTGACATACAAAAATTAAACATTTCTGTAGAGCCAAAAGGTACCTATTTCTCTTAAAAAATAAGGGCGCCTGGGTGGTTCAATTGGTTAAGTGTCTGCCTTTGGCTCAGGTCATGATCCCAGAGTTCCAGGATCAAGCCCCACATGGAGTCCCACATCAGGCTCAGCGCTCAGCCAGGGAGTCTCTGTCTCCCTCTGCCCCTCCCCCTGCTCATGCTCATTCTATATTAAAGTCTCCTGGCTTTTCTGGGAAGGTTTTTGTTGTTTTGTTATTTTACATTTAAATCTTCATGCATGTGAAACTTAACTTTTTATGGAGTTTTTTTTTTAGATTTTATTTATTTATTTGAGATAGAGAAAGAGAACACAAGCAGGGAGGAGAGGCAGAGGGAGAAAGAGAAGCAGACTTCTCACTGAGCAGGGAGCATGACCTGGGGCTCGATCCCAGGACTCTGGGATCATGTCTGGAGCCAAAGGCAGATGCTTAACTGACTGAGCCACCAAGGTGCCCCTTTTTTATGGAGTTTAATGTGAGAGTTCTTTTCCTTCCAAAAGGATAGTCAGTTGATCCAACATCATTGATTAAAAGACATTTTTTTGCTCACTGAATTGAGTATTTATCAAATTTTAGAACCTCGTATATTGATATCAATTTTTGGATTACATATTCAATTCTGCTGGTCTCTTTGTTGATTTCTACACCAAGGTCTTATTACCATGGCTATATGGATTGTTCTGGTATCTGTCAATACAAGCTCTCCCTCACTGTTCTTTTATGTGCTTGGCCATTCTCAGGCAAATATACTTCTGTATATGCTCCAAGATCATGTTACCCATTCTCACCTTGTTCCCCAAAGAAAATCCCATTGGGATTCTAAGTGAAATCATATTCAGTGTATGGAATTGACATTTTTATGATATGGTCTTCTTGTTCAAGAGCATGGTATGCCTTTTTATCTGTTTGGTTCTTGTTTTAGGTTTTCCAATACAACTGTAATATAGTTTTCTTTACGTACTTTATCTCCTGCACATTGTTTTTACTTCTTTTTCATTTTCCTTATTTTACTAGCTTGATCAGGTTTTCATGCCCTCTCTCTACTATTAATTTTTTTCTTGTAGTTTTTTTATTGCATTTTCTTCCTCTGCTTTCATAATTATAAGAAATAGATTTCTCTCATTGTATTTGACAGTAGAGAACCAATAAAGAAGAATTGTTGGTAGGGTATGGCTCTGCAGGAAGCTCTTACTCTAAAATACACATGCACACACTGTATGCTCCTAATTTGTATAGTCAAGGGGGCAGCAGGTAACAGAAGTGAGAGACCACACTAAACTGACTTGGTTCTCCTGGTTCTTCAGCCATATTCAACACCAGGAGCACCACTCCTTGTTCAGGCAGAGAAACCAGAGGCTGTATCCTTGAATAGTATCTCTAGCTCTTTCATCACTGTTCTGGAAAGCCATTTGTCATATTTCTTTAGTATCTACAAGTATGTCATGAGAAGACCTGAAATGGGTGCCTCTGTTTATCTGTATTCAATTCAGAGGTTATCACATTGTGAAAATCCATCTAGAATATATGTTGCTTCAAGAAGAGCATAGGGGAGGGCTTCTAGAGTGAGATGGAGGTTCAAATCTTGGCTCAACCAGTTACAAGTTTGGTGAACATGGGAAAGTTGCTTGACATTCCGGAGTCTCAGTCTTCGTCTGTGAAATAGGTCACTATTTCTGAACTCATTCATTTGTAAGAATTAAATGACTGAAATTATGTAAAGCACCAGCATCGTGTCTGACATGCAGTAAGTGCTTAATAAATTGTAGTTAATATTATTACTACTTTGTAACATATTCATAGGTACCCCATCCTAGAGGAAAACAAAGGCAAACAGAAATAAATGTTGTCTGAAGAGTTGTTTTTATCCATTGTGATTTCTTGCAACCTGGGTGATGGGCCTAGCTTAAAAGTAAAGAGTGGGTAGGATCCATGGCTTTAAAGTTGAGAGCAGGGTGTATACGTTTCCTGTTGCTGCTATCACAGATCACCACGAACTTAATGACCTGAAAGAACACAAACACTGTTCTGCAGTTCTGTATGTCCCACTTAGGTCTCATTGTCTCATTGGGCTCAAGTCAAGGTGTAAGCAGAGAGGCTTTTCTTTCTAGCTGCCCTCGGGGAGAATCTGTTTCCTTGGCGTTTCTCGCGTTTAGAGGCTGGCCACATTCCTTGGCTTCTGGCCCCTTCTTTCTTCAGAGCCAGCAGTGGCTGGTCATAGCTCACATTGCATCACTCTGACACACTCTCCTGACCCCCTTTGCCTCTATTTATATGCATCCTTCTAGTTATACTGGACCCACGTGGATAATGCAGGCTAATGTCTCAGGATCCTTTATGTAATCATATTTTAAAAGTTCCTTTTGCCACATAAGATAACATTTGCACAGGTTCCAGGAATGTAGGACATAGACGTCTTCGGTGGGTGGGTGGGGGGCAATATTCTGCCCCTTAGGCAGGGATTGACAAACTTTGTCTGCAAAGGGCCAGACGGTAAGTAACTGTGGTTCTGGGGGCCATAGGTCTCTGTGGCTAGTGCTCAGCTCCGCGGCTGTAGCGGGAGAGTGGCCACAGACGGCACGTCCGTGAATGGGCATGGCTGTGTGCCAGTAAATCTTGAATTATGGACACTGAATTTGAACTTCATGTAATTTTCACATGCCATGGAATATTCCCCTTCTTTCACGCCCCCGCCCCACATTGAGCAATGTAAAGTCCGGCTTCACCTTGTAGCCTGTACAGAAACAAGTGGCAGGTTGGATTCCGGCTTGTGGGCTGTATTGGTTTGGAGTATTTTTTGTCCTGGCCTGGTTAGGGATTTCAGAAACAATCTTCAAATGTGTGGAGGAAGTTCTTCACCATGCTTGGCTGGTTATCCTACACGTTGCAAACCTTGACCTTGTGGCCTACTTCTGTTTGATGTTTGTCCTCCATGAGAACGACCTTCCTTGTAATTTTTCATGGAAGTTGCTGAAGGTAAAGTGGTGATGGTTGGTGAAGTTTTGTTCCTGTGTGGATCGTAAATGTTTGGAAATACAAGCACACTGAAAAGAATACTCAAATGACATGAATTACTCAGAGAAAGTAATCTGTGTGTTGACATTTCTACTTTTTCTCCATTAAACCAGAGTCACTCAGAATATTGTTAACATTTTAGTGGAGCTGGCTAAATTGGTGAGAATACAGAGGTGGGTGAGAAAGAAATGCGTAACATAATAACATAGAAATTATTATATTCAGGAGCACCTTGCTGGAGTTAGTTTGCCATCTCACAATATATTATGACTACCTGTGATTTATTGAATGTAATTTTCCCTTTAAAGTATGGTACTTTTTCTAGCTATCATATTTATGCTTCTTGCTGAATGATAGTTGGCTGTGAAACACTCTTTTTTTTTCTTTTTATTTCTGTTAGGTGAAGGGGAAGAGAACCCTGGGAGAAAATATTGCTGATAATGGAGGTCTGCGGGAAGCTTTTAGGGTACGCACTGCATCATTTGCTGTGATTTTTAAAATTAAACTATAGAGTGCCATGTGGGTGCACCTCAATTTACACTACAGACATAGTCTTGCAGAAGTACAGTTCTGTCAATTCTGTGAATTTCTGTAAATAGAATTATATTTCCACGTTGACTCTGTTCTACTCTATTATATGAATAGAGCTGCATTTCTTTTTTCTTTTTGAGGTATAAAGTCCCCCTAAAGAATAATAATTGTTGTTAAGAATCATGTATTTAAAGGATAGTTTTCAGTAGATGCATTCACAATAATATCAAAGCATGCTACAGAACTCTCCTTGGGGCTACGTTCATATGAGTTTTCCTTGAGTATGCTGTCTCTATAGCCCTTCTTGCAATTTTCTCTTAAAATACCAAACTTCTAAATTGTGGCCAGAGGCTAGTGGTTCTCATATAGTGGGCCAGGTAAGAGTCCGTAATAATGTTTTCATCATTCACTGGTCCTTGGTTAAACAAGAAATGTAAGGACGATGTGGAAAGATTTTCATAAAGGTAAATGCATTTAATGTAAAGACCAGGCTGTTATTCTGAGGTAACATCCTTCCTGTATTCTTAACTTAACATATACTTTATCAAGTGATGGTGATTGAAGATGATAGTTTTCCCTTTTATTTGGAAAAATAAAAATTTGGCCCAATATGTTGACCCCCAAATTTGTTTCCGTAGCCTTTGCCATTGGGTTAGAGAAAGAATAGCTTTTTTGGGGGGGGGGAGTTATTTAACATGCGAATGCTTTGGCCCCGCTGCTCTGGTACCTATTGAGAGTGAAAGGTCTTTTTGCAGGTGGACCTGCCTCACTGTTAAGCAACACAACATTGATTTGCATTTCCAGGGGTTGGTTTTGTTAGAGGAAAACTTGACAGGCTGCACTTTGTACGTGGTGGAGGATATATTTAGGATCTCTGCCCTGGATAAGAAAAGAGGAACGCCACCATTGCAGAGCGTCATGAATTCTGCTTCTCTCACCAGGCTTACAGGAAATGGATAAATGACAAGAGGCAGGGAGTTGAGGAGCCTCTCCTACCAGGCATCATCTTCACCAACAACCAGCTCTTCTTCCTGAGTTATGCTCACGTGAGTAGCCCAAGGAAGGGGCATCAAAGATGAAATGTGGGACTTCAGCTTGCTTCCGTGGTCAAAGTTTTGGAACAAAAGTTTCGTGGTATATATTTGATTTGAGCTGAAATGTTATCTTGCTGTTTATTTTGAGGATAAATTTCACCTTCTTAATGTTCTATGGGACATAATTAATTAACCGATTGAGTCAGGGCTTATTGGTGTTGTTTGTCAAGTGGGTTACCAGCCCTATCATAACCCACTTGATAGTTCTTTAATATATGCTGACTTCTTAATGTATGCACTACACTTTGTGGCCATTTCTAGTGACTCCTCCTTTGGCTTTCATGGCCCTGCCTATTGCTGCATTTCTCCTTTTTTTTTTTTTTTTTTTTGCCTCATTGATTAACTGTATCCCACCACTTTCAACCTGTGGGAGACCCTCACACCTGTGTTTTCCACAGTCAGATGAATATGTGAAGACTGCTAGAGCTGAGAACAACAACAAAAGCAAGGAGAGTCATCTCACCCTTTTGTGAGATTGATGGGCTTTCTGCGCAGAAAGTGAAAGAAGATGTGTACCAAAAAAGACACAATTCTGAGTTCAAGTCTCTGGCTAATGAGGCAAGCGCCAGTTCTTGGTTGCTATTGGTTATTGCCCTGGCTTATGTCACAAACGTGTAGGCCTCATTTTCAAAGCAGGCAGGGATGGGTCGATGAAGGTTCTAAGGCCTGGCTTCACAGTGGGCAAATGTGTATCTGTAAGACTGCGGTTGTTACCAGCACAACCTCCTTTTGCTCAGTCTTTGCACTGGCTCCTCAGTAAGCTGATTCCTTCCCACATCTTCTTTGGTTGAGTCTGGCTAAAGGATTCTCACCGTTCTGGGATCTTTTATTTCTTTCTTCTTTTTTTTTTTTTTAAAGATTTTATTTATTTATGTGACAGAGAGACAGCCAGCGAGAGAGGGAGCACAGCAGGGGAGTGGGAGAGGAAGAAGCAGGCTCCTAGCGGAGGAGCCCGATGTGGGACTCGATCCTGGAACGCCGGGATCACGCCCTGAGCTGAAGGCAGACGCTTAACGACTGCGCTACCCAGGCGCCCCAGGGATCTTTTATTTCTTAAAGCTGACATGACAACACTAAATAAATAATCATTTATCAATATGACATCAGTGAAAGTGGAGTCACCAAAATGACCTTCCTTTTTAGTTTTCCTGTTGCTATCAACACACCCCAGTCTTTGGGTCTTCCTGGTCAGAAAATCTAGATTCTTCCCTCTTACTTGATTTGTCTATCCTCGTTTTTAAGACATGGTTCCCCAAAGCTAGATGTTTCATTCTTTTTAACTTCTCTTTAGATTTATCCTCTGTTTCTCCCCATTATCCTATATCTCATCCTCTGTAGAATAGCCCTTGATCTCTTCTACTCTAGATTATCCCAACAGCCTTAAGGCACATTTTTCTGCCTTTGGCATCTTTCCACCACGATCTTACATGCCCCTGAAATACCACTTTTATTTCATTACTCACCTGTTCAGGAAACTGCAGTGACTCCCAGGTGCCTACCACATCAAGGCCAAACATGAGCAGTTGGCCCTCCTCATTCTGGCCCGTCTTATCCCACTCTGCAACCAGCTCTGAGTCCCCGAGCCTCTGCCGCACTCACCCTTAGCCAGGCAGGCATCCTCACGGCCACCCCGAAGTGTTAGGCCTATTACTGTCCCTGGGGCTTTGCTTTTGATTTTCCTTCTATAACGTGACCTCCTTCCTACTCCTCCCCCTCAGATGATTTAATCCTGTCTTTATCGTTCAGGCTCCATGTCGAGTTCCACCTCCCCCACATTTTCCACAAACCTCCCCAAGGACTCCACTTCTCTCTTTCTCTCTCTTTTTTGAAGCTCCAACTCCTTTACACTTCTCTTCATTACTATGCAGTTGAGTCCTTAATTGTTCTCAAAATGTTGAGGACTTTTAGTTTTATCTCCATATCGAATCTCCCGGATCCTTATATTTCTTATGTATCTCCATAGCACCCAGCAAAGATGCTGGGTATATTGAAGATGCTTGACGCTTTTAGATGAATTGCTTAAAAATAATAAGACTAAATAACAGTTCAGTTAAGGGGACTTTTTTTGGGGGGGTCATTACTGGGTCAGATATCTCAAATAAACACACGCAGTATACTTAGAATTTTCTAGAGCAGGGGTTCGCAAACTAGGACCCATGGGCCAAATATGGTCTGCTGTCCATTTTTGTACAAACTTTTTATTGGGAAACAGCCATGCTTTTTCCTTTGTATTGAGGGGCAGAATCGAGTAGTTGAAACAGAGATCTTCTGGTCTGCAAAACCTAAAATATTTAATGTCTGCCCTTTTACAGAAAAAGTTTTCTGACCCTTGATCGAGAGGACAAAGTACAAGGTCCATTGGTTCTTCCTTTTGTTCTTACTTACTTAATTAAAGTCCATCTTAGTTACATCCTAGTCTACCATATCTTTTTGTGCATAAAGTAAAAAAAAAAAAAGTAAACTAGCTGGTAGCACCATTACCTTCAAATAAAATTCCAAAGCATATCTGGTTTATTTTAAACTAAAGAGATTTAGGGAAAAATGGAAAGCTATTTTATGTTACTAATGAGAAATTTATCTTGGACATTTTCCTACTGACAGAAGGAGGAGATTTTCAGTCTTTTGCACATTGGAAGAAGTCTGCTTATAGGGAGTAAAGTTATTTTCCCTCCTGAGAAGATTCTAGAAAAACAGTAACAACCATAATGTGTTTTCAGAAGTCTCTTAAATGATTTATGAAGCAAAGACAGTACTAGAACAATACCATATAATAATGTAAGAATATAAGAAAAAATAACACATGAAAAAATGAGGTAATGGCAAATGTCAGAAACAACTTCAACTTAGCTAGCTTCTGAGGAAATTAAGGTATCACATTACGAAAGCATTTTCACAGTCACGTTCAGACTGCTTATCTTCACTAAAAACAATAGCATCATATCACCTTTTCTGCTTCCTGTGTCTCTGTAGCTTCTGTGACCTGTTATTTTTTCCCTCAGATATTCTCCTTACCCTTCTACTTCTTTACATTCCTGTTTATACTTACTTAGTGGCCACTCATCGGGAACCTTCCTGAGGCCCGTAAATACTCTTCAAACTGATCTCTAATTTCCTCTTACTACTATGCACCCTGGCGAGATAATTCTTTTAAAAACATGTTTTTATCATTTTCTTGTTCACAACAATGTTTAAATATAGTTTACATTCTTTAGCTTGTTGCTCAAGACTTCAGGAATCCGGCAGCATCCTCTCTCCCCTGCTCTCCCGTCGCTGCTCGTTACGCACCATGCAGTCCAGCTACACTGAATGTCTAGCTTTTTTCTTTTCTCTCAGATAGGGTCTTTGCTTCCATTTTCTCCAGCACTTAGAATGCACCCCATCATTTTGTGTCTCCTAGTTCTTTTCGTCCTTCAAGACTCTATCATGTTTCTAGACACATTGCAAGTCAGGATTGAGTGGGTTACAGTACAGGAGCCAACAATACAAAGACAGTTTCTTTGTGTTCCTGCTCCCCGTCCAGTTTGGGTTGAGACTGGGGTTCTGCTCGTAGTTATTACTCAAGGACCTGTTTTGGAGTCTTGATCTCAACACGGGCTTACATGTTCACCATTGGAGTAGGAAAGTGATATGAGGAAGCATACAGTGGACCTTCGTGTGGCATCTTAGATTGTCCCTAAGACACTTAAAACTTCTGCTAGGTTTTTAAAACTTCCACAAGGATATGCTGTCTGTCACTTCTGCTCACATTTCATGGATCAGAGCAAGTCATAGAGCTTTACCTAACTTCCAAGTCTATGGAGGAGTGTCTTCCTATCCAAGGCCCTGACTAGGTGTGATGCAAACAAGGCACTTAGGGTGCAAAATACACACTTCCCATGACCATGCTCAGTAACGAATGATGGGTTCATTTGTTCCTGTTGGAGTATGACTGAATTTGATAAGGGCTCTTCCAAGCATTATATTATTTGAATTAATACATTGGCCGATTCCTGGGCATATACACTGTTCTCTTGATTTAAGAAATTTGTCTGGAGACTGTCCTAATTTACTCAAATTGTGGAATTATGCACAACAATAAAACCTTCTACTCTGGGGATTAGAATAATAGATGTTGCTACTGATGAAGGTTTTATCTGATCTACTAAAACTGTCATCCACTGAGTCTAAAATTACTCTTCAGTATAATTTGGAGCAGTTAAGGCAGTGAAAATTGTGTAATTAGAAAGGAAACATAATTATTGGCGTATTTTTCTCTTCTAGGTGAGGTGCAATTCCTACAGACCAGAAGCTGCCCGAGAACAAATCCAAATTGGTGCTCACAGCCCCCCTCAGTTTAGGTAAATGGGCAAATTGGTGACTCTCGTTTTTAACTGCGCACCCCCCCTCCTCCCCGACTCAGCCGTCCCAGCGCTATACCAAGCGGGAGGCTGGAACAAAAGCCTGTACTGTGACCAACGATATCTCCATTTTGCAGAACGGAAATATCTGGCCAAACAGAAATGAGCACCTTTTTTTTCATTAGTAGGAAGCTAGTTTAGTTAGAATTCTCTAAAAAAAAAAAGGGTCTGTGGTGGGCATTTATGCACGCCTCTAGTCCAGTGCTATATCAAGAGACCCACGGGGTAGTACAAGGCTCCACAGGTAATTCAGAATCCGAATCAAAGCGTCAGTATGAATTCCCATTCATTATCTTCCAGTGTTTGAAAGGCCCCAGTCCAGGGGTGCTCAGTAAACTGAAATATTTGATTTATCCAATCACCTACTTTTTTTGTGTGTGGGGGCCAAAAGTGTCTCTTTCCTCAGACAAGGATGAGAGCTTACAGACTGCGTCTTCAAACACGTAGGGCTCTGGTGTATTTGGTGTTATAGAGTACCCTGTTTAATGCCTCTCGTCTTTCATGCAGCCAGCCGGCAGACATGAATGAATGCCCGCTTTCCGAATAGCTCTACACACAAAAGAGGATGTGTGGTGGTATTTAGCTATTAGAATTCGTATCTGAAGTCAGAGCACTATGTTGTGGTTTTTAGTTTGGGTCGGTTTTTGAAACAGTGGCTTCAAGTGAAGGGAAAAGGATTATGAATTACAATCTTGTTTAATTGTGAGAATGTACAAAATAAAAAGTAAAAATAAAATTAAGGTTCGTGTGCTTACCCAGTGCTAGGTTTCTAGCCCAGTTTGAGGGGGATTTTCTGTAGTTGGGGTCGGAGAATTATAATGGGATAGAAACTGTAGTAATTTTTATTGATTGATTCTTTCCTTACAGCATGTTATATCTGGATGTCTTTATGTTTAATGTTTAAATCAATCCATCAGCACAGTGTAGGAAAATCATCTAAAATTTCTCCTGTATTTAAAAACCTTATTCCTAAAACCTTGCTTTAGAAATGCTTCAGAAACTGACTCTAAATTACCTAGTAGCATAAAAATCTAATCACAGTGTTAGAAAATTCTCCCCCACTGGGCTAACCTGTCAAAAAATGCTGACAGTCTCTAATGAACTAAAATGTGCTCCTGCTGATAAATGGTGCAGATGAAACCACACAGTAGATTAATTACTTACCAGATGATAAGATTTTAGAAACTAATTTCCTTTTACTAACTAGTTGCCTGTACTGTTGGATTTTAGCTGATAATTTGTAGAGTATACTTACTAATTATCACCTGAATTCTCTTTAACATTTGCCCAGGGTGAATCACACTATGAAATATGCATCCCTACTCGTATATCCCAGCTAAAAGAGGTTTGAGTACAGGCCAGTATATTCCTTCACATGCCCATAGGTGACAAAATCATTAGGGAAGAAATAGTGACTAAGAATGCTGAGTCTCTCTAGTCAACCCTTTGAACATGTAGTTGAGTAAGAAATAGATGAGGGGGCAGTTTTTGCTGGCTTGTTAGTGATGTCTGCGGTAACTATAGATTTTGAGTACAGCAGAAATCACACAGTGGAAACACCACTGCCAGCCAAAGTGCTGAGTAGGAACCCACAGTCTTTACTGCAGTCAGGGAACTTGCAAGGACACCAGATTTTGGAACTAACTCCAGTAAAACTCCTTTTCAATAACGAGTAGACACCGTTCATTCGTTTGTTGCACGGACCAAATTCTAGGTAAATAGGAACCTTCAGACATACTCGGAATTAAGTGGAAGTGTTTTTGTAGATCGGATGAGGTCTGAGGCAGCAACGACATGGGCGAATCTTACAGACATAATATTGAGTGAAAGAAGCCAGGAACAATAGAGTGCAGACAGTGTGTTTCCATTCGTATGAAGTTCAAAAACAGGCAAAACTAATCTATGGTGATAGAGGTCAGACTAGTAGTTATCCTTGGAAGTTCCACTGGTAGGGCACACAATGGAGTCTTCTAGGTGCTGGAAATATCCCATATCTTGTTCTGGGTGGTAGTAACATGGGCATATACACATGAACAAAATCAATGAGCTTTACATTTCAGGTGTGTGCACTTTATATCAGTTCTACCTTCCATAAAAGTTAAAAAATAGAAAGCCTGAGTATTGGTAAATCTAATAATTTCTAGGAATCTGTAAATTTATAGGACTATACAGTCGTATACACGATTTATAAGAATTGTAAATCCTACAGTTAATAGGAACTTGAGGGTATTGGGAAGATTAATAAGAGCATTTGCCTGGCATTCAGGAGGTGCTGGTTCTAGTCTCAGCTCTGTGAATTTCTTTGGAAATTTACTTCTCCCTTTTGGGCTTCAGTCATCTCCCCTGTACACAGATGAAACGAATGCAACATCCCTGTGAGTGATACGCTGCTACAGTTTTATCTAGAACCTGTTAAGATGGAAGAATTAAATGACATGAACTGTGACATATCTTTTCCAGGGTCAATGGTGCAGTTAGCAACTTCGAAGAATTCCAGAAAGCCTTTAACTGTCCATCGAATTCCACCATGAACAGAGGCCTGGACTCCTGCCGACTCTGGTAGCCCGACTGCTGGTTTATGCTGTCCCGAGAGCCACGCAGTGCCAGCAGAGGCCACACAGAACGCTCATCGCCACTGCTTTTAGCCTGTATTCCCCCATCCTGCCCAGGACTCCTATTTTTAGTGCATCTTCCTTATTTGGGTGTTGGTTGGATCTAAACAGTATATTCAAATTGTAGGGCTCAAAAAATGGAATACAACAAGGGATCCAAGTATGTGTCTTTACAAAGCCAAACTAACAAAAATAAATCTCTAGGCTACTTTTGTTAAAACATCATCTGCTGAATTGTTGCTCTTGTCCATTTTTAGTGTGTAAACAGCTAGGTGGTACATACTGTTTTAAGCCACAGCTTCGTCGGGGGCCTAAGCAGAATGTATCCATACAAAAATTCGGTCTATTAAATGTGTAACCCTCAATGATGAGGACATGTTCCTGGAATACCTGGTAGGTCTTACTGCTCTATAGAACATGGTGCTAGGTTTTATGTATCGTCATCCACAGCGTTTATTAACTCTATGGTAGTTAAGTTAGAAATGTGGTGGAGCTTCATTTTACCATTTTTGCTGAAATTTTTACCTTCCGTTTGGAAGTCTGTTGGGATGAAAACGCGTCTCACAGCTTCTATCTGACGTAGCTGATTGCCCTGTTCAAGTGAGTATGGACAAAGCTGGCCGAAAGGCTACTTGAGAAAGGATTTCAGTTTATCAAATGGAAAAAAGAAAAAAGGATGTGTCTTTAAGGCCCAGAAGAAGTCAAAACTTGTCATTGCGCAACAGTAGGGACACAAGGAGATGAAATCACTACCATTTGATCTCTTTTGCCCAAGCCTGAGTGATTATGTCTGTCTGCCAGACACTTTTCTTTAATCCAATTCTTATTTGTCTTGTTACCCTCATATATGTGCATTCTTCTGTTTCTGAAATGAGCAGGCATTGAGATAATGATTTTCTGATTCTCCATTAGGAACGTATGGCTTTCATTCCCCTCTAGGGCAAAGGAACAAATACCACATTGAGGTGGGTGCAAAGTACCCTTGTGTTTTGGCTCAGTTAATGTTACCTCTCTTTGAAAAAGCTTTTTGAAAAATTTCTTGATCGAAGACGTTTTAGAATCTATTGATTAAATTTAGAATTCCCTGCATAGTCCAAAGAAACATAATTTTCACTGTCCCAGCCTTCTAAAGAGTCTGTAAGGAAGAGCAGGACTAAGTTTTTGATCCTCAGAACTTTATGCTTTCAAGTGAACTCCTCCGTCTGTTAGTCTGTGTGTAGGACAAAATCGTAATGGCCTTAAAGTGGTTACCTGGCATTTCCAGTTTCTTAAATAACTATCCTCCCTTTGCGTTGTTCATTGTGTATGTGGTTTTGGCCAACAGGAACATCTCAAAAGCAAAAGGACGAATTCAGACTAACTCTAGGAGGCCATTTTGCACCCCTGTCATTTGTTGTCCTTTTTTATTTTTTAAATGTAAGTGCATGCCGTGTCTTTTTGTAACTGTGGGAACTTCTGAAGGGAGAAAAATGCAAGGGCACCATCATGAGGAAAACAGTTACACTGCTTTAGAGGAGAGTGATTTTCCCCTTGACCTCCTCCTCTCCAAATGAATAAACTTTTGAAGGGCAGTTACTTTTTCCTCCTTTTAACTAAGGCATAATGTGACCTTAGTTCATATTTTTAAAAACAAGGGGAATTAGGTTAAGGCTGCTGGGAGTGTACATGCCTTTTCTCTGGAGGAATCATTCTGACTTGGTTTAGACAGACAAGATACTCCTTGTTTTATCCTTGTACTTGGATATTTAAAACCCATTTCTTATGCTTTTATGAATAGCATGTTCCTTCTAGATTTCTCTTTTTAAACTCCATAATAAACACATTCCTGCAGGTCAGAGAAAGTGTTTGATAAAAGCATAGGGTTAAGACTTTGGAAATGGGCATCAGTCAGTCAGTTGTTGGTTGAGGACAGCTGGTTGATGACCAGCTGGAGCCCTACACTTTCTAAATCATGTGCTGCCTTGTCCTGATTAACTTTCCTTGATGTAATTCACTTATCCTGAAAGCTGTAGATACAATCATTAAAACAAAATAAACCCAAAGCAGCGATACCAAATCATCACTACTAGCTAGAACAAGTTTCCAGTAGGATTGGATTTCCAAATACACGCTCATGTTTAAATTTTCAGACGATGCTCTCGCTGTTCCTTTTCTTCAATACAGATCGCTAAAGGAAGAGACACTGAGTAAGTGGTAGAGGGAAGAAGGTAAAACGCAAGTGGAAGGAAAGGTAAAAAGGTAGGGAGAAGCTGGCCTAAGAATGTGTTGCTGAAGAGAAGACAGGATTTGGGCAATCCTTGCTGAGCACATCCGCTGGAGTAGAGCCATAAAGTTTTACAAAAATAATTATGGTAAGTCAAAAGGAAATTAGATATTGGATCACAGATTAGGACTGCCACCACATACTTTTCTGATTCATGTACCAGATGTTCTGCCAATGGACTATTGTCTGGGTGTTGGAAGGAGTTAGGTTTTTTTTTTTTTTTTTGAAAATTCTCCCAGATTAGTCAAGGATTTTATGTATATAAAGTGGTATTATTTGAGCTTATCACCATTGCCCAAAGTTTGTTCAGCTTTTCACCAGCCACACAGCACTGGCCTCCTATTTCCATTTTTTTTCCTTTTATGAGATGGACTCGGACATGACTGATGCAAGCTCAGGATTCGTAAATTATCCTGAAGTTTATTCAGTGCCTTTCCTCAATGGAGCTTAAAGCATAGCACATAAATTTTATCTTCTTTAGCCCTGGAGCATCGCTAAAAAGCAACAAGGAATGATGGCTTGCCACACGGCTTATGCTCATGCCAGAGAAGTGGAGAGAGGTTTGAAATTGCTTTGTCCAGTATCCCAGAATCAGGAAAGGCAGAGTCTTTGTTCTGTGGGCTGCTGACCTCTGCATTAACCTTCATCCCTTAGATTACGCCATTTCTAAATACATTTATCTTAGTATTTCTATAATCACTTAGCATTTGATCGGCTTCTTCCTTGATATTTTTAACATACCGTCTCAGTTGCATATTAAGTTAAGGAAGAATATGATTGTTTTATGCAGCAACATTCTCATCGCCAGTGGCAGTGCCCCCACTGGTTTGAAGAAAGGTGTTCCTGCATTATGTGTTTTATATCTAAATGGTCATTGTATTTTCTTCTCTTACTTGTAGAACGATGTGAACCGTCATTTTAAGGACAATAAAAAGTTGAAGATTTTCTGTTTCCTCTCTTTTTATTTATATGTGTGTTTGTGTGTATGTATGTTTCCTCTCTTTTAAAAAATATTATAATCTATTGTATCTGTTAACATACTCAGTTCTGTTTTAGACAGTACTGTTTGCCCAAAAAGGACACAAAGCACCCTAGTAGACTAGGTTTCTTGGTTTAGGAAAGTGGGATTTGAATGCAGTAACTTTGTAGACGATGAGAGATTTGCAAGGTGGTCATTGTATTTTCTTCCAGAATATAAGTCAGCAGATGTGGTTTATTGCTTATGCAATAATATTCCTATTGAGGAAAAAGGAGGCTTCTGAGGGAGTTACCAGCCACAATAGGGCTGGTCTTACCAAAGTGACAATGAACATGACAGTTAGTATCAGACCAAAGAATCTCTATGCGCCCTCACCTTTCTTTAACGATCTAGTCCATTTATAGTCACTAGGCACACCATCACTGAATACCTATTCTATTTATATTGTAGAATTAGCTGTATTTAGGCAGATTATATGCTGTTCCTGGGCCTCTGAACAGTCTGGTCTTATGTGGGAGACAGATCCGTAAACTGTTAGAATCATCCTGCTTTGTGGTGGGTGTGGTGATATTCAAGGACATCAGGTTATGGTTTGGTGCACAGAAAAGGAATTACTCAGCTCTCCTTTGGTGGACGCTGTCAGTGTTCTCTCTCTGCCCAAATCCCAGCAAGTCCCCTTCCCTGGGCATTATAACCTCACCTGCTGTGTGCTTTTCTTTCTTAGTGGCTGGGCTCTCTAGGGGAGCTGCACTCATGCTACTGGAGCCTCTGCCCCATGCACACTTAGAGAACTGGAAGTGCCTGGGATTTTGTATCCCCTGGTGACTTTTGGACAATAAGTGATGCAGGACAATGCAAGCCTGTCTGTCTTGCCTGAGTCCAGACAAATCTAGAGGCGGATCACAGAATCCGTGCTACTCTATGGGGGGTGTTTTGAGGTTAGGCTGGTAGGGCAAGAAGAGCCCCTTGTTGATTATCTTAAACATCTTTCTGGTGCTGGTAATGTGCTAAGATCTGGAAAAGCACTGGTTTATAGTAGGTGTGCTATAGGAACTATGTACAGGAGATAGGTATCAGACAGGTGACAGAATTGGTGGGTAATAAGTGGCTGAGTGTGGCCCTCTTAGAGCGTTTGCTCTAGTTTCTGAGTTGATCCTTGAAATAAGAATTCTTGTGTATGGGTTCATGGCAGAAGGAAAGATTCATAGAAATGATAGTTGATGAGTGATCTCTGGGGCATGGACAGGAAGGAGGGGCCTTGGGGGAATGGAGGCAAGGAGTCTAGAATTTCTCATGCTATGGTCTGTATGATAGATTTTATGAGACCCAAGATGTATTGAGTCTGATTCAATTGTTAGATACATATCTAAGTGGACCTGATCAAAATTTGAAGGAGGAGAATGTTTCCAGTTAGGTCTAAGGTATTTACATGTCCCTCAAGTTCATTTTTTTAAAATTAAGATCACACTAGCTGTTGAAACATTATCTTAATGGCTTAATCCAATTTAAGTTTATTTCTTGTTTTCATTGCATACAAAATAGGTATTAATGGTCAGTGAGCCTCTCTCTTCCAGTTGGTGATTTAGGGACCCAGGTTCCTTCCACGTTCTGATTCAGCCATTTTCAACATGATTTAATACATGCTTATCTTACAAGAAGCTGGTGGAGGGGAAGAGGCCACGGAAGATACTGAGTGGAAGGTTTGGTCTGGTTCCAGGAACTATCTCTGTCACTTCTGCTCCTGTTCCATTGGCTAGAGCTCAGTGATATGGCTAAGCCTAACCGAAGGGGAGGCTGGGATATATAGTCCAGCTGTGTGCCCAGAAAGAAGAGGAAATGGGTTTGGCTACCAGCTGGCAATCCCAGTCACACCTTCTAAAGTGAAATGTGGGACAGTAACTTTGAGGTCATCTGAATTCTGGGAAATTGCTTTTGGGCACAGCACAATGAAAAATTTAAAATGCCATTGGTAGCCTGCAGTTTATTCTGTAGGAGTCTTTTTAATTAACAGCTTAATTGGATAATTTAATCCCCTTTAGAATTGGAGATATGAAAATTAAAATGAGATACTCCCTGTGATCTGACAATACCGTGCTTTAATAAACACACCAAAGTGAGCCCGGAAATGAGCACCACAAAAGCATTACCATAATTTGTGATCAGTGAAAGAAAACCTGATCTATAATTTTAATTATTTCTAAATGGTTTAGATACATGTTTCATTTAGATGTGCATTTTGTTTTGTTAATTGCCTCAATTAGGAAGATAACGGAATATAAGATTGTGTGGCTATGATATAGATATACAATATGTTCTAAGCTTTTAAAATATATCCCATTGAGACAGTAAATAAAATATCCTATGAAATAAAATCTTGTGCTATATCTTCTAGTATTTTTAGAAAATTTAGATGAAAATTGTTTTTACTTCTCCATTATGAAATGAGAAATTACTCCTCATATTCTTATTTTATGCTTTCTCCACTTGAAAGACAAATTGAGGCTCAGAGACCAAGAAGCAAAGATGAGTTCTCATCTACAATCATAGAAGTACTGTTTGCATTAAGTCTGGCTTGAGATCCATTTTACAGAGAATGAAGAACTTAGTGATTAAGTTACAATCCCCCATATAAAAGCTACCTAAAATATTGAGCATCCTTTATGCTGGCAGGTGGGCTGAAATGTCTGCAGGTGTCCTAGGCAAGAAGAGATGTATAGTTTACTATCTAGAAGTACACTCTGGCAATTTCCAAACTGATTTAGCAGTCAGTGGAATCGGTACCTTGCTTACAGTTGCACAGTCCTCTCAGCCCATTGACATTTGATGAATGAAAAAAAATAAGCCCAAGCAAACTTATTTTAAAATTGACCAGATTTTCAATTGACATTTGTAAATGATTTTGTTTTTTGGCCTAATAATGATCATGATGAAAATAGCTTCCATTTCTGGAGACCCACCAGGTCGTAGGCCCTCTGCTAGGGTCTTACATGCTTGACAGCCAATCCTCACAACAATCTTGCAAAGAACTGTTGCTGTTTCTTCTTCACAGGGGAGGAATCCTTACGTGACTCACTGCATTAGTAATTAGAGGAGCCAGGAATTAAGTCAATTTTGTCTGACTTCAAAGTCCATTCTCCAGTGGTCTCCTGGGCATATGGAACAATGTTCACAAACCTGATCTTGCCTTGTGACTTACTGAAGAATTCACATTTTGTTCCAGAGTCATCTGTTAGAAAATAACGTGAAGAAAAGAGTCCATTTACAGGTAATTGTACTTGATGGTAGTTCCATCCCGGGGCCTCCAGAAAGCTCTCTACAACCTGCTCTTCACTGATGATGTCAGCTACCATTCAGTGAATATGTCCCATGTGCCAGGTGTGCACCAAATGCTTTATTTATTTTCATTTTCTAATCATTCCAATCATTCAGATACCTATTATCCCCATTTAATAGGTAAGGGAACCCAGAAGTTAATGACTTGCCCTTGATTATATTTAGCTAGCAAGCAGCGGGGCCAGATTTAAATCCAATTTTATCCACGTACTCCCTTGGGCAGACATAGAGCTTTGATGACCCTAAGTCCTGGATTTCTGGGCTGAGCTATCCCCCTATTTCAGTGGATAGATTCCCCCTAAATGCACCTGTGTTCAGTCCTGTGACTGCCCGTGCTCTCTCTGTTCAGTCTTCTAACACCAGAATGTCTACTGGTCACTTTCTCCAGAGTTTGTGACCCTGCCTGTGGGTAGTTGAGGGCATGTGCCTGCAGTTACAGACTTTCAGGCAATCACGTTATTTTTAACCCTGTCTTGCCTAACTGACGTTCACTGTGATTTGGAGCTTCCAAGGCTTGAGGCCTGTGGTATTCCACAGGCTGCTTTAACTTGCTTTTGGGGGGGGGTTCTATTATTTTTGCCCATGTGGGCTTATACCTTTTTTATATTTTTAGTGTCTTTTTTTGTGAGAGGGAGTGTAGATCGATATCTGAGTAACTGAAAGTCTACATTTTGTTTTCTAATGGGAAAATAGAACAAAAATTTATTTTGGAAGGAATGCTGCTACAGATATAGTTCTATACTGAATTATTGTCTTTACCCAGCAATATCTGTAACTAAAGAGCCTAAAGTTTCCTTTAAACTGCTAAACATTGGGAGGTTTTGTTTTATGCAGAAGCCAATTCTACTTTTTCACAGTTATTTTAATGAAACAAGCATCATGAACATTTGGTATTTTCCATTTCTCCTGAAGACATATAACTTAGTCTTTGGAGAATTCATTTGAGATGAGAGGAATGTATCTCTGTCCACCTTCCAGAGTTGCCTAGGAATATGTCTAGGAGAATGCTAGAGTGGATCTGTCACGAATGCTCCAGAGGAAATTTTTACTTATCAACAAGGACCAAGCTCAGTCCTTGGAGATTCACATTTCAACTCTCATTTGCACAAACACAGGCTTGGTGCAGACTGAGTTGGAGTTAATGCACATAGCTTGTTGGGAAGAAATCAATCAAAAGCCTTTTTAAGCATAAATGGTTCTTTAGGAACTGAAGGCTCAATGCCTCAATTTTATTGTAAGCATTGAATAAAACCATTTTAAAGCCTTCAGCCTATTAAACCCACTCTACAAATACTAGCAATAATGAAGGTGCTCCCTCACCCAGGTTCATTGGTGATATGTACAAAATAATATTTACTGTAGAATAAGAAAGAAAAACCGACTACCATTTAACTTCTGCCTACCACACATGAGGCACAGTGCTAGCTGTCATATTGCACTTTGCTTAATCCGGGGCTTTGGTGACCTTAACCCCAAACTTCACAAACAATACTGCAATAACAGCATTTTCATTCCTATGTTTTAAAACCCTTCAGTGATTTCTCCATAGCATTTACAATAAAGTCCAAACAACTTATGCTGACCTAAAGGCCCTGGGTGACCTGGCTCTCCATTTCTCCATTGTCCTGTCTCTGTTGCTTTTTTCCTAGTTACACTTGTCTTCTTTACATTTCTCAAATTTACTAAGCTTTCTCCTACCTTCTTAGTTTCAGGGCCTTTACTGGTTTGCCTGAAATGGTTTTTGCATGTCTTTCATATGACCCCAGCGTAGTTAGAGCCCCTCACCTTACCTTCCATCACCTCACCTAGATTACACCACCCTAGATCTAACTGCGCTTGCCAGTTTCCTTCCTTCTTCCCTCTCCCGCTCTCCTCCCTCAACACACATACTCGTTTTCTTTCTTTCTTTCTTGGCCCTATTGGTAAGTAAAAATTTCCTCTGGAGCATTCGTGACAGATCCACTCTAGCATTCTCCTAGACATATTCCTAGACAATTCTGGAAGGTGGACAGAGATACATTCCTCTCATCTCAAATGAATTCTCCAAAGACTAAGTTACACGTCTTCAGGAGAAATGGAAAATACCAAATGTTCATGATGCTTGTTTCATTAAAATAACTATGAAAAAGTAGAATTGACTTCTGCACAAAATAAAACTTCCCAATATTCAGATAGGAGTGTCCATTAGGTGTTGAGGAAGAAGAAAGAGGCTAGTGTGGCTAGAGCAGAGTGGGGTGAGGAAGAGTGGAGAACAGGTTGATGTCAGAATGAAAACGGGCATTCAGATTGTTGATGGTCATGTAGGCCATTGTAAGAATTCCCGTCTTCCTTCTGTGTGAGATGGGAAGAATGGAGGCTTTTGAGCAAAAAAGTGACAAGATCTGACTCGTGATTTCTAGGGCGATTCTGGCCGTGTTGAGAATGGACTGTGGATGGACAAGGGAAGAAGCAGGAAGACTGGTCAGGAGGCTGTTGCAGTATCCAGGTGAGAAAGCATGGCGGCCATGTCCAGGAGAGTCTCGGGGAAGTAGGGACCAAAGGATCAGTAACAAAATTTAAGAAAAAAACTCCTTCATAATCTTGCTATCTTAAAATTTCCAATTATTTCTTTTGTATGGGTCCTTTTCCATGCTGCTTACTTGCTCCATGCAAGATTACATGGTGTAATTTTAGAGCATAATGATTTTACATGGTTTTTTCATTTAATACTATTGGCAGGTATCCATGATGCTTCATGATCTTCCATTTCAATGGCAGTGTAATATTCTTTAGAGTTTCTATGGCATATTTTATTCAGTCATTTCTTTATTGTAAAAAACTTATTATTGATTTCATTTTTAACTATTGTAAATAATACAGAGATAAATAACGTATAGAGTTTTTCCCTTTCCTCTTGATTTTTCCATAATACTTCAGAGTGAATTTACTTGATCAAAGGGGGCCTGTATAAGCTTTGAAAATATAATGACAAATTGCTTGTTAACAAGGTTGTATGTATGAGGGTACATACATCATTTTACAACAGGGCTGGATCAGAAAAGGGTCCTGCCCTTTTCTGGTAGATGTGTAAGCCAACAATGATAATATCAAGCATAATGAAGAATAATATGAGAAGGTGCCCCACTTAGTAATGTGACCAGCTCTAGGTGTTATTAATTTCAACCAAACTAATATTTTACACCTATCAAATATATGAAAGTGTGACTGGTTGTTTAATTTTACTAATTAGCTTTTTGTTTTTTTTTACTTCTCTTGATGTAAATTACCCACATATCAATGCCCTTTGTCTATTAAGCTCTTAAGATCTTGATTTTTTCTTTTCAGTTATATGAGATTTTTATTGCTTATTATTTATAGTTAGTTATTTAAACAAAAAATTCTGCTATGCTCTGATTGTTATTTTTGTTCTTTTGCAACTAGTAGTGTTCTTCCGTAAGGTAGCAGAGACAGGCATAATGCTCTACTTCATACAATTTGCCTTGCTTTATACAAAGGAGTATTAAAAAAAGTTAACACAAATTTAGGAAGAATACAATGTTAAAAGCATATTAGTTAACAGAATAAATATTTATTGAACTATTGAACTGCTTGCTAGATACGTTCTAGGGCTGGGAATACAATGATGAATAAGAGTTCTAGCTCCCAATTATTTAACAATTTAAAAAATTACTTTATAATTCACCAGGAAAAGTAGATATGTAAATAACAATTTCAACAGTGTAATATATCATAGAATAGAGGTGAACGCAGGGTTCTTTGGGAACAGGACTGGATAAAACTATTTATAGAGCTCAGCGATGAAATAATTACAATGCCCTCAGCTGTGAAATCAAAATAATAATAAGAAATGAGTAAGGCAGACAACTCAGTAGGAAATTGGGCAGATAACGAACTTGTTCACGAAAGAGGATATCCAAATTGCCAACAGATATATGAAAAGGGGCTTAATGTCACTAGTCTTTAAGGAAATGCAAACTAAAACCACAATAGGATTCATTTATATACCCCTTTCTGTAGGGTGGCTAAAATAAAAAAGGATTTAGACAAGCAGAACTCTCATATACTGCTAGTGAGATTACAAATTGACACGGCCACTTTGGGAAACTGTTAGGTGATATCTTCCAAGGCTAAATAGACGTGTATCCTGTGACCCAGCAACTTCACCGCTGGGTATTAAGCTGACATCTCAGTAGGTGGAAAATGGTCGAATATTGGCAATTTCATATTGACAAACCTAATGTATATCCAGTAGAAGGGCACACATGTGTTCACCAAAAGACATGTAGAAGAATGTTCATAAAAGTACTCTTTGTAATAATCCCAAACTGGAAGCTCTGCAGATGCCCATCATCAGTGTAGCCAGTAAGGAACTGAGTATTAGTCTATAATAACAAGAATGAACAGACAGCTACGTACAAAGGAGTGGTCATCAGAAACATAATTTGAACAAAAGATCTAAACACAAAAGAAAACTTACTTTATGATTCCATTTATTTGAAACATATAAATACGTAAAACTAGCCTGTGCTAACTCAAGGGAAAGGTTGTCCTTTGAGGGTTAGTGACTGAAAGTTCCCAGAAAGGGGGCTTTTGAGGTATTGGTAATATTAGGTTTCTTGATCTGGATGCTATTTATGCTAATGACTTGCGTACTTCTATATATGAATATTTCACTATAAAATTAAAAATAACAATAAAAGGGCACCATGGTGGCTCAGTCAGTTAAGTGTCTGTCTTCAGCTCAGGTCATGATCCCAGGGGTCCTGGGATCGAGCCCCAAGTAGGGCTCCTTGCTCAGTGGGGAGTCTGCATCTCCCTCTGCCTCGGCCCTTCCCCTCCCTGCTTGTGTGCTCTCTTTCACCCTCTCTTTCTCTCGAATAAATAAATAAAATCTTTAAAAAAATAACAGTAAAAAAAAATACGGGGAAGTCCACAGAAGTTCGGAGTTTTTCCCTACGATAGCTACTTTGATTTTTTTGAAGGAAATAATATCAAACTCCTTCAAAAATCTTTTCTCCGCCCATTTTTTGAGTTCTTCTTTTGCTGATACTCTTGGGTAATTCTGCACTTGTTACAGGAACACAGGCAAGACACTAGACTGGGTGTGGGGTCTGTTTGGGAAGACTTCTTGGAAGAGATAAAGCTGGACTTGATTTTTTGTAGCATCCACCAGAGACAGGGAGCAAGCACAGAGAAGAGAGTTCCAGGCAGAAAGGCCCGGCTGCTGGAAAGCAGGAAGATGTGGTGGGGGAAAATAGAACCCATTGGGAGGGGCTGGAAATGGCTTGCTAAGGCTGGAGCTTGAAGAGTGGCCAAGGAGGGGTTAGTGATAAACAAAATAGCTTGGCAGAGGCCAGATGGAGAAGGGCCTTGGAGGGTTAGGCTGCTGAGTTTGGATTTGATCCGGTAGGCATTTGGAAGCCACTTAACAATTTAAATCAAACCAGTGACATAAATGGATTTCTGTTTAATGAAGAGTAAGCTGGTGGTGGTATGGAGAACACTTGGCGAGGGATAAGCCTGAAACCTGGGGCACCAGTTAAG
Organism: Ursus maritimus; assembly: GCF_017311325.1. Lineage (NCBI taxonomy): Eukaryota > Metazoa > Chordata > Mammalia > Carnivora > Ursidae > Ursus > Ursus maritimus. Next base: position 106,827,774 of record NW_024423319.1, on the reverse strand, counting down.
AGGCCCCTGCAGTAATCTGCAGGAGATAGGACATGTTGGTGGCATAGGGTGGGGAGGTGGGGGCAGGTATGAGAATTTCTCTGAATGGACTTGGTAGTAGATGGGTTTGGAATCTACATGTGGGCATGGTGCTTTATTTTTTTAATTAAAAAATATGGTAGAACCTTTAATTTGATAAATGATGAAACACATCTAGCCTGCTTCCTGTCTTTCTATTCCCCCTTAACACTGTTCTGCGATTGCGTAGGTCAAAGGACACTGCTGTGACAAACAAGAGAAAGTTTGTCAAGTACTTCCCATTGCTTCTTAGAATGAACACTCATTGGGGCGCCGGGTGGCTCAGTTGGTTAAGCATCTGCCTTCGGCTCAGGTCATGATCCTCCAGGCCCTGGGGTCAAGCCCCAAATTGGGCTCCGTGCTCAGCAGGGAGTCTGCTGGAGATTCTCTCCTCTCCCTCTACCCGTTTGTGTGCTCTCTCTCTCAAATAAACAAGTAAAATCTTTAAATAAATGAACACTCAGTGACACATTTCATATTTTTTTCATTGGAGGATCATGTGGGTCATCTGCACTAACATGTACACTTCTTGGATTGGCCAAATGAGTCAGTTGCGGGGGGAGGTAATTGACTCAAGAAGCCCTCTGTTAATGCTGTTCTAGAACTAGAAAACATGTGGTACCTATAGACACTGTCATGTACTATTGTAAAAACAATCTATGCATGTGTTTGTATGATTATAGAGGTGTAAAAAAGTATGACTCAACATACACGTCTATATAAATACACACGCACACACATATATACACATAGACTTGAAACTTATGTAAATATGTGATAGCCCTGAGATTTTAGATATATAGAGATTATCTAGGTATAGAAAGAATAACGTAACTTTTAATTTAATTTTCCCTCTCTTTCTTAAGGGTGATGTTTGGGTGGGAGAGGGTCTGGGTGATATTTTCCTTACTTTAATTGCCTCATTGCACTTCCTTCCTTTCAATTTTGGTTTTTATAAACGGGAACACTGTATTAATCCATTCTAATTAAAACCCAGCCATGCAATCCTTCAGTTAAAGAAACAATTTTTAGTCTGCCTAGGATATCATTTAGTCTGAAATTGCCTCTATTGCTTTTGGAATTATCACCATTGCAGTGCCCTGGTGACCACTGGGGCGACAGCTTTACTAGCTGATTTTATTCTAAAAATATCAGGAATTGGCCAAGAGCCTTTTCTCTGGAGAAAGGTTCAGAGCTTTTCCATGGGGACCTAAACAGAGTGCGAAAATTTCTATCCCTACAGTAAAAGAAGAGGGGAGTTACAGAAGGGACAGCAAGAAAAGGCCCCTTCACCTTCTAGCTGCCAGAGGAGCCATGCTATTCTTAGCCATCTCCTGCGAAGGTAATTACACAAAAGCCCTCTGAAACCCATTTCTTCATTTGTCCAAGGAATTCTTTTACCTTCTCTAAATCTCTCATGCTGTAACAAAGCGCTTGATCTGCCCTTGGCCAGATGGGAGGACAGCCAGGTTTCCTCTCTCCAACAGAGCTTTCTGTGCTATCTCGTCATCGTGCCATCCTCCTTCCCTTTCTCCACCCTGAAAGTGTTCAGGGTGGAGATTTTTTTTTTTAAAGATTTTATTTATTTATTAGAGAGAGAGACAGCCAGCAAGAGAGGGAACACAAGCAGGGGGAATGGGAGAGGAAGAAGCAGGCTCCCAGCAGAGGAGCCTGATGTGGGGCTCCATCCCATAACGCTGGAATCATGCCCTGAGCCAAAGGCAGACGCTTAGTGACTGAGCCACCCAGGCGCCCCTGAAAGTGTTCATCTTGAGCTTCTTCCTCGTCATTCTCCTTCTTGACATTTCTATGATCCTCTCCCTTTTAACTCTAGCCAAACACCATTCAGAACCGGACCTAGTACTATGCAAAACCCCCAGCTAATCTTGCTCTCCAATCCATGGCTAGGGGGAAATGTAGAGTTAAAGAGAGTCTGGGAAAGCAGCAGAGGGAGTTGAGGCAGGTGCCTCTTATCCACAGCTGTGGAGTAAAGCCAAGTACAATTGAGTCATGGGCCAGAAGGCCAAGATATCAGTACAAAAGTAAGGCCCCCAATCCCAGGTAGCATCCTCACAAAAACAAAGCCAAGTCCAAAGGCCTTGATGGTCCTGGAGTCCAGGGAGAACCCATCAGAACTGCTCAGTGAAGGGAGCAGTCTGGTTGTGGGCCTGGGTAATGAGTGGGCAGATACAGCCTTTAACATAAATTCATCTTACTGTCACAGGGTGGGGAGGAGCAGGGACCTCCCAAATAGCTGATGAATTGATTAGTAGTGAGTTCAGGAAACAATTCTCGTTACCTTTTAAGACTAAGGCAGAATTCTTCCATGTTACTAAACATAGACCTCAGACCTTCTGGTGGGCCAGGACCAAACTTGGGAGGATGTTGAGTAAGCATATGTGCTTCAGGCTAATTGGGTCTTCTCTAATTGTACCACGTGATAGTCTTTTGGACTTGAAAACTTCCAAGTCCTCTGTTTCCCTTCTCTCCATTGCCTGCTCCCATTAAATTAGTCACCAAACTGTGGCCTTTCAATGTCTCCCTCGTGCTTGTTCCTTTTGCCTTCTATTTACCTACTCTGACTTGAACAGTCTCAGTTCTGAGCTATAACTTGCTTCCTAATAAGACTTTCTGATGCCTCTTCCAGTTTGCCAATCTACATTATGTTCTGCTCCTTTTCTTTTATATCTTTACTCGATGATTCTGAATTGCCTATAGAGATAAGTTTATACCCTTCTTTTGTCCATCCAAACCCTCTAACATTTGGCGCTAAACTACCTTTCCCAACTGTATCTCCCATTGCTTCTTTGTATGAGCCCTCTATTGAGTTGAACATCTTGCCCTTGAACACGTGGACTCTCCACATTTGTTTTTGTCTATTCTGTTCCCTTGACTTGGAAGGACAGTTAAATTCTATCTTTAAAGATGCAGATCCAATCTTCGTTCATCCAAAATTCTCTTGACTAGAAGTTTTCTACATACCCAGAACTCTTAGAGCACTTTCTGTCTATTTCCCTAGTTAAAAAGAAAACCACAGGCCCCAAATGATATCACTTATGTTAAGGCCCCAGGTCTCAAAGTGAGACTCAACGCCTAACCTAACTACATTTCAAGCCCCTAGGAATGTCACCTTTAACCAGTCAACATGGAAATTTCCTGATCAGCACTAGGAACTTTACCGCTAGACCCCTTCAGTTCCCCTTAGGAGGGCAACCTTGCCTAAAACAATGGATTCTTTGCTAATAATTTCTTATTTATTTATTTATTTATTTATTTATTTATTTATTTTTAATTTTTTTAAATGTTTTTTTATTATATTATGTTAGTCACCATATAGTACATCCCTGGTTTTTGATGTAAAGTTCGATGATTCATTAGTTGCGTATAACACCCAGTGCACCATGCAATATGTGCCCTCCTTACTACCCATGACCAGTCTATCCCATTCCCCCACCCCCCTCCCCTCTGAAGCCGCAGTTTGTTTCTCAGAATCCATAGTCTCTCATGCTTCATTCCCCCTTCTGATTACCCCCCCTTTCTCTATCCTTTTCTTCCCCTACCGATCTTCCTAGTTCTTATGTTCCATAGATGAGAGAAACCATATGATAATTGTCTTTCTCTGCTTGACTTATTTCACTTAGCATTATCTCCTCCAGTGCCATCCATGTTGCAGCAAGTGTTGAGAACTCGTTCCTTCTGATAGCTGAGTAATATTCCATTGTATATATGGACCACAACTTCTTAATCCAGTCATCTTTTGAAGGGCATCTTGGCTCCTTCCACGATTTAGCTATTGTGGCCAATGCTGCTATGAACGTTGGGGTGCATATGGCCCTTCTCTTCACTACGTCTGTATCTTTGGGGTAAATACCCAGTAGTGCAATGGCAGGTCATAGAGTAGCTCAATTAACTTTTTTTTTTTTAAGATTTTATTTATTTATTCAACAGAGACAGAGATAGCCAGCGAGAGAGGGAACACAAGCAGGGGGAGTGGGAGAGGAAGAAGCAGGCTCACAGCAGAGGAGCCTGATGTGGGGCTCGATCCCAGAACGCCAGGATCACGCCCTGAGCCGAAGGCAGACGCTTAACCGCTGTGCCACCCAGGCGCCCCTCAATTAACTTTTTAAGGGACCTCCACACTGTTTTCCAGAGTGGCTGTACCAACTTGCATTCCCACCAACAATGTAGGAGGGATCCCCTTTCTCCACATCCTCTCCAACAATTGTGGTTTCTTGCCTTGTCTATTTTTGCCATTCTAACTGGCATAAGGTGGTATCTTAGTGTGGTTTTGATTTGAATTTCCCTGATGTCTAATGATTTTGAACATTTTTTCATGTGTCTGTTAGCCATTTGTATGTCATCATTGGAAAAGTGTCTGTTCATATCTTCTGCCCATTTTATGATTTGTTTATTTGTTTCTCACATATTGAGTTTGAGAAGTTCTTTGTAGATCTTGGATACCAGTCTTTTATCTGTAGCATCATTTGCAAATATATTCTCCCATTCCGTGGGCTGCCTCTTAGTTTTTTTGACTGTTTCCTTGGCTGTGCAGAAGCTTTTTATCTTGATAAAGTCCCACAAGTTCATTTTTTCTTTTGTTTCTCTTGCCTTTGGAGATGTGTCATGAAAAAAGTTGCTGTGGCCGATGTCAGAGAGGTTCCTGCCTATGTTCTCCTCTAGGATTTTGATGGATTCCTGTCTCACATCGAGGTCTTTCATCCATTTGGAGTTTATCTTTGTGTATGGTGTGAGAGAGTGGTCAAGTTTCATTCTTTTGCATGTAGCTGTCCAATTTTCCCAGCACCATTTATTGAAGAGACTGTCTTTTTTCCACCAGATTTTTTTTCCTGCTTTATCAAAGATGAGTTGCCCAAAGAGCCGAGGGTCCATTTCTGGGTTCTCTATTCTGTTCCATTGGTCTATGTGTCTGTTTTTGTGCCAGTACCATGCTGTCTTTGTGATCACAGCTTTGTAGTACAGCTCGAAATCCGGCATTGTGATGCCCCCAGCTTTGTTTTTCCTTTTCAGCAGTTCCTTGGCGATTCGTGGCCTTTTCTGCTTCCATACAAATTTAAGGACTATTTGTTCCAGTTCTTTGAAAAATGTCCTCGGTATTTTGATCGGGATAGCATTGAAAGTGTAGATTGCTCTGGGTAGCATGGACATTTTAACTATGTTAATTCTTCTGATCCATGAGCATGGAATATTTTTCCATCTTTTTGTGTCTTCCTCAATATCTTTCAAGAGTGATTTATAGTTTCCAGAATACAGGTCCTTTACGTCTCTGGTTAAGTTAATTCCAAGGTAATGTATGGTTTTTTGTTGCTAATAATTTCTTTTTCGCCACTCCCTCTCTACCTTTAAAATCCTTTCCTTTTCTCTAGTCCTTTGGAGCTCCCCCTACTGGCTAGGTGGGAAGCTGCCCGATTCATGAATCCTTTAATAAAGCCACTTAGATCTTTAAAGTTGACTTGGTTGAATTTTTGTTGTTTACTACCCTCATCCAACCCTGTACTGTACTGGGCTACTGGCTTTCATATCTGTGTATTGACTTCCTTGTCTTGAGTTTTAAATACTTTGATGGCAAAAAGTAGGCTTTTAGCAGTAAGGATACCACTCAAACTAGTTTAGCATTGTCCCAAAGGTACTGACTGCGTGGTGGATTCATTGTCATTACAGTGCGGTGATTCTCAATATTTTTCAAATATGAGGATCTCTTTGTTTTCCTGTTCATTGTCAACAGTCTTTATCTCCCACGCATGTGTCATGATTCACTGATTGAAATTGTAAAAGAAAAACACACAATGTCCAGAAGCTTTTTTGAATTTGATAATGCTTCACAGTGAAATTTCATTTAAGTATGCAATGCCCACATATATTTGAAAATTGGTAGTGTGGTATTTGTAATATGTTTTTATTTATTCGGTCTACAGATCATTCTTAGTGAGCTTGTGGTTTTGCTGACCCTTGAAATAATGTTGGCTCCCCCTGTGTCCCACTGCCCCATTATTTGGGCATATCATTATTACTTTCACCTCTTAGGGCTCTCGTGAGGATTCAGTGAAATACCACATATTAGGTGCATGATATAGTGCTCGGCATTTGAGAGATCTCCATCTGCTTTCCCTTTCCCATGCTACCATCAGCCAGTTTTGAACATGAGGACGTTCTGGGGTCTTCTGGGTAGTTTGGTTCGGATGGGACAGAGTTTAGGGCAGTGAATGGCGGGGGTAGGAAGGCTGAGTCTCTGAGTGGGTGGGTGAGAACTCATGAAAGATCATCTAGAACAACAGTTCTCCAACGTTTTGTTTACTTTCAGGATTCCTCTCCCCTCTTAAATATTATTGAGGACCCCAAAGAACTTTTGCTTATGTGCAGTGTATCTATTGAGAAACTTTAAAATCTTCATTTATAATTTCAGTTTAAAATAACAATAATGAACCATTACACATCAGCATAAACAACACATTTTTGTGAAAAATCTATTTTCTAAAAGAAAAAACATTAGTGAGAAGAGCAGCATTGTTATAAATTTTTGCAAATCTCTTCAATGCCTAGTTTAATAGAAGACAGCTGGATTCTCATACCTGCTTCTGCATTTAATCTATTTTTAAAAAAGATTTATTTATTTATTTATTTATTTGAGAGAGAGACAGAGCGAGAGAGCACGGGGAGGGGCAGAGGGAGAAGTAAACTCCCCACTGAGTAGGAAGCCTGATGCAGGGCTGGATCCCAGGACCCTAAGGTCATGATCTGGGCCAAAATCAAGAGTTGGACCCTTAACTGAGTGAACCACCCAAGCGCCCTGGCATTTAATCTTTGGTGATATTTGGTTTGGTGAAATACAAGAAGAAAATCCCATATGGATATAATGTTGGAAAGTGGGGGGGTATTAGAACAGCCTTTCAGGTCATTGTGGCTATTCTTTGAAACTAAAACAAAACTCAACAACAAATGGCAGTTACTTCAAGGTTAGTTGCAATAAGGAATCTGAAACATATCAGAGAGTTTTCATACTCTGTTACTTTGAAATCCACTACTGTCTTGATTTTAAATGGGTCTTTTAATCATGCATGATTTTATAACATCAGCCATTGGTCATTTGGAAAATAGTGGTTCACTGAGTTATCCAGAACTTCCAAACTTTGTCACATTTCAGTATTCAATTCCAAAAAATTAAGTTCAACATTAATCACCATCAGGTAAGTCTTTATTTAGTACTGGGAAGCTGTCAGGATCATGGTGGCAGATAGAAGATTTTAGAAACTCTAATTTTCATTCAAAAGATTGAATTTTATAATTGGCAACAAATTGTCCATTGTTTTTCCTGAAGTGACAGGCTAATTTTGGTCATTTTTGAGAAAATGTCTGCCAGATACTCAAGTTTGAATGGCCATAGTTTGTCAGTTGTTCTTTTAAGTGAAAACATGTTCCAGGAAAAAAGCAGATAGTTCACCTTCCAACTCAAATGATGGCATAAATACTTTTCCTTGAGACAGCCATTCAACATGCAGCAAAAGTGCTTCGTGTGTACTTTCCATTTGGTCGCACCAAATAGGAAGAAGACGTGTATTAAAGGGTTGAGATTTATTAACATTAATAATTTTTCGAGCTTAATCAGAGGTGTTCTCAAGTGAAACTGGCATTTTCTTTTTACTGAGTGACAGTAAAAAATACAGAGATTACTAGTATAGCTTGGGGCTGTTGCCTTGCTTCATGCTAACATGCCAGCACTTTTAAGCACCCTTCCTTTTTGCATCATCATCGTCAGTGTCAAATGGTAAAAGAGGCAAATGACGCCTTTGTATTATTGTGGAAATAGTTTTGACCTCAAGGATCCTCAGGAAGGGCCTTGGCAATCCCTAGAAGTCTGTGGACCACATTTTGAGAACCATTGCTCTCAACTTTTGCAGAAGGCCAGCCCTCCCTCCCAGGAAGTATAACAGAGCTACCGGCACATTTGGGATGGAAGCGGAGGGCTTTTTCACACAGGGCAATTTGCCTTACTTTTTGGAACCCGAGATGGACTTTTTATTTCTTTGCAGAACTGAAGGCATCTGGCTTGGGAGCCAGATTATTCTCCACTCACCTTTAAACTGCCTCTGCTATTACTAAGTCTCTGGCAGTGATATGTTGATTATGTGAATTTAAAGCCCACAGGAGCCGGAGGAATGACAGATCAGATTCCCTTAAACGAGAAATAAAATCCAGGAGCCTGGCAGTGGGACATGCGGCTCTCGCTCCCACCGACCTTTGGTGTCACTCTGGTAGAATGACTGCTTCTGGGCCAGATGGCATGTGGCTTACACGGAGATGTCTCAACCTGTTTCCTAGCATTAATTTTGCACGTTGATACTCTTGCTTTGTGCAGTCCCTAACTCTTCATTGTCAGCCTCATTCAGATTTCTTTTGAGGCAGCCGAATTCTAACAGGCCTCCATGAGTCAAAACAATTTTAAAAGGTCCAATTTCTTTTAAATCTCCAAGCCCAAACTGTTTTATATCCAATCACTGTAACAGGCTGATAGACACTGAATTTCTCCTTTGTCAATCGAATGGAAGGCTAGCAACTTTTAAGAGCACCAAGATTGAAGGACAGAGTCTCTGTGCCCTAAAGGAGACTGCTGAATGGAAGCCCATTTAACTTTTTGTTTAAAGGCACTAAATAAGGATCAGTTTGTAAAGGCAGCTTTTCAAGTATAGCAAGATAACTTCTTAAATCTGATGGGCCTAAATGAAAGGTCAATACCCTTTATCTTATCAACAATTTCACCAAATAATATTTATTAAGGGCTTTCAGGTCCAGCTTCTCAGCTATAAACAAACAGATACTCAAAGCAGAGCTGTCGGCAGTGTTGCAGCAGAGCAGCGCTGGGTGTGAGATGTCGGGTTCGAAGTTAACATTGCCCATCCACAGTAAAGCATGCTTTTGTGACTCAAAGGCTGAACTTAGAGAATGTATTTCTAAAATAATTTGAAGTAGATGCAATGAGCAAGAAAAGCAAATTGAGCCAAGTAGGAAAGAGAGCTGGCTTTTTTCATCCAGGGTTAAAGTGTCAGGACAGAATTGTGTCATCTGAGAAATGTCTCAGTTTAGACAGAGAAATATTGGTTCTAGGAAAGAAGAGAAAAGAAGTTATGGACAGATTTTTTTCTACTTGTATTCACGGTATTTGAATTACGTGCACATTGCTAAAACATAAAAAAGAATACCGAACCCTCATAAAGAGCCTGGCAAGCATGTAGCTGTACTTGCAAAACAGGAATGTGTGGGTATGTCTTAATGCTGTAGGTTTTAGTTTGGGCTCAGAATCCTGGTTCATTGTTTATCGTAGGGGCAAAACATCCCTACTGTTGTAAGAACTACTTTGACTTATGAAAAAGTACATCTTTTTTTTTTAAGCCAAAATAATTTCAAATTATCTAAAATTCAAATCAGCCTGTAACGGGAGGCCCGGTTTGAGAGAATAAAGTGCACTGGCCTTAGTGTTTAGGCAGGTGGGGTGTGTTTGGAGACTCCATGAGGTAGGCCCATAAGGAAGTTACTTGCATGAAGGATCACATTGCCTCCTGGGAGTGAATGAATCCTAAGAGAGTCCCTCATTGCTGAAATATCGAGAAAGTTCAAGAACTAGGGGAAAGTATGAAAAGCGAGTGGCACTGTGTATTCAGATTTAAACCAGCTACTATGAGTTTGCTTGCACTGCCTGAGTCCTTGCAGTGCAGAGCCAGTGGTGGTGGTGGGGGGGCGCAATAATTAAGATCAAGTAAAAAAGACGGTTTCTGAAAAATCTCTTTATGACTTCAGGGGGAGTAAGTCTGAAGTGCTTTGTAGCCCAGGTAATAGAGTGAAAGAAAGGAGGGCAACGAAGTCCATTTATCTTCTTGCCCTTAGCAGCACCTTCCATGAGTATTGTTTCTTTGCTGGGGAAAGAGTGGCTTTGGGCGTGGGTGGGCTCTGGTGCCTTTGGTGGCTCTCTGGGCATCGCTGTGTTTCCACCATCGGTGTAGCCAAGAATCTGAACAAGGCAGAGCCAGAGAAAAGAGAATGGTGGCTGACTACTGAAACAATGTGATTACCTGTCACCGCGTTAAACAGTGATGGGACTGGGGATAGTTTTCTGGTCCTATGTTAAACAATTCTGAGAATAAGCAAACTTAACTATTTGTTCCAGGAAATACTTCTTCCTGGAAGATAAATTTGTGAGCCAACTGAAAGAGTTTACTTAACAAGAATAGCATATTCCTTATAAATAGTTGCTTCACTGTTCACAGCTCCCTGCGCTTACCAGTCTATAGCTGTCATATTATCAAATCTGCCCCATCCACCCTGCAAGACCTATCCTAAAATTACCCAGCCCGGTCCCTAAGATCACACCCTGCTATCCCACTTTTGGGACACTAGATTCTGTCAAGGGAGTGTTCTCCAATACTGCAGTTAAATCTTTAAAAATTTGGCTTTGATCAATTTTTTTGGTGTTTTTTGGGGAGACTTGATAGTCAACAAAGCCAAAGGCTGAATGTCTGAACATTGAGGAAAGACCCTCTGAGGTATAGGGGAGCCACAATTATGGGTGGGGGTAGAGCCAAGTAAATATGGTTTGTTATTCTTTTTGTAGTCCATTTTCTACCTGCAGGAAGGTAAAACCTGGAGAAATTTGGCCTGTATACGCATAGTCGTTTTTAAAGGAGGAACAGCAAATGTCTAGCCCTGGGAAATTACCATGTTCACTACTTCCACATAATTCTTCCTTTGAAGATAAATACCGTGCTCCCTTCCTCCAGACAAAGATGATTTTAAATTCATTGTATCATGACAAAATCTTGGAGGTGTGTATGTATATATGTATATGTATGTATGTACATATAGATGTACACACACACACACACACACACACACACACACACACACACACACCCCATCAAGGGATTTAAGGCAGTTTACCGAAATGCATTTGGGTAAAAATAAGTCAGACAGTCTAGAAGGCAACGGTCTATGCGGTCTGCTGGGAGCTTCTACTTTTGGTTATTACTGCGCTTCCCTTCCCCATCCCCATGAGTCTGTTTCCACAGTTAGAGGCCACTTTCTCTTGTGGCTCATGAAGAATCACTTAGCAATCTCAACAACTCAACTAAAGCTCTTTGTCTCCCTGTCCAAACCTGTGCCTGAATCCTTCACCGGAGTAGTGAGATAGGGTAGGGGAGAGAAGAAGAAAGACCCTGGATGTTCAGGCTGCATGGGCCGGAGGAGGGCAGGTCTTTGGCTTCCACTCCCAGGTGCAGTTTGAGCTGAAATGTGCATTCCACTGCCGCTGATGATCGGTTACCAGGCACAGAGAGTTCTGGATCAGCAGGTGGCCTTGATATTCGCAGACCAATGCCTTTAAAGCTCATTTCCAAGTATGTGAGCAAAGCCAAATTTGTGTCTCAAATTGCAGGGACTATGAATGGGATGCCTGTTGGTGAAGAAGAATTTGAATATAACAAAGAAGGGCAGCGTGACTGTAAAGGAGGGGAACTTTTGGGAAAAAAGAAAAAATTTCCCGAATGCCTTTGGGAGAACTCTAAGATGAACATCATAGGGGAAAAGGATGATTTGCCAGTGCATTTCTGTGACAAATGTGATTTGCCTAGTCAAGTTTATGGGCCAGTGATTCTGTGCAAATATGCCTTTTGCTATGACTGTGCTAATTTATGTGACGAAAATGAAGATGATTATGTATCCAGGCTGTAGTATTCCTATACTGCTCATTGGGGAGCATATACAAGGTTCCATCCTCATGGATAGAACCGTCCAAGGATACAAGCAAACATATTTGTCTGAAAAAGACTTATGAGCTCATATCAACCACCACCATAAGAAAGCTTACAAACTTAACTGTGCTCCACCTGAAAAGGCTCATTGTTGTATTGCTTCACCAACAGCTGTTTCCATGCAATGCTCCTAGACAAGGACCATATGAGACATATGACATCAGAGCAGCACATCGAGAGGTCACCAACTCCAGTGCAGTGTGTGCCATGGGAGGATCTACGTGCTCCTTCGGCAGTTGTCTCCACCCCCACCTCCTTCAGTCCATTGAGAAACCATTAGTATTTCAATAAGAGAACACAGCAATTTGATCATCATCCCTCTTCAGGATGACTCAAATTCTGGTTCTAAAGAACTGTCACCACCTGCTCTAGCACCTTCTTATCATCATCCTGAATACCAAAGTCAATCAATGGAATGGCACCCTCATCCAATTATGCCTCTAGAGCAGGTGCATTCTCCCCACCCCCTGCCCCGCCATCTCCTCCACCACCACTAAGCCAGCCAATGTCATATCTCTCCAGGATTCAGGTACTCCTCGCTTGGTTTGTAGTCAAGTGCCACCTCTACCCATGACTTCTGATCTATCACAGTTAACTTCTTCGCCTGGATATACTATTGCTCAGGTGCTACCTTAGATAAATTCTCCTCTTCCAGAATGTTCTGTTTCTCAAAATGGTGGCCCACCTGTAAATGAATTTGCCTTTAACCATCATAATCATAACTCTTTACCCCAGTTCACCAAAGATCAAAAAACTCTGAGCCTTCCATTTACATAACCAGATGGAACAAATCCTGGTATATGGTCTATGTCAAAAGGATTTTTACCTCTTCACTAATGCAAGGTTCACTTTCTCCAGCCCCACTTCCTAGATCTCATTATTCAGATCACACAAAAAGATGTAGATCATATTAACAATGAAAATAGTATTTTGAACTGAAGAGCTGATGAATATAGTTAAATACAGTTAAATATAGTTAACCTTTTAATTGAACTTTGTTTTGGGAAGGAAAATTACTTCTTAAAAACACTTAGGGGGCACCTGCCTGGCTCAGTTGATAGAGCATGTGACTCTTGATCTTGGGGTCCTGAGTTCAAGCCCTATGTTGGGCGTAGAGCTCACTAACAAACAAACAAACAAAGAACACTTAAGATCTTGTCTCTTAAAATGGTTTTAAGCCTTGATTTTAGGATTTATTTCAAGTTCTGTACTTGGTATGGATAAATGACTCAGTTGAGCACACCTATATTTTACGACTTTGTCCCTCAGGGTTATAAATGGATCCAGATGTGATCTTTTGTAATATGAGCTCCTGAAATAAATTTGCATCGTTCTACTTCCAAAAGTATTGGTTTTGTTTAGGGTTTTTTTGGTGTGATATATTTTGTGTACCTGTGTAAAAGGATTGAATTTCCGTATGGTTGCAAAAAAGCTATGTTTTTGTGAATTTAAACACACATAGCGGTTTTTTGAAAACCATGTTTTACCACTAATTTCCCAAAGAATGGTAAAATCCTTATAAGTGCAAATGTAGAATATACATAAGACAGATTGCTAAATGGTAGGGAATTACTTCACATTAGGCACTGAAATTTTGAGGTATAATAAGTATTTCACTTGGATGCCTTTTCATTTTTAGGCAGCCCCCAAGGCACCAAAATACATTGGAATGGCAGTGCTAGGATAGATTTATGTTTGTAACGTTAAAAGGCAGTACTAAATCATTTGGAAAAATGGACAAGGTAATTGACTCTGTAGGCTCCAAGCTGGTGGGGATGCTGTTACTTGTTAATATTTTTTTTCAGAAAGGTTGGAATCACATAATGCATCACACTTGTTAGTCTTAAGTAACGTTATGTTCTAGCACTGTTTCAATGGCGTTATTTAGGTGAAGTGTGTGCTACTTTTATCATTGTCTTAAACTAAATGTTTAGGGATAAATAGATTTTATTGTTATGTATTTTTGAAGATTTTATTTGAGAGAGATAGCATGAGTGAGCAGGGGAGAGTCAGAGGGAGAGGGAGAGGCAGAAAACCTCAAAAAGGCTCTGTACTGAGTACCGAGCCCGAGGCGGGGCTGATCCCACAACCCTGGGATCATGACCCGAGCCGAAATCAAGAGTCAGACCCTCAACCGACTAAACCACCCAGGCACCCTTAGGGATAAATAGATTTTGTTTTCATTCCCCATTTCATGGTAGAGTTTGGGCCTGTTCTTATGGTTTTTTGTTTATTGGGTTTTAAATTACAATTTAGGTGCCATGGAGGAATTCAAATAATGTATTAATGATACCTGTTCATATAGTCACAAACTCGCATTTGCTTGGGTTTCTTTATTGTGTGATAAGTGTTTTCCTTAAACTTGAGATAGAAAAATACTCTTTCCTATTTCTTTTATTGGTGAAGGAATCTAAACTTGGAACATTTTAGCATGAAATTATCAGTGAAGACTGACAGAGGACTTTGTACTGGAGAAGAGAAAAGTGATGACTAAATTGTGTGAATTTAACTTTAAAATAGTTTTTTGCATTACAGGGACTTGTTATATTCCTGGTAAGGTAACCACTTACACCTTATACAGAATTCATATGTATGAATTGACATCCTTAGGATATTATTATATATCATTTGAATAAACATCTGTCGTTTTTCCTCCCCTAAAAGGTGCATAATATAAACATGAAATGTGTAGTATGTGGATATAATTTATTAGACAGTTTATAGTATATAAATTTAGAACATATTTCTTTTTGGCAAAGGATAAACTGATTGCTAATTTATCATTTTATTCCACTGAATGCAGGCAAAGCAAGGTCTTTTTATGGCTGATCAGATGCAAACACATATCTGAGCTTAGAGCTGAAGTAAGAAATCATTAAACAGCCATTTTAACCTTGATCAGCCTAAAATAACTAATATATATTTTTTTAGGTAAGCAATGTATCACAGCTAGTGTTTTGAGAGTCCAACGTTAATGCAGTATTTTTAGTGAGAAAGCCTTGTTATTAAAAGCACGGAGTGTAATAGTGTGAACTGTTGGTGGTAAATGCTGCTTTTTTTTTTTTTAAGATTTATGTATTTATTTTTGAGAGAGAACGTGAGCAGGGTGGGGAGCAGAGTGAGGGGGAGAGAGAATCCTTGAGCCGACTCCTGGCTGAGCGGCAAAGCCCCACACGGGGCTCGATCCCAGGACCCAGAGATCATGACCTGTGCTGAAATCAAGAATTGGCCGCTTAACTGATTGAGCTACCCAGGTGCCCTGATAGTAAATGCTTCTATCATATTATTGTAGGTACTTGGACTGGTACAAACTTATTTCCCTTTTTGTCTGAGTTCAGGAACTGCTAAAACATTACTCTAAAGATACAATCCCATTATTTGTTTCTTGTAATAAGAAAATAGCCAAATTCACTTTACGTCTTCTTAACTATCAATGAAGAGCTCTCCTGCTTTTATCTAAATTCATTGGGGTTGAATGTGATAGGAAACCACTTAGATGATGTATTGGATGAAACATCAGTATCGTGATAGAATTTCACAGGCTACAAGAAGTAGACTTTTAAAAGATGATTTATTTTCAGTTAGGTTTAGGAACTACAATGTTATGCAGCAAAGCAAATCAGATGAATGTGTTATAGCAGACAAAACCTTTACATGGCTTTAAGTGTCACCTTATTCAGGTATTGTTGGGATGACTTCGGTGGGCAGACAGATAAAATTCATGTTAATGCTTCTTTCTTTAAGGAAAACAATAATGTGAATTCTGCCTCATATTAGAGAAGGCTTTGAAGCTGTAATGGACATAAATCTAAGTGAAATGTTTGTACAGTGTATTTCATTACTCTGAAAACTGCTTAGGTAGCAATTTAATTCTTGAAAACAACAAAATGGATGCATAAATACTGAAAAATAGTATGAATTAAAAATCAGGGATAGGGAAAATGAAGGTAGAATAAGTAGTAAAATTAAGCCCAAGTTAAATTTGGAACCAAAAATATTTGAGACAGAAAATCCTGCACGTTGTTAATGATGGATGAAATGTGGTTAAAGCAAAGATGCAGGATTTACAAAAATGCACATTTTATGGACAACATCAATCTGATAGTGAGCAAAAGCTCTTTTGTGGGTGCTCATAAAGTGGTCCGTGTATGCTATAGGGCAGTGAGCCCCCATGCTGACCGCATGACACAGTCTCTTAGAGAGTCAGCTGGAAATAGCAGCATTTGCCTTATTCCCACAAGATTCTGATTCAGGAGGTTTGTGAGGTGCATGGGTTTAGGAATCTGGCCTTTCAGTAAGTGTTCGCGGTGATTTGGGAGCAGCTGCCTAACAAATGCAGTCACTGGTCACCCGGTCCCCATTCTTGGCTGCCCACGCTCCTTTCTGTAACACAGTGACCAAGGCAATCATTTGAGAATGGCAGTCGGTCCTCGGTAGCTTTGTATTGCACTTTGTGTCTGACTTCTCTGTGACTGTGTACGATTAGGCTTCTGTGAATTTCCAAGCTCTTGACCTGCTGCTCTTTCCTTACTCCCTCTCATGTAGCCACGTGGACTTTCCTTCAAAACACAGACTACCAAGCCTGTTCCTGCCTTTGCATTCTGCACTTGCAGTGAAACCTGGGGCCATCTCAGGACTGTGTCTACACTCTTAGATGATAGAAAGCCCGCAAATCCATAATTAAAATGTCCAGTCCAATGTGATGGTCGAACTTTGGAATCAATGTAAGGGTGAGGCCTTTCTCCACTTTTTTGGCTGAGGCTGGTGGAAAACTAGCAGTTAGGGGAGGATGTTACGGTCAACTTCCTGCCTTACCCACATTTGTTTTTATGTCTCCTCCTCTGCTTCCTTAAGCGAAAGTCTTTGCCCTCCAGAGTTGAAGTGCAAGGGATTGGAGGGGGAGAGGGGAGAGACTAGGAAAGGTCTTACTTGACTGGCACTGTATGAAACTGGCTTACTGCTCTCTGGGCCTGACCACAGGTTTTAAGAATTGATTCTGTCTTCTATGGGCACTTTTGTGGTTGATACGAATTGCTTCCATTGCTCTAGACCTTTCCCTGGAGTTTCCTTGAGGAAGATGAATGCCTCTCTCTTCCAGTTAGTTCTTTAGTTCTTCTTTGGCCTCTGAGAATCTGGCAATATCTACAGCTTCTGTTCACTGAGTTGTGTTTAGCTCTCCAGGCGGCTCTCTGGTACCAGGGCCCAAGATCATTGCCATACTGGCTGCCTTTAGTGAGGGGCAGTATCTAGCCCACGAGAAACACACTTCCTTTTTCCTAATAAACTCTGGCTCTGCCGGCCCATCCCAGTGTTGCCAGCTCCCTCTTCCTCAGCCGCCAGAGAAATTAGTTAGCTTGTCTCCTCAACTGAGATTTCCCAGATGGCAGTCCAGAGTGTCCCTAGTGCTCCTGAGAACACATATTTGGCCCTCTTAGTGGTCTTACCAAAGTGCCCCTCTCCTGGGAGGTGAAGGGGGAAGCATCTTTCATCCCTTCTTCTAAGTGGGGAGGTGGTGTTTGTACTCACAGCATAGCAAAATCCAGTGCCAGGCTAGGTTCTGATTGATCAGTGCCCATGCCATACTGTTGGCTAAATACTCTTTATTATTACTCTGGATCCAACTATTCTGGATTTGCAAATGGCTCAGGAACTCCAGATAAGAAAATGCAGTCGGCTTGGATTGTGTCTACAAAAACTAAGGAAGGGGAAGAAGTAGTGATTAAATGGATAATTCAGAAAAAATGTATCAGGTACTGGACTTTTCTTGGCGAAGTTTTATGATCTGAAATCATTCTGGAAAGTGTCCGAATTTGGCACATCTCATTGCAGTTTCAACAATATGATGCCGAATAAAATCATGCCATTTTTTCTTTGACAAAATAGTCAATAGATATATTTCATTTCCAATAGGGAGAACTCAGTTGTGTTTTAAGCATCTTTCAAGGTCAGACCCAGGTAAAAATGTGATATAGATGGCGTTCATATTTGGTTGGCATGAAGTGGGGCTACAGAACTCTTTTTCCTCTGCTGAATGAAACTAGTTGTTTTTTTTTTTCCCATCACATGTCATCACAGCATAGGAAAGAGATGGATGGACTGCTTACCTCACTGACCGTCACTCACTATGCTTAACTTCTCCCCTCATATCTGACTTGGATATTCTCTTTGGTCTATGCATGTGGTAGACTGATGGCCACATTGGCTTCAATTCTTCACTCCTTCCTAAATCTACACCCTTTCTGCATGCCTTCACCATTCCTCTTATGAAGAAGTGGAATATCTTTTCTCACCCTCTTGAATATAGGCTGCCTGGGTGATTTGCTTTGGCCAAAAGAATGTCGTAGAAGTGTCAGTGTTCTAGTTCTGAGCCTAGTGTCCTTGTGTCTTTCCACTGTGTCTCAGAGCCCTGCCACCATCAGAACAAACCTGGCCTACCTTGCTGGTGCGTAAGAGAACACCTCGAGGAGAGCTCATTTTTTCCCAAAGCCATCTTGGACAAACCTAAAGTCAGCCAACCTCCAAACATGTGAGTGCCGGCCAAAATTGACAGAGCTACCAACCCAGCCCACACCTGACCACAGACCTATGCAAGAGCTCATCTGAGACCAGAAGAACCACCCAGTCTACCTGTAGTTTTAGAGCAATAATAAAAATGCTTAGAGTTTTAAGTCACTGAGTTTTGGGATGATTTGTTACACAGCAGTAGCTAACTGATATGAACCATTTTTGCCCTCACTTTCCCTTTTTCGTCAGAGAATTACACACTATCCAGTTTTACAGTGAAAATTTGCTCTAATGTAAGGTATTTTAAAACATGAATTATAAATATTTGATGTTAAGACATGGAGAGAGTTAGCCTTTGGAATGCTTCAATATACTGAATATTTTCTTCAGGTTTTGTCCTCTTCACGTATTCATTTTTCAGTTTTCTCATTACTATCCAAGTTATAAGAAGATTAACCTTCAATAAACTGAAGAGTAACCATGAACAAACTGTGGAGGATTTAGCTTAAGCAGACATTATGTATAGGCCTAGTGTTTCCTAGCATCTTGGTGATCAAATTACTGAAGGCTATGTGTAAAGTCTTGTGCTTATCAGCATAAATCCTTATTCCAGATTTTCTCTTCCAAATTGGTATCCTGGGAGCCATTTGTGCAATAGCTGAGCTGTCTATGGTAGCCTAGTCTTACCTGAAAGATTTAGCTGAATGCTTTATGACTGACAGATGTGTGTTCCGGAGTATATTGGCTTACAGTCAGTATGGTGCATATTCTTTATCTATGCCTCTAAGGAGTCTCAAGTTAGAATGGGCTACCTTGAAGGAAAATCCTCCCTTTAACCTCATCCTTTCATGGTTCCCAATAATCTGAAATAGCTTTCTAAGTTGTTGTCCTCAAATTTTTTTTAAACAAATATGTATTTTTCTTTTCTTTATTTGAGAGTGTGAGAGAGTGCACGTGTGCATGAGTGGGGGGAGGGACAGAAGGAGAGGGTGAGAAGCAGACTCCCCGCTGAGCATGGATCCTGACTCAGGGCTCAATCTCACAACCAACCCTGAGATCATGCATGACCTGAGCCAAAATCAAGAGTTGGAGGCTTAACTGACTGAGCCACCTAGGCGTCCCTCAAACTTTCTTTTCTCTGTTTAGTCCAGCCTTCCTACCTCTCTCTCTTGTATTTCAATTATATGAGTAAGCTGTTAGCCCCCCAGCTCTGCATAAGCCCAGCTGTCTGCCACCAAGACTGACATTACTTTGGATACCACTTGGCTGAATTTTAACAGTGAGGAGCAGTTAGGCAGACATCTGTTTTAGGGACAGATGTCTGCATAATCCTAGGTTTTCAGTTTAGAATATACTTAAAAATATAATTTGAAATACTTTTATTAGGGAAAATAGCTTTAAAATAATTGTGTTTTAGTTTATAAAAGCAAACATGTTTATTATTAAATATTTTACAATATAGGAAAATATAAATAAAAATTAAAATTATCTAATTCTACAGGTATTATTTGTATATTTTCTATATGCATATATATAGTACTCTGTAAAAAACTTTTCTAAGTTTGGGATTCCTGGATGGCTCAGTCGGTTAAGCATCTGCCTCTGGATTTCTGCTCAGGTCATGATCTTAGGGTTGTGGAATCAAGCCCCGTGTTGGGCTCTATGATGGACATGGAGCCTGCTTGAGATTCTCTCTATCCCTCTCCCTCTCCCCCTCCCACCCCTCTCTCTCCCTTTCTAAAAAAATAGTTTCCAAGTTTCCAGAATGGACCTTTTCTACAGTCTTTGTTTTTTAGTCATAATTAATTATTTAACTTAACGTTGTTAGAGGGTCAACTCTTACTTTTTATCTTTTAAAACTACATGGCTTATTTGTATTTTAACATATAATAGCATTTACTATGTTTTAGTTAGGGCTCAATATACAGAAATTATGTAGGTTCTTAATGTAATATCTATGCAGTCACTTAAAATTGAAAGCATTAGGGGAACCTGGGTGGCTCAGTCAGTTAAACGTGTGTCTTCAGCTCAGGTCATGATCCTGGAGTCCTGGGATCGAGCCCTATGTCGGGCTCCCTGCTCATCAGGAAGCCTCTTTCTCCATCTCCCTCTGCCCTTCCCCCACCCTCCATGCTCATGCTTGCTCTTTCTCTTTTAAATAAATAAATAAAATCTTCAAAAAAATTGAAAACATTAACTCTAATTTACCCCTCACTCTGTCTGTGTTTCATTGCAATCAGTATACCTGATTCTTTCTTTAGGGCAAAGATAGAATATATCCATAAGCCCATGTTAATTTATAGGGGATTAGGAGCAAAGTAGTAGCCTCCAAAACAGGTATTTTGAGAAAGAGCACCTACCTCAGTTAGTATAATTGCCATTAAGTGTATTTTATCACAGGGACGCCTGGGTGGCTCAGTCAGTTGAGCATTGGACTCTTGATTTTGGCTCCGGTCATGATTTCAGGGTTGCGAGTTCGAGCCCCAAGTTGGGTTAAGCCAGGAAAGAGGGCACGGCACACTGTTCTACAAAAAGTATCTGATGAAAATAAAACTGCTTTTGTTATTTTTACAAGTCTATAAGTAAATAGTTGTATTAAATTTCATTTTGTGCTTTGATATACTAGCAACTCATAGTTGTTTACAATTATCATTATCATCTAGCCCACTTCCCTTGGCTATAATCCAGGCACCTCAACCCCCATGAATCCATCACTGCATCATCATCTCCCAGCCAATGGACCTCTCTCTAGTGCTTCCTCTCTTGGTGAATGGTTCCCTTAGTCAACCAGATGTACCAGCCAGAACCCTGGTGGTCATTCCTTAGTCCTCCACACTCCTCCCTCACTCCCCATATTTAATTGGTAACCAAGCCCTGTAGGTTCCACCTTCACTATGGTGCAGGCATTCATTGCTTCTCTGGGGACTGCTGGAAGAGACTCCTTACATCTTTCCCTGCTTCTGATCTCAACACCAGCCTCACTCCTCCACCAAGGCTGCCAGGTAAGCCTGGGAATGTGTAAGTCTGTTTATAGACATCAATGTATAGCTCTAGCATTTGAGATAA
This sequence comes from Ursus maritimus, assembly GCF_017311325.1. Lineage (NCBI taxonomy): Eukaryota > Metazoa > Chordata > Mammalia > Carnivora > Ursidae > Ursus > Ursus maritimus. The sequence continues at coordinate 106,806,334 of NW_024423319.1, read as the reverse complement.
TGTCAAATTCCTTTGCTTAGCACAGAAAGGCCCCTATGCCAGGCCTGTCTCCCTCTCACCCTCTCTGGCTTCATTTCCCAACACTTGCCCATGGGCAGCCTTTTCTTTAGTCAGTGTCTTCCTGAAAAAAAAGAAAGGTAGTTTCCCTCTTTGTGTCTTTCCATACGGGTTTCCCTCTGCCAAATAGTCCTTTCCTTGTTTTTCCCCCCCACTTTTCCTTTCTTTCTTTTTTTTTGGGGGGGGGTGTATATTTTTCAAGTCTCAGTAGAAACAACACTTCTTTCTAAAACTTTCTCCAAGCAACTGCCTGATTTTGATGCCTCTGCACTGTAATTACTGTACCATTTGTATGTTTACATCATGCCAGTTATCACAGGGTATTTTAATTGTTTGCTTATATGCCTTTCTATTTCGCTAGACTAGTGAGTCTCAAAGTGTGGTCCCCTGACCAGCAGCATCAGCTTCACCTGGGAGTTTGTTAGAAATACATTCTTAGGCTTCCCCCCCCCCGCCAACCCCACCATCAATCAGGAACTCTGGGGATGGAGCACAGCAATTTGTGCTGGGAGCAAATCATTTAATATCTTATGATAGGGGAAGACTGGCTGGCCCTATTGGCATGCTAAGAAACATGGGAATTGTCTGGAAGAAGATGCATGAATATTGCACGAGTACTGTCCTCCATGCTGACTTTTCTTAAAGAGACTGGCAACAGTAAGGAAGTCCAAATGCCCCAAAGCATTTCAACACTTGTATTTGCTGTTGTAATGAATTCACAGAGACTTTGTGGCTTAAAACAGTAAAATTTTATTATCTTACAGCTTTGGAGGTCACAAGTCTGAAGTGGGTCTCATTTGGTTAAAATCAGTGTTGGCAGGTCTCAGTTCCTTCTGAAAGTTCTCAGGGAGAACATATCCTCAGTTTTTCTAGATTCTAGAGGCCTCCTGTATGCCTTGCTTCGTGACCTCTTCCTCCATCTTCAAAGCTAGCAATGGCCGGCTGAATTTTTCTAATGATGTCATCTTTCTGGTTCTAATCTTCGGCCTCCCTCTTTCCCATTTGGGGGTCGAGGCATCACTCTGCTTACTGTGACATTTATTCTTGTCTTTTAGAGATTTAAATAAAATTGATATTGCCTTTTGCCTTAATGAATGGGCTCTTTGGAGAGATCTAGGATTCCCTTTCCACATTGTAAATTCTTGTGAAGAAAGTAGTTTGAAATTTTCGTGTTGCTTTAGAACATTTTATTGAAAAGAGGACTCCCATCCCCAAGGCTTTATAGTTGTGAATGTGAAACGTGAACTTCACTCAAGGTTACCCAAGGAAATGTCCCAGGTGGCAACTCGAGACCATGAGATCTATGAAAATAAGTGTGTCTGCATGTTAAAAATAAATCAGAACAAATCAGCTTTAAATATTTAAAAAGGGAAATAATGTGTTATTAAATAATGTATCTTTGGAGAAGGAGCAAGTGAATGCTTTTTAAAACTTTTCTCAAGAGCCTGATTTTACATCAAACTCACCAAGTCTTTTATTTTCGGCATCCCTTTCCATTCACGGTAAAAAAAAAAAAAAAAAAGTTCCTTGTGTCACGAACCCCAGGTGATTGTTCCCATCTGCCTCTCGTCGGTCTTCTGACGAAGCAGCTGAAGCACCCTGGTCAGTGGCCGCCTTGTCGTCCTCAGTTTTTCCTTCGCCCTCCGGCATGGGTTTGGTGGCTCTCTGGAATTGTCTGTGCCTTCTTCTATCCCCCTTCACCCACGAATCTGTTCTGCCAGAGAGCTGCAGTTCCACGCATCCCAGTTGAGAGGGATCCCCATCCCGTTTTTGTGGCCAGAAGCTTGGGTCCCCAGTTGCCAAAGAGGGGTGTTCACCTTTTCAGTTACTTAAATGAAGTAAGTGTAAGAGACACAAAACTTTTCAATAGCTCTGTCTTAAAGACCGGCCCTTAACTTTAGCTGCTGCCTCCAGGGAGCTCGTGAGGGCGGGAAACCAGAAGCAGTATTACAGGTAAGAGTGTTCTGAGTAATGGCGAGACTCTGGCAGGCAACCTGCAAGCCTTAACTTCTTCTTTTCCTGCCTGAAGATGGAAAGTTCTGTAGAATCGCTGCACACACTCTGCAGGAGGCTTTGCCTTGTAGGGCTTTGGCAGGAGGTATTAGAGAACCCGCTTCTACTGCGGGAGAGTTAGCACCTTCGTGTCTGTCATCGTACAGATGTGTGCGCTCGCAAATAATGATGGAAATGGAGAAGCAATGCATTTGATGAAGGCTGTGAACTTGAAGTAGTGAACTTCAATGAGCTAGAATTTAGAAACTGAGAATACTGTTTGAATGCAGTATACATCATCTCTGATATGAGGGCAGGCCCACTCCAACATGGACCAGTTTGGACCACCATTGGACAGGACAGAAATGTATATGTGGACAATATACCAGTAACATCAGAGAGGAAATGAATTGCAAATAGAAAAGGCTTGCTGTGATTAATTGTCCTTAATCAATGTTTTTATCCATTTCCTAGTGAGAAAGAATGGGTAGTTAGAATCCTTTTGAACTTCTGCGACTATGCATGCCCCAATATCTATAGTTGCTTTCTTTATAGAATATGATTAAATTAACTATGAACCAAACTGAGTTTATCCTGTACTCTGAATGCAATACTTGATTTTTAAAATCTTTACAAATCCTGTGTTGAAAACTTCCCTCAGTTACAGTTAAGGAGAGCAATGTGTACTAGGTATGGCCCACCTAACATTTCTTTTTTTTTTTTTTAAAGATTTTTATTTATTTATTTGACAGAGATAGAAACAGCCAGCGAGAGAGGGAACACAAGCAGGGGGAGTGGGAGAGGAAGAAGCAGGCTCATAGCAGAGGAGCCCGATGTGGGGCTCGATCCCACAACGCCGGGATCATTGCCCTGAGCCGAAGGCAGACGCTTAACCGCTGTGCTACCCAGGCGCCCCCCCACCTAACATTTCTTATCACCACTACCTTAAATCAAAATGTAAAGACCTTGCACACAGCACCCTTAGCCATTGAGTTTGGCCAGAACAAATTTCCTTCAGTTTAAGGGAGTTGGAGATAGCAAGGATTGTGATTCTTTAACTGAAGGTAGAGAAGTCGGGAGAAAATCACGTGGTCAATCTAGGCACAGAACCTCCGATTCCTTGCCTCATATGTCTTTTACTTTAGGACAGTACGTTGTTTCGTTCTCATCTTGGTTAACTTTTTGGCTTTACTTTGCATGCGTTGTTAGAAGAGTGAACTGTTCTAAACTTGCAGAAGTTTAGGAGCCATGCTTACGGATTCACTCTGGAAGTATAATGCGTCTCTAATGATCCATGCAACAACTGCCTGGCCACGTGGCAGAGGTTACCTGAGTCAGATCTTGGACTACCCGCTCTACAGGAGCATAGACTAGGAGAGGGAAATAAGAAGACATTGATTTTCCACATTCCTACAGTGTTTTAATAAAGGGGATTCGTAGGATGTGTTTTCTTTGAACAGACCAGCTTTCATCCCCTTTGTTCATGAATCTGCCTAAGAGAAGTTCACGCTTCCAAGAAACGACTTTGTTCCCTCCTAGGCTCCAAATGGAAACTTTTCAAGGCCATATTTGCTATGAGAGATATTTATCATGGAAGTTAAGTAACTTATGCTTTAATTCAAGTGTCCTCTCAGCACTGAGAATAGGTTATTTTCTCCAGGATGCCCCAGCAGAGTCCTGTTTTAAAGAAATTGAAAAGAAATATATTGCTTTCAACAGCCCCCAAATCAATACAGTTTCAAATATAGATGGGACCAAGTTTCTTGTGCTTCTGATGTGGGCTGAGGAATGGTGCTGACCTAAAGTCCTGTGTGATCGTAATACTTACACTGAAGCCACTGTGCTCTGGGGTATGAATGATCATCACTCTTCTTGCGACATTTTAGATTCAGGTGACCAACGCTTGTACACATCACACAGTACTGATGGCTTCCCATCCTTTCATCTTTAGCAACTTCCCTAGGGAGTAGATTTAAGACCAAGCCATTTGAACATTAAAACGTATTCTTTTTTCTTCCCGCTTAAAAAATAACCTAGAGAGAACCTTAGGTCATCACCAATTAGTGACTTTTTTTTTTTTTAAAGAATAACATGTGCGATAAATATGGCTGTAAGCTATAAAGTCCTTGATAGCAGAGTACCGATGTTTTATTTATCTGCCTATCTCCCTCACTATCTAATTGTGGCTTAGACAGAAAACTAGCTCACTCAATGCCTGTTAAATAAATGAATCTGTAATTTCACATACTAATGCTACAAAAAAAAGCCACTTGTGTTGTAGGTTTTAAGACTTTTTACTTGACATGTAGATTTTTGGTGCTGAGAGGACTTTGTTTTGTATAGTTTCCATTTCTGTGCTGCAGTTCTCAAAATTGCTTTTTATGTCTTTGAATTCGGTGAGCACATTTATTTTAAAGAGTTTGGTAACTCCAATATCCTCCCTAGTTATTCTATTTCTATTTTTTTTCCCCCCGCTGGTCTTAATTCAGGTTGTCATGCCTCTAGCCTGTCTGCTTTTGTTTGCATGTTGGACATCGTATTTGAAAAATTGTTTTTAGAAATAATTTGCGGCCCAAGATGAGAGGCACTAGCATTTTTTTTTAAAGATTTTATTTATTTATTCAACAGAGATAGAGACAGCTAGCGAGAGAGGGAACACAAGCAGGGGGAGTGGGAGAAGAAGAAGCAGGCTCATAGCGGAAGAGCCTGATGTGGGGCTCAATCCCAGAACGCCGGGATCATGCCCTGAGCCGAAGGCAGACACTTAACCGCTGTGCCACCCAGGCGCCCCGGCACTAGCATTCTTGATCGTCTCTGTCCCATTTCAAGGACGGGGAGGATTTGAAGATGCCCTGCAGTTCCTGCATTAGTCTGTGTACTTTCAGTGCATGCTGATTTTAGGGTGCAGACCTTTGAAGATCTGATCCAAAGTGAGGAAGGTTGACGAGGACTCCCCGCCCCTAGATTTCTTGGTGGCTCCCAGACACCACCGTCTGTTCCTTTAGCTCCACCACATTGATTGAATTATTGCTGAGCCTGCCAGCTCTTCCCTCCTGGACTAGCCAATACTTTCAGGAGTAGAGACTCTAAAGAAGGGTTCATTTCTCAGGGCATCCATTCTCCCCTAGATCTTGTCCAGGTAGTACTTCCCTATCCTGTTAGCATTGTGAGGTCTTTAGGCAGATTAAAAAAAAATATTTTGTCATACCTTTCTAGTGGTTTTTAGTGGAGAATATATTACAGTGACCTAATCTGTCATTAGTGGAAGCGGAAGCCCACTCACTTTTTTTTTTTGCTTGGTGTTATATCTTTAAAATGTCCTTTTTTTGTTTGGTTAGTTTTATTTCTTATATTTTTTTAGTCTATTCTGATAATTAGAAATATTCATATATTTGATATGGTGGTAAGCTTTATAACTTCATATATTGTTTTCTCTGTTTTTTCTTTTTTTAAAATTTAAGTTCAATTTAGTTACCATTTGGTGTATTATTGATTTCAGGGGTAGAATTTAGTGATTCATCAGTTGCATGTAACACCCAGTGCTCATTACATCACGTGCCCTCCTTAATGCCCATCACCCAGTTACCCCATCCCCCCCACCTCCTCTCTAGCAACCCTCAGTTTGTTTGCCATAGTTAAGTCTCTCATGTTTGCCCTCCTCTCTGTTTTTAATCTTATTTTATTTTTCCTTCCCTTCCCCTATGTTCATCTGTTTTGTCTCTATTTTTTTTAAAGATTTTATTTATTTATTTGACAGAGAAAGAGACAGCCAGCGAGAGAGGGAACACAGGCAGGGGGAGTGGGAGAGGAAGAAGCAGGCTCCCAGTGGAGGAGCCTGATGCGGGGCTCGATCCCAGGACTCTGAGGTCTCGATCCCTGAGCTGAAGGCAGATGCTTAACGTCTTGGGCCGCAATTGACTGAGCCACCCAGGCGCCCCTCTATTTTTTTAGAAAGTATCTACTGATCTTTTATTTTGAGAAATCATAAAATCAGTACCCTTGTTTATTATCCCGCTCTCCCATTTGATTTGACTTGATTGCATCATATTTTTTGTGTGTGCCATGATGCTGTTAAATGTATTTATTTTTGTAAAGATTTTATCCATTCATTTGACAGAGAGAGAGCACAAGCAGGGGGAGCAGCAGGCAGAGGGAGAAGCAGGCTCCCCATAGAGCAGGGAACCCAACATGGGGTTTAATCCCAGGACCCTGGGATCATGACCTGAGCCGAAGGCAGAGGCCTAACCAACTGAGCCACCCAGGCGCCCCTGTTAAATATATTTATATTATTTTAATTTTTCAGTTTAAAATACTAGCATTAAAAAAAATAAAATAGGAACATCTGACATACAGCCATTAAAAAGGACAGGGTATGAATGATATATAGGTGAAGTAAAAGAAAAAAAATAGTTTAGGAAAATGCTTTAAAGTAAAGTATTATTTTTAAAGGTCTAATTTTCATACTACATAAATGGCTAATTAAATTTAATCCTCCTAATGTGATTACCAATCTGGGGCCCCTGGGTGGCTCAGTCAGTTGAGCATCCGACTTGATTTTGGCTCAGGTTGCGATCACTGAGGTTGTGGAATCGAGCCCTGATTGTACTCTGCACTCAGTGCGGAGTCAGCTTGGGTTTCTCTCTTCCTCTCCTTCTCCAACCCCCCCCCCCCGTTATTGCTCACTCTCTCTCTCTTTCTCTCTAAAATAAATAAATAAATAAATCTTTTAAGAAATGTAACTATGGATCTATCTACTTCTCCTTTTAGTTCTGTCAGTTTTTACTTTACGTATTTTCAAGCTATGTTTTGGGGTTTTTATTGCTATTGACTTATAATATCTTCCTGGTATACTGACCCCTTTATTGTTACAAAATATCTTTATCTCAAACGTTACTTTTTTTTAAAGATTTTATTTATTTATCTGACAGAAAGAGAGAGAGAACACACAAGCAGGGGGAGTGGCAGCGGGAGAAGCAGGCTCCCCAGTGAGCAGGGAGCCCAACGCGGGGCTCAATCCCAAGACCCCGGGATCATGACCCGAGCCAAAGGCAGCCACTCAACCAACTGAGCCACCCAGGCACCCCTCAAATGTTACTTTTTGCCTTAAAATTGACTTTGTTTCTTTTCTTTTTAGGTCATAATTTTTTTAACTTTAATTCCAGTATAGTTAACTTACAGTGTTATATTAGTTTCAGTTGTATGTGCAATATAGTGATTCAGCAATTCTATACGTTACTCAAGGCTCATCAAGTGTACTTGGTAATCTCCATCGCCTATTTCCCCCATCCCCCCACCCACCTCCCCTACGGTAACCATCAGTGTGTTCTCTCTAGGACTTTTTCTGGTATTAGCATAGCCATACTAACTTTCTCTTGGTTATTTTTTGCATGATATTATCTTTTTTAGATAATTTTATTTCAACATTTTTGTGTTTTTACATTCAAAATGTTTCTCTCACAGGCATTATATACTTGGGTTTTGGTTTTTTAATTCATTAAGACAAATCACATTTAGTTCCTGTCCTGATATATTTGAGTTTCTATTCTTCTAAATTATTATGTGTTTTCTAACTGACCTACCTATTTTGTGATCCTTTTTCTTTCCTTTCCCTGCTTTGGATAATCAGTATTTTGTTTTTTGTTTTTTTTAAAGATTTTTAAAAATTTTATGTATGTATTTGACAGAGAGAGAGAGACAGCCAATGAGAGAGAGAACACAAGCAGGGGGAGTGGGAGAGGAAGAAGCAGGCTCCCAGCGGAGCGGGGAGCCCGATGCGGAGCTTGATCCCAGAACGCCCGGATCACGCCCTGAGCCGAAGGCAGACGCTTAACGACTGAGCCACCCAGGCACCCCTCAGTATTTCGTTTTTACTCACTGTCTCCCCTCAGTTAGCTTGTTAGTTACATACACTTATACTGTTCATTTAATGGTTACCCTAGGGATTATGACCTGCTTCCTTATTATTTTACTGTGTAAGTTTTACTTCTCTACTTCCCTGACAAGGCTAGATCTTAGTAGAGTTGAACTTTATTTCTTCCCTTTCTGCCTTTTGTGATACTGTCATGCAGTTTATACACAGATTTTAAACACGAGACATGTTTTTTATATTTTGTATATTCAGCACTCATTTAGATTTACCTTTATATTTACCTTGTCATCGTTCCTCATTCCTTCCTGTATTTCCATGTTGCCCTCTGAGATGATTTTCTTCCTCCCTGAAAAACTGTTTTTACTATTTCTTGTATTGCAGGCCTACTGGTGATGAATTCTCTCAGTTTTTGCCAGAAGACACCTGTATCTCACTTATATTGTTGAGGAGTATTTTACAGCATATCGAATTCTAGGTTAGCACTTATTTTCATTTCTGTGCCTTCTGGCTTCTGTCACTTCTTTAGAGATCGTAGTGTTTTCCCGTCATGTATCTTTTCACCCCTGCTTTTAAAGTTCTCTATCTTTGCTTTTTACAAGTTTTACTCTGGGATGCCTAGCTTTGGTTTTCTTTGAGTTCATCTTGCCTGGAGTATGCTAAGCTTCTTGAACCTGTGGGTTGGTGCTTTTCATCTATTGAGAAAATTCTCACACTGTTTATTATCTTGTCACGTATTGTTTCTGCCATGTTCTATCTTTCCTTTTTTCTGCAACTGTGTTTTAGATATTTCACTTTTCCCCTCTTCTTCTTTCTGTGCTTGAGTCTGCATATTTTTTTTTATCAACCTGTCTTCTGACTTATGAATCGTATTTTTTTGTTATGTCTTACCTCTCGCTAAACATAACTATTTAGTTCTTAATTTCAAATATTATATTTTTCAGTTCTAGAATTTCAATTTGATTGCTTTTTTATAGATACTGCTTCTATGATGATATTTCCCATCTTTTCATCCATTGTCTTTCTTTTCTGCTCTTTTTATTGAAGATGTTAATCTTAGGTATTTCAAAGTTCTTGCTTGCTAGTTCTAAAATCTGGATCATCTGTGGGGGTCTATGAATAGTATCCATTTTCCGCTTGGTTTGGGGCCTCTTTACTTCTTTTTTTTTTTTTTTTTATTTTTTTTTTTTTAAATGATTTTTTATTATATTATGTTAGTCACCATACAGTACATCCCCGGTTTCCGATGTAAGGCTCGATGATTCATTAGTTGTGTATAACACCCAGTGCACCATGCAATACGTGCCCTCCTTACTACCCATCACCAGTCTATCCCATTCCCCCACCCCCCTCCCCTCTGAAGTCCTCAGTTTGTTTCTCATAGTCCATAGTCTCTCATGTTTCATTCCCCCTTCTGATTACCCCCCCTTTCTTTATCCCTTTCTTCCCCTACCGATCATCCTAGTTCTTATGTTCCATAGATGAGAGAAATCATATGATAGTTGTCTTTCTCTGCTTGACTTATTTCACTTAGCATTATCTCCTCCAGTGCTGTCCATGTTGTAGCAAATGTTGAGAACTCGTTCTTTCTGATAGCTGAGTAATATTCCATTGTATATATGGACTGGGGCCTCTTTACTTCTGATAGTATTCGATTCAATGTCAGATATTGTGTATAAAAATTTTAGGGGTGCAGGGTGATGTCGTTTTTCTCCAGAGAGGCTTCGTCTTTTCCTCTTCTAGGCAGATGGAGGGAGCTACTAGCTCAGTTCCAACAGGGAAACGGACTCAAGGTTGGGTTGTATTTTCTCCAGTGTCTGTCTACCAGTGTTTGCTTCATGCTCTTAGGGGATAGCCCTTGCAGGGTTCCAAGTGAGGACCTGGGGTATTCTGGGAGGCTCCTCTACCGTGATTGGTGCCAAGCTCCCGGTCTCCTCAGCATGGAAGAACTGCTAAGTACAACCCTCTGCTCTTTAGAGGCTTTCCGCCTAGCATCCTGCCTCCCGTCTTGGGCAGCTTTAGTACTCAGCAGAGGTTCTGAGGGGAAAACTGGTCAGGTGCAAGACTCAGATCTCTGTTCTTCCTTTTTCACTGGGAACAGCCTGTATTCTCAGCCTCCTACTCCATGGCTAGAATCGCTTGATGCCCTCTGGAAAACACACAAGCAGAATGCCCACCGACTTCTCTGCCACTTCCCCCTTTTTGGCTTTTGTCTTAGCAGCTCTCTGATGCCTCCAAACAGATTTTCCTTCCTTCCTTCCTTCTTCGCTCCCTCTGCTCTCTCCCTCCTTTCTCTCATTTCTTTCTCTTTTTTTAAAAAAAATTGTTTTTTTTTCTAGTGTTTCTTGACAAAAATTTGATCTCCTGTCAGTTATTCCTTGATACCTGGAAGCCTGTTCAATTTTTTTTTAAAAGCAAGATCATATGTAATAAATGTTAAAGAATGTAAACATCCCTTCCATTTACTTATTTATTTATTCATTTATCCAACAAATGTTTGATGAGACTCTAGTTTAATACACAACAGACACGAAGATGAAAAAGATAAAATCCCAGCTCTTAATAGCTTATCTGTGATTGTAATGATTAAAATATGAATATCTTGGGGGTGGCTCAGTTGGTTATGCCTTCAGCTCAGGTCATAATCCCAAGGTCCTGGGATCAAGCCCTGCATCTCCCTCCCCCCCATGCTTGTTCTCTTTCTTTCAAATAAATAAGTAAAATCTTTTTTAAAAATATGAGTATCTTGTACTTTATATCCTGCATTATTTTACATTTTGTTTTACTTTTAAAAAATAGATATGCTAGTTTTCCCAAGAACCAAGTCTTTTTTCAAGTCTTGAGATATAGTTGACATGTAAGTCTATGTAAGTTTAGGGCGTACAACATGATGATTTGATATGCATATTCATTGTGAAATGTTTGTCACACTAAGGTTAGTTAACACATCCATCACCTCACCTAATTACCTGGGTTTTGTTTTGTTTTATTTTTCTTGGGGGGAACATTTAAGATCTACGCTCAGCAGCTTTCAGGTATATAATATAGTATTGTTAATGATAATCACCTTGCTGTGTATTAGATCCCCCAAACCTTTTCATCTTATAACTGGAACTTTGTACCCTTTGACCAGTGTCTCCCCATTTCCCCCACCCACCACCCGCTGGCAACCACCATTCTACTCCCTATTTTTATGAGTTCAGCTTTTTTAGATTCTACGTATGAGATGATGTAGCGTTTGTCATTGTTGTGTGACTTATTTCCCTTAGCATAATGTCCTCAAGATTTATCCATGTTGTCACAAAAGACAGATTCCCTTCTTTGGATTTGTGTGTGTGTGTGTGTGTGTGTGTGTGTGTATCTCACATTTTTTAATCCATTCATCTATCAGTGGTTGCTTATGTCGTTACCATGTCTTGGCTGTTGCAAATAATGCTTCAGTGACATGGGGTACAGATACCTCATTAAGAAAGGGATTTCATTTCCTTCAGATACATAGCCCAGAAATGAGATTACAGGATCATATGTTAGTTCTATTTTTAATTTTTTGTGGAGCCTTCATATTGTTTTCCAGAGTGGCTGCACCAGTTTAAATCCCCACCAAGAGTGTACGGCATGGCCTTTTTTCCATATCCTCCCAACACCTTTATTCCAAGCACTAGGTCTTGAACCGACCAGTTCAGTTATGATGTCTTCAGGTTTGGTTTCCATATGTCTGTTTTATTTCTACTTTGTTTTCCCCTTTAGTTTTCCTTGGAATTATCTTTGCCTTTTGTTTAAAGATGAAACCCATCTGGCCCTGTGGACCTCCCGTATTACAATCACTTTCATGTCTGTTATATGGTAAAACCCACATGCATAGTTATAATATCTAACACTACCTACTATGGACTATTCTAAGTATATAATAGTTCAATTACCATAACATAATTTATGAGGTAAGTATGACTTATCCCCATTTTATAGAGGAGGGGACTGAGGCACAGAAATATTGTAATAACTTGTTCAAAGTTACACAGTTAATAAGTGGCAGGGCTGGGATTCAAACTGCGGTAGTCCAGCTTTACAGCTGAACAAGTCGTCCCTTTGATACCACTTTACCTCTTCCAGGGATTCGTACTCTCAAATTCTTCTCCCTGACTCCAATATCCTAACTTTATACATCCTTGCACCAAGATTTGCTTTCAGTCCCTTCCTCAGGTACAAGTCTAGTAACTTCCCTCAAGATCCTCCTCTCATTTCCCAACCCAGCCTGAATCTTAGATTATTTTGTGTTATGAACCAGTTTCTGGGTTCTTTGATCATTTGGCCATCTCAAGGCTCAGCCCTTTGCCCAAACTGTTTTATGTGTATTTTCTCTGAAACCCAGGCCTCTGAGCCCCATCGGAGATCATTGCGAGCCTACCTCGATGAGCCTCATTACTAATTATGCCCCAACCTCAGGTAGGGCCGTCTTACTCTAATAGTTTCTTATGTTTTCCGCTGTGTACTCACTTCCTCATTTCCCCACTGTGACATTCTTTTTTTCTTTAAGTTTTATTTAAATTCCAGTTAGTCGGGGCACCTGGGTGGCTCAGTCAGTTAAGCATCTGCCTTTGGCTCAGGTCATGATCTCAGGGTCCTGGGATGGAGCCCTGCCTGGGGCTTTCCACTCAGTGGGGAGCCTGCTTCTCCTTCTCGCTCTCCCTCTATGCTCTCTCTTTCTCTCTCAAATAAATAAATAAGAATCTGTAAGAAAAATAAATTCCAGTTCATCAACACAGTGTTATATTACTTTTAGGTGTACAATATAGTGATTCAGCACTTCCATACATCACCCGGTGCTCATCAGGACATGCGCCCTCCTTAATCTCTGTCGCCTGTTTCACCCATTCCACCACCCACCTCCCCTCTGGGAACCATCAGTGTGTTCTCTATAGTTAAGAGTCTGTTTCTTAATTCGTCTCTCACTCTCTCATTTTTCCCCTTTTGCTCGTTTGGTTTTTTTCTTAAATTCCACATATGAGTGAGATTGTATGGTATTTGTCTTTCTCTGACTGACGTATTTTGCTTAACGTTGTACTCTCTAGCTCCATCCATGTTGTTACAAATGGCAAGATTTCATTCTTTTTTATGGCTAATATTATTGTATATATATGCCACTTCTATCCATTCATCAATCGATGGACACTTGGGCTGCTTCCATATCGTGGCTTGTAAATAATGCTGCTATAAACATAGGAGTGCACATATTCCTTTGAATTAGGGTTCTTGTTTTCTTTGAGTAAGTACCCAACCGAGTAATTGCTGGATCGTAGGGTAGCTCTGTTTTTAATTTTCTGAGGAAACTCCATGCTGTTTTCCACAGTGACTACACCCGTTTGCATTCCCACCAACAGTGTACAAGGCTTCCTTTTTCTCCACATCCTCACCAACACCTGTTGTTTCTTGAGCTTTTGATTTTAGCCATTCTGATACATGTGAGGTGATATCTCATTATAGTTTTGATTTGCATTTCCCTGATGTTGAGTGATGTTGAGCATCTTTTCATGTGTCTGTTGGCCATCTGGATGTCTTCCTTGGAGAAATGTCTGTTCATGTTTTCTGCCTATTTTTTAACTGTATTATTCATTTTTGGGGTGTTGAGTTTCATAAATTCTTTATGTGTTTTGGATACTAACCCTAATTGGATCTGCCATTTGCAAATATCTTTTCCCATTCCATAGGTTGTCTTTTAGTTTTGTTGACAGTTTCCTTTGCTGGGCAAAAGCTTTTTATTTTGATTTAGTCCCAATAGTTTATTTTTGCTTTTGTTTTCCTTGCCTCAGGAGACCTATCCTGAAAAAAGTTCATATGGTCAATGTCAGAGAAATTAACTGCCTGTGCTCTCTTCTAGGATTTTTATGGTTTCGGGTCTCACATATAGATCTTTAATCCATTTTGAATTTATTTTTGTGTATGGTGTAAGAAGGTGGTCCAGTTTCATCCTTTCACATGTAGCTGTCCAGTTTCCCCAACACCAATTGCTAGAGAGACTCTTTTTCCTGTTGGATATTCTTTCCTGCTTTGTCAAAGATTAATTGGCCCTATAATTGTGCTTTTAGTTCTGGGTTTTCAATTCTTTTCCATTGATTTATGCATTTATTTCTGTGCCAGTACCCTACTGTTTTAATGACTACAGCTTTGTAATATAACTTGAAGTCCAGAATTGTGATGCTGCCAGCTTTGCTTTTCTTTTTCAAGATTGCTTTGGCATTCAGGGTCTTTTGTGGTTCTATACCAATTTTAGGATGGTTTGTTGTAGCTCTGTGAAAAATGCTGGTGGTATTTTGGTAAGGATTCCATTAAATGTATAGATTGCTTTGGGTAGTATAGACATTTTAACAATATTTGCTCTGTTCCATCAGCATGGAATGTTTTTCCATTTCTTTTCTTTTTCCTTAAGATTATTTATTTATTGGGGTACCTGGTTGAGGTGTCTGCCTTTGGCTCAGGTCATGATCCCAGGGTCCTGGGATTGAGCCCCACATTGGGCTCCCCGCTAAGTAGGAACCTGCTTCTCCCTCTCCCTCTGCCTGCCATTCTCCCTGCTTGGGCGTGTGCGTGCATGCCCAAGGTAGAGAAAGTGAGAGACAGAGAGAGAGCGAGAGCACGAGAGAGCAGGGGGGAGGGGCAGAGGGAGAGGGAGAAGCAGACTCCCTGCTGAGCAGGGAGTCCCCTGCGGGGCTGGATCTCAGGACCCTGAAATCATGACCTGAGCCGAGGGCAGACATTTAACTGAGACACCCAGGAGCCCCTGTCTTTCCATTGCTTTGTGTCATTTTCAGTTTCTTTCATCAGAGTTTTATAGTTTTCAAGGTGCAGGTCTTTCACCTCTTTGGTTAGGTTTATTCCTAAGTATCATATCTTAGTATTTTTGGTGCATTTGTAAATGGGATTATTTTCTTAATTCCCTCTCTCCTGCTCATTTTTGGCATATAGAAATGCAACAGATTTCTGTACATTGATTTTGTATCCTGTGACCTTACTACATTTGTTTATCAGTTCTAGCAGTTTTTTGGTGGAGTCTTTCAAGTTTTCTGTGTAGAGTATCATGTCATCTGCAAATAGTGAAAGTTTGACTTCTTCCTTGCCAATTTGGATGCCTTTTACTTCTTTTTGTTCTCTGCCTGCTGAAGCTAGGACTTCCAGTGCTATGTTAAATAACAGTGGTGAGAGTGGACATCCTTGTCTTATTCCTGACCTTAAGGGAAAAGCTCTAAGTTTTGCCCCATTGAGGATGATCTTAGCTGTGGGTTTTTCATATATGCCTTTATTATGTTGAGATATGTTCCCTCTAAACTCACTTTGTTGAGGGTTTTTTTTTTTTTTTATCATGAATGGATGTGGTACTTTGTCAAATGTTTTTTCTGCATCTATTGAAATGATCCTGTGTTTCTTATCCTTTCTCTTATTGATGTGATTACCCACTGTGACTTTGCAAACATTTGTCTCTTATTGAATTTTCTACCCAACTCTGCCTACCTCAGTTTTAGCAAATAACCTCAATTCCTGTGCCCGGAGGGTAAAAAAGCCAGAACTGAGCTTTTTAAACTCTCTTTTCTCCACCAGAAAACTTACCTATAGTATCATCCATTCTTTCCTTCCTCTCTTTACACGTATTTGTTTTTTCCCTCCCTCCTATGCTTGCTCCCTCTCTTCCTTTCTCCCAACCTTTCTCTTTCTTACCATGAGTATCTGTTGAGTATCTACTGTATGACAGACACTGTTCTAGGTTCTGTGGATACCACAGTGATGATAACAGAATTCCTGTTCTCTTGTGCTCACCCTCTAGTTGGGGAGACAAGAGAGAAAGAAATCAATGTATATCATGTCAGATAATGATCAGAACTTACAAATAAATAAAGTGGGATAGAAGAGCTAGAGAATCCTGGAGGGACAGTGCTTCATGTTCATGTTTGCTAGGCAGAGAAAGCCTCCTCTGCTAAGTCCTGAAGGTGAGGTCACCAGATTTAGCTAATAAAAATGTAGGGTGTCTATTTAAATTTGAATATCCAATAAACAACTAATACATTTTTAGTGTAAGTATGTCTCATGATATACTGCAAATTATTCATTGTTTATCCACAATTAACATTTAACTAGGCATCTTGAATTTTATCTTCAACTCTTTGAAGGAAATAGGTGATAAACCATGCACGTATCTGGAGAAAGGTTTCAGGCAGAGGAATTGTCTTTGGGATATTAATTTTATGTCTGCAGTTATCCTAGGCCCTGGGGATACAAAAAGTCAGTAAGACAGTGTTTTGCCTCCTAACTGATCTAGCTTTGTCACCCCCATTTCTGCTCTAGTCTGTTCTACATACAGCAACCAAGGTGAGCCTTTTATTTTTTATTATTTTTTAAGATTTTATTTATTTATTTGACACAGAGAGAGCACACACAAGTAGGGAGAGCAACAGGCAGAGAGAGAGGGAGAAGTAGGCTCTGCACTGAGCAGGGAGCCCAACACGGGGCTCAATCCCAGGGTCCTGGGATCATGACCTGAGCCGAAGGCAGATACTTAACCGACTGAGCCACCCAGGTCCCCCCCAAGGTGATCCTTTTAAAATACACAAATCAGGTCCTTTCTCTGCTGAAAACCCTCAGTGGGTTCCTTCTCAGAGTAAAAGCCAGAGGGTTTTTTTTAAAGTTTTATTTAAGTCATCTGTACACCCAGTGTGGGACTTGAACTCATGCCCCGAGTTCAAGAGTCACACACTCTTCTGACTGAGTCAGGCAGGCACTCCCAAAAGCCAGAATTCTTAAAATTCAAAGACCTAGATCAGCCATTCTCATATTTTGCTACACATCCATCACCTGGATATCTGATGCCTGGGTCCCACCCCTAATTCTGATTAAACTTATTTATGTTGCAGCTTGGAATTCAGAATTTTTTAAAGCATCTCATGGGATTGTGTTGTGCACTGGAGTTTGAGACCCTCTGCCTTAGCTGACCTCACTCTCTTGCTACATCTTTGACCTTAGCTCAGACAGCTCCCGCCTTGCTTTCTCTGGTCCAGCCCCATTGGCCACCCCACTGGCTGCCACAGTCTTCCTCAGCAATGCTGCTGCTGCTTTGAGGCTTTTATTTTTGCTATCCCGTCTGCTAGGAATGTTCTTTTCAGGGTAGCCACATAACCCCTTCCCGCCTTTCATCAGGGCTCTGCTCATGAGACAGGAAAAGTGTAGGGATCCCATGAAAGAAAAAGCCTTTTTCCCCCCTTTGCTCCCTTTCCAGCTTGTGTTCTTACTAAGACCTGCCCCCCCCCC
>NW_024423319.1:106788624-106789118 GCF_017311325.1 Ursus maritimus | reverse complement strand
CCCCCCCCCCCACCCATGCCTTGTAATGCAAACAGCATACGTCTTCCTAGTAAGGGACAAAGAGATAGTGATTTCGTTGGAGTCTTCTGGCACAATAGGTAACATCTAAGGAGTGACTGGGTGAGGTCATTATAAACATTCTGCAAGACCACTGACCCCAAATACATGGATGTCAAGACCCCTGACTTCAGGGAATGAGTGACTTATGAAGGATAGGTGGACCCGGTCCTTGTTCTGACCAGTTCCTGGATGGCTAAGAGAACACAGCACCAGACCACAATCACCAATAAAAACTCCAGACCCCAAGCAAAGAGGAGACTCATACTGTTTTCCTTTCTGAATCTCCGGACACTCTGTCTGTATCTCTCTCTCTTTCTCATATATACCTTCAGTAAACCCTGCTTTCACTTACTGCTGGCTCGTGTTTGATTTCCATCCTGCACGAAGCCAAGGAGACTCTTGGCTAGTCCTGTGAGACACCCCCCCCCCCCCCC
>NW_024423319.1:106725884-106788614 GCF_017311325.1 Ursus maritimus | reverse complement strand
CCCCCCCCCCCCCCCCCCGGGTCCTCGGACCTGGCCGGCCCGCATCACTCTAATGTCAATACATCATCAAAGCCTCTACTGATCATCCTCACCCTCCACCCTGTTGTCCTCGTTTTCTTTTTTCTGCTCTCATGACTACTTTCCTGTTATATATTTGTTTATGTCTTTTCTTATGCCCGGCTCTCCCCACCCCCACCATTCACTACTTGTGTGCCCACAGCAGGGCCTGACACATAGGTTGAGCTCAGCAAGTATAGGTTTTGGAGGAGGTGAGTCCAGTGGGGAATTTAGACCCATAAACAACTAATTATAATACAACAGGATAAATCATTATCAGAGAGTTTTAAACAGAATTCCCTAGGGAATATAAAGCTTTTTGATTCCCAATTCCATTCTTTCTCTCCCTCTAAGATGTTGTTTTCCAACTTTATCATTAAATACCTCACTTTCCACAGCGTCCATACCCGCAGTCTCCAAACGTGCTCAAGCCCCCTCTTCCCCCACCCTCCCATTTAGTGAGTGCTGAGGCATTGTGTAAGCATAGAGTAGAGATTAACTCTTGCAGCAATGCCGGGCTTAGGTGTTAGTATTATCCACATTTTACATATGAGGCAACAGAGAAGTTAGGAAAATTTACTGAAAGTGCCTGGGAATTCATAAAGTCAAGGAAGCAACATTTTTTTTTTGACACGCAGATTTTTGGTGCTGGGCAAAGGACTTTGATTGTTTTGTATAGTTTACAATTATAATTACAATTGTAATTACAATTTTTACAATTATAGTTTTCCCTTCTCCCAGGAATGTGACCTTGTAACAGTCAACCTAAAATTTCCTGAGCAGCACTCCTGAAGTCTTCTGTCTGGGAAAAACCCTGCAAGTTCCCTTCCCTGCAAAAAAACAGAGGTCAAGTCCTCAAACAGTCCTTTCTTTTGCTAATAACTTCCTTGTCCCACCCTCCCACCTATAAAAACCTCCCAGTTTGTACAGCTCCTCAGATCATCTGGTACTTGCTAGATGGGATGCTGCCCAATTCGTGATTTGCTTAATAAAGCCAATTAGATCTTCAAATGCACTCTGTTGAATTTTTTTGTTCTTTGACAGCCCCAATTGCCTACAGCAACAACCAGCTCATTAATGCATTGTTGGCTTCTTTCCCTTTTCTGCCTGCCTGGAATCCCCTCCCAAATAAACTACTCAACTCAAATCTTTGACTCAGGATCTGCTTCTGGGAGATCCCAAACTGATACAATAGCACACATTTTCTCTAAGGAACAGAAAAAAAAAAAAATCCCCCAAACCCCCAGCATCTTCTCAGCTGTTACTCTAATTGGGGAGATTAAGCCATTCTGTAGAAACCTTCTCCTTATGCCTTGACAACAGCCTAAACACCTCCCTGTACGCATCAACCTTCCTTTTGACCTCTGAGATCCTACCTATTTTTACAAATTTCCTTTTATAACTGCTTGAAAGTTAATTTTGGTGTATTTGATCATATTAGCCACCCATTTGATTCACAAAGATGGATGGAAATTTTGGCTTGACCAATCTGTGATCTGAGGATGTTGTTGCCTGGGTAACAGCCTGCGTGGGCGTGGAATTAAGGATAATAGGCCTAATGCTACATATGAAAAAAGAACAGATTGCCTGGTAGAAGGAGGTGCATTAGATTTCTCAAGCAACTTGAGATGCTATTTAGTTCCCTGGAAGAGGCCATTTTCTAGGCAGTTAGAGGAGTAAATGACTCAGTAAGAGATGCTGTTTGACAGTAGGGATTTCTGTGAGGGGATTTTCCATCACCTTATTCCAACTTCTTTCAGTTCAGTGTAGTCATGGAGGAAGCTGTGGTGTACACACACACACACATATAGGGAAAACGCAAATATGTGAGAAAGAAAGGTACACATAGCAGTCCCTGTTTGTGTAGGTCATTCCTCCATGCCCCATTGGATGGAAAGGATTTCTGTACAAAGGCAAATAGATGAAATCTTAATTCTGTCTCTCTACCCAGGGATAGCAGTCAAATCAATATTCTGTGCCTCTAGGAGGAAATAAAGAGCGTTTATACTGTGGACTCAGCTCCATGTGTATATATATTAGGATTTGTTGAGCTTCCTGGCCCTGGTGCACGAGACAAGCACCATATTGCTTAGTGCTTCACATCCCGCTTCAAGTGTGAAGTAAAGAAGGGTCCTTTGGCCACGTTCTACACCCCAAAACTCTTCTGGCTGCTTCATGTGCTCACCTACCCTTAAAGGTGCTGGGACAGCAGTAAGCACCCCATGTGGAATTTGTTTCCCTGCACCGATACAGCATGGAACCGGGAGACTGCTGTCTTCCAGAGACTTCTAAGCACCCCTTTAAAACCCGGGTGTTGGTGCTGCAATCCCAAGAAATTGTAAGCAAACAGGGCCAGGGATTTAAGTTTCAAAGATAGCATCTCTTCGCATACGATAAGGATTTTGATTAGGATTTGGGAGCTCGGATCATGTTATCACTACTTCAGGGTTTTTATATCTAACAAGATAATGTCTTTCCAATTGTACATACTCTTCCCTCTCCTGTCTCATCATTTGTGACCTTCTTCGTCCCATTCAGTCTTTCCATTAACCTTGCCTGGGGAGCAAATCCTAAACACTGTTTCTGTATTTTCTCCTACCATCTTCACGTACATGCTGTTGCTTCAAGTTCTTAGTGTGTCATATTGCAAAGATTCCACAAGTTAATTACCGCTAAATACACTGACATGATGAGGAAATAATATGGTCCAGTTAAAGAAATTTTTCCGTTAGAGGATAATTGTAATGTCAACATTTATTTTAATTGTTTGATACAAATTTATAGTGTATTTCTATCTTCTCTGATTCCTTCACTTGAAAATTCTGAACACGGTCTAAATGTTTCAGATGATTTAGGATCATCAGGAAGATCAACAGTTGTGCTGGGTCTTCAGGCCCTACTGGTGTAATCAAGAGGTTTTGATTATCTTAAATGGGCTGCCATTACTGAATACTACTTGGGTTTCCCTTTTTAAGTTGCCGTGTCTTTACTCTCCCCGTCTATTACCCCAGTCAGTGTGTTTGTTTTTACTCATCTCCTCTTCAGACTTACAGCAATTCTTCTTTTTTTTCAATATGGCAATCAAGTAACTAAGTTTGTTGGAACAGCACGTGAAGTTAGCACGCATAGGTTCTGAGTGAGGAGCAGAGACTCTGTTCTAGAAGGAAAGTAAATGAGCTTTGCACATGAACTTTCCATCTATTTCGGTTGCCCCATTTTGTTTTTTTTTCCTCCTTGCAATTTCCTATTTTCTGTCTAGTCAGATTAGCTAGGTAGGTAATTACAGACAAGAGAACTGTGGCCGTATTCTTTTTGTGTGCACATGTGTGTTTGTCCTTCCCTCAGAAATGATTTCCTCTGACTTCAGGGACCAAATGGTCCATGTCTGGCTCACTAAATGGGGGGCTTCCATGGTTCTGACTGGAATTGTAGAGGGGGTCTCTGACAGAGGATGGTATGCTGGGCCAGGCTAACACTTTGCTGAGGTTTTCTGTTGAACTGCTGGACCCACCTAAAAGTAGGCAATGATTGTCACTGACTTTCTGCTTAGGTTTGAGAGCCCTATTCATCTGTAGGGTCTAAGCCTTGCTGGGGGTTTCTCTTGGGCAAGAAACTGCCAGAGGTGGGACCCTAGAGGCGAACAGTCCTCTAAAACCCCACCAGAAAATCCATTACAATTACCCAGAGTTGTGTGGTGTTGTGGTTAAACACCCATGCTGGAAGGTGGGAATCAGTGAGTTATAGTCACTCAGCTACTGCTCAGAGACTGACAGACCTTGAGAAAGTGCTTTTTATTTTTTTATTTTATTTTATTTTATAATTTTTATTTTGTTATATTAGTCACCATACAGTACATCCCCAGTTTTTGATGCAATGTTCCATGATTCATTAGTTGCGTATAACACCCAGTGCACCATGCAATATGTGCCCTCCTTAATACTGATCACCGGCCTATCCCAATCCCCCACCCCCGCCCCTCTGAAGCCCTCAGTTTGTTTCCCAGAGTCCACAGTCTCTCATGGTTCATTCCCCCTTCTGTTTACCCCCCTTCATTCTTCCCTTCCTTCTCCTACCGATCTTCCTATTTCTTATGTTCCATAAATGAGTGAAACCATATAATTGTCTTTCTCTGCTTGACTTGTTTCACTTAGCATAATCTCCTCCAGTCCCGTCTGTGTTGCTGCAAATGTTGGGTAATCATTCTTTCTGATAGCTGAGTCATATTCCATTGTATGTATGGACCACATCTTCTTAATCCAGTCATCTGTTGAAGGGCATCTCGGCTCCTTCCACAATTTAGCTATTGTGGACAATGCTGCTATGAATATTGGGGTGCATATGGCCCTTCTCTTCACTACGTTTGTATCTTTAGGGTAAATACCCAGTAGTGCAATGACTGGATCATGGGGTAGCTCTATTTTTAACTTTTTAAGGGACCTCCACACTGTTTTCCAAAGTGGTTGTATCAACTTGCATTCCCTCAACAGTGTAAGAGGGATCCCCTTTCTCCACATCCTCTCCAACATTTGTTGTTTCCTGCCTTGTCAATTTTTGCCATTCTAACTGGTGTAAGGTGAGAAAGTGCTTTTTAACCTCTCATTGGCTCAGTTTCCCCCCCTGTGAGTGGAGACAATAATAGTACCAACTCAGAGAGCTGTTAGGAGGATTAAATGGGTTGATATTTTAAAGTACTTGCAAGGGTGCAGAACAGGTGCTTGGTGTAACGTAAGGACAATCTAAGTGTTAGCTGTTACTATCGTGTTTCCTTCTTTTCCACCATCTCATTTCCCTACAGGCTGTACTTAGGGAAGATGCTCATATTTGAATAAATAACTAGCCTTGGGAATGGATGTGTAAATAAAAGCACAAGTTACAAATTTCATAAATGTTTTTTTCCATTGTGGATATATTTGCAATTTTGTTACTGTACAAATGCATAAATTAGTACAATAAATTTATGTTTCTGTAGAACAGTTATTGAAAGGGTTATGCTGATAAATTTCATATTCTACCTAGCCTTAGAGCATAAAAAACAAACCTGAACAATTTTACAGAGAATATTTGATGCTTATAGCACTTGACTAAGAAATTGTTATTAGCTCCATTTTACAGGTGAGGATTTTTGAGGCTTGGGAAAGTTTTAAATGAATTCTCCCAAAGCGAATTGCCAATGGGTCTGGACTCAAACCCATGTTGTGAGTCCCTGAAGCTCATGGAAAATTCCTGTCATCCATCTACAGATTCTCAGAGAATCTTAGTATATTTCCTTCAAACCAGTAACGTGTCTTTCTGTCATAACTCAGAAGATACTTCGGCCACCATTGGGAGCATTTATTATTGTGGAACACCCTTGCAAAGTAGTTCTGGCCATTAGAATTTTCTGGATAAATGGAAGCTTTACCAGAGAAGACTGATTTTACTGCTTAACCATCCTACTATATTATGAGGGAGAAATGCTTTTGTAATATGTGTGGGTGTGCGGGTGTAGTTCTGTTTGTAAACTTGCCGTTAGAACTGATACAGTGAAGAAGGTCAGAGAAGGAAAGCATGTGTCTATTTAATGGAAAACTTCAACGTCAATAAATGTTGTTTTTGCTTGAGAAATTATCACCACACACCCGGGGCTGACCCCCACGTATAAACAGTCTGTGAGCAGTGGTTTCTAGTTGATGCTTTCAGAAATCCTCTTCCTAAGATTACCAGATAAACATAATATGATTTTTGTTTCTATCCCAAGGTAATTTGAGTCATCCTCTCTCTGATTGCAACAACAAAGCTTACGTTATCTTATTTGGGGGCTCTTAAAAATGCTTCCCATACCTGTATCCTTTCCTATATTATTCCAGAGAGAGATGAATTTAATTTTTATTAGCTGAGCTCTATGAGTCATTCTGCTAACTGGCACCACCAACCACGTCCCCACCAGACTGGCCTTTGCTGAGGGCTCTAAATTTAGAAACGGAATGAGATTGCCTCCGGGTTACATAAGGAGGCGAGGCGGTTATTTTTAGAGCGCCGTGGTACCTAGAGAGCCCTGTGCTGCTGTCTGATTTGTGAACCGCGGGCTGAGCCAAACGTGATGACTGGTTCCCTCCCCGTGCTGCTCGGGGGCTGCACCCCTCAGGACCAAATGATATTTGCAGTGTTGTTTACTTGCAGTTCCTCCTGTTTATTTTGTTGGTGTTATAAACACCCTGGAAATCAATTGTGTTCAAACACAGTGGCCATATTTTTTACTACCTCCTCTATTTGAGGAAGTCTCCCCAGTGCGCGTTATGATTTTATCTTTCCTTTCTCTCCCTCTCTCTCTCTCTCTCTCTCTCTCAAGGACCGAAGAAAAGCATTTTGGCTGCTCCTTTTCTAAGGCTGCTGTCAGAGCTCCTGACGGCACACATCTGTCTAGACCAATGAAGCTTTGTGTTTTCTTTACCAGGCACTTGTTTTCACTTGCTGTTGGGAGGGGATTGCTGCCGCTGATTGGCAACAATGAGAGCGGCAAGGCAAACGTTAGGGGGCGCGTTGTCATTGGGGCAGAAAATGAATGGCTGCAGTAGTAGCTAGAGAGAGAATGTGGACAGAAGCAATTTTTGCTTGTCACTGGAACTGCATTGTTTCACAGCCTGATAGTAAAAGTCGGCATTAACCTCTCTGACTCTTCCAAGTCGTGTTTTGGCAAAATCACGTACATCTACTTCTTTGGGACGTGAACACAATGGTGGTGAATCTCTCTTATTTACTTATTTTGATTTTTTGTTATTTTTGAAGGGATTAGACGGTCATATGGCCAGTTGCTTGGGAAATTTGTCTACTTAAGAGTCATGGTCCTTTCTGTAATCAGTGTGTGTGCGGAGCAAGGAAAATGTACAGAGGAGAAATGAATGGTGCCCATGCATGTGAGGACATAGCTGGCAATAACATTAGAACTGCTAGCTGGAGTCATTCACAGAGACATTGCTAAGATGTTTGGATTTTGCAGGGGTCCTGGGATGCAAGGATCTGGATCGTCCCGCAGTGACCCAGGTGGCTCATTCTGGGTGGCCTGGTCAATGACCTGGCTAGAATGGGGCTCCTCTTTCTCCCAGTGGGTGTGTCTGGGTCCCTAATATTTACTTGCTAATCCTTTCTCTGTCCTTGCTCATAAAATTATTTTCTAAAAGATAGATCTGATCATCTCATTTATTAATAAACAAATGGGCTATTAATAGTCCCTAAATAATGAAGATAGGGGCACCTGGGTGGCTCACTTGGTTAAGCGTCCAGCTCTTGATCTCAACTCAGGTCTTGATCTCAGGGTAGTGAGTTCAAGACCCATGTTGGAGTCTACTTAAAGCCACACCCAGCATGGAGCCTACTTAAAAAATAATAAAGATAACTAAGTGGCAACCAAATAAAAAATAACTTATCTGTTTCTTAATTATATGATTTGCATAAATATAGATGTATATTATATGAAATAAGTCATTACATTTTTCAGAAATTAGGGAGAGAGATTTCTGACAGAGTGTGACATTGTTAAATACAATTCTTGATTCAGCGTAGTAGGCATCATTTCTTCCAGAGTGAGCGGCTGCTCCCAAACTCAGCTGCCCAGAGAACCAGTAGCTCCCATATGTGGACAAAAGTGGCTGCAGCTTCCTATGGGCCCCCGTAGGCCCCAGATTCCTGCTAGTTGGTGGTCCCAGGCAACTCTTGCCAACAGCTGGGATCCGAATCTAGGTGGCTTGGTGTCCGGGACCGTGTCTGTGGCCTCTCTGACAAGGCTGCTTTCCCTCAGATTCACGCTAAGATGGAAGGTGAAAGGGCCAGAGTCTTTCTCCTGGAGTGCAAACCTGTGCCCTGGCTCTGGGGTGCCTCTCATGTAGCTCATGGGAGAAGGGACCTTTATACCCTCTCTTCTCTTATGACCCCAGCCTGGTAAATTTCCATTTTCTCTGTAACATGTGACATTGTGAAATTTGTTCTGAGTCTTTTGACACAAGAGGTAATAACCACAGGTAGACCCACCCGGCACATCGGATAAAGAGAATTTCTGTTGTCCAGCAGGACGGGATCCGGTGGGCCACCCTGAACGTAGATGTCCCTCCAGGGGGTACAGACAAGGTATCTATAGGGCTGGTGAGCAGAGTCATTTGGGATGAGGGAAGGCCACTGGGTGACTATGGTGATCTTGAATCACCACAGTGCCTGAGAAGGTAGGCCCAACCACGCAGTCCAGTAATGGCCAGTGGTCCAGTGGCTTTATTGTCCATCTGAAGATCACTAGGACTGGGAGCAGCTGGTCATTTGGAAATCCTAGAGTGATAGATTCACTGTGAGAGCAGAAGCCTGGGTGCTGAAGGGTGACATCAGGCAGCCGAAGCAGGCCACCCTCATCCCTCAAGAGTCTGAAAGCCCATAGCCCTAAGGACAGAGGATGGAGAAAAAGGCCTTACCCCAGGATACTGTCTAAGCACCTGGGTCATCCTAAGCATACCACCTACGAGCTGTTTGGGAAAAATTCAGTACAGATAGAAATGGAACATTACCAGGAAAGAAAATCAGGCTCCCTCTAGGCTAGTGCCTCGCTCTCGGCTAGAAAAATTGCCAGAAGCTTGGTTGCTTGTTTCTGTCTGTAAAGCTAAAGGGTGGGCAGTAGGGAGGGTTTAACACAGGGCACCCTACGGCAAAATAAATCACTGAACAGAGTGTATTAGACATATCTTGTGCCCAGCCTCATATCCTCTTCTTGGCCCACATATATTTCTGTGGGGGCGACCAGCTATATGCAGATGGCCCCTGACAACACCTTACCTTAACTGCGCTAATGAGCTGACCCACTGCTTCCCTGCAGTCTGCATTCTGAGGGGACATACAAACCTGAAGGCCGTTAACCCCCATGGAAAAATCCTTGACCACTGGGGAATAGCAGTCAGCAGATAAATATTAGTCCCTAGAGCAGACATTTCCGAGGTGCATTCTACATGACTCCCCAGGGGATCTCCAGAAACATTGACATCCGACTGCTCACAGTGGT
This sequence comes from Ursus maritimus, assembly GCF_017311325.1. Lineage (NCBI taxonomy): Eukaryota > Metazoa > Chordata > Mammalia > Carnivora > Ursidae > Ursus > Ursus maritimus. Next base: position 106,779,544 of record NW_024423319.1, on the reverse strand, counting down.
GATAACTTAATGTGCCCTTAGACTGGCTTTCCATCATCCCTGTTTCACACTTCCTTGTACCTCCATTTCTGTTCCTTCAGGGTTATATTCCAAAATAAGTTACCTGTGTGCAAGCCATACCACAAGAGCTTTATCTTGGGCATTTTGTTACCTTCTAATTTTACTTATTCCAAAAAGCAGAGCCAATCCTAGTGTATGCAAGGGTAGCAGAGCAGACCTTTTGAAATTCTGACTCTCCTTGGAGAGAGATCACCGTATTGGCAAAATCCCTCTAGCGTAGGGTTTCTTAACCTCAGCACTATTGACATTATGCACCTGATGCTTTTTTCTTGTGGGGGGCTGACCTGTCCATTGTGGGGTGTTTGGCAGCATCTCTGGTATCTATCCACTAGATGCTAACAATACCCCCATCTTTGTTACAATCTAAACTGTCTCCAGACACTGCTAAATGACCACAACGGGCAATACGCCCTCAGCTGAGAACCATTGCTTTAGGGGTCACAAACCTGTGCTGCGCGACCAGCTGATCATCCAAGTCTTCACATGTCTCTCTATGGGATAATGGGAGAATGGAGGCTTGTAGCGTCCCTTTTCCCAACCCTGGCTTCACCTAAACAAAGCTCTTAAAATATGCCACACACTAAGTTTTTTACATGTGCTATTTGTTTAAATTCTCATCACATCCCTTTCTCATACATGTATATATACATGCACATTTATAGCTGGGACACTAAGCACGGAGAGGTTTTGTAGCATTCCTAAAGTCACACAGTAAGAAAATGGCAGAATTTGGATTCTGACTCAGGTAGTGCATCTCCAGAACCTGTGTTTCTTTTTCTTTCTTTCTTTTCTTCAAAGATTTTATTTATTTATTTGAGTGAGAGAAAAAGAGATCATGAGCATGGGGGAAGGGTAGAGGGAGAAGCAGACTCCCCGCTGAGTGGAGAGCCCGATGTGGGGCTCAATCCCAGGACCCTGGGATCATGACCTGAGCTGAAGGCAGACGCTTAACCGACTGAGCCACCCAGGCGCCCCAGAACCTGTGTTTCTAAACACACTGTCATGCTTTCCCGGGAGAAGTTCGACTGTACAAATGCCACTTATGTTTCATAACTTCTTTTTTTTTTTTTAAAGATTTTATTTATTTATTTGACAGAGATAGAGACAGCCAGCGAGAGAGGGAACACAAGCAAGGGGAGTGGGAGAGGAAGAAGCAGGCTCATAGCGGAGGAGCCTGATGTGGGGCTTGATCCCATAACGCCGGGATCACGCCCTGAGCCGAAGGCAGACGCTTGAACCGCTGTGCCACCCAGGTGCCCCATATGTTTCATAACTTCTTAAGGTGAATTCACATTTCATACTGTTTCATATTCCAGCCAGTTATAATTCTTCCCCTCTCTGAGATGTTGGAATGATATGTGAGGATTTTATTTTGAGATACTCAAGGTGAGGAGATTGCTATGTGTCAGGGGCATATCTCCTTCGTCCTCCGTAAGACAATGCGGGTTTGTGCTTTTTTGTAGTATATACAGATACAAGTGAACAAAACCATCTCCCAATTCAAGTGTATATGATGAAGACTTCATGTCTTTTAAAAATTAAAAAAATTAATTTGTAATGTATTCTATTTCTTTTTTATAGGCGACATAAATTATACATATATATTTAAGGTATACATGTGATAATTTGATATACCTGTACATTGTGAAATGATTACCACAATCAAGCTAATATGGTTAGCTTGTGTGTATGTGTACGTGTGTGTATGTGTGTGGTGAGAACACTTAAAATCTACTCTCTTAACAAATTTCAAGTACCCAGTGCAGTGTTATTAATTACAGTCACCATGCTGTACATTAGCTCTCCAGACCTTATTCATCTTATAACTACAAGTGTGTACCCTTTGGGCAATAGCTCCCCATTTCCCCCACTCCAAGCCCCTGGCAAACACCATCTACTCTCTGCTTCTATGACTTACACATTTTTAGATTCCACAGGTAAATGAGATCATACAGTATTTGGAAGACTTTTAATTTCTGAGTGAAACTTTAAAAGGTGGCAAATTTTTGGGAAGTGGAATGGATTATATCCCAACTGTGACAGGCTAAGGGTGGTTACAAATTATTTGTTATTTTTTCTGTCAGGAGGTAAGCTCTTTGTTCCCTGTCCTTGAATATAGACATACTCTGTGACTGATTTGAGCAAAAGAGTATCATGGGAATGATACTATGGTAGTTTCTGGGCTTAGGCCAGATAAGACTGGCAAATTCCACATCCTGTCCCTTGGAACATCCTTAGAGTCTGGAGCTGCCAAGTAAGAAGTCTGGTCAACCCTGAGACTGCCATGCTATGAGAAGCACAGGCCATGTGGGAAGGCTTGGAGGAATTTATGTGAAAAGAGAGAGAGAGACAGACAGATGCTAAGATGCTCCAGACATGTGACTAAAGAAACCTTGGAAGGGGAGCCTCTGACCCTCTTCCCTTGTAGATACCATGTGGATCAGAGTTGAACTGCCCTCCCAAGCCTTTCCTAATTCCTAAAAAGTCCTGAGGAAAATGAAAGTTTTGTATTGAGCCCCTCCATTTTGGGGAAGTTTGTTATGCAGCAGTTGATAAGTAAAACACCTATTGTGGGGGCACCTGGGTGGCACAGTCAGGTAAGTGCCCAGCTCTTGGTTTCAGCTCAGGTCATGATCTCAGGGTCGTGAGATTGAGCCCCACGTTGGGCTCCGTGCTAGTCATGGAGTCTACTTGAGATTCTCTCTCCTTTCTCCTTCTGCCCCTTCCTCCTGTATTCTCTCTCTCTCTCTAAAAATAAAGAAATCTTAAAAAAAAAATAAAACACCTATCATGGCGGCTATAATTTATTTAAGACCAAATTAAGCTTAGCATTTAATCAGCAAAAGGAGGAAGACCTTTACGTAAGATTTTTAAAACTCCAGGTATTTGAAAAGTGAAGAATTTGATTTTACAAAAGTGAGAGTTTGAACAGACATTAAATCCAAACCCAGATGGGGCCCTGGGAGAGAATAGAAACAAGAGAAAACAAGGCCCCCAAAGACATGTGGAAACAGTACTGAAATTCCCAGAATTCTAATAGAAAACAAAAGGCAGGTCTTTGTTTTTTTTTGTAGATTTTATTTATTAATTTGACAGAGAAAGAGACAGCCAGCCAGAGAGGGAACACAAGCAGGGGGAGTGGGAGAGGAAGAAGCAGGCTCCCAGTGGAGGAGCCCGATGCAGGGCTCGATCCCAGGACCTTGGGATCAGGCCCTGAGCCGAGGGCGGATGCTTACTGACTGAGCCACCCAGGTACCCCAGGCAGGTCTTTGTTTTGCCCAATTTAGTTTGCTCCCTTGTGAAGATTTAAAACATGAACACCTAAGGACAAGATCCCTTAGCTCCCATCCTATCAGCATTTCATTAACATGGCTCCACTCCTCTTCTGTTCTGTAATGATGGCTCCTCTGGAGGAGTTTCTTACTCCTAAATTCCTATTTTCTGCTGAGAAGTCTTGGGGATTCTTCACATTTTTTTTATTAAGTTTCCCGACATCTCTGAGATTGTTTTCAGATACCACAAGCCTCATCCTATAATTACCACATTTTCAGTTCGAATAATTATTATCCCATTTATGATAAATGTAGTGATAAATCATTTATCTGTAAGAAATGTGAAAGTTGAAATCATTCAAGCAATAGCACAATCTTATTAGAAGTTATAACAATAACAATCAAGGAATGGAATATTATGTGGCTATAAAAAAAAAGAATGAGGAAATTCTTTGTGTCCCGAAATGGAAAGATCTCCAGGATATATTATGAAGTTAAAAAAAAAAAAGTATAGAGCAGTGGGAGTAGTATGCTTTCCTTTGTGTTAAAAATGAGAAAATTATAATGCTATACTTCTATTGCCTAAAGAAATTCCAGAAATATATTTGAGAAATTAACAAAAGTAATTAGTTAGAGGTTTGAAGGGTGTTAGGGAAGTAGACTAACGTGGGAAGGAGAGTTTTCACTCTACACATATATATGTAAATACATAAATATATATGTAAATATATATACATATATAAATGTTCAATCACATGAATGTATTACCTTTTGAAAATGTAAATATGTGTGTGTGTATGTGTGTGTGTGTGTATAGATAATAAGGTACTGTGGTATATTATTGTGCAGAGATATTAAGGTCCTGAATCCTTTAACTTTTTATCTTTACCTTCTCTTTTTCTTTCTCTATTGTTGTCCCTATGAATTTTAGCTTTTTTCAAACCCCGAAGTAGAGTATGGTTTGTTTAGTACCTTGTTCTTTTTTTTTTTCTTATTTATCTCATTTATTTGTCAATCCATCCTCATCAGGATAGGGAATATCCCATTCTCCTCCCACAGTGATTGGCTTAGAGATGGCCATGTGACCCACTCAGAGTCGGTAAGAAGAAACGAGATTTTCCTGGAATATTGAGAGACAAAACACATTCTCTTTTTCAATTGCTCTTGAGCCTGTGAGGATGTCAGTCTGGCTTCACTGAGTATTCTAATGCAGCTTGAGAGTACCTTGTTCTAGTATCAGATGAGTGAATGTTTACCTTCCCTCCCTCCACGGGGTCATACGGAGGGCAAACACATGACACCAAAGGATAGTGTCAGGGCTTTCTCACATCTCCCTCCTAATTGTCATTGGCCAGCTCCCATCTTTGACATGGAGGAAAGTTGACATTTCTCAATTAAGCATTATGCAGTTAGAGATTTCAGCTCCCTGCATCTGCCTCCAACCCCTCCGGCTTATTAGCTCCTCAAAACTCCTTTTACATGGGAGTTCTGGAGCTACTGTTAAAGAAGGTGCTTGCGTGAGCACGGGGATATTTTCTCCCTCATAGTCCTTTTGTTTCTAGCTGGCTCCAACTTAGCGGGCCATGAGTCATGTAAGCTATAAAACCAGGTACGTAAGGCTCAGATAATGAATTTATCTGGGTTATTACTTTTCAACACATTCAACCTAATGATCCCCTTCAGACTGTGTAAGGTGTATTAACCAGCTGCTGCCAGAGGAACGCTGCATAACAAACAGCCCCCAAACTCGGTGGCTTATAACAAGCATCAGTTATCCTGTTCACAGGTCTCTATATAAGTTGATCATGGTTGGACCGGTTCAGGCTGGGTGGCTGTTCTTCAAGCTGCAGGTTGGCTGGAGCTGGCTCCAATTTTTAGGCTGGATTCAGGTGTGCTCAGTGTATCATTTTAGGGAGCCCAGGCTGAAGGAACACTGGCTATTGCGATCCTCTCATGAATGAATTTTGGGATAAAAGAGCCAAGCCTAATTACAAAGGCACGTTTAAGGCCTTGCTTGCATCACGGTGGGGAGGAGAAAGAATATTTGTTGAACAGTAATCCAAACTATTATAGAAGGTACACCGACTTTCCCTCTGGATTTCAAAGGAAAGAAAGCATTTCCTCTAGTCTCTTTGTGAATTTTCTCTGGATTTGAGAATGAGGATTTTAAGGAGTCATCTTCCATTCCATGTTTATCTCCAGGAGGCCCACTTTCACTCTTTGGAGTAGAGGTTTTGATTCTTTACATGACTGTTTCTTCCTTGTTATATTAGTTCCTCCTCAGTCTTTTATGTTCTTCCACTTATTAAGTTTTTTTTTTATCTCTAGCTTATCCATAATATCTTTTCCTTCACCAGCCCACCCATGGCCACCCCTTTAGGAAGTAATGGGTCCAAAATAAGCCATACCAGAGTTGTTTATCAAGAATCTGACGTGTGCTCAGCTATAGCCTGGTGTTATTGTACTAGATACAGAACAACGTTCCTGCAATTCCTTGCCCTTAGGAGCTTATAATTGAGTTTCTAAATCAGATTAAATATTGACTGTGTGATATTGACTCAGTGTGAAGAGAAATTTTTCAAAGTGGAGCCAGTTCAGAGAAAGGTGGAGCTCAGTAAATGGGTAGACTTTTGCAGAGACAGGAAGGAAGCAAAGAGAGGGCACTGCGCCTGCACTGGAGAAAGGCTACTGTCGAACCGAATTTGTGGAGTTTAAAGTTTTAGATTTCATACCTAGACATCCATAATCCGGAATGAAGAGAAATAGAAGTGGGTAAAGCCATGGCCTAGATATTGAACAAGCTCTGTTTCGTGTCCATCTCCTAACTCCAGGTGTTGACCACCAGGTAGGGAAGCCTGCACCAGGACTGTCCTGGGTCACGTATGCCTTTGGTGGCAACATCCAGAGCACTTGTGCTTCACCGGCCAGGACCCCAAAATTCTCTCTGGGTCCTAGATCCCTGAACTCTTAGGTTCCCTACACCAAGGACTGTCCTGCCTGTTGGGGGTGACCTACCAGCAAAGGACTGGCCATCTTCTTTTCTAAAGCCTCCTTGCATGTAAAAAATACAGACTTTAGATGATAAGTAATGTCTTGCCAGGCAGAACTTTACCAAGGAAACACTTTAGGGTTATAAACAAGGGACAGGAATACCAATATTGGGGTTGAGGCTTAGACATACTGACAAAGAGTCTTTGCTTGACAGAACTTTAGTCAGGCTCCTGAATCTTCTCCTAGGCTCATGTGGGCACTTCCTTGTAAAATCTGTTTTTAGCAAAAACCCTGCTAAGTCAGTTTAGCAAGAGTTCCCCATCTTCCATATCTGATCCCCCTTGATATCTAATCAGGTTTCTCAACCTCCCTTTCCCCCATCCCCCAGGCAATGCCCGATCACCCTGGCCTATCTTCAGCGAGGAATCCCATTAGGTGGGTTGAGCCCAAATCCTCCTTACCTCTGATGTTTCCTCTTCGTAATTTTCTATCCACTAAGTCCCACCCTGCTCCTTGGCTATAAATTCCCACTGGTCCATGCTGTATTCAGAGCTGAGCCTGGATCTGTACCAAGGTCTCTTTCCCCTAGAGCAATAGTCCTGGGTAAAATCTGGTTTTACCCCTTTAATTACTGTCCAGCTCTGTTTTCTCTTTGACAAAACCAAATAGCCATGTGACCTTGAGGAGTTCAATTGAGGTTTTCAAACCTCAGTCTCATTATCTGTAAAAAGGGAGGGCATTTGGTATGTCAGCCATTTTAAACTCTCGTTGCACATTGGGATTGCTGGGGGGGTTAAAATATATCCTCATGCCCTGGCCCCACCAGATCACTCCAGTCACAATCTTTGGGGGTGGGACCTGAAGGATGAGTGCTAAAAATCAAACCAAACCATGCTAACAGTGGATTTTAATGGGGGTCATTATTTTTAATGCTCTAAAAACCTCCACTACCTCTAAGGTTTGACAATTCCATAGGATAGCTCTAATTATAATAATCGATAGCCGCTGTTAGCGTTGTTGGACAGCCAGGGAGCATGTATTATATGCCCCTCTGCTAAACAGTTTACACGCATTATCCCGCCTCTCACAACAACCCCACAAAAGAGGTATGAGTCTCATCCCATCTGGCAGATGAAGAAACTGAGTCATAGAGACGTTCGAGCTATTTCTTCCAAGGTTACATTGCCAGAAAATGAAGGTGTTGGGTTCAAATCCAGTAGCCACCTGACTTAAGATCTTTGATTATTTGACCAAGACTAAATAACGATTACAAAATGATATCAGAGGAGACCAAGATGAGCCTAGATATTTTGTAGTGGAGGGGGCCCGTGTGGCGAGGGAAGTGCTAAGTCAGGTTGGAAGGGTGTGGTAAGGCCACTCCTGCTCGTTCCCCAGAGTCATATCTAATACTTCCAGTGCTTTTTAGATAGAGTCATTCATTTGTTCTTGAAGACATGTCCTTTGGGTGGTAAGTTCCTGCTGTGCCATATTTTGTCACTTAAAAGAACAGGTAAAAGACTCAACATAGACTATGAGACAGATGGCCTCTGCTAAGGGACATTTCTACTTAGGAAGCGGGCTTGCCAATTTTTAAGACTCTGATGTGCTTATAATTCACACTCTCTCCTCTTGGCTTGGCTGCCCAGCCTATCTTCCAGTGCCTGTATATTTAAAGCGGGGCCTATCAGGGGAAAATTGCAGGTAAAAGAACTCCACTGCCTGGTGATCTGATGGTCATTAAAACATGGTCATTGACCAAATCTCTTAATGCACAGAGCTCTTCGGTTGGCTTACGAACACACTTTTGAGAGGATTAACTGCAAAGCATGTTTAATGGAGGGCAAATCACTCAGTCTCAAGGACCACGAATGGGATGCAAGTTTTATATCTTGGAAAGCTTTCCTGGGAGGAAATGCCTATCATACTACGCCACAGAGGTTGTTCATTGTCATTTAACATCAGAAATGCCACGTTGCAAACATTTGGGCATTTAATTCTTGCTTAGCAGATTTCTGAAGAAACAAAGCAGTGAGGGGAAAACAGGGTGAATTAAGCTGTTAAATCCGTGTGTTCAGTTCAACATAAATAGGCACATACTCTGTCATTAAAAGCGGAGTGATGCTCTCGACCCCAGGAGGAGGCATTTTCTGTTAGTTTATAACTTCAGTTTTTTCTTCCCCAGAGTTTGCTTTTTCATTCGTGACACACTTTTCCTGAAAATGTAGGGATCCTGTGACTCGCTTGCTCGCATTCGTTCGTTCATTTATGCATGCATCCATTCATTTAGGTAAAAACAGGATAGCAGGCCCAACATGGAGTCACAATGCATCACCAAACTGAGACTGAACTTGATTACGATTTCAGCCATGCCAGAAATGGAATGTCAAACCAGTCAATCAGGAGTCACCTGGTCAGCGCTAGTTAGGTCATCTGCCTGACAGACCCCTGCTCTTCCCTGAGGGAAGATGACCCTGCAGTAATCAGCCTGCTTTTTCACCTAGTGTGATTTCCTTGCTCTGGCTCCCTTCTGCCTATAAAAGTCTTTTATACTGCTTCTCCGAGCTCCTTTCTATCTGCTAGGTTGGATGCTGCCTTATTTGAACTGATTTTCACTCAAATAAACTCTTCAACTTTTTAATACGCCTCCGTTTACCTTTTCACAGTTCATTTATTGATCCTTTCAACGAATATTAATATTTGAATGCCAAGTGAGTGCCAATGCCTCCTTCTTGTTTCAGTGTGGCAGGGACGACAGTTTTCCTGAAGCTTGGGTAAGTCATTTATGCCTAAATTCCCTCCCTAAAATGCGTAACTGCATTTTTCTACACTATAATTATCAAACGCACACCTCTTTATTAAACTCGTATTATCAGATAAGACACAACATTTAAAAAGGCTCTTTAATTGCAGCCTGTGAAGTTAGCCAGCCTGAGTGTAAATGCTTCCTTTGTTCACCATGTGCTAACTAGGGTAATGCCTGCTCTTCCCCTCTCTTAACTTCAACATCTTTCGGAAAGGGAACCTTTGGCTCCTTTTTCTCATCTGCTTGCTGTGGTGCTGAACTCACCGAGCTCCTCCTGCCTGTACTGCTCTGTGACTTTGCTTTGATTTAAAGTCCTCTTAGCTTCTCCATTCACAACAGGACTGCGGCTTCTCTCTCGCTCAGCCCCAGTCTCCGGCGGCTGCCAGGGAAGGAGCCCCGCGGGGGTGGGAGGGGGGAGAATGACACAGCATCTCCTCTCCAGCTCCCTTCCTGGCGGGCACATCTCCCACACCCCCCTCTCTCTCGGCTCCCCCTTCCCCTCCTTCTTCCTCGGGCCCCCTTTCTCCAGTCCTTCCTGTTGAGGATTCCAGCAGGCAGGAAAAATAAAAAGAAGAAACAAATCTTACATGAGGTGTGTTCGATGGAGAGACTGGTGTTCTCATTCCCTCCCATGCCCTTTCTTTTTCCCCTCTCTAAAGGAAGAAATGACTTTATTCCTTTTAACTCACCTACCTCCATCCCTTTCCATCTTAATTTATGAGTTGGGCCGAAGCAGTGGAGCCGGTACCACTTCACTTACAGCCATTACCTTTCCTGGTGGTCCTCACGCGAGGTGACCTATGCCAGAATTTACGAACAACCTCAAGACTAGTTATTCAGAAACAGTTTTTTACAGACCCACTGTCATTCACACAGAGCAAAACACCTTACTGACATTTCGACGACATTTTAAAGTGAGATTTCAACTGTTTCCCTTCCATTCATTATCAATGTTCGGATGTTTTCCCAGGAGTATTGCTGAATTTGTGTGGCTCTATCCACGTGGTACAACTCAGCTCCCCTTGGGACCAAGGATAGGTCCTGACAAGGCGGTAGAGGAAGAAGCTAAGAGGATGGCTTAAAACCACCGGTGTAGAGTTTTTAGTCAGTCAAACAGCTACATTAATACCATTTGCTCATTTACTCATCATGAAAATATCTCTGAGCAATCTAGATTTAGGATGCATGATTTAATAAGTTGGTACTTGAAATAAAATAATTCAGGGCTGTAAACAGTGTTTTGACTATTGACTACCTGATTTGGAAATCCTTTTCAATGGTTTAACTTACACATGGATTATTAATTTGCTGTGGCACTTCTTAAAATACAAAATTTCCTTCACGGGCAAATTATAAAATCCTTGTGAAGTCTAAAACATTACAATTGAATTTGAATAACCATGGTAAACTTTTGTGCCTTTTGATTTGTCCCATGAGAATTAAACATGTATTTTAATGAAATAGCTGGAAATGCTATAATTAAAGCGCTATATTCCTCTGGGTCACAATTCTTGGCGCAGGGTGGGTATTCATTAACATTATTTTTACTTAAAAAAATCTCAGTGAAATCATTCATCTGTTTGGGGAAAAAACATTTCTAAGAAATGTGTAGCTTGTTCTTCAGCTTGACGGCTCTATGAAAATAGAAGGGAATGTCTTTGAACACCAAGAGCCACAAATTCCCCTGAATTTGCAGTGTTCTAGCACAAAGGAGGGAATAAAAAGGGAGCATTTGAAACTGTCAAAATGTAAATGACACATTTAAGCTACATTCATCTGGCACAGTAACACTTTACCATTTTTTTTTTATCACACCGCACATATTCGGTTTCCATCGTTTTCAAAATGTGACATTTTAATATAGGATTTTATGACTTTGAGTTTTTGCCCATTTATAGACATCTATCTTGATACTGTACAATAAATCTCTGTCTTCCTTTCAGGGATTAGATTTGAAATTTAGGTTAAGCTCCTGTTAAGCCCGCCTGTCCCCTGCTGCCGTGGGCCTGACAGGACAGAAGAGCAGCATTTGGGTTTCTGTGCATTTGGGTTTCTGTGCTTCGGGAGTACACCGCAGCCTGGGGCTACTCCCTCCACCTCCTGTCCAGCCCTTCTCAGCCCCCCCCCCCACAACTTTGCAAGGAGGGGTGTAACTCGAACTGCTTTTCCCTCTCTTCCTTAGGACTAGACCTGTGACACCTTATACCCCCCAGTCGCCACCAAGTAGCCAGTGTCCCCGCGTCCCTCTAACTGCCCAGCGCTTCTCCCCAGAAGTCTTTGTCTCCCTCCACCTGACTTCCCAAGGCCACTTCACTCCTCAAGCCTTTCCACTTTGCTTGCTGGAAAACCACCTTCTATGAAGATTCCCTTTACCTTCTTGATCTCACTGAGGGTTTCTCAGCCTCTACGCTATTGACACTTTGGGCCAGAACATTCTTCATCATGACGCTGTCCTGCGCACTGCGGGATGTTTAGAGCATCTCCGGCCTTTGCCCATTAGAAGCCATCCGCACTCCCCCTGCCCCTGGCTGTGACAACCAAACATGTCTCCGGACATTGCCACATGTCCCTGGGGAGAGTGGGGCAAAATTGACCCTGTGAGAACACTGATCTAACTGCTTTCCCTGCAGCTCCCCTCCCCCACCCCTCTGATTCCTGGGTCTGCTGGGATTCTGTCTTTATTGCTTCTCCCCCCACCTCAAAAACAAAAGCCCTTTGGGAGCACAGGCCACCAGCTTACTAGCCTATCATTCCACTGTTGACCCTTTGCTGCATCTGCTGACCTCCCTGTCACCTTCCCTCCCAGGATGAAGATTTTAGCCCTTGGCTCTCTCCCACCCTCCCTCCCTGCCTCTGCATGGCTGTTCTGGTGATCACTCTCCCGCAACTAGGACATCCAAGACCTACTCAGACCTCTGGCCTCTCAGTTACCCGATCCTCCTGACCCAGGTTAAACTCAGACCTCTGACTGTTTTACGTCTGAGGAGCTCAATGTCATTGGAGAGAAACACACAGCCCCCCCCTGCCCCCCGCACTGGCCTCGCTTCAAATTGGTGACTGTAGCTCTCTCCTTACTTGACCATCCTGTAATGTTTCGCTGGTCAGTAGGCTCTCCCGTTCTTTGAGATACCTCTCTCATACCTACTCCTCTTTCCTCAGAAACTCCAGTACTGCGTCCTCTCAAACCTCATGCTTCTTAGTGACCTTATTTCTTAATTCACTCAGAAAACAGAAGTTCTCCGAATAGGACTCCCTCATCCTACTGCTGTGAACTCAGCTAACTTGCTCGTAGGCATCTATAACCTTGCATTTCCATCCCACCCGTCACCAGTGAGAGTCTGTTCCCACTCGTCTCTAGGGTCAGGCTGTCCCTTTATGCACTCCTCCATCCCCTCTCAACTACCTGAGGAATTTGTGCCTTCACTTATGTCCCTTTTCTTGTGCGTCATACATTCTCCCCACTCTTCCATCAACGTGTAAACATGCGGTAAGATTTTCCATGAAAACAAGCAACCATAACATGATCTCTCCATATTGTCCTGGCTCAGGCCTCTGCCTTTTCCTCTCCTCTCCTCTGTCCCCTCCCCTCCCCTCCTTTTCACTCCCTCCACACATTTACCCTGCAAATGGCTTCAGCCGGTCCCATGACCTTATAACATCTGTATACTAATGATCTGAAGTTATGCCTCTACCTTTCATTTGAGCTCCAAATTCATGTCTCCAGCTGTCTCTGTCTCTTTCTCTCTACACACACACACACACACACACACACACACACACTTGGATGTCTCATCAGCAACTACAACTTAACATGTCCAAATTTGAACTTCCATTCATCCCCTAAATCCTTTACTTCACCAGTGTCTACTTTTCCTATAAGTTTAAGATGGTGCTCTGGCTGAAAACCCAGAAATCATGTTAATTTCCTCTTTCTTTTCAGCCTTGTATCCCTCATCACATCCCATCAGCTCCCCCGTAGAAACACACCACCCCCACCCCCCACTCGCAGTCCAGGCCACCACCATCTCTTTGACTACCACAATCAGCCTCCAAACTGGGTTTTCTGCTTCTACTTTTACCTGCCTAGAGAATCTTCTTCACGCATTGGACAGGGTAAGCTTTGAAAAGTTGTAAATCTTAAAAAAAAAAAAAAAGAAAAGTTGTAAATCTTCAAAACAAAAGTTGTGAATCAGATTATGTCACTTTCCTGCTCCAAGTTCTTCAGTGGATCCCATCCCATTTGGAGTACAAGTCTCTGTCCTGTCCTGCCATGTCCTGGGCAGATCCAGAGCCTCTCCTCCTCCCTCTCTTTCGTTTAGCCGCACTGGCCTTCTTGCTGTTTGACTCGCACTCCAGGCTCATTTCAGTTCTTGCCGAGATGTCCTCGTCTGAGATGTGTGCTTGTTTGGCTCCCCCACCTGAGATGTGTGGATATGTCACCAATGGAAGCAAGCATGACATTAACTGCTATGCCAGTCCAAAAAATGTGTGGCTGCTACATGACCTTGAATTAGACACACCTTAGACCACTTTGAGAAGGCTGCCTGTGCTCTTGTAACATAAATCAGGCAATGGTCAATCCCCAGAGAGAGTTTATATTCACCTCTGTAACCGATCTAATGCCTTATTTGGCAAAAATTCCTGTTTTTGACCCTATCCAGCCCTTGTGCTTGGGGAGACTGGGGGAGACTCACTGAACTCACTTTGCCTGACACGGTTTCCCCTTGCCTGGTGAGCTCTAAATTCAGCTTTGATCTTTTAGCTCTGCTGGTCTGGTTATTTCAAAATGACAGAGCCTTAATGACTTCATTTTCTTCCCCCTCACTGTTGTAGGCCTTTTTCTATAACAGTTTTAAGATGTCTGGTACTTAGCATTGGTCTCTTTGCTTTCCAGAACCCCTTTGTGGGAACATGGTGTATTCCGTTCTGGGAGATTAAGGTTTCTACCCACCTGGATTCGGGACAACCACTGACTGTTTTAGGTAGTTCGGTCTTCAGAAAAATTATCATTTAAAAACCCGTTCCTGAAACTCCAGCAAACCGGAATCCTTTTTAGGCACTCCTGAAATACCTGGCCGCCCCTCCCCTCCCCCCAACAAAACCAACCCCCTAACCTTTAATGACTATAGCTATTTATTTTGGCTCCTGTCTGTGGGTGAGATTTACATTAATTAGAGTATAATGAAGCCTGCCCTTTCAAACAAGTTTATTCCTTTGTTTGCGCTCATTTAAGCACCTCCACTGCCCCGTATGTGAGCACCAAAAGCAGACCCCAGACCCAGCCTTCCCAGTCCTTCCCCAGATGCTGGCCACTCCGTGCACTTGAGATTTGTGAACGGAGACCTGTGGGTTGTTTTGTGGGGTTTTTTGTCTTGTTGTTTTCTTACCTGCAGAGGAGACACATTTTCTCGAAAAACATTTCCTTCTCTGCGGCTTTCTGGTTAGTATTCAGGCCACCACCTCTGTTATCAGACGGTGGCAACAAAGCTTTTCCGCCTGAATCTTCTGCGAGGTGGCGGGGGAATGGATTGCACAGTAATGAGCTGGTTTTGCAGGCTTCCTTCGGGAGCCCTTTCTTATATCCCTTGGCAAGAGGAACTAATTCAAAACAGCAACCCAACCCTTGGGCATCTAAAATTCACAGGAATTCAGCTGAGTTGACAGTAAGAGGGTCTCCCTGAAAATCAGTGTTGTAAATCAGAGCTTCATTCTTCAAGGGGAGGGGTGGCTAGAGGTTTTTCCAGAACCTCATATGAGACTTTTATCCCTATCGCTGTTTTCAAGCCAACAGAAGATGGTAGGGAGTGTGCTGGGAGATGCTTTTCTTTCCTGATTATGCTGTTTCATCCTCTAAGCAACACGAACTGGGCGTCTCAGAGCAGTTCCTCCCAGAGAGGCAATCAGGGACTGTTTTACTCTTCATGAGCTTGACCAGATAGACTTAACCTTCTCAAGGGCAGGGCCAGGGAATTTCCTCTTTATACCTACCGTAGCTAACACAGTGCCTGGCACTTCGTCGACTCTCCAGTGGCTGAGTGGCCGTGCTGACTCTGTTTCCCTCGCCAGCACCGCTGCGGTCTTGCTTGCTGTGGTTCTGGGCTCCAGTGTCACCCCTCACCCAAGCTTTCCTTTCTCCTGCTTCCAGCCTCTGCTTCTCTGCGCTCCTGTGTCTCGGTGCTGTTCTCCTTCTTTCCATCCAGTCTCTTTTCCTCCCAGAATATGATGAGTGCGTTCCGATAGACTTCTCTGCCTCCACCCTGAGAAACCTGCTTAAAATAAACGTGCGTGTGTGCACACACGCACGCACACACGCATACCCTTACGGCCAGGCTCCAGCTCTGCAATTTTCCTCATTCTTCTGTAGGTTCCAGTTTCCTTCTCTCTCACCCTCAATCTCTCCCTTCACTCTCAAGGGTCTCAAAATTCTTTCAATCCAGACTGATCCTCAATAATCCCAGGTTCTGCCCTGTCTTCTGCCTTTCAGATTTATGTTGTTAACATGCAAAATACCCAAGCAATGAGAGTTTTAGGGTACGATGGTGAAAATTACATATATATCTTTGGCGTGTGTGGAGTAATTATGAAGAGGATAAAGCTGGAGGAAGCCATAGTGTTCAGTTTCATTTAAACTAGTGGTTGACAACCAGGGGCAATTTTGCTGCCAAGGGGATATTCGGCAATGAATGGAGACAGTTTCAGTTGTCACGACGAGTGGATTGGGGAGGAGGGATGCCACTGGCATCTAGTGCGTGGAGGCCAAGCATGCTGCCAAATATGCGACAGGGCGCAGGACAGCCCCCCAAAAAAGGATTATGGGGCCACAATGCCTATAGTGCTGAGGTTGAGAAACCTTGGTTTACACATTCTCCTCCCTTCTGTCCCAGCCACCCTGCTCCCCCCCCTCCGCCCTGTCTCCTGTTGTGCTGGGTCCTCACAACCTAATCTTGTCACTTGTGTCCCGTGACCCAATTGCCATGTGTCCGCACTGCCTGGAGAACATGGCATGCTTGGTTTGGCTCCATGGTGAAAGCTAACCATGACCACTCTTTTGGTCATGGAGTCATGGCTACCGGAAGCAGGAAGGGCCTTCAGAAGTTTTTTAAATTCGCCATTTGATTCTACAGAGGAAAAGAAGACCGGTGACCTCGTTGAGGTCTCCCAGCTACTCGGGAGACTGTGGCAGGGGTTCCTATGCTCGGCTTTCTTCTCTTCCTATTTGCTTACTGCTTTTGGTCAAATAGAAGAAATACAAGCTAACTGCCTAGGCAAGGGCAGGGACCAGATTGATTGGTCTAGTTAAAGTAGGGACACAGCAATGCACTTCCCAGCTTGGTTTTCTGGATCGCATCGTCGGTTGCTCTCTGCAGAGTCTCTGCCAGCTCACAGCGTGTGGCTGATGCACCTTCCTGCCCTCTTCGGGGGAGTTCCATGGCTGCAGGAGGGAAACCCAGCTCCAGGCAGGCCTTCGGGAATAACAGGTTTGGGTCAGCAGACCTGTCACTTCTCTTCATCTTAATGCCACATTGCCAGCAACCTGCTGGGTCAAGAAGTGCCTCAGTTTAGGGGTGGAGAAGGGCATAAACGTAAACTTTCTGTAGTCAGAGTCAAAAGTTGAGACAATTTCAGGGCAGTTTGGGCAATTTCTATGTCTTATTTCCCTTCCTCACCTCTCCCCAAGCAAGCACATTTTATCAGTGAGGAAAAGGATATTTGAGTGGAAGAGAAAGGGGATATATCACTGGTTTTCCAAGCAAGTCCTTTCATCTCCGAGCCTCGGGATGGCGTTGGATGTGTATAAACATGTATATTCCAGGGCCCATCCTAGACCCACGTTTACCACCGCTGGGGGGTGGGGCCTGACAGAGACATTTTCTCAAGCTCCCAGGGCATCCTTCTGCAGATTTAAGCTTAAGACCCGCTGACTCAGGCCTTTAAATAGTTAGGCCCTTTTTTTGCTCAAATAGTCCCAGAAAGTTAGAAGGCTTTGGACAATTTGTGAATCTTAGAATCTGCTACTAAAAAACAAACAAACAAACAAAAACATGGCCCTCTTTGGTGACATCTAAGGTGACAGAGTTTGCTTGGGGCTTTGAAGATGTAAAGACATCTGGGAACACGTCTAAATTACCACGGAGAGATCAGGCTTTGCTCCTGTTTTGAGTTTTGAAAGGGCTAGAAGTAGCCTTCTTCAGCTCTCCTGACATCTTTTGGCATACCCTCTTAGGGAACCTCTTAATGTGAGCCCTTTCCTTGAGGATTGCTTTTTACCTAGCTCTCCAGTTGATCCACCTTGAATGAGTGTCCATATGTTTGGTTTTTTTAAAGATTTTGATTTATTTACTTGACAGAGAAAGAGAGAACACAAGCAGGGGGAGTGGCAGGCAGAGGGAGAGGGAGAAGCAGACTCCCCACTGAGCAGGGAGCCCAACATGGGGCTTGATTCCAGGACCCCGGGATCATGATGCAAGCCAAGGGCAGACGCTTAACTGACTGAGCCACCCAGGCGCCCAGAGTGCCCATATGTTTTAATGAAGAGAGTTCACAGGCCTTGAGCACCTTCCTTATTTTATATCTCTCACTGGATTTTGATTCTCACCCAAGCATGAATAATTTTCCAGGGATGGTGACACTCCATCTGTGGAATTAGCCACATGTCCTGGGTTAGTGTCTCTGATTATCCACTTGTGGTTTTTTTTGGACCAAGCTTTGGACTCAGCTCTCCTTTTCCTCTTTCCAAAACCCTTAGTCATTCGCAAAGTGGAACTGCTATGTTGTCTTGCTCCTCCACTCTCCAACAAGCACAGTGTTTCCCTAGTTGTGGACCATATTCTGCCTTCCTTTTGGAAATAGATGCAGAGCACAAATTCCTCTGTTTTGTGCAAATAAACTGCATAATCATCTGATGTTAGTTGATTGTAATTTTTTATTTTCAGGTGGGAAGAAAAGGATTGACTAGAGTGTCAGCACCCAAGGTTAGCTTTACAGACTCCTCAGAAGCCCATGAAACAAATGTTGAAGTTGCGAGGCCAGTCAGATCCGTGAGATAGACACTTATTCTCTGATTTTCATATGCATCTTTACCCCAGGGCCTTTGCACTTGCTGTTCCATGGCCACATAAGCTCTTCCTCCAGATAGCCACTTGGCTATCCTGTTCTCTGGCTTCCTTCAGCTCTCTGCCCAAATGTCTCCTCTTTGCAGAGGCCTTCATTGACCACCCACTCTAAAATTTTGACCTGTGACACTCCCTTTTCTGTTTTCCCAGCTTCAGTTCTCCCCATAGCACTTTTATTCCTACTGATGTGTTGTCTACAGTGTAGCTGTTTGGTGTTTGTGTGTGCATCACCCCCTGAGAGTGGGGTCTTGTTTGTCCATTCACTGCTGCAGCCTCGTCACTTACAACAGTGCCTGCCTAGCCCAGCAGACTCTCAAGCAGTACTGGATGAGGGAATGAATAAATGGATGGATGGTTGGATGGATGCAGCAATAAGGTCCCAATTACTAGCTCCTTTTTGTAGAAAATTTCCCCAGAATGAACACGCATGTAGGGAGGGAAGTCATGAGCTATAGGAGTCTGAAAAAAGATGGGCTTCAGGCTTACCTCTAGGGTGGTGGGGATAGTTTCTCTTCACTAGCAACTGTTCCTAGAAACTACAGGAAAGGCTTGAAACACATAGCAAAAGTGATACAAATTCTTTCACTTTCACTGGTAGAAACCTTTGTATCAAATATGTATAGCAGAAGCTCTCTGTTTCTGTGTCCTGAATCCACATTTGCATCTGTCTTCCCCGTAAAACTCCCAACTTCTACAAAGAAATTGGACAAGGCATACAAAGAAATGCAAACATTCCTTGCCTCCATTATTAAATTACTTCCCCCTGAGTATGCTGCAAGCCATGTGCATACATCTTGCTTTCAATAATGTCCTTTTTTCAAATATATATAAATTATATGATTATATGTATGTATATGTATAATAGATACAAATATATATAAAATACAAAATAGGTATGTATAAAATAAGTACTATATATACCCCCTTCCCCAAACACACACACACACACACACACACACACACACACACACACACACACACGAATGTAAGAAACACAGAAGGCAACATTTGTACATTTTTTGTTGTTGTGGTCAATCCTCTCTTTTAGGACTTTGGATAATTGAAATGTAGGCTGGATTTAGCAATTAGTAACTATTCTTGTCAGTACATTGTAATGACACATTGGTAATCTTTTTTAGTCTTACCCATCTTCTCGAGATCAGATCAATCTCTGTTGTGGGGCTCTCCGGCTGTCCCCAGGCGCTGTAGGAGGTTTAGCGACACCCAGGGTCTCTACCCGCTAGTTCCTAGCAGCCCCGCCCTCCTAGTTCTGACAATCAAAACTGTCTCCAGATGTTGCCCAATGTCCCCCGTGGGCAAAATCATCCCTTGGTTGAGAACCACTGAGTTAAACCAAGAAGAGAAACTTTCAGGGATTCTGATTCCGCAGACCTGGGCTCGAGCCAGGGAATGCGCGCTTTAGGAAACAGCTACCCCAGGGGGCGCCTGAGTGGCACAGTCAGTTCAGCGCCTGCCTTCCAGGGTCCTGGGATCACGTCTTGCTTTGGGCTCCTTGCTATATGCAAGGAGCCTGCTTCTCCCTCTGCCTGCTGCTCCCCCTGTTTGTGCTCTCTCTCTCTGATAAATAAATTTAAAAAATCCTTAAGAGAAAAGAAAAAAAGAAACAGTTACCCCAGGCAAGTGTGATAATCAGCCAAAGGTGGGAACCACTGCCCACTTGATTCTCCCCGGTGATGACAACATGTTCCTCATTCTGAGGTCCTGGCAAGGATCCAGTTTTTAACTATGTGAAAGTGGATTGTCGGAAAAATACACATTTGGAGGAAAAAATAGCAGAAACGAAGTTTTTTGTCCACCTCCCTTTCTCTTTTCCCTCTCCCTGACTGGAGAGACCCAACTCTGACAAAGGCCACACTGTCGAATGACCAAATCACCCATGAAACCAAGAAATACAGAGATGGAAGTGTGTGCTTTTCTCGCTGCTTGCGCACCTGGCCGCTCTGACGGATCCCACGGGGCACCCGGCCTTCTGCAGTAAGAGCCGCCCTGAGAAGAACGGCCCCACGTCGTGCTGACTGATGGTAGCGCAGTCTCCGAGAAAGCGGCCATCAGCAGTCTCTCCGGGGAGGAATCGAAAAGGACGATGGCTCCTCAGAAGACACGAGTCTAGCGCTTGACCCGTTAGCTCTTCATTTTGACATGGTTCTTTTTAAGGCCTTGCTTCCGGTCTTGTGGGTCTCTAAATTGCGACCTGGTCCACAGCGGCCATTGTGTTTTATCTCTAAGAGTGGCTGGTCAGAGTTAGCATTGTGGAGGGGGAGGACCCATATGCCTCCAGGTCATTCCTAGATATAATGCCTTTCTTTTCCCTCTTTGTCTCTCTCTCTTTTTTTCCTTTTCTTATCAAAACATGGGATGATCGTTCTTCAGACTGCGGTTGAACCGTATGAAATTATCATTTTTGTACATTCAACGGTGAGAGTACTGGCAGTTTCTTAGAATCCTAATCTTTTCCGTAGGTCCTCCTTCTCCCAGCCCCCTTCTCCTTGTGTGTGTCTCTCAGTCTCTTTTCATAGCTCTGCTCTCTAGTGTTTTGTCTTTGTAAGCACATGTGTATTACCCAGAATACCAGCTGTGAAGGTCAATAGATATTACTGGGAAAAAATTAAGAAAAAAAAGAGTTTCAAATTTCAGTAAGTGTTAATTTGAAAACCCGCTGATGCACTTCACATGTCTGGAAGGGAGGTCCTGTGGAACAGTGTGAGCACTGGCATGTGAAACCGAATGGACCAGCTCTGATGAGAATGTTAATTAGTTTGTGCCACTGTTCCTGCATGTGAATAATATTGCTTTTTTCTTTATTTGGGCTCTCAGATTCAAGGGGACTTTTCTGGGTGTGCGGGTGCAGTACTAGAGGGATTGTTAAAAGGGTAGTGACCTCTGGGGCGACTGGGTGGCTCAGTCACTTAAGCGGCTGCATTTGGCTCAGGTCAGGATCCTCAGGGTCCTGGGATCGAGCCCCACATCAGGCTCCACCCTGAGCAGGGAGTCTGCTTCTCCCTCTCCCTTTCTCCGCCCCCCCTAGTGTTTTCTCTCTCTCTCAAATAAATAAATAAAATCTTTTTTTTTTTTTAAAGAGTAGTGACCTTTAATACCGTGAGGTATAAAACTCTTTACCTATGTGCTGAGCAATAAAGTAAAGCTGGATGTGCAAGCTTCGTCATCCTGGCCCCGTGAGGATCCAGGCGCCTGGTATCCAGTTTCCCTTCAGAGGTTGCCTTCCGGATGAGAGCTCAGGCTCTCACAGCGTCTTTGTGAACTTTTGAAAGTGGACCTTGTGGGCTGTCCTTATCCTGCTTGCCAAGCTCACTCTGTCACCTTCGCATGGCTATTACACCTCAAGTCACAACACCTTCGTTCCTCTGTGAATAATATGCTTTCTCTCTCTCTCTTCATCTCTTTATCCCTTAAACACATATATGTGTGCGTTCACACATAGTTCATAGAACAATCATTTTAGAAATTTATATTTCAAATACTACATTTTCCTGTTGCCATAATTTGGACAATACAGGAAAGTATAGAGAAGAGAATTATTATCACTACTACTCCAAAGTAAACATTATTAACATTTTAGTGCATTTTCTTTTTTTAAAATTGAAATAGAATTGACCCACAATGTTACATTAGTTTCATGTGTACAACATAGTGATTCAACACGTCTGTACCTTACAGTGAATTATAAATTCACCACAAGTGTAGCTACCATCTGTCACCATACAGTGCTGTTACGATACCTTTAACTATATTCACTGTGCTGTTCCTTCTCTTCCCGTGACTTATTCATTCCATAACTGGAGGCCTGCACCTCCCACTCCCTTTCACCCATTTTGCCCATCCCCCCACCCATCTCCCCTCTGGCAGTCATCAGTTTGTTCACTCTATTTATGGGTCTGTTTCTGCTTTTTGTTTGTTTGTTTATTCTTTTTTTGTTTTGTTTTTTAGATTCCACAAAAAGTGAAAGCATATGGTATTTGTCTTTCTCTGTCTGACTCATTTCCCTTATTAGTGCATGTTCTTATGTTTAATGCATACATAAGGCATTGGGGTTATACTGTATATAATGTTACAAAATAATCTATTCACTTAAAATCATCTTAGAGCATTTTCCCATCACTGAATATTCTTTGGAAAGATGCTTTTTAATGTATACATTGTATTCCATGATATATATGTGTGTGTGTATGTGTGTGTGTGTGTGTGTGTGTGTGTATTTTTTTTTCCCAGAAAGGGAACATAGGAAAAGGAGCAGATATCAGTGGTGAGTGAAAGAGTGAACACAATTCCGTTTTGGACCAGTTGATTTGAATTAATTCTGGAAGGACAGTAGTAGGCAGTTATAATAGTTTGGGCTCCAAAGATCTGGCCTGGAGATTTAGATTTGGGATTTGTTGGCATACACACAATGATCAGTGAGAATGAAGAAAGAGAGAAGAGAAGAGGGTTTGGGGCAGAAAGAAATGTGAGGGGTTATCAACATTTAAGAAAGATGAAAATTTACAAAAGGAAATCAGAAGGAGTGATCAGAGAGGTGGGGGGAAAGCAGAACGGTGGGGTGTCATGGAAAGCGAGGTGAGAGACTTAGGAGTAGCAGAGGCATTTAACCAAGTCAAATGCTGCTAGAGGTCAATTAGGAAAAGGACTGAGGGGGCGCCTGGGTGGCACAGCGGTTAAAGCGGCTGCCTTCGGCTCAGGGCGTGGTCCTGGTGTTACGGGATCGAGCCCCACATCAGGCTCTTCTGCTGTGAGCCTGCTTCTTTCTCTCCCGCTCCCCCTGCTTGTGTTGCCTCACTCGCTGGCTGTCTCTATCTCTGTCGAATAAATAAATAAAATCTTTAAAAAAAAAAAAAAAAGGAAAAGGACTGAGGAGTGGTCACTGGAATTAGTGACCTGGAAATTCTTGATCAGCTTGGCAAACAGCTGTTTCAGTTGAGTATTGGAGCTCAAAATCAGACTGGAGTTGGTCAAATGGTGATTGGAAGGTCATGAAGTAAAAGCAGAGTGGGAACCATTCTTAAAGAAGTTTTGCTGATAAAAGGAAGACAGATATCAGGTGGTAGAAAGAGAATTAGGTGGGGTTGAAGGACTATTTTATTTATTTTCATATTTAAAATCAAACTTCTTATTTTGAGATAAGTGTAGTTTCACATGCAATTGTAAGAAATAATGCAGAAATAATCCTTTATCCATTTTCCTGTCAATGGTAACATCTGCAAAACTATATTATTCCAACCAAGATCTCGACATTGATGCAATCCATTGATCTTATTCAAATTTTCCCAGTTTTACCTGTTCTTGTGTATGTGTTTAGTTCAGTACAGTTTCGCCACACATGTAGGTTTGTTTATCTGCCACCATAGTCAAAATACAAGCATTTCCATCATCACAAAGATCCCTCATGTTGCTCCTTTAAAACCACATTCACCTTCTTGCCACCCTGACCTTGACTGCCTGCAACCACTCATCTGTTTCCATTTCTACAATTTCATCATTTCAAAAATGTTATATTCATGGAATTGTACGGTTTGTAACATTTTGGGATTGGCATTTCCACTCAGCTAAATTCCCTGGAGATTCATCCAAGTTATGGTGTATATCAATAGTCCCTTTCCTTTTTACTGCTGAGTAGTATTCCATGGTGTGGATGTACCATAGTTTGTCTCTTTGTCTAACCATTCACCTGCCAAAGGGAATCTAGGTTGTTTCTTGTTTCTAGCTATTAAAAATCAAGTTTAGTTTTCTAAGAAACTTCCAGACTGTTGTCCAAAGTGACTGTGCCATTTAAGATTCCTATTAGCAATGTATGAGTGATTCAGCTTCTCCACATCTTCACAAGCATTTGGTGCTGTCACTGTTTTTTGTTTTAGCCATTCTGATAGATACATAGGGACATGTCACTGTGATTTTAATTTTTATTCCCTTAAAGACTAATGGTGTTAGACATCTTTTCATGCGATTCGTTTCCATCTATATATCCCGTCTGGTGAAATTTTATTTAAGTCTTTTGCTCATTTTCTAGTTGGATTTTTTTTTTACTGTTGAGTTTTGAGAGTTCTATGTATTGTAGATACTGGCCTTAATTATGGGATCTAAGGCTTGCAAATATTTTACTTTAATCTGGAGCTTGTCATTTCATCCTTTTCACAATGTCTTTCACAGAGCAAAAAATTTTAATTTCAATGAGGTCCAATTGATCACTTTTTCCTTTTATGGGTCATGCTTTTGGTGTCAATGCTAAAAACTCTTCACCTAGCTCTAGGGCCCAAAGATTTTATCCTATGAACTTTCTGAATGTTTTGTAGTTTTATGCTTTACAATTAAGTTCATGACCCGTCTTGGGTTAATTTTTATATGAACTGTGAGTCAAGGTTTTTGGTTTTTGTTTTTGTCTATGGATGTCCAATTATTCCCACATCATTTATTGAAAAGGCTCTTTAATTCTTTCAAAATGCAAAAAGATTTGAACATATATAAAAGCTTATGGAGAGAAGCCATCAGAAAAGAGAGGTCAAATTGAAATACGGAAATAGGGCACAGGTTTTTAAGAAGGTGAGAGGAAACAAGGTCCAAATGCAATACTGTAGATATGATGGGGCACCTGGGCGGCCCAGCCTACTGACTCTTGATTTCGGCTCAGGTCATGATCTCATGGGTCCTGGGAAGGAGCCCCGAGTCAGGCTCTGTACTCACTGTGTAGTCTGCTTGTCCTTCTCCCTCTGCTCTTCCCCTGCTCTCTTTCTCTGTCTCTCTCTCTCTGTCAAATAAATAAATAAAATCTTTAAAAAATAGTGTAGATATGATGCGTGACAAGGGCAAAAAAGAGCAGGAATGTCATTGTTACCTTTTCTTCTTGTCAGAATCATTTGGGATTATGGGGATTATAGTCAGAATTGCAGTTTGAGAGCCTTGCAATGTTTTTCATTTATCTTTCTTTTTCTAATCTCACACTATGGAATCATGTCAATCTTTTACTCAAATCTTACTAGGCTCAAGAAATTCAAACCAGTGGTTATTTATTTAGCATATATTTCACGTTCAGTATATACTAGGTGATGTGGAGATTGCCACATAAGGCATGATTGTGCTCTTGAGGGGTTTATAATCAAGTTGAGAAAGATGAAAAGTTAAATAAGTCAAGGATAATATATAAATATGTTGAAGTCCTAAACACAGATCCCCAGTTTCTTATTCAAAACATTTAGGGCCAGGACTTCAGAATTCAGACATTTCCCTTCATTTTAGAAAGATACTATGGTTTATACTTTATAATACAGAACAACTCTAGTGAGGGTAGGACCATAGTCCCCAGTAACCAAATTATATGTATAATAAAATATTTTAAAAACAAAAACAATATGTAATAAATGAAGATTGTTAATAGACCAGGTTTGTTGCCAAAAGAAGTTGAATCAGATTTAAGAGAAAAAAACAGAAGTTCTGTTTTCTGAAATGCTTGGGTTTCAGAATTGTGGAATGCGATACAGGGAAAAGGAAATGAATGTTTATGGTATAGATAGAAACTTCCCAGTTTCTTCAGCCATAGTATCTGAGACTCAAAATAAGGAGTAATTTGTTCAAATGTGTACAACTCGGCATCATCTAGAAGCTTATAAGAAATACAAATTTCAGTTTCCATCCCACACCTAGTGAATCAGAAACCCGTGGGCTGGGCCCTAGTAACCTGTGGTTTAACAAGCCCCACAGGTGATTTTGATGCATGTTAACAAATTGAGAACCACTGACATAGCAAGGAGGTTGACAGAGAGCCAGGATTCAAACTCAGGTGTTTCTGATTCAAAACTCAGTGGTCTTTTGACGCTCTTTCCCTTGCTCTCAAAGTAGAAAGAAGCAGATTGATGTGAGCTCAGATGGTAATGGTGACTTCAAAGAAGGTATGCTGAAACATGCTTCACTTTAATCTGACAGGTAAGAACAAAATAATTTTGTAATATATATTCCTAGAATATTAGCTGGTTCCTTAATTATACCAGGAAGAAAAATAAGCATTGATAATTCCCTGCTTTATTTCTCCATGTTAATATCTCAAAGACGGTACGATTTATTTTGCAATTTCTTTAAGATCAAGGTAGTAATTTAGCTTAATTGTGAAAATTAGGAGTTAGGAGCTATTTAAGTAGATGAGGTTCTCAAAAATTCCTAAGGTGGTTATTGACCTATTATTTGGTATCTGAGATCAGCATATCTTACTGATAAGTTGATGTGTCTTGCTTTTCTACTTTCAGCATGATTTTTAGTATGCAAATTGATAAATTTAAGAAAAAATAAAATTGAAGACCATTAAAACATCCCTTTGCAAGTGAATGATAGTTATTTGTGTGGTCCCAGCTCTATTTAGAAGGCAAGAATCTATATCAATCAGGAGATTATAGGTTTAAATGTAAAGGGTGAGTACAGGACAAAGAAGAAAGGAAGAAATTAGGACACTGGTCACATTGATTCTACTTCACTGACAAATAGGATGACTTAGTTCTGAAAGGGAACAGGAGACATTAATATGAATGTGCTTAGAATGAGACCTAGCAAAACACAAGCACAAGAGACCCTCAAGGTATATCCCAGTAGTGATGGATGGAACTGTTGAATGACTGTTGTACACCTGAAACTAATACAACACTGTGTTAACTAACTGCAATTGAAATAGAAACTTAAGAGACATATCCTAATAACTCCGTGTCATATTGATCTCCTTTAGAAAGGAATACTGTGTTGCAAAATAAATCACTGTAGAAACAAAATGAAAAAAGAAAACAACTCTACCAAATTCATAACACCTATGGGTTCTCCTTTTATCCATGTGAGTCAAGCTTTGTTTTAAGGGATGAAATCAATATAATCCAGTATCTTCCAGCAATTAATCATATCAGTTTAGGGCAGCTGTTACAGTTATCTTTTGCTGCCTTAGTGAATTACCCCAAGCCTTAGTAGCTTCAAACAATAATAACAATAGTTATGCTCACAAATCCACAGTTTGGGTGGGGTTCAGTGGGCCAGCTATCTCTACTTCACTCAGTGACTGATGGGGTGGATGGCTTGAAGGCTGTGGGCTAGAATTATCTGAAGGTGTACTCAGAGGTCTGGCTGTTGGCTTAGCGATTAGCTGGGGCTTTCATACATGTGAAGTCTTCGTGTGGCCTGGGCTTCCTCACCAAATTGTGGCCGGGCTCCAAGGGTGAGTGTCTGGAAAGAGAGAACCAGGTGCTGCATCAGCTTTTATGACCTAGATTCAGAAGTTGTGAAGGGCCTGTTCTATTCACTGACATCGTCCTAAGTCTTGTCCAGGTTTCAGGGGAAGGGAAAAAGACTGCACCTCTTGGGAGGGGAGTGGCAAGGTTCTAGAAGAGCAAGTGGGGCTATTGTTGGAAAGGACAGTCGCAGAAGCTTGAGAATTGCACCTCTGATTTTTTTCCATTGTTGTCCTTAACTTTTTATTTTTGAAATAATTTTGGGCTTACAGACAAATTGCAAAAATAGGGCAGAGTTCCCAAATACCCTTCACCCGGGTAGTTTCCTCTCATGTTACATTTTACATAACCATAGAACCATGATAAAAACAGAGAAATTAACCTTGGCACAATATTATTAACTAAACTACAGAAATTATTTGGATTTCACCAATGTTTTTCCCTCATATCCTTTTTCTCTTCCAAGATTCGATTCTGCATGGAGTCGTGTTTCTCCAGTCTCCTCCAGTCTGTGACATTCATTACTTGTCTTTTATGACCGTGACACTTTTGAAGAGTACTGGTCAGTCATTATGTAGAAGGTCTCCTAATTTGGGTTTGCCTGATGTTTTCTGATGATTATATTAAAGTTATGCATTCTTGGGGAGGATAACACAAAGGTGATATCCCCTTTTCATACATTATATGAGAGGGTATGTGATGTTCATATCTATTACCGGCGATGTTAATCTTGAACAATTGGTTAATCTGCCAAGTGGTGTCTATAGTATTCTTGATTATATATGTAACTATTTTTCTCTTTGTAATTACTAAATATTTTGGAGAGATACTTTGAGACCAAGCAAATATCTTGTTTCTACTTACACTTTTGCAAACAAACTTTTGCATCCGTTGCTGGGTCTTGCGTGGAGCAATGACAGCTGTGGTGTTCTAATGGTTATTTTCTATTTCCTCATTCCTTCTATTTGACTTCGTTAGAACTCTTCTCTATGGGAGAGCTGTCCCTTCTCCCCTATTTATTTATTTATCCAGTTGTTTATTTACATCAGCATGGACTCATGGATAATTATTCATTCTTAAGCTTATATTCTAATGCTATCCCTATTTATTCTGTTGCTCAAGTTGTTCCAACTTTGGCCATTAGGATCTCTTTCAGGTTGGCTCCTATGCACTTTCACCATGCTCTCATTCTATTTTTAGTTATATTTTTTTGAGCATTCTTTACTTTCTGGCACCAGAACATGCTCCAGGTTCCTCTTGTACTGTCCTTGCCAATGCTCCGGACACCATCAGTTCTTCTAGGAGTCCTGGTTCCTTTTTTTTTGGAAAATGGTATTTAGAAACCAAGATTTGTGTGCTTAGAGGTAACATTGCTACTGGGCTGTCATACATATACTACACAAATCCGTATTTTCCTCTCTATCTATTTATCTGTGTATAAATATTTTTTAAAAATAAGGGCGCCTGGGTGGCTCAGTCAGTTGAGCATCTGCCTTCGGCTCAGGTCGTGATCTCAGGGTCTTGGGATCGAGGCCCATGTCGGGCTCCCTGCTCAGCGGGGAGTCTGTTTCTCCCTCTGCCCCTGCTCTTGTGCTCTTTTTCTTGCTCACTTTGTCTCTCAAATGAATAAATAAAATCTTTAAAAAAATCATGAGCACACACCCCAGGATTTATCCGAGTCTTGCTCCGTCCTTTATTTCCGGTTTCCTGCTCTCACACTGAGAATGGGCTCTCGTTAGCTACAATATATTTATTTACTTCACTGCAGAATACAAATGGCTTCAGAATTGCTAACTCAGAACCCTGCGAGAAACAAATCTACCAATTAGAATAGAGTGTTTGTATCCTGCGCTTTTAGCCTTTAGTGTTACAGTAGCCAGTCAAAGCACTGTTCTCCAGAGTGATTTAGGTCAGCTCTTTTTTTCCCTCACCACTTTCAGGGTGGTTATGTGATTCATTTGTAATACAGTTTGGTTTGTCATGCTCCTCCCAAGTCCTACTTGAGTTTCGTTCTTCTTTCTTTTTTTTAATTTACATACAGTAACATTCACTCTTTGTAGCACCCAGTTCCACGGGTTTTGACAGATGCATGAAGTTGTGTATCTACCACCAAAGTCCATTACAAAATAATCCCATCACTCCAAAAATCCCTTTTTGTCTGCCCTTTTACAGTCACCTCTCCTCTACCCCCAACTCCTGGCAACCAAAGCTCTGTTTTCCATTTCTATAATTTTGTCTTTTCTAGAATATCATATCAGTGGAATCATGCAATCTGTAATCTTTTGGCTTTGGCTTCTTTCATTTAGCGAAGTGCATTTAAGACTAATCCATATTGTTGTGTGAATCAGTGGTTCCTTCCTTTTTATTGCTGGGTAGTATTCCACCGTATAAACAGACCACAGTTCATTGATCCGTTCACCAGTCGAAGGACATCCAAGTTGTTTCAAGTGTTCGTGACTATGCATAAAGCTGCTATAAACATCCTCGTACAGGATTTTGTGTGAATGTAAGTTTTCATTTTTCTCAGGTAAATACCCAGGAGTGTGATTGCTGTTACTTTTGGTAGGTATATGTTTAACTTCTTCAGAAACTGGCAAACCATCTAGTGACTCTACCATTTTGCACTCCCACCAGCCATGCGTGAGAGCTCTGGTTGTCCTGTATCCTTATGGCGGACGTTTGGTTGTTCTGTGACTTCAGCGCTCTGACAGGGCCAGGAAAAGAGTCACAGATTTGAAGTTATTCCTTTTAACTCCTTATATCACAAGAGGGGGTGAGAAGCAGAATTTCTATTTGAAAGTTTAAAGAGGTAACGTAAGTTTAACTGGGAAATTAAGGTCAAAACAATATATTTATATTATTTTGGAATGAACAGAGCTTCATTGCATAGAAACATTATGTACAGGTGGATAATGGGGATAAACACATCGCTTTCTTTCAGTGGTCTCCTTCAATTTTTTAATGCCAAGTGACTGGCTTCCTTCTGCATGTTCCCAGAGAGCTCTGCCCATGCGTCTGCTCTGCCGGCATCAGACTGCTTTGCTATTATTCATTAACCACAGTGTGTATTTGAATGCTTATGGGGCAAAGAGATTACATAAACAGGCTAATCTTGCTGGATATGATACAGCAGAAGGAGTAGGGTCTGTGGCTAAGCTGGGAAGTGCATACCCTGCTTTAAGGTAATTAAAATTAAAATTTATATGTGCCTGAGTGTGTGTGTGTGCGCACGCATGCATGTGAGATACACACACACACACACACACACACAGCATATATGTATGGCTATATGTATCCTAACAAGTAAAAGTGCATAGGGTACTACTGCAGACAATAGTCAGGACCTTATGATCCTTGATTCATGCTGTTTTGGTTTGGCTGTCAGTACTGCAAGCCATGGTCAGCATGGTGCCAACAGCAGTACCTAGTAGGTAGTCAATAGATATTTATTGAATGAAAGAATTACTGTCACAAAATCTGGCAGGAAATCCAAAGCATTAATGATTACATTAAAGCAGATTTTTTTTCTTTCCATGTACTTTGGGATCTTTTATAGATCTTCTAGAACTTCATGTCCCATCCCACTTTTTGACAAGGTCTCTATGTCTACATGACATAAGGAGCTGAAATTAAAATAATGTAAGGACTGGGCTTAATTTCCTATAGCAATACATGGGCTGTTTCTACACCAGTTGTTGAATCAAGTGACAACACAAGAGTATTATTATTTTTTGGTCATGTAGAAAGCTAATTTGAGTTAGTGAATAGCAGTAAGAAATTTCTTTAAATTTTTCCTAAGCACCATTCATCTCCCCCTGAATCAGCTCACAGTTCTTGCAGGCTATGCAACTATTTAATGAGGGGTATTTCAGAGGATCAAAAGCAATGAATGTTTTAGTATTTCAGAGGATCAAAAGCAATGAATGTTTTAAACTGCCATTCCTTCCAAAGGGCAATTTGGGATTTTAGATGAAGATTGATACTTTGGGTTCCTGTAGACTTGACAAGGCGCAGCCCAAGAAGTGCCCTGGAGTCTCAACTGGGTGAGTGTTTCTAAGAAAAACTGAAGGGACAGAGATTTTTTTTTTTAACTTCTCAGTTGTCATTTTATATCCAAAGGATTGAGGAACTTTTCTTGAGACAGAGCGGGAGCAGAAGGAAAATTATCGGTTAGGAGACAAAAAAGCCTTTTGGGCAGAGGAAAGATTGTGGTGATAGAGATGGCCCGGGGCAAGATGAGAAGGATACATTTAAATAAAAAAAAAGAGCTCAGTCTAAGAAAGAACTCCCTGGAGCAGGTAAGATACAAGAATAAATGAGGTACAAAGCACAAGAGTCCTGGAAAAATTGTAATGTGAATGTAACCAGCTGGTTTCTCGGAGCCAGACATTCCATATCCATTTAGCTCGTGATCACCTACAAGCAACACAACGTTGGCAGAGTTTACATTTAGTCAACATCATGTGTTTTCTATCTTTGTCCCCGCTGTTTTAAAAAAAACCACCTTGTTCACACTTACGATTACCCTCCTAGCTGTGCTTCTTTTGTTTGCCTGACTTCTTCACACACACACACACACACACACACACTGGTCTGCAGTAAAAATTTTCTGAGTCAGTTTGAAACAGTGTTTCAAATACCACGCTTCCACATCCCCAAAGCATTTTTTACTCATTGGTGTAGGAATGTATCTTTATGCCAAGTTAATTTGAAATTTTGCTTCAGTTTTCCTTTCATGTGATTAAGCACTTACGCATTAGATCTCAAAGGCCAATTTACATAAATAACGAAGAACCCAATTCGTCCTATCTATGTTGGCCCTTCCCTCTTTTGTGGAAGTAAATGTTATACATGCATCCCACACGGCAAGTCCTCTCCCTTTTCTAACCCTTAGAAATACTAATACTGAAATAGTAAAGAGTACATTGCTGCCACGTCTTACCAGTTCACAGAGGAAGAAATCGGAATTTCATGTATTTGGGAGGTAATATTTATAAATAACAATGGCCGAAAGGCTAATGTGTTGATCAGACGTCTGTGGCTTTGAAAAATAATGGAGCGCTCTCTCTGTGTGGCTGTCACAGTGTAGTCCAGGGCATAAATCCCCAGCATTTAAGATGACAAGACCTTGTATTTACATAGAGAGTTTCTCCAAGGAATTCACATCGCTCTTTACGAAAGGCTCCATTAATTCTTATAGCTTTGGGAACTAGACTGGGAAGATATATCATTATGGCCAGTTGTCATAAATGAAGGAACCATGCCTAAAATAGGTTTGTAACTTTCTCAAGGTCACTGTAGCCAAACTGAATTGCCGGAAGTGTGGAAACGCAGAGTAATACCAATTCCCCATGTGGGGTAAGGAATGTATGGGTCACTTTGGGTAGGGGAGGAACATGGCTTTTCAGAAAGGATCTTTCATCATTTTTACTCTCCTGTGTCATCTAAATAATGAGAGACATTATTTTGGTTAGTGTTTCCCAAACCACAGTCCTCTAAAAACTAGGCTATACAAGATATCAATAGGTCTGCATTGATAAAAACGAGACAAAACGTGGCTTCCATGGCCAAGTAAGTTTGAGAACTGCTTTATCCTATATTTACTTCTTGCTGATCATAATTCCTACTAGTGCAATGAAAGCTCTGAGAAGTCCTGTAGTGAAGAAAATTACTGACTTTGTTTCAGCTACAGTTTTCCTGACTTATTTGATCATGGAAATCAAGTTTCTTTTATACAGCGCCTCTAATGATTTATGGAACTGTGTTTCAATGGATTGCCTTCTGGGGAAATATAATTCCGAGGTAAAGGCTCTGGTGAAGAAATACTTTTCTAAAATCTGTTTTTATTCTCTGATCTTTCCAAGCCCACACTCTCTGTTGAGATCTCATTCACAGATGACCTGGCTGGTGTTTGAGTCTTAGAGATGCAGCAGATACTCCTGATATTGCTGACTAAGTTTCTATGGGAGGAATGGGATGGTGTTGAAAAATGACCCAGGAACAATACCACATCCCTTTTCCAATATCCTTCCAATTCCTGCCGAGTTCTAGTCTATTTCACACCCTGATCTGGGACCCTATGCCTGGAATGGTGCCACGGTGCCCTGTGTGCTAGACACTGCAGGGTGAACAGTCACAGACCAAGTAGCAGATATAGAACAGACCAAGAACCAGGGAGGAGTCAGAACTGACTGGACAAGAGCCAGGAGGAGTCTATCACCGAGGCACAGAATAGAACATGGCTTAGAAATTCAGGGAAGAGACAGTGCTGACGTTGGCAAATGGGGGAGACATGGAATATGTCATTCCAACAGAGTGGTAAGAGTCTTCTTAGACCAAATCCTGACCATCTTGCGCACGTCATCCCAGATGAGGTGTCAGGGCTAGGGCAGGGTCCAAGAGGAGGTCCCACCAAGAGTTTTCATTTAGGTAGTTCCTGAACTGCTTAGGCAAATCATTACTAGCGTGTTTTAGTCGCTCTCCTCTTGACTGCGATGAAAATGCTGCTCTGTGAGTTGCTAACTGAAAATCATTTGTCAATATGGAGACTGATAGCCAGGGGAAACTTTTATTTTCATCAGGAAGAACAAAAAAAACCCTGTTCAAATGGTCACCTGCCCTAATGAAAAAGGCGGGGCAAGAATGCGTAGATGTTGGGCTATGTTTGGATGCTAACTCTCCTTATTCTTCCTAGCTAATCAGTGCTCTGCTCCCTCCCCTCACATAAGTCTTGTCACTATTGTGAACAAGCAGGGAAGGAGCTCTTATTCCTCAAATGTCATTTTAATTATTTGGGATAGCATTGAAAAGCGACAGGAGGTGGGGGTTGACTAGGAAGGTATGAAGGAGTCTATCACTGAGGAAGAAACTAGAATAGTTATGAAGGATGTTGGCTCTCATAGAAGAGTTACATATTGTGTCCAAGTTTGGACTTTTGGTCTGGAAATGAGGAGAGTACAAAGTTTGGAAGTTGGTCTTTGGCGTGATTGAGTGTTACCAACCTGCTCATCCAGCCCTTGGATTGTCCTCACCTTCTCATTCCCACCAACTGAAGGATCCTGATCTCTGGGAAATAATCTGCACCAAAGAGACGTTGAAGGAAAGAAGGTATGTCATCATATTTAGTGAGTCTTAGGTCACATTTAAACATGGTAAGTAAGTGAGATGACTATATGTATTTTCTTCCATTATTATAATAATGACCAAGAGATAGGTTCTTTATTGTTACAGCCAATAATAAGAAACAATTATAATAAATACAGGCAAGCCAGAAAATTCAGTGGGTTTCCTTGAGACTAGTTTTTTCTTAAGAGCAGAGAGACCATTCTCCTCTGAGCAGTTGGCCTGAAACACAGAATACACATATGGGCATGTTGGTCCCAGTCCTATAATAAGCGGGTGTCAAGACAGGATTAACTGGGCAAGGCTTTTATTAAGAAAAACGCCTGTGAGAGAAAATGGGCGGGGAGCTGGGCAAGGCTAGGAGAACCATCAGACCGCCGTGTGCGTGTGACCCGGACTGAAGTGGAGGGCGAGACGGTGGGTAGAAGCGTCCTAGACTGATGTGCAGCCACATAAAGGTTTGGCAAGGCTGTCCTAGTGTCCTCCAGCCAACACTGGCCATCAGAAGTATTCCCTGTCTCCTCGGAGTGGGCCTACCTTACTTGGTACCCCTGGCCTGCTCAGTCATTGGCTGGGAGCAGCCCGTGGGAGATGCCGCCCCACCCCCAACACAAATGCAGCAGTGACTTTCAGAGCGCAGCAGCTGGGGTCCAGGCCACCCCCTACCCCCACCCCGCCGATGGAAGTCGGGGAGGTGTGTTCGATTGGCTGCAATAATGGGCATGATTCAGTCCTCTTTCTGAGACTTTCCAACAGTTTGTACCTCTGTTTGTGTGTGACGTTCAGTGGTTCACAGGGAAGGTTTCACAAAGTGAAAGTGGTTTCACAAAGAGGGAGGGACTTTGATTAGTAGAAACGGAAGGGCCAGGGCAGTTCAGAGATGCTCATAGTGTTAACATCTGAACATGCCGCTTGCCTGCTTAAAAAGATTAGGCTGACTTGCAGTTGGTTTTACTAAAGTCGGAGAATTCTGTGGCATCTAATGTCTTACTGCTGAAAAAGAAAAATGATATTACGGGGGGGGGAAGGTAAAATGTTATTTTCGATTTCTAGGTAAAGCTGTCAGATTTAGGAAGTTTCTGACACTTCATTATAGGTAGAAGCACTTTGTGTAGTCTCTTTACATTTTATACTCAAGATAACTTCTGGATTGATACAATTGTGCTAAAATAATGCTCCCGTCAGATCGGAGGCAAAAACAATTAGACAGAAGACACCTTTGTTTGAAATCAGTATGACTGCATAAAACGTATTAATAAAACACAGTGAATAATCTTGATCTCTTGATAAATTGTCTGCTCTAGAGAGCATGGGCAGCTCTTGTAGCATCTATTGAGAAAACAAAGAAATCCTGTCAAGATGACATCTGCTTCTTCTGCGGAACGTGTTAGGAGTCATGAGGTTTTGAATATGAGGCAGTTAGCAGCACCGTGTACCTAATCAGCCAGCATGCATGGATTCTAGAACGCAGCTCACATACGGCTTGACCTGAAAATCAGCAGGACGCTTAGCTTGAAGAACTTGGCGTGAAGAAGCTGACTGAGCGCGCTGGCCCCAGCCCGACATCTCTGAGGGTACCGTCGGCCTTGCAACAGTGAACTCTGCCGAGATGCGTCTGCAGCGGTCTATCAGTTGACTCTGGCCACAGTAACGCTGCATCATGACCAACCACAAAATCTCAGCAAACAAAATGTGGGTATTTGGCTCACAAATCTGGGTGTTCGCTGGAGATGGGCTGTGCTAGGCTGGGTCTAGCTGGGGTGATTTGGTTTTGCTCTCTGTGTCTCTCTTCTCTTCCTACTGGGATCAGTGGGCAGCCTAGGCATGTTCTTCTCATTGTGATGGTAAAAAGACAAAAGAGAAGGCATAAACACACCAGTCATCTGAAGGCCCAGGCTTGAAACTGGCACACTCTCGCTTCCATCTCATGTTAGCGGCCAAAGCTAGTCCCGCGGCCGACATCATAGTCAAGGCAGAGAGAAGTATACTGTGCCTGTGATGAGGCCATGGCAAGGGTGTGGATGCAGAAAGCTGTGATGGATCGGGCCCAAAGAGGCCATCTACCATAGGGAGAAACTAGCCCTGTCCATTTTGATCTTTTGTTTCTTCAGGCTACCCAGAAAAACTCTGAGGGACCCAGTTCCAAGCAAGGCACAAGTTCTTGACTGTCCTCTGTGGCAGGGGCTGGTAGCCGTTTACTAAAATCCATTGCCACTTCTCAGGTTGTTGTCTTTTTGCTGTTGAGTTGTAAAAGGTTTTTGTGTGTATTCTGGGTGCTAGACCCTTATCAGATACATGATGTGCAAATATTTTGTCCTGTTTTGTGGGTAATCTTTTCACTTTCTTGATGGTATCCTTTGATGCACAAAAGTCTTTAACTTTGATGAGGTCCTATTTATTTTTCCTTGGTTGCTTGTGCTTTTTGTATCCTATCTAAGAATATGCTGCCAAGATCAAGGTCACAAAGATTTAACCCTAAGTTTTCTTCTAAGAGTTTTATAGTTTTAGCTTTTACATTTAGGCCTTGGGTCTATTTTGTGTTGGTTTTTTTATATGGTGTGAGATAGGAGTCCAGCTTCATTCTCTCGCATGTAGGTTCCCAGTTGTCCCAGCATCATTCTTTGAAGAGACTATTGTTTGAGAACCACTCATTCTGATAATAAGTTCTCACAGCTGGTGTCCTTCAGGCAGACTCAGATGTAAGGCTTTATGGATTGCTTGGTACCAGGGTCCTTCAGGGGAAGGAGAGGTTCCATGAAAAAGAAAGCAAGGGCAGTGTTGGGGTGGGGGTGAGGGATGGAACTGAAATTGATATAGAGGCTGGCCTCTCTCAGAGGTTATAATAGTCTAAGAACACTGTCAAAGGAATGTTACAATCTCAGTCTAACTTCTAAAAGTTTTGCTATCAGTGAATTCAATGGCACGTATAGACCTGGTAGTTGGGAATCCAGATGGCTGTTGAAAACTTGGCAAATGGTTTGGTTATTACCCAGTTGATTATCTATGCATCCAGCTGTAGTAGAACAATTACTCAGTGTGCTAAGGGTTTGAAACAGGGACCAGTCCTGGGGAAGAGGTGTACTCAGGACAAAGCTAGGCAAGGTGATGACTAAAATGGCTGCAGTTCTTGTATCTAGGCCTTTTGCAACGGGACTCTGTAGCTCTTTCCTTCAAGAGATAGAGCTAATTTTTCACACTTCAATCTGTGCTGGCCTCATAATTCCATCTGGTCGATAGAATGCAGCAGAAATGACTGTGTGTTATCTCTGAGCCTAGGCATCGAAATGTTTTGTGCACTTCTGCTGTCTCTGTCTAGGAACCTTACCTCCCTCCCATGAGAGCAAGCCCTGGTTGGAAGATGAGAGACCTAATGGAGGCATTCTCGGGCAATCTAGTAATAGCCAGTCAACTCCCAGAAGCAGAGCCACCTAGCTTGCCTACAGCTGAGCAAGGTTCGCTGAGGGAGCCCAGATGCGACCAGAAGAATTGTCCAACTGAGTCCATCCAAAGTTACCGATCTCCAGAATCATAAACGTATGGTTTTTATTTTAAGCCACTGAATTTTGGGGGTGGTTTGTTACACAGCAACAGCTGACCATACACAGGATGTCAGAGTCTGGCCAAATGGGCTGCAGATCGGGATGGGTTTTCTCAGAGCCAGGACGAGGGTGATGGACAATGTTGAAGGAGGCATTCACTCTCTCATGCAGATCTTGTATTTTTCCTGGCCTGCGTCTTCTGTTCCAGAGTGGAAAGCGTTGAGAGTGAGACCTAAGGAAGGCACCTAAAGCGGACTGGATCACTAGGAGAATAAGAGTGATGGCAGGGAGGCTGTGTGCTTCGGTATTGTTTTGGGTTGGCCTTGGTGGGAAAGATGTCAGATCTCAGGTATGGTTGGCAGTCAAGGAAGCCTCCGTGGTGGCACAGATGCTTGTCTCTTCTTTCTGGGCCATTAGCTCCCAAACCTGGGTAGGTGTCAGAACCAGGAGAAGCTTCAGTCTGGGCTGTTCACTCAGTTCATGAGCTACAGAGGGCATGGAAGGACATGGGAAGGGGGCCAGGCTGTCATCAGTTCTGTACACACCCACTCCTTGGCCTATTGCTCGTTTGAGAAGTTAGAACAAAATGGTTACAATTCAAGAAATAATGGGCCACTTTTAGAAAAGAGCTGCCTTGCAGAATGTGACTCAGAACAATTTTCATGACGAGCAGCAAGAGATTCTTTGCTCCAATTGCAGCTGCCACAATTTACACATTGCACTGAGTAGTGACAAGCAGTTTCACAAGTGACAGGGATAGGCCATAGCCATGCCTACAAAACCTGGGTCAGACCAACGATGATAATTTCCAGGCTCTCACATCATCACCGTCTTTCTAGTAATAAATGACAACGATGATGGCTCTTTGGATTTGGGGAGGGGAGTTGCCCAAAGAGTGAAGTGGAAAAATAATAAGGGTATGTGTTCCTTGGGCTAAGATGTGAACAGTTTTCTAGATCTAGTCTACATTGTAAACACTTTCTGAGGCCTCTAGGATAATACAGACATATTTGAGACAAGATTTCAACTCTTAGCTTGTCAGTGTTTGTGGAGTATCCTCACCTCTTGATAAATTGGGAAACACAAGCCTTTCTAGGCTTGGGTAGTTAAATGAGAGCAGAGGAGGGGGCGCGATTTGGTAGCTTCATAGCCGTATCTCCAGAAACTGCTTCTCACTCACCAAGATGCAACCCCTACTTCTCCTTTAATCTAGTTACACAGCCACCCTTTCTCCTCCTTGAAATGACAGCCATGCAGGTGCTATTCATTATAATGACTCTGAGACCCAGGACCTAGAGGTGGCCTGGCCACCATGCTTTACTCTCACGGGGAAACCACTCTATCTATAAAGCTCACACCAGCCAGTGGTTGTCGAGACTCCATTCTTTGCACTGTCATCTATAGACCTCTTGGAGAGTCATTTTTAAAAAGATTTATTTATTTATTTGAGGTGGGGAAGGACAGAGGGAGAGGGAGAGAGAGAATCTCAAGCAGATTCCCCATGGAGTGCGGAGCCTGATGTGGGCCTTGGTCCCATGACCTTGAGATCACAACCTGAGCCGAAATCACGGGTCAGACACTTAACTGACTGAGCCACCCAGGTGTCCCTGGAGAGTCATTTTTGACCTCACCCTTGGCTCTTCACTTTTTTCCTTTCTTTGCAAGTGTGGTCATCATACCAGACAATTTTAAAGATGCATGTGCACAGCAGAGCCTATTTCAAAGTCAGCTCTTGTAGCTCATGTATCACTGTGGAAATTCGGTATTTTTTGTCTGATGTTTTGAATTCCCACAACTTTAAGCTGGATAAAGTCTGACTCATAGGACTTAAGGAAACTTGGGTGGTCATCCTGTTTATAACTAATTCCCTATCTACTGGAAATGCTTTCCTTACTTGTTTCTCTTAATATATTTCTCTTGTGTTGAACTTGGTTACTTTTAGTCATAGTCTCCTGAATTTAGAGACCATATCCCATCATTCTCTATCCTTCACAGTGCTCATTACTGAGTAAACGCTTTTTGGTGTATTGGTCTAGCAGTGGTTCAGATTTGATGCAATGGGAAATGGGCAGGTAGTTTTTTCTTTCAATTTAAAAAAAAAATTCTGAATGCCCAGGTTACTGTCATTGGATTGGCCTTCATTGTCCATGCAGGAGTATAGAGAAGATACAAAACAGAGTTGATTTTGTCTTACCCAATTTTGAGCTGAAAAGAATTTGATGATTGCTAAGAAAGAAAACCAACGGGAAACTGATGTATAATTTATTTGGTACCCAGTACCCACAGGAAACATCTGTTGTGATTTTATAAGCCTGTACAAATTCAAAACAAGATAAGTGAAGAAAATGTGTCTATTTAAAAGACAGCATAGCAGTCTTCTCTAAGCACATTAAGGAGAGAGATGTCTGCAGCTTTATTTGGCAATTGTATATAATCTCACAGGCAACACAGCTATTTTATTCATTTAATTAAAAATGGAAAATGTATTATAATGAAAAAAGTAAGCTGTGGAAAATCATGAACCATACTCCCTGAGTTCGTAACCTCTTTTTTTCTTTTTGTGTGGCTAAGTTTTCCTGGCAATTAAGATGTTTAAATCAATGGAAAAAAAGTACAGAGTTATGGGATGGCTGGTTAATTTCCTCATAAACTTATCCCTTGCAAATTACTCGATAAGTGAAAAACTTAGACTTTGATGTTAATTACCTTTATTAGTGCTGACAATAGTAGTTTCCACTAATGATCGGGTTTATTCTCTGCTCCATTTGCTGAGCTGAGCTGTGAATTATTAATGGGTATGAGGGCTACTTTACTACAGATGGAAATACTTTACAGACTGTTTTCAAAAGATCGGTCAACAAAATCTTCAATGTGCAGACTGGCTTCCTATGTATATCCATAAATATGGTGTTCAGAGAATCTGTCTACCTACCTAGTAATCGTTGGGCCTGTGATCAGTGTGTTTTAGCTAAAGACGGTGTGGTTCTGCCTCTGAAGCCGCATCAGCGCAGTACAGCGTTGCTCGTCGGTCCTGGGTCATTGTGAAACACGGGGCAAGTGAATTTACACTCCCGGATTTCTTTGGCCCACATGTAAATTAAGAGTATTGAATTTGATTCTCCCTACCTTGGGATTTTATTATAATGTGAGACCAGCTAGTTTCGGGCCTTAAGTCAAAAAACTTCCCTAGCTCAGCTCAGGTGGATATGAGGTCAACATACTACCAGTTCTGGTTTGATACCCTAAAGATCATGCAACAGTACTAGTTTTAAGTCTCCATATGGCTCCCCGCTATTCCGTGCAGGGTCAGAGCTAGGGCCAGATACATTACTAACTGCTACTCTTGGACCAGTTGTGAGAAGACTTATCGACCCCCGAATCATCGTGGAAAAGAACCCCATGCGTGGGTAGCAGCCTGCGTCTAGGTACAGTAACAACCAAGCCTTACATCTGCACAGGGCTCTGAGCTCTTTCAAGGGTTTCACACATACTTCCTCATTTTCCACAATATAATGAAGGTGATGATGAAGACGGTCTGGAAGCACATTTTCAAGGAACATGAGCGCGTGGAGGTTTTCAATCTTCCCCAAAAGGAAGAAGTGCAGTTTTCCTTGGGGGTGAGGTTGCATTTATGTTGTTCTTCCTGAATTTCATTAGCTTCTCACTCCCAACTTGAGAGAAGACTGTGAACGCCAGTGAAGGCATTGAGAGTGTGGCAGCAAATGCTAAATTTAGAAAAGAAAAAATGGAAGTCTTCCCTGTGAATTTAAGGAAAATAGTGGTCTTGGCACTCTAATCATTGGGTTTGATATTGAAGCAGCCCGCAGATTGTCAAAACGAGGGAAATTGCGTGAATCTGAAACTCGAGGCCCGAACTGCTTAAAAAGATAGATTCAAGGATGTGGCCAGGTTGCCGAGATTGAATGCACAGATTTAGCAGGAGTAACTTCATCTTTTTTGTTCCCACTGTTCTTCAATAACGAAACCTCCAAAACACTAAAAGACTATCCAGGCTTGAAACAGATGGGAAAAGCAGATGTACCTTGGTTTTCCTTCAGACCGAGCTCCCAGATACTCTGGGAGAGCGGCGGAGAAGGGTGTTTTCCTGGGAGCACTGTGGATTTGTGCAGCTCCAAACGGGCAGAGATCTGGCTTGCCTGACAAAGGCAAGATTAACTCTCATACTTCAAAAACTTAGTTTTGTGATTTTCATTATAAATATTAAAAAAAAGAAAGTGAATATATAGATGAATGTGCATATGTATGTTTTTTTTCTTCTCCCAAAAGAGGTGGTGATATGGCTTGTGGATTTGACTTTTTTCCCCCCAACCTGTTTCAATCAGGGTTGTTGGAACCTTGGAAAGCCTTCTGGATCGCCTTTGGCTATAACAAGTTAGAAGTGAGTTCTATTCATACCTTCTGATATGAACAGACACTTTTCCAATGAAGACATACAAATGGCTAACAGACACATGAAAAAATGTTCAAAATCATTAGCCATCAGGGAAATTCAAATCAAAACCACATTGAGATACCACCTTACGCCAGTTAGAATGGCAAAAATGGACAAGGCAGGAAACAACAAATGTTGGAGAGGATGTGGAGAAAGGGGATCCCTCCTACATTGTTGGTGGGAATGCAAGTTGGTACAGCCACTTTGGAAAACAGTGTGGAGGTCCCTTAAAAAGTTAAAAATTGAGCTACCCTATGACCCAGCCATTGCACTACTGGGTATTTACCCCAAAGATACAGACGTAGTGAAGAGAAGGGCCCTATGCACCCCAATGTTCATAGCAGCATTGTCCACAATAGCTAAATCGTGGAAGGAGCCGAGATGCCCTTCAACAGATGACAGGATTAAGAAGATGTGGCCCATATATACAATGGAATATGACTCAGCTATCAGAAAGGATGAATACCCAACATTTGCAGCAACATGGATGGGACTGGAGGAGATTATGCTAAGTGAAATAAGTCAAGCAGAGAAAGACAATTATATGGTTTCACTCATTTATGGAACATAAGAAATAGCAGGAAGATCAGTAGGAGAAGGAAGG
This sequence comes from Ursus maritimus, assembly GCF_017311325.1. Classification (NCBI taxonomy): domain Eukaryota; kingdom Metazoa; phylum Chordata; class Mammalia; order Carnivora; family Ursidae; genus Ursus; species Ursus maritimus. The sequence goes on along the minus strand of NW_024423319.1, from coordinate 106,736,363 downwards.
GAAGAATGAAGGGGGGTAATCAGAAGGGGGAATGAAGCATGGGAGACTATGGACTCTGGGAAACAAACTGAGAGCTTCAGAGGGGAGGGGGGTGGGGGACTGGGCTAGGCCGGTGATGGGTAGTAAGGAGGGCACGTATTGCATGGTGCACTGGGTGTTATACGCAAACAATGAGTCATGGAACTAAGGATATACCGTATGGTGTCTAACATAACATAATAAAAATTAAAAAAGTGAGTTCTAGGCCGAGACTGCCTGGGGTATTAAGAAGTTTTTTTTATCCTATTTAGAAGTCAGGAGGGAAAACTAGAGGGAGGGAACCATTTTTTATTAATTGACATGCTGTATGTGTGGGAATCCACCTCACAATGGAAACATCACCAAGCAACTCACTTTTTTTATCCTAAAGACTCCCTGTTTGAGAACCCAGTGGGCCAAAGTACACACATTTGGTTCTTCACCTGGTTCTCGCCGTGTGGTCCTCAGCATCACGTGGAAACTTGTTAGAAATGCAAAGTCTCATCCCTACTCCAGACCTTCTCAATAAGAAACTCTGCGGGTGGAGCTCAGCAATCTGTTTTACCGAAGTTTCTCGGTGATTCTCATGCAGGCTATAGTTTGGGAACTACTGGTATTTGCGATTAGAGTAGGTCTCAGTGTTGTCCAACACTGGAATCACTTGGAGAACTTTAAAAATAAATCTTGTCTGGTTCCCACTTCTGCGGATTCTAACTTAAATGGTCTGAGGTCTGGCCTGATCACTGAAGTTGTAAAACCTCTCCAGATGATTCTAATATTCAGACAAGCATGAGACCCACCCATGGTGCTAACATCAACCTCCTCTCTTTATAAGGGGCAATTTTCAAAAGAGAAAAGCAGGAGACAGCATTGCCAGAAAAACAAGGCAGAGTAGGAAGTTTTGGGGGAAAGGTAGATAAAGTGAATTCTACGTACCGAATGCTTTCTGCTTTCTCTAAAGTCATCCGAGTCCATCTCTAGAACCTTTTCAAATGATGATTAATTCTCCAGGTAAGACTATTCTTTATGATGTGAGGAATTGTCTTACTTTTGTGGTTGTGACACTTCAAAGTATATTGTCAGAAAGTTTCCTACGAGATTCTGACGGCTGTATATATATGTGTGTATATGTATATATATGTACACCCCCCCCAATGTATATGTATATGCATGTAGATATGTATAAAGAAGGAGCATACACATTTTTAAAAAGGTACTTTGTAACTCGAGAATATTGGTCAAAAACCATTTGCATTGCTTTTGTTCTTTAAGACCTTAAATGACAAAGTTGTATTTTAAGCCTGTTTAAAAATTTCGTTGAATCTTGCAGTTAGAAGGGACATTAGAGGCCACATATACTACAGGAATACTCTCCTGTTTTTGTGAGTTGGTGGCCTTCACTAGAAATTTGCTGGGAGACATCCTGTATTGCACTTACCAAGCAATTGTGAAAAGTTTGTTGTTGTTGATATTAACAAGTTCAAATTGAAATATATTTCCTACTAAGTTCTACCTGTTAATCTCGCTTCTCCTTTGAACCACTCCTAAGAAGCTGTTATTTAAAATTCTTTCCAGATCAAGGAAGGGTGTGTGTGTGTTTGTTTATAGTCTCGTGGGACTTTTAAGGGTTCTGATCATGTAGATGGTAACTACTCGTACCATTTTCCCCATTGGTTTTGAGCCAACTGGAAATGTATATAGGTCATCATAATTGTGGATAAAATTAGGGCTTTGATCTGCAAACATTATTTGGCTCCAACAACTTCTCCCTGAACTGTACTGACTTCCTACAGTTCATCTATGTGAGCCTGTCTACCACATCCTACCCGGACAAACAGAATTCCCTATTTTTTTTTTTTTTTTTGTAAAGGCAGCAAGGTTGGGGTCTACACATGCTTGATTCTTTTTCCTCGTCTCTTCTACTGGAAAGGGGTGGGTTTAAGAGCAAAACCCAAAGAATTCCTTCCATCCTGGTCCTTCTGAGAGAGAAGAGAGAAAACTGGAGGTGTGTGGTTATAAGTTCCTATCCTCCGACACTTAGCAAGCCTTCGGAATATTTTTATACTTAAAATAGTTGAGGGGTGCCTGGGTGGCTTAGTCGTTAAGCGTCTGCCTTTGGCTCAGGGCGTGATCCTGGCGTTCTGGGATCGAGCCCCACGTCAGGCTCTTCCGCTGGGAGCCTGCTTCTTCCTCTCCCGCTCCCTCTGCTTGTGTTCCCTCTCTCGCTGGCTGTCTCTCTCTCTCTGTTGAATGAATAAATAAAATCTTAAAAAAAATAAAATAGTTGAAGGTAATTATTATTTGCCTTGTAAGTCATCTTTATTTTTAAAAGATTCCCAAGTTTATGTGTCTATTCTCCAAGATTTCCAGGCCCTTCACCATGGTGCTTGTCCTTATATGGACATGATTCTCTTTGTGATTGTTCTTCTTAAGGCTTAGAAGAGGCGAGTATTTGTTTTATTTTGTTTTTTTTTTTAATTTTATTTTTAGACAACTTTGAGTGGTGGGTACTTTGTGATCTTGTTTAATCTTTCCTTACTCTAGGGGCATAGAATCTGTTATTTTTTCTTTGAAATATTTTAAGATACTGCCTTTCATATGTATGTCCTTTCCTTATGTGGAGTTGATTTGTCTATCAAGAAAGGGATCCAAATTTATTTTTTTCTTGGATATCCATTGTTGTCGGATAACCAGTTGTTTCAGAGTATTTGTTTGAGTCCCACCTGGCCCTCGATTTCTAATGACCCTTTGGTCATGTACCAAGTCTCCATTTAGGCACAAGTCCATTTCTAGGCTCTCTGATACAGAGGTCAATGGCCTATTCCTGTGCCAAAAGTACGGTATTTCAGTTTTTATAGTTTATAAAAAGTTTTAATATCTGATATGAATTCCCATACCTTATTTTTTTTTCGGAAATGTCTTGGCTGTTCTTGGTCTGTTGTTGTTCGATGTCTTCAAGAATCAGCCTTTAAAACTTGTTAGGACTTTGATTAAAATTTTATCAACTCTGTAGATGAATTTGGTTGGAGTCTATGCAGATCTGGTTATCACAGTAGGAACTTGTACAAGAGCCTGGTAAAGCCAAGAGGGTATGAGGTGATGCAAGAAGTGGCCTACTTCATTGTGTGTTTTGTGATATATTCCTTCCTTCCTTCCTCTCTCCTTTGCACCCTTTCTTTTCTCGTAAGTAGTATTTGTAGAAACTATTATCTGTGACAGTTCTTTGAAACCTAGGTTTAATGTGCTTGCCTCCAGAAAGCAATTGTATTTACTTCTGTGAGGTTTCCGAGCCTCATAAAGTAAATCTCTGCTTGTGTTTTTTCAGTTCTTAGAGGTTGTGTGATTTCCAGATCCAGTTTTGCATGCGTACTAGCTTACACTTACACATTCTCAGATGAGACACTGCCATGAGGCTAAGAAAGGCAAATGACTTCATCATAAGTCTCTGTACACTGAAATTTCCCCCCTCGTTACAGTGAGTACAGCTTCTGATGGACGAGGCCTTTTAAAGGAACCTCCCATCCAACTTTGCTCTCTGCCTGGGCCCAATCATTTTTCCTTTAAAATCCACAGCTCTAGCAGCCAAGACTCTGCAGATAAACTCAGGGCAGCTGCTGGCATTACCATTTTGTTCTCTGTGGATTCGTACTTTTGCTTCTTTTTAGCCACTGAAGACTTGGTTCGCTTTTTGCCAGCTCGTCCACCCATGCCCTGATTCCATGTAGGTAGTTACCTACCTAGGTACTCTCGATCAGATAGACTATATTACAAGTAATCCCATATGTACATATTCTATTTTCCAGCCTTTTTAGGTAGTCTCTACCAGGAGTACTTTCTATATATCATCTGTTCTGTTAAACCAAGATGAAGTTGCTATTGAGTTTGAAATTAAGCACTAAGGGGTTCGTTGTTCATACTTCCTTTGCATTACTTGAAAGTCGATAAACATGTTCTTTGTGTGTTTCTAGTACTAATCTTAGCTTTTGTAGTGTTAAGATCTTTTGGAAGCTCCCATTGACATTCTGTGCCTTAGAGATTTTTTTACCTCGTTAAGGAGAGGTTCATGATTGCCCAGTTCCCTATATTCTGTCCTGTTCTTGAAGACAGGTACATAGGCCCTTAAAATTTCAAAAGAAACAGACACAGGATATGTCCTGGTTATTGTTGGGTGCATAACAGATCAACCCCCAAATTTGTGGCTTAAATCATTTTATTATACTTTATATTTACTATATTTCATGATTCTGGGGGCTGACTGAGTTCAGCTGGGCAGTTCTGGTTTGAGGTTTTTCCTACATTTGTAGTAAAGGAGGTTGCAGTGAACTCAAAGGTTTCTTCATTCCTATGTTTTAAGGTTAAGGCTTGCTGTCTCCTGGGACCTCAGCTGAGCTATGGGTAGAACACATGGCTGGAAGAGTGGTCTCTCCATGTAGTTTGGCTTTCCTTGCAGCACGGTGCCTGGATTCCAAGAGAGAGCATCCCCAGGGAGAGCGTGAGGTAGAAGCTGTATTGCCTTTTATGCCCCCAGTCTCAGATGTCTCTGCTGCATTTTTATTTGTGAGAGTCGGCAAGACTGGCCAAATTCATGGGGAGGGGAATAAGACTCCATCCTTTTGAAGACAGATCAAAGACTTGAGGGACCAATGTTTTAACCACCAGAGTAGACAAACATAGGAAGGGTTCATGTTTTCAAATTCTAACACCCTTTTTATTGCCATGGCCATTGCTCTTCAATTCCCGATCCTTTTTGGGAGAAAAACAAATGTGCATTGTTTTTCTCATTTTTATCGCTCACTGGATTTTATGCACTAAATCTTCTGAACCTAGCTTAATGTATATTCAAGCTCTGAAAATGCATCCGACCTGCAGTAACCCTTATCATGCCTCTCAAGGACTCTTCAAACAAACTGTACCTGGTTTCTCTGCCTCCACTTTTACCTTCCTCTTCACTGATGGGTTTCTAAGCAGCACATGTGATCTTGTCCCTTTCATGACTTAGAAATCACTAGCGGCTCTTCAGCTCCTCCACGTGACACAAAAGACCGAACGTGATTGGCTCCTTACCCTCTTTCATGCCTCCTCTCTCATTTTCCATTTTCCTTTACACTCTAGCAAAACTAAACACCACGCCTTTCCACAGCTTCATGCCTTTGAATGCATTGATTTTCCCTCCCTAGAATGTCCGTCTCTAACTTGCTTGACCATCTCAAGCATTTTTAAGGTGCATTCACAAATCTAACCATGTTCCTGTGTCTGTAGCACACATCTGTTCCGTCTACTTGCTAGACATAAAGATTTTATTTTTCTTTTGAAGCCCTCTAAGTTCAACACTGCTCTAATTGTCTACTACTTCTTGATAGCATGTAATAAATACAAGAACCTCTCCCTTCTGACATTAGAAATAACACTTGTCAGCTCTGGCTAAGAGCTCAGCAGTCTTTGAGACACCCCAATCTTCAAAGGACATGGGTCAGTTTTCTCAAAACAAAAAGTCTCCCTTCCCTTTTGTGACAGTATCCACACTCACGATCCCATTGTTTTGTTTGTTTTGGTTTGGTTTTTTAAAGATTTTATTTATTTATTTGAGAGAGAGAGAGAGAGATAGGGAGGTAAAGCACGAACAGGATGGGGGAGGCGAACAGGATGGGGGGGCGGAGAGGGAGAAGCTGGCAACCAGGCTCCCCGCTGAGCATGGAGCCCAAAGCTGGACTCGATCCCAGGACCCCGGGATCAATACCTGAGCCAAAGTCAGGTGCTTAACTGACTGAGCCACCCAGTGCTCCCAATGATCCCACTGTTTCAGGATAGCTTTACAAAATTTTCTTCACGGTCAGCTAGAACCAAGAATTTCCTGTAGAGACACAAGGTAAAAGAAAATTAATTCAGCAATAAAAAAGAAATACAGCATTATAAAATATAAATAGCATTACAGATGCAATACAGCATATGAAATTTTTAAAGCCTGAAAACTAGGGCAAAAGAATTATTAAAATGGCAACTGTTGCTGTACCATGATTTCAACTCCCCTATTCTTGGGCATACTAATATTTTAAATTTTTCTTTGACAGTAACGTGGAAACAAACATCTTTACGCACAGAAAGTGGTTTGCTCTTATTTTCTGCCATCTTATTGAATAAGTTTCCAGAAATGGAACCACTAAGTTAAAAAATATGCATTATTTTAAGCTTTTGGATATGTTACCAAATTTCTACCATTCTTTCCAACAATGCATGACAGTTTGGCTTCCCTGCACTTTCACCAGCTTTGGCATAGTTTTTTTTTTAAAAAGTTTTGGTAATTTGGAAATTAAAAAATGTTTACCTTCAAATTGAATGAAGTTGGGGCTTTCCCTTATTTTTACGTGGTGGGAGTTGGATTGGACTGTCAAAGACGAGAGCTTTAGGTGGGCTTCAAAGAGACAATTGGACATGGTAGTTGAGAGGAATTGAATTTTAAAAGCTTTTAAAAATGACTCTTTTGTATCCAGGCTTATTATTTCCTCAAAGCTAATTTTGTGTTATCTGATTTTTTTCAAAGATGGAAGAATTGTTATATGCGGCCTCATTTAGATTTCAAATATATCGTAAACAAGATTTTATAACAGTTAAATCTTCATCTTCCCTCAGATTTCTATTTAAAATGTTTCTGTTCAATTTTATCCCTTGTGTGCTGAATAAGGTGTCTCATGTTTATGTCATCCGATGGGTTCTACATAGCTTAATTATGAAAAAGGATAAAATTTAAATTTTTATAAGTTGGTGCCAATTAAGCTATGTAAGTGAATGTTGCCTGCAGTTTCTGTTGACTTCATTGCTTTTAATTTTTTCTCACTAACTAGCTCTATGTGTCATTGGGGTGAAGGTGCCACACAGAGTGTGTTGATAAAATAAATATTTGGCTCTCTTCGTTACTACCTTCTGAGGCACCTGGGAAATACTCCCACTCTTGCCCCAGAAATTAAATGAACATGTCTACTGAGTCACTTGGCATATTATCCTTCTGTCCCCAGACTTGCAAACTTTAATTTTCAAGGTCTCTAGGGAAGTGGTTCATTTACTGTGAATCTTACCAATCTCTGAGAGCTGAGGTTTTTTTTTTTTTTTTTCTCCTAAGGTATGTTCCTCTGTGATTTCAGTTTAATGAGCTTGATTTGAATTAGGAAACAGATTGTTTGGTCAGAGGTATTCACGTTAGGAGATTCTCTAGGACATACATGCAGCATCTGCTTTACTGTCTCCTGGGGAGATGGACATTTTTGTTCGTTCTCTTGGTCACTGAACCAGTTTCCTAATGAAAGTAGTATGACAGTGGAAGTTCAGAATTTATAGATCGGGGAAATGATTTTATGAACCATGTGTCCATTTGCTGTACAAACAGATTGCATCCTTATAAAACATTTAAAACAATATGTATAACTCAGCATCCGAGGTTCTTTACTTACTGTTCTTTCCTGCCCACCTATCAGTGCATACGTTTTGAATTACCGTTCTGGCTAAATATGCTTGTCTTTCCCCCCTCCTCAGTACAGAATAACCTGCTCAGTTCCAAAGGCCAAGAGTGTCCATATAGTGTTAGGAAAAGCGTTTGCCCAAACGGAGAGCTCTTCATTATACTGTGCTAAATTACTTAAACTATTCTGGGCCTTAGTTGTCTCATCGGTAAGGCAGAAGCTTGGAGCAGATAATCTTAAATGCTGAGCCCTGGCAACATGCAGTTCACCCCTTACTTTACCAGTGAGACAACTGATGACAAACTTGCCACAGACCCAGGACATGCAATCAAAGTTCTTGACGTCAGGTCCAGTGTTTTAGGGCTCATTTCTAAGACTTTGCTCTGACAGAAATTGAGTGACTTGAATCCATTTCATTTAAATTCAGTGATAGAGGAGAGATGGTGAGGTGATGGGCTGAGTGATGGGGAAGAACTTTCTAGGCAGAAATATCATCATGAAGAAAGGCCTAAAACCAGGAATCATGCCCGCTTGTTTGAAGACCTACACGAAAATCTGTGTGACTGGCGTATAAAGAGTGAGGGGGACAGACTGAGAGATGGGGCTGGAGTGGCGGTCAGGAGCCATGTCATATATGCCTTTTTGTCTTGTCAATTAGCTTTGATCTTCTTAAAAGTGGGATGAGAGGCCATTGAAAGATTTCCGGTAGGAAATGGTCACGATTTGGTGTTTGCTTCACCTAAGTAAGCTTCATCAGGGCTTTATGTCCAGTAGTAAATTTCCAGTACATACCACTCTGTGTGGCTCCTCGTAGGCCCTCTACAATTCATTTCATCCTCTCATTCATGTATTCATTCCTCACTCAGTGCATTTTGTACCATGGAGAATCCAGCAGAAACAGGGAAGGGGAGCTCTTAGGGGCTAGTGCAGCATCCCAGTCAGAAGTGTCTCGGTCTGTGGTGGACACGTTGGAGATGGAGAGAAGCAAATACGGTTGAGAAGTATCCTGTATTTAGAACTGTCACGACTTGGTCAGAGTGTGGGAGGTGTTAAGGATATCTCCAACTTGGTGGCCAGAAGTAGCATTTACTGAAATGGAGAAGAAAGAAGGGGCAGATTTCAGAGAAGATCAGGGGCTTGATCTTGAACATGATAGAGTTGGGGTGCGTGGAAGAAGCTATCCAAGTCGAAATACCGAGTTATCAAGTGGATGTATCAGACTGGTGGTTAGAAAGGACATTTTGGTTAGAGGTATAAATTTGGCAATTGTCTGGAAATAGAGAGTTTTAAATAAACTATAGGCAAATGCCTAGGAAAGAGAAGCAGAACCTAGGTCTTAGGAAATCAACATTTAGAGTCCTGGGAGAGAATAAGGACAAGGAAAGGAGCTGGCAGAGCAGGGTCCATTGAACGGGGAGGTCAAAGCAGAAAAGCAAGGCATCATGAAAGTCAGAAGCAGAGTATTTCAGGGAGGGGGGGGAAAGGGTTAACAGAGAATTCTCCAGACAGGACTGAATGATGATAATCGCTGACAAGCTAGGATTCTATGTATGAGATGGAATCATAGAACATTGTTATCTTCGTAGGTAATAAGTGGTCAAATATTGATATTTTTGTATGGCTCACTGTAATACATAGTTTGCTTATAAAGTAAACAATTCAGGAAAACCTCTCTTTCATGAAGTGAGGAACACCCGCAACCACAATTGTNTCTCTTTACCTTTCTGTTTACCTAACTTCTCTCAGTAAATTTTTATTTAGTTGGATTTAATCTAAAGCTTGGGGAAGCCATTGAAGGATCGGAGGCAGAGTGAGACAGATCTGATTAGGTTTTGTTTCTGTTGACTGTGAACTTGTGGACCACACCCGTCACCCGGCCTGTGGTTCACAGCAGGAATTCAGCATTCTTTATCCACCAGAGAGTGTTTGTCCTCCGCATGCAGCGTGAACCCCTGTCTGAAAGTGTCTCTTCTAATATTTTGGGATATTAGGGGCCTTTAAGTCTCACCATACAAATTATATGAGCTCTTCAGTCTACTGTCATTGCTATTGTTTTCCAAGCCTTGGCTTTTGCCCTTTCAGTGTAGAAATGTCCTGACTTACAGAGTCGAGGCTGGTTCACCTTGATGTCAACACAGACCCTGGGCCAGGAGTTGGAATCCTGGCAACCGTTGGTGGATTCACGAGTAAGTTCACCTTACCTGTTAAGGCCTAATTTCTTTACCTTTTCCCCCCTCTGTTTTTATTATTTTTTAAATAACTAGATTGAACTGGATGATTTCTTTTAGTTTTTTTTAGCTCTAACTTTTTATGTTTCTAGTAATGATTTAATATTCAGAAAGAATATGACATCTGTTCATTTATGTTTTGTCTTACAGAAATTGCACACTAGCGACCCACTGGCCAGGACACAAGGCCAATATTGACATGTTTTGTTTATGGCCCCCAAATAGTTTTTAAAGAATCATTTTCCTCTCCCGTCCTCTCCCCCCTTCCCCCACCTTTCCCCCTCCCCTTTCTTAGTTTATTATTATTATTATTATTATTATTATTATTATTTTTAGTAATCTCTATACCTCACGTGGGGCTCAAACTCATGACCCTGAGATCAAAAGTCTCATGTTCTTGAAACTGAGCCAGCCAGGTGCCCCACCCCCTAAATATTTTTAAATGTGACTCAGTGTTCTCAGATTGACAGATCTCACATAAAAATTTAGAATTCTCTTTTCTCTCAAAAAATTGAGGTTTTTGGCTGTGTGGGGCGGGCATTCTTGCAGGGCAGCGATTGGCTGGACCTGACTCCGCATTCTGTGCTGTTCTTCACCCCTGCACACTTGCCACTTCATTGTCGTAGTCCTTGTAGCTATTTGAGTTGGATCGGCCTGGTAAGACCCAAGCTGGAAAATATCTCCGTGGTGAGGCTTCAGGGTGATGTGAGCCCTGGACAGGTGTGCGGCCTGTTTTCTCATTTCTTGGCTGAGAATTCTGAGAGTCCTGTACAGTCGATTAA
>NW_024423319.1:106675314-106725874 GCF_017311325.1 Ursus maritimus | reverse complement strand
CCCCCCCCCCCCCCGGTTCTCTTTACCTTTCTGTTTACCTAACTTCTCTCAGTAAATTTTTATTTAGTTGGATTTAATCTAAAGCTTGGGGAAGCCATTGAAGGATCGGAGGCAGAGTGAGACAGATCTGATTAGGTTTTGTTTCTGTTGACTGTGAACTTGTGGACCACACCCGTCACCCGGCCTGTGGTTCACAGCAGGAATTCAGCATTCTTTATCCACCAGAGAGTGTTTGTCCTCCGCATGCAGCGTGAACCCCTGTCTGAAAGTGTCTCTTCTAATATTTTGGGATATTAGGGGCCTTTAAGTCTCACCATACAAATTATATGAGCTCTTCAGTCTACTGTCATTGCTATTGTTTTCCAAGCCTTGGCTTTTGCCCTTTCAGTGTAGAAATGTCCTGACTTACAGAGTCGAGGCTGGTTCACCTTGATGTCAACACAGACCCTGGGCCAGGAGTTGGAATCCTGGCAACCGTTGGTGGATTCACGAGTAAGTTCACCTTACCTGTTAAGGCCTAATTTCTTTACCTTTTCCCCCCTCTGTTTTTATTATTTTTTAAATAACTAGATTGAACTGGATGATTTCTTTTAGTTTTTTTTAGCTCTAACTTTTTATGTTTCTAGTAATGATTTAATATTCAGAAAGAATATGACATCTGTTCATTTATGTTTTGTCTTACAGAAATTGCACACTAGCGACCCACTGGCCAGGACACAAGGCCAATATTGACATGTTTTGTTTATGGCCCCCAAATAGTTTTTAAAGAATCATTTTCCTCTCCCGTCCTCTCCCCCCTTCCCCCACCTTTCCCCCTCCCCTTTCTTAGTTTATTATTATTATTATTATTATTATTATTATTATTTTTAGTAATCTCTATACCTCACGTGGGGCTCAAACTCATGACCCTGAGATCAAAAGTCTCATGTTCTTGAAACTGAGCCAGCCAGGTGCCCCACCCCCTAAATATTTTTAAATGTGACTCAGTGTTCTCAGATTGACAGATCTCACATAAAAATTTAGAATTCTCTTTTCTCTCAAAAAATTGAGGTTTTTGGCTGTGTGGGGCGGGCATTCTTGCAGGGCAGCGATTGGCTGGACCTGACTCCGCATTCTGTGCTGTTCTTCACCCCTGCACACTTGCCACTTCATTGTCGTAGTCCTTGTAGCTATTTGAGTTGGATCGGCCTGGTAAGACCCAAGCTGGAAAATATCTCCGTGGTGAGGCTTCAGGGTGATGTGAGCCCTGGACAGGTGTGCGGCCTGTTTTCTCATTTCTTGGCTGAGAATTCTGAGAGTCCTGTACAGTCGATTAATGTATTGTCAAAAAATAGATAAGTAATTAAGGGAGGAAGCCTTGGCTGTGTTCAGTCCCGGTTTGCACTAATGCCTCTGAGCAGTGTTTCTTGACCTTGGCTACCCAGTAAAGTCATCTGGGGAGCATTCAAAAGAAAATCCATGTCCAAATTTCACCCCAGAGCCATTAGATCAGAATTTCTGGGTGAGAGGCCTGGGCATCAGTATTTGGAAAAAATTGGATGTTCCAGTGTGCAGCCAGGGTTGAGAAAACACCGCCAGAGAACCTGTGAACGCAGCACCAAGTACGGACCTCATCAGCCTAGAGAAATCCTCAGGATGTTTGGGGAGTTAGTTGTGACTGGTTTGCGGCCTCTATGGAATCGCTGAAAACCATGTGTAAGAATAGCCTCCGTCCTCAGAAGCTAGGTGGCCCGGTTTGCACCCCACGTTGTCACGTCCCTGGGGTGCGCTGGCAGCACACGCCCTGGAGCCATCATGCTTTCCCTCCGTGTATGCAACTAGGAGGGGTAGGGTGACTGTGGGAAGAGGCCTACATAGAACAGTGAGAGGTGGGGGAAGAAGCAGGGACAGCTGGGATGTTGGTTTTCTACCACTCCAAATGGCAATCTGTCTACCGTGGAAAAGCAGGGTTTCGGTATCTTAATATCTTAATATCTTTTGATATTTTAAGGTCCTTGACGAAAGAGCAGAAAAGAAAGTGGTGGTTAGACAAAGCTGAAAACGTAGGTTCAGAATTTGCTTCCATCTGAAGTGTTAGTTTCCTTTCCAGTGTCCCCATTTGGGCTACTTTGATCTGGAAAGTCTGAAAAATGACTTCCTTCCTAGAGTGCTGTTAAGGACTTAAAAGACTAGGGGAAAAATCCAGAACCAATGATTGTGTCCAAAGTTTCCATAGAGAAAGTATTGTTCCAAATGACCCAGAATAATCGGGTGAGAGGAAGTGCTTTAAACAATAGCTACTCAATGACCTTCTCCTTGTCTGCCTTCCCAATAACGTCAGAACAATAGGCTTTGAATCTGAGCCTAATATGGAATTGAAAAATTGCAGACTTAGGGTTTATGATGCACACAGCCCAGCTGGAGCATTTGCTGAACAATGGCAGGAAGGTTTGGTGAAGCCAATCTGGCCTGCTGTGGTTCTGCCACAAGGGAACGATGAGTTTTAAAGGACACAGCCTAATTTCTCTCTGCAGCTGGGTGTCAATGACTAATGAAAATATATTGGCACACTGCTCACGGGTTATTGTTCCACGGAACTGCACCTCTTAGCTGGGGATTTGTAAGCAGGCCATGATTGAAAGCAATATGACTGTGCTCGGTTATTAAAATATTCCAAATACAGCCTGCCCTATTTATTGGAAACAAAGTTTGACAAGATTATGTTGATACGAGGAGCGGATAATGAAACATCGCCGTGCATAGGCACTGCCAATGTCAACTGGGCAGAATTACAGTCCTTAAATATTTATATAGGAAAATGAAATGCAACTATTAATACTTCCAGGAAGTGATACAGTGTGAGAGGAGAAATAGACATGAGGAATAGGACTCTGGGCAACTTTGAACAGGCCAATTTATCATTTTTAGAAAATGGCTGCATGTCTCATTTGCAGGAAGTCTTCAAAGAATGGGAAGAAGCATAACCACCTCTAAACCTCTAAAAATTAGGCATGTTTCAACAAAAGTGTCCAAAAACCTGATGACTAAATTTATCTTTAAGAAAGACTTCATTGTTTTGAAGGGTAATGTCTTTTGGACCGATTTAAGCTCTAGCCTATCTAGCCATTTAAGAAGAACCATTAACTTGGGGGCTATAATTTTGTTTTGCTTTACTTTGGTATCGTTTGGGGGAGAAATCCCTAAAAGCATATGAAGGTAAGTGTCCAGATGGTAATAGTCACCTTAAAAGGCTATAATAGAACAGAAGGAAAGGCATTAAGTCTTAGGATTAGAAGTTCTGGGTTTGAGTCCAAGGTTTGCCTTGACTTGTAATTGTGGCAAAGTTGCTTTCTCATTACAGGCCTGATTTACACACTTCCTGTTATGTATACTGTCCGTATTTCGTGTTTGGGGATTTGACAATACCTTTATTTTTCTCTAAGTATTTTAGAAATGCATGTCGTATAGTCTGCAAATTTAACAATTTCCCAAACCTGATTTGTTACTGAGGTTACAGCCATCCACACCTGAGGAATTGGCAAGGATGGCAACAAAGAGCCAGGACTTCCCTGGGTTCTGGGGCCTTTGGATTCTGCCTCCCCTCCTTGCCCTTGACTTTTCTCTCTCTCTCTCCCTTTTGTTCTTCGCTCACTCTGGCACTCAGTCCTCTGGCTCCCGTCATGTTCTCTGCCTGTCGCCTTTTCTCCATCTGCCCCTTACACAGTCTCCTTGTACTCTGTCAGTTAACAGCCCTTCTCTGCGGTGGGCAGCCCAGGAGTGATTTTTTGCAGGCTCGAGGCCTCCTTCCCTGTTGTGGAGTTGTAGGTTGACGGAGCAAAGTGCAATGTACTTTGCTTAAAATGCTGCTTTGAAGGCAAAACGAAAACCACTCAAATCAAATTTAGCAAAAGTCTTCAAAAGGCTGTTAAAAGCATGACATTCAATAAAAATGCTCTGAGCTGTATGGTCAAAAGAAACACATTTTTTATAAATCAGTTAATTTGATTAATTGGACACTTGGCAAACTGCCCACTTGCTGAATTAATTTTCAATCCGTTGCACTAGAGCAGAAACTAAACTCTTTTTGCTTTCCCTTTCCTCTTTTCCATCCTCCAACAGATTCCTTTTTTCCTTTCATTTATTTCCCTTAAACCACCCCCAGTCAACATTCAGTTTGTCGATGATGACTTCTGGTATTGAAGCGAATGAAGTAATTGGCAGGAAGGCATACAAGATGAAAAAAGAACATAGTTTAATTGCAGTGGTTCCCAAACTTTGTTCCAAGCATAGTTTTTTTTTAAAGCCTTTGCAAGAGTTTGGTTTGAGAGCAAAGTTTGATTCAAGAGCATTCTGAGGCTGCAAGGGGAGTTATTAAAAACTGTTACTTGCAATTACTTTTCTGAGTGAGTCAGGGTTTTCTCAGTGCTGTGTAATAAAAGGAAGAAAAATTGGATGCTGAGACTGATTTGTTGGCACCCATAATCCCCAATTTCAAAAATTCTCAAAAATCTCCTTTTTCCCTTTGATTGATGTTATAAGCATATGCTGCACATAAAGCTCATAAAATAATTTTGTACCAATAAAATGCAGCGTCTATCAGTTACACATACTGAGGTTACATAAGATTTCATTCAGAGGAAAAATGGTTCCTTGTCTGAAAAATGCTTGAAAACCATTGATAATATGGACAAACTTGGCCTGGGAAAATTAAGACAGTTTCACATCCATAACTCCAACAGCGACAAACTCGGTGACCTTGAGAAAACCATTTAAAGATTTGGGGCTTCAAGAATATCCAATGGAAAAAAGACCATCTCTTCAATAAATGGTGCTAGGAAAATTGGACAGCCACTTGCGGAAGAATGAAAATGGACCATCCTTACACCGTACATGAAGATGAGCTCAAAATGGATTAAAGACCTAAATGTGAGACAGGAATCCATCAAAATCCTAGAGGAGAGCACAGGCACACAGGCAGTAATCTCTTTGACGTCGGCCACAGCGACTTCTTGCGAGACACGTCTCTAAAGGCAAGGGAAACAAAACAGAAATGAACTTTTGGGACTTCATCAAGATAAAAAGGTTCTGCAGGGCCGAAGGAACAGTCAACAAAACTAAAAGACAATCTCCGGAATGGGAAGATGTTTGCAAATGACATAACAGATAAAGGGCTGATATCCAAGATCTATAAAGAACTTCTCAAACTCAACACCTATGAAACAAATAATCCAGTCAAGAAATGGGCTGAAGACATGCACGGACATTTCTCCAAAGAAGACATACAAATGGCTAACAGATACATGAAAAAATGCTCCACATCACTTGGCATCAGGGAAATACAAATCAAAACCACAATGAGATACCACCTTACACAAGTCCCAATGTCTAAAATTAACAAGTCAGGGAGAAACAAATGTTGGCGAGGATGTAGAGAAAGGGGAACCCTCTTACGCTGTTGGTGAGAGTGCAAGCTGGTACAGCCACTCTGGAAAACAGTATGGAGGTTCCTCAAGACCTTAAAAATAGAGCTACCCTATGACCCAGCAATTGTGCTACTGGGTATTTACCCCAAAGATACAGATGTGGTGAAATGTTCACCCCAATGTTCACAGTAGCAATGTCCACAACAGCCAAACTTTGGAAGGAGCTGAGATGCCCTTCAACAGATGAATGGGTAAAGAAGATGTGGTCCATATATACAATGGAGTACTACTCAGCCATCAGAAAGGATGAATACCTACTATCTACATCAACATGGGTGGAACTGGAGGGGATTATGCTAAGTGAAATAAGTCAATCAGAGAAAGACAATTATCATATGGTTTTACTCATGTGGAATATAAGGAATAGTGCAAAGGGCAATAGAGGAAAGGAGGGAAAACTGAACGGGAAGAAATCAGAGAGTGAGACAAACCATGAGACACTCTTGACTCCGAGAAAGAAACTGAGGTTGCAGAAAGGGAGGTTGGTGGGAGGATGGGGTAATTGGGTGATGGGCATTAAGGAGGGCACGTGATGTGATAAGCACTGGGTGTTATATGGAACTAATGAATCATTGAATGTGATATCAAAAACTAATGTACTATATGTTGGCTAATTGAATTTAAATAAAAAAATTAAAGATTTGGGGCTTTAGGTTAAATCTATGAAATGAGAGAAAATAGAATTAGTGTATTTTTAAAAAAGCCAGAACACAAACAAAAATAACCTAGAGGAAGACTAAGAATCCCAGGAGATAGTTGAATATTTGGGAAGGGTGGTAGAAATAAATGTCCAGTATATGACAAATGTGGAGGAATTCTCTTCATCTGAGATTCACCTCATGTGGCTACAGCAGCACTTACCTCCTTATTTTATCTAATGGTCTTGTTTACTATATAGCTAAGAAAAAGACAGAGGCCTGTACGGGCCAGTGTGGAAAAGTCATGAATACCCCAGGTCACCATTATGAGATACATTCTCTTTCTATCCATGAGGACCTTGAAATTGACTTTCACTAGATCCCGAACATACATGGCAAGATTTTCACATATCCCAGATCTGGAAATACTTTTTGTCTGTAGCGTGTACTTTTCTCACTAAAATTCCGACTTCTCCTGAGAGTTACTGCTTGAGCGATCTTGAGCAGAAAATAGTAGCCTCGTAAGCATTCACTACTTCCTCCGCCTGCTTTTCTTGCTCACTCAAATTCCTGCCTTCTACCAATTACAAATAACTACATATCCGGGACCTACGGGAGCACTGTAGAAATGTCAAAACCTTTGATGATAAAATCTAGACTGTTGAGGGTCTTCTTGGTGGGCAGTATAACCTGTGTCCAAGGCTCAAACTCCAGAGTTTGGAAGACTGGAATCTGAAGGCTGACTGTGCCGCCGAGTGCCCAGGTATCCTTGGACGAGAGAGGACGCCTCATGTTCATCCACAGAAGGTCGGAATAACCAAGTTCTAGGTTCAAAATAAGGTTCTAGCTAAATAGCTCCAATGAATAGCTTGAATAGTTGATCTGATGAATAGCAGTATTTTTCAAGTGAGCGATTAGCCTAATTTCCCAAATACATCAATATACCAAAAACTCACTTCCTCATACTAAATCTAAAGCTCACCTCATTGAATCCTAACGGCTCTGGGAGAATTCAAAGTTTTACTCGACTGATTTTCGTTTTGTCTTCATAGCAGCGTTTTAAGGAATATTTGGTTTGTTGTAAACGAAGATGGATACTGTGGCTTGATAAATTACAAATACATTTAAATAATCAGAAATTGTTATTTTTTTCATTGTACACCATTTCGGAAGTTCAAGTGAGATTTTTTCCCCAGTTTATAGAGAATTCTTTTGGATCGTCTGGTGAGTCATTTTCTCTTTTACTCCTCTTTTAGCATTTTCAGGATTTTTTGCATCAAAATTTCAAGTAGCAAATCAAGTTCTGTTTGGCCATTTGGAAAGCCAGTTATTTGGCAAATCGGTTTTCAGCACATTGGGCTGCTTCTATTAAGTTCAACAAATATTTCATGAATGCCTAAGTTGTGCTGCCCTTGGCTCTGGTTATAATGGAAGGACGAGAGACAGACGGGGTCCTGCTCTCTAATTTTCCATTCCAGTGGAGGAGACCAACAATAAACCAAAGGTGGTAACTACTGGGAAGAAAATTGAACCAGTTGTCAGTATAGACAGTGCTAAAGTGCTAGGGCAAGGCTTGCTATCTTAGGTAAGGTGGTTAGACAAAGCTTCTAGAAGGCTAGGATGCTGTGCTCAGGAGACTGCCTTTGTTGGGATGGGTAGTTCTGAGCCATGGGGGAAGAAAAGATTGGGGTGATAGGAGAACCAGAAGCAGTGGCCAAAGGCAGTAGTCACTTGCTTTGCTGCTGTGGCTAAGGTCTGTGCCGACGAAATGCACAGCCTCTCATTGTGGAGTGCTTGCTTTACCCTAGGACCATTCATATAAAGACTGGATGTTTGTGGAGTGTTATTTTTCCCCCCTTCTGCCACATAAATGTTAAATATTGCCTATATTCAGGAACATATCAGCACTACGGGAACAAAAGATATACGTATATACAAAACAATCAGTCAAGCCGGACAGTTTTGGCAAAAGGTTTCCAGAATACACTTTCATTGATATAATTTTCAACTGCTGTAGCAGCGTTTTAGTGCCTGATTAATGGGTTCATTTACTTCAAAGCCTGCTTCAAACCATAACCTCTTTGAAAAATATATACATTAAAAAGAACCCTCAGAAAAACTCATCAGCGTTATTTCATTTACAAACTTTCTTGCACTAATCTTCACTCTAATAAAAGTGCAGTGAATACTGTTTAATATAGGGACTTATATAGTAAAAAGCCTCTTATTTCAGTGTAAAATACATTTATATGGCCTACAGAATTAAATGAAAAATAAGAGAAGCACATCATAGAATCATTTTGAAAGTATCGGTGAGGGGCGATATGGAATCCTGTCACTGCTCCTTAAGTAGTGTAAAACTTGGCTTCCAAATAAATCACAAAGGGCTGAGGAGTCACTGGGGAATGTGTCAGCTGAAGCATTAAGTCAACCTACCCGAGAGAAGCTCAGTGAAGCATTGGTGCCATTTGAGAGGCTTTGAGAGATTTTAACAGCAGCATTTGTGAACTTTATTTCAGTGGTTTGAAAACTTGCCTGAGCGTTTGTGTCACCTGGGGAGCTTGTGAGAACAGATATTTCTGGGCCATATATCAGATATGTGGGTTACAGTGTCCAGAGTGGGGACCAGGTGATTGTGATGCAGTGGGAGCACAGCCTTCTATTTTGAAATCCTCACCATTGTGCGTTAATAGACAAGACCGAATACTTACAAGAAACTTCTAGAACACCTTGTGAATTGTTTTCCTAGAAGGATGGGAAAGATCACCTGAATGGCAGGGAGGGTGGAAGCCAAAAAACAAGGGTTCTGAAGCCCTGGGCCCTACTTGAACAGAAAAACTCCATTTTTATGTGTTAAACTGTATTTTTAAGGATGTTGAAATATTCTGGTCTTGAACTTAGTAACCTTAAGGCAGTAAGCACTCAGACAAGTTGTGTAGAGGACAGACAGTAGGAGAAAACCTGGGATATTGTCAAGTGAAGCCTGACATAGTGATCTCAGGCTGGATTTACTTCCATGTGAACACAAAGTGTGGTGGGTTCTGATCGCCACATCCTCATTTTCCCTCTGGTTGCTCAAAGTCCTGTGCTCTGCTAGGAGGGTCTGATAACTAAACCAGGTTCTTAATGGGACAGTTGTCCACATGGATGGGTCCAAAGAAAAATGCTTGGGATACAGGCATTATGTCACTCTTGCTAGGTTCTCAATGGATGATGGATAGGCTGCTGTAAATAGGAGATCCTTGCTGCTGGGTGACGAGCTGGGTAATTAGAGCTCCTTGGTGCAAGGGTGTAGTGGGGGATTTCCCCATGTTTGTTGGATTGTTTTGGGGGCCGGCTTAGCTTCCTTATGGCTCCCTGTTTCTAGCAATGTTCTGACTTAAACAGAGGCCATGATATTCCTGGCTCAGCACCTTCCTTTGTGGTACCAGAAATCTAGTCCTCTCATTCCTTTTTCAACCAAACTTATTCCTGGGTCCTTTCTCTCTTTCTTTCTCTCCGTTGCCCAGGCAGCCCTTGTCTTGTCTTGGAATCAATAATCTTGCCTTTCTTCCACTCTCTTTTTGACTGAGGCATAAACGTCAGGTCTTGTCTGTTCAAGGTTAGCCTTTTGATTTCCAAAATTCCTAGCTCTTGCTCTCAAACACCTTGGATTTCAAGACCATGTCTCTGAGTTTCAAAAAAAAATTTTTTTTGACTGCACTGTGCTGTCTGCATTTGGCTGTGTCATATCTCCCTAAAGCCTCAGTGGCCATGAAACATTTTTATTGAGTGGGGGTGGGGAGTGATAATTAGGTAAAAAAAAATTCCTACGATGAACAACGTATTGGTTCATTCATTAAAATACTATTCTCTTGTTGTGATACAGACCCAAGATTGAAGACAGAAGAGATATTTTGAGAATGTAGTAAATGACAATTTGTAAAAGCCAGTAGTCATAGTAATCTTACTAAAAGTATAGAAACAAATGAGAGTACCCTCATGAGGGAGAGTTAGAAACAAAGGAATGTTTTATGAGCAAAACTCTGGATAGTTTGAAGGGTAAGGCCAGAGTCCTTATAACAGGTTTTGGTGTCAAACTGATGAAGAAATCCATGCATGAGAAAACCAGTTGCTGGTTTATCCAAGAATTGGAAAGAACTATTAGTCGTGTATCAACCTCATGTGCGTACGCAATTATCGATACAATATGTATGTATCAGAGAGAGACAACATGGTGGCTGTTCTTAGTCATTGAGCTGTGGCTACAGTAGGAGGAAAGGTAAACAAATCGATTTTATTGTCTTGTTTCTTTACAGATAAATTTCCTTCCACAGGAAGACTGTTATTTAGGTAAAGCCTCTTGCCATGGTCAGAGGTATTAGCCTAAAAAAGTGTTTTGAGTGCTTGCCATGGAGTATAATTTTTTAAACTTTTCGTTAAGGTAGACTCCATGCCCGTCGTGGGGCTTGAACTCATGACCCTGAGATTTGGGAGTCGCACGTTCTACCGACTAAGCCAGTCAGGCACCCCAGATTTTGAGTTCAATGCCACATAATTCCTTCCAATACCTTGTCCAAGAGAAACGAAATCAATAGGAGGATTGTTTGAAGGACATGCAATCCATTCATTTCTCTCAGTAATTCTCAACATGGCTGCAACTGTCATTTGGGACATTCCAATTCTTTATAGTGTGTGATTTCCCTATGCACTGTAGTATGTTAAAAGCCCAGACCTTCCTCACCAAATGCCAGCGGTGCCCACCTCCCATCATAACAGGTAACAGTTGCCCTCCCATAGTTTTAAAGCCATACATCACCCTTGCTTAGGTACCATTGCTAGAGAATCTAAAATGCATAAATTGATAAGTCGGAGAACTGAGGACCTGAATCTGTTATATAGGCAACCTAATACAATTGTAGGGAGTATTATTATTTTTAAATCCTAGCTCTATGAAACTTTGAACTGTGTTTATCATAAGAATATTATTGTCACTACAATTAAACTCTGACCTTTCCTGAGACGGACTTGGGAGATACTCTGTTCTCTGGTCTCAGCAGTGGTGCATTTCCTGAGCAACCTGGCTTATTTTTTCCTCATAGATTCTGTGAAACTTGAAATCGTGTCCGTTTTCTGATAGGTAGTTGGCAGACTTAGAGCCAGAACTGTTGCTTTATGTCCAGCATGAATGCCGTTGTCTTCCAACCTTATTTCTGGCTTCCTATTAGTGACCCCTGAATATGTGCCCTTTGGCTCATATTATTCTTGTCTTTCATGGGTTTTTAGTTTGCTGCATTACAGGAATTTTCGTAAATGGCTCGAAGTCGTCTTTGGGCCAAGGTAAGATAAAAATGTGTACGTGTATTCAGATACATACGTGAAGTTTATGGCATGGGAAACTTGTGGGATGGAAATTGAAGCATATTGGTGATAGTCAAATAGTTAAGCTTTCTAATCACTAACAACCGTGGAAAATCAAGGTAATTGCAAATTATAGTTGAACAGCTGACTTAAGGAGTTTAATTATTATAATAGCACAGTTGTTTACCTTGTTAATTGCCATTTCTTGGCACATAATACTCATACATTAAAAAGAGTATTACTCTGTGCTTAGTAGGAATCTTGTCAATTATTTTGCCTCCTGTATCTAAATTTTAACAGTCACAAACTTAAGCAGTAAGATAATTTATACTGTAGCCTGTGTTTGCTAATGTTTGCAATGCTACTTTATTGTTTTTACAAATTACAGATTAGTCCAACACTGCATTTTATATGAAAATAATTCTTTCAGTCACTTAGAGCTCTAAAATTTCAACAGCTAAAAAGGTAGATGAACTTTCCCTTGGAGGTGTTTGTAAACAGTATTTCTGTTTAAGACGTGGGAACATTTGTGGGAGGAAGTAAGTGGATGGAGAGATGTAAACAACCCTTCCTCATATTGGAAGACACTCTGAGCACAGGAAGTTTCACTAACTTAATCATGATTGGCATGGAGCGTAGAACGGATGAATAAAGTGGAGAATATCAAGGCTCCAGCAATAATATGAGATGCTTGTGTGTTTAAATTAAATATTCTTGAAGGTCAGAATGCTTTTATTTGCAAAGATCTCTGTATCTTGGGTAGAAGAGTGTTCAATATTGATTTGAAAATATAATGGTTGGAATTCTCTTTAAGGTCACTGAATAATAAACATACCCCAAACCCCAAACTTCCGTCATAGCCCACGAAGCTAGATGCTCAGAAACAGAGGAAGGCAAAACCCAGAAAATATTGGAACTGGGATTCAGGTGAAGCTTTGACCTGAAGGGGTGTGTGTGCGTGCACACGTGCGCGTGTGTGCGTGCGCACCTCCCTGTACATGTGTGCTCATGCGTGTATGAGCACATGTAAGTGTGTGTGTGTGTGTGTGTGTGTGTGTACACGCACCTGTGCCTGTGCATGCTGTCTCCCATTGTCCCTCTATCTGACATTGGTGTCTGTGGTTTGGACAGAAAGAACATGTCTGAAAAACACAGCTTTGAAAATAGAAATTACAAGTTGTAGGCTGTTATTAGGATGTTAGACTAGACGGTGGCAGAGGGACAAGGCAAACAAGTCACAATGAAATTCTGAAATAAAAAGATATGCTGCCAAGAGAGAATTCACTGAGCTGGTAGCCCTGTTTTTTTCCCTAATAAAATGATTTTTGAGAGACTGTTCAGCCAGAAAGGTAAACCATTCTCACAATTTACAAGTGCCAGTCATCTGTAAAGCCATAAGCCAGGACAGAAAGAAATTTCTGATGAATAGGATTGTCACTTAAAAGTCTGAAGAAAGTAAGAGAAAGACAATGGAGCCTCTAGAGCAAATCATTTATTTAGGGGTTTGGCCTCAGCTTCTGGATATTCCTTCTCCTGAAGCTTCTCTTCTCTCTTCCTGGCTTTGGTCTGCTTTTAACCATTAAACAGCCTATTAGAATCAGCCATGGAAAGGAAAGAAAGAGCCCTACTAACTAAACCTGTGTTGGAACATGGCTGGCCTGAAGCAACACAATTCAAAGGTAGTCAAGTTTTGCCTTTTATCTTTCTTTTTCAATTTTTCAAGCCATATACTGCTCGTTTAATCATCTGTCAATCTAATGAATACAGCTGCAGCGCTGGCGCGGAGGGGCGGGTACGGAGCTTGTCTGGGAGGCTTATCAGTTGAATTGACTTACTCTCTTAGAAATCGATTCTGTTTGGGTGCCTGGGTGGCTGATTTGGTTTGATTTTTGGCTCAGGTCATGATCTCAGGGTGGTGAGATCGAGTTCTGGGTTGGGTTCCCCGCTCAGCAAGGAGTCTGCTTGGGACCCTCTCTCCCATTGTCCCTCTCCCTGCTTGCGCGTGCTTTCTCTCTCTCTCTCTCTCTCAAAGTAAATAAATCTAAAAAAAAAAAAAGAGAGAGAGAAATAAGGGCACCTGGTTGACTCAGTCAGTTAAGCATCTTCCTTCAGCTTAGGTCATGATCCTGGAGTCCTGGGATCAATCAGGCTCCCTGCTCAGTGGGGAGCCTGCTTCTACCTCTCCCTCTGCCACTCCCCCTGCTTGTTCTCTCTCTCTCTCTGTCAAATAAATAAATTAAATCTTAAAAAAAAAAAGAAAACAGATTCTGCTTCACCAGCTGTCCCTATTGATGTGTGGTGGATACACAGATTGCCCAGTTGGACAAATGTATTTGTGTATATGGACATTATAATTGCAGATCAGGATAAATCATTCGGCCTGGGTTGCTTACCCTGAGAAGTGTTTGACATACTTTATTAATTTTAAAGTAATAATGATCATTTTTAAGGTAAAGTTTGTATTTAGAGCAGTTCGAGATTTACAGAATTATTTCAAAGATAGTACAGAGTTCTTATATACCCCATATCCAGTATCCCCTATTAACATTTTAAATTAACATGGTACATTTGTCAATAAACCTGTATCGATAGAAGATTATAAACTAAGCTCCGTACTTTATTCAGATTTCTTCCGTTTCCCCCCTAATGTCCATTTTCTGTTCCAAGATCCTTTCTAGGATACAGCATTACATTTAGTCATCATGTCTCCGTAGGCTCCTCTAGGTTGTCACAGATAGTCAGACTGTCTTTATTCTTTTTTTTTTTTAAAGATTTTATTTATTTATTTGACAGAGATAGAGACAGCCAGTGAGGAGGGAACACAAGCAGGGGGAATGGGAGAGGAAGAAGCAGGCTCATAGCAGAGGAGCCTGATGTGGGGCTCGATCCCAGATCGCCGGGATCACGCCCTGAGCCGAAGGCAGACGCTTAACCGCTGTGCCACCCAGGCGCCCCCAGACTGTCTTTATTTTTGATGACCTTAGCAGTTTTGAGGATGACTGGTTAGGTGTTTTGTAGAATGTCCCTCAACTGGGGTTTGTGTGATGTTTTTCTCATGATTATACTGGAGTAATCTGTTTTTAGAAGGCAGATTAACAAAGGGAAAGTGCCATTCTCATGACATTATATCACAAGTACAGAACTATCGATATGACTTCTCACTGTTGACGTTGACCTTGATCACCTGGATGAGGTAGTGTTCATCAGGTTTCTCCACTGTCAGGTTACTCCCCCCCTTTCCACACTGTCTCTTTGGAAGAAAGTCACTAGACACAAAACACACTTACGAAGTGAGAATTTATGCTCTACTTCCTTAAGGGCAGAGTATCTACATAAATTATTTAGAACTTTTCTCCTTGGGAGATTTCTTTATTATTCCCTGTTTATTCAATCACTTGCATCTGATATCCATGCAGATTCATGGCTATTTATATTATACTGTGGCTTATAATCTAATACTACTTAATCATGTTGTTCAGATTCTTCCAGATCTTTTAGCTGGCTCTTATATCCCTTTTACATAACTCCATCATTATTGGGATTTTTTTTGTTTTGTTTTGTTGTTCAAGCCCTTTTTTACTTCCTGGCTCTATGACATGCTGTAGGCTCACGTGGTGGATTACATTGATTGATTTTCTTTGAATATGGAACTAACCTTGCACATGTGGAATAAATCTCATTCGATTGTAGTGGATAGTTATTTTTGGATTTGATTTGCTCATATTTTGTTGAGGATTTTTGCATGTATATTAATGAGAGCTACTGGTTTGTAGTTTTATGTTTTTGTAATGTCAAACCTTGTTTTAGTATTAGGGTAATGATGACCTCATAGACTGAAGAAGTGTTCCCTCTGCCTTCTGGGAGAGATTGGGAAGTATTGATAAAGTTTCTTCTTTAAATGTTTGGTAGGATTTACCAGTGAAACCATCTGGGCCTGGTGATATCTTTTTTGTGAGGTTATTTTATTCATTCATTTTCCTTAATAATTTCAGCAGCCAGATATCTATTTGTCCTTGTAGGAGTTTTGGTAGTTCGTGTGTCTCAAGGAATTGGTCCATTTCATCTAAATCGTTAGATTTGTGGACATGGCATTGTTCACAGTATTCCTGTATTATCCTTTTATGTCCATGGAATAATAGGGATGACTCCTCTTTCATTCCTAATATTGGTAATTGTGTCTTCTCACTTTTTTCTTGATTATCTTGGCTACAGGTTTGTCAATTTTGCTGATTTTTTTCCCGCCTAAAACAAAGAACCAGCTTTTGGTTTTGTTGACTTGTCTCTATTCTTATTTTCAGTTTCATTGATTTCTGCCCTAGTTTCTATCGTTCTGCTTGCTGTAAACTTAAATTGTCTTTATTTCTCTAGTGACCTAGGGTGGAAGCTTAGGTTAGTGTTTTTTTTTTTAAATCCTTTTTCTGATACGTGCATTTAATGCTATAAATTACATTCTAAACACTGATTTTGCTTTATTATATAAATTTTCAAAAGTTGTATTTTCATTTTTATTTAGTTGAAAATATTTAAAAATTTCTCTTGAAACTGTTCTGTCACCTATGTGATATTTAGAACTGGGTTATTTAATTTCCAAATATTTGGGAATTTTTCCAGCTATCTTTCTGTTACTGATTTCTAGTTTAATTTTGTTGTGGTCTGAGAAACATACTTTATATGGCTTATTCTTTTAAATTTGTTAGGATATATTTTATGGCCCAGAATGTGGTCTGTCTTGGTGAATATTGCATGCAAGGTTGAGAAGAAAGTGTGTTCTGTTGGATGGAGTCTTCTACGTATGTCAGTTAGATTACATCGATGGACAATACCATTCAGATCAACTGTATACTTAACTGATTTCCTGCCTGCTTGATCTGGCAATTTATTGATGGGTGGTGAGCGGGACTGAAGTCTCCAACTACAGTGATGGATTTCTCATTTTATCCTTTCAGTTCCATCATTTTTTGCCTCCTGGGTTTTGATGTTCTATTGTTGGGTGCATACATGTTTAGGATGTTATGTGTTCTTAGATGATTGATCCTTTTATTATTATGTAGTGGTGCCTCCTGTCTCTGTTCAGTCTGAAATTAATACAGGTACTCTAACTAACTTTCTTTTGATTAGTGGTAGCATATCTTAGACTATCCCTTTACTTTTAACCTGTCAAGAGTATTTTGTTTTTTTAGGGGTTTCCTTGCAGACAAAAAATAATTGGGTTTTGTTTTGTGTGCAATATAACAATTGCTGTGTTTTAATTGCTGTGTTTAGACCATTGACATTTAAAATAATTATTAATATATTCGGGTTCATATCAACTATGTTTATAACATTTTTGCTTATTACCAGAGGCTTCTTTTTTGTGTTCTCTGGTTTCAATTGAATATTTTCCATAATTCAATTTTATCTCTTCTTTTACTGTAGCAATTATACTTGTTTAAAAAAAAATTGTAGGGGTGCCTGGGTGGCTCAGTTAGTTGAGCATCCAGCTCTTGATTTTGGGTCAGGTCATGATCCCAGGGTCCTAGGATCCAGCCCCAAGTCAGGCTTCCCACTCAGCGGGGAATCTGCTTATCTCCCTCTCTCACTGCCCCTCCCCCCACTCACGTGCTCTCTTCTTCTCTTTCTTTCTCAAAGAACAAATCTTAAAAAAAAAAACCACCTTTGTAATGGTGGCCCTAAAATAAGTTCACCTTTAAATAACACTGTTGCATTGCATGTGTGTTACAGGTACCTTGTAACAGGGCAATCCCATTTCCCCCCTCCTGTTCCTTTGGGCATTGTTTATTCATATGCAATAATGACACAGTGCATTATTACGGTTACTTTAAACAGTTATATTATAGATGAACTGAGAGAAAAAAAATTATATTTTAGCTTCATTTATTTCTTCTCTGATGCTCCTCCTTTTCTTTAAGTAGAGCCAAGCTACTGACTTACCTAATTTTCCTTCTGCTTGAAGAAAATCTTTTAACACTTCTTGAAGGATAGGTCTGCTGGTGGTAAATTATCTTGTCTGAGAAAGACTATATGTGTCTTTCATTTTTGAAGGATAATTCTGCTGGATATAGAATACCAGGTTGGTGATTTTTTTTTTCTTTCAACTACTGAAATATTTCACTTTTTTTTCCTCTCGTTTGCATGGTTTCTGGTAAGTCAGGTGTAATTTATATTTTTGTTCTAATAAAGGTAAGTGTTTTTATTCCTTGGCTTCTTTCCAAATTTTCTCTTTGTCTTTGGTTTTCTGCAGTTCGAATATGATCTGCCTAGGGGTGTGTGTGTGTGTGTGTGTGTGTGTGTGTATGTAATTTTGGTATTGATCCTACTTGGCATTCTCTGAACTTCTTGGATGTGGTTTGTTGTCCATCATCAATCATCGTTAATTTTGGATAGTTCTCAGCCGTTATTATTATTTCAAAAATTTCTTCTCTATTCTCTTTTCCTTTTGGTATTCTAATTACACACCTGTTTTATCTTTTGAAATCTCCCCCATTTCTTGAACGTTTTGTTCTGTTTTTTAATTTTCTCTTTGCAATTCAATTTGGGAAGTTTCTATTGACTTATTTTCAAGCTCACGGATACCTCAGCTATATTGATTCTGCTCATGAGTCTGTGGAAAGCATTCTTCATCTGTGTTGCAGTGGTTTTGATTTTGAGCATTTCCTATTCATTTTTTCCAAATCTCTTTTACTCCTCCTCTCTTCTTGCAAGTTGTCTATTCTTTTCATTAGAGTTGCTATCACTCTAGAATTATTCTAAACACCCTGTTGGGTAAGTCCAACGTTTGTGTCACATCTGAATCTGGTTCTGATGCTTACTTTGTCTGTGTAGGCCGTTTTTCTTTTTGACAGGGCTTGTATTTTTTTATTCGAAAGTGAAATATGTTATATTGGGTAAGAGGAACTAAGGTAGCAAGGCCTCTAGCATGAGGATTTATGTTAATCAGGCTAGGAGTTGGCCTTTGGTTTCTGTTTGCTGCAGCTGTAGGCATCAGAGTCTTCACATTCCTCTAGTGTCCTGTCTTTGTCTCCCCTTTTCTGTAATCTTCAGTTAACTCTCATCTTCTAGTGAGCCGGTGACTCTGGTCTGTGAGTATCACCAGTGTGTCTTCTTGTATAGCTTTCCCCTCTCTGGAGTAAGTGAGGTAGGAATTCTAGATGGGCCTCTAGGGAGAGGATCTCTGGGGCACAGCTTTGGTAGCATTTGCCCTGAAGCCTAGGCCTTTGTTAAGAAAAAGGCTCTGGATGTGTTTTACCAAGATTGCTCTACTGCTCTTCCTATTTGGGTTATAAGGGGTATAGCCCATGAGAGTATGGAGGCTCACCATAGACTGTAGTTTCCAGGCTTTTCTCAATCTTGGGCTAGTCCACACTCGAGCAATGCACCAAAATTAAATATGTAGATGTTCCAACCAGTTTATGGCTTCAGTGGCTTCTGTTGCTGGTAAGCAAATTGTGGCTGTGACTCTGGATTTGCCTGTCTCTTCAGATCACAGGGTGGTGATTTTCTTTGAAAACTT
This sequence comes from Ursus maritimus, assembly GCF_017311325.1. Lineage (NCBI taxonomy): Eukaryota > Metazoa > Chordata > Mammalia > Carnivora > Ursidae > Ursus > Ursus maritimus. The sequence goes on along the minus strand of NW_024423319.1, from coordinate 106,706,924 downwards.
ATTTCTCCGATGGTTATTGATTTTTTGGTTTGTCCAGCTTTTTCTTGTTGCAGGGATGAGAGTTCTAAGCCCTTTAAATGCCAGAGCTGAAATGAGAGTCATAGTGATTATTTTTGAGAACATTACCACATATCTTCACACCTCAGAAAGATAGTTATTATTTTTCTTATTTTATAAACAAATGGGGCTTTAGTGAGGTTAAGTTATATGTCTAAGATCCTATGTCTGTAGGTTTAAATGGTTCTAAAATCTATATACCTTAGTTTCTTTGAAAATAGCTTATAAAGTATCCTTTTTTTGTATGCATATGTTTATGTATATTGAAATGCTTCTTGGTTTTAAATTTGTGTCTACATTTTGGGGATCTCAGGTATAGGGGCTTGACTAATAGTAAATAGTACAGGGCAAGTTATTATCATTGATTAAGGCAAGTAATTTATCACTTTATTCATTTCCCCTAATATTCTCTTGTTTCCCTCCTCTCCAGCCCCAACCAGGAGCAACCATTGAAAAATGGTTCATATGTATCTTTCTATTCAAGTATGCTCTTGTAAAATGTCTTCTATTTTATGCGTTTATTTTATTTTACATAATTGCTATTTTCTTATATATTTCATTCAGTTTATTTCTTTTATTCTAGGCACCGTATTTTTAAACTATATCCATATTGCTCTGGGTATACATGGTTGGTTTGTTCAAACTATTCTATAGTACTCCAGCTTTATTATCTTTATAGAAAGCTTACATACTCATTGTAGAAAAGGGAATTCTCAATACCAAAAAGTGAAAATAAGGAATTAATGATCACTGGAAATGATATCCTCAGATAACCAGAGTTACCATTTTGGATCCTGTAAGATCTCTTTGCACATATATAGAGATGCATTATATATGCTCAATTTTACTTAAATAGGACCACCCTGCACATGTTATTTTTATGATTGCTCCCTTTCATTCATCTCTATCTCATGGATGTTGTTTCACAATAAACACGGATCCATAGCATGGCTTGTAATGACCATGCATTGCTCCATTGTATGGGTGCACCATGAGTAAACCCTGTCCTCATTTATGGGTATTTTGCTTGCATTTCTTATTTATTATAAACACTGCATCAGTAAACAGCTTTCTGCAGACATCTTTTCCCATTTGTCCCATGATCTCTTCAAAGTAAATACTTTCTCTTCTTCGCATGGATTTGGCCAGGTTTTATTTCACCCACGAAATTCATGCCTTGTCTACTACTTTGTTACCCAAAGACTAAAGAACTAAAGTGAGTTCAGCTGTTAAATTCTGTGAGTCTATAAGTTTATGAACATTGGCTGTAGGGGAAGAAGTCACAAAAGAAAGAGACCATTTAACCATCTCTGCTCTAGTAAGTGGGACCGCACAGAAAGATTTATGTATGCGTACACGTGAATCTGTGGTCTTCTCTGGCATCCATCAGTGGACACTTGGGCTTCTGCTGCCAGCTCTCTTCCCAGTTCTTCCCAGTCCTGGACCTGCACCGGGTCTTGAGGGCAGCGGCGTACTCACTGCCTTCCTAGTACCCTAATACTGATGAGATGCCACCCCCATCTCTCTCCTTCACTTTGCGGCAGAATAAATATAAATAAATAAGCTGTCAGGAGTTAGTAGTTTACATAATTTGATTAAAATTATAGTTCAACACTAACTTTCGATGGAATCAGATTCTGTTCTAAATGTTGTTCTTAACACTAAACATGCCAAAATTATTTAGAGGAAACTTATTCTCCTAGTATTTACAACTCTGAAAGATGTATGCCAAGAAACCTCTTGGGTATATCTGCTTTCTCCAAGATATTTTGGGCCAAGATTTGAAAACTCAGAAAATTTAGAAACATATGTTTGGGTACTTGTTCTTAAATAAACGAAATGTTTCCTTGTTTGAATTTTCAGTATGTTTGTTTCTTATTTATAGTTTGTGGAACTCTTAAATAAGAGTTCTCATAAACAAAACCTTCTGGGTTCTGGTTTGCTTTTTTTGAGGTGATGGGGGACAAAGCTTTTGTTCAGTAGGGAAAAAAAACCCACTTTTATCACATGGTGGACATGAGCGTGGAATATTAAAATACTTAGAGACAAACAAACTTAAAGACAAAAGTTTAGAATCACAGACCTTTAAAAAAGACATTAATTACCTGTAACTGACCTGTTAGTGGAAAAAACGTTTGTTATGGTGATTTGCTATAAACTTTTATGAGCCACTTTGACTTATCATAGTACATAGAAATAATTAAGCTTCAATTTAAAAATATCCAATGAAATACTTTAATGTTTGTACTATTCTAGAATAAACAAACACTTGAAAGGGTGCTGGCTTTGCTATCTACCGTCATGGTTTATCTTTCTTCTGGATCCATGTGATGCACTTGTGTTAATAATGTTGTGGGGATCAAACTGGACCAGCAGTCCTTTTTCCCCATTTTAATGAGATATAATTGACACATAATATTGTATAAGTTGAAAGTGTACGACATAATTTGCTCTATGTAATACTGCAAGATGATTACCATAATCTAACGTCTATCACCCCACATAGTTACCAATTGGTTTTTTCCCCTTGTAATGCGAACTTTTACAATCTGTTCTCTCAGCAACGTCCTTTTCCCTCTTCTCTGGTGATCACTCCATTTTCCAATTGAGCTCTGGCCTGTGCTGAGCTCTTCTGCTCCCAGCATGGTCTGCACTTGTGTTCAGCTCAGAGGTAACTTGAGCCGCTTTAGTCCCAAGAGGAAGGAGATTGTCCTTTCCCGTGGGAAGATTCTTCAGTCAGAGGAGCATCCTATAACCTTAAATGATCATTCTGTCTTTTATTTTTGACCACCAATAGCCCTTTTGTTTTGGGAGCATTCCTCTATCAAGGCCCTTACACCACCCACCTCCGTGACTGGCCGCCATGGCCGTGGATGAGTCAGAGCTTTGTCATGTCCTTATCCCTGTGAGCTCTGCTCTCCCTTGATCAGGGCCAGTTCCTTGCCTTCCTGCTGGAGAGTTACTGGGGTATCCTGGGAGTTGGCCAAGAGTCCTTAAGTCCCCTCTGTGATAATTTCCAGGGGGCTCCAGTTCTCTAGAACCCTGGGCAAGTTAGCCTCTCTGTGCATCAGTTTCCTAGTTTGAAAAGTGGGGATAATAAGCGTCTACTTCAAAAGGCTTCTGTGAGGATGAAACAAGTTAATATTTATAAAGTGCTTGGAGCAATGCCCTGGCCATAGCAAGGGGCCTGTGAAGGGTTAGGGATTAATAAAAACATCAGAATTCTGAGCGCTCCGAATGCTCAGAGCTGGAACCCTGTTCTACAGCCTACTGCGACCCTGGTTACCTGAGCAATTAGAAATGTCACTTGGAAAGGTCCCCGTTATGGAATACTAATTTGTTCATAAATGAGGGTCTTTTAAATGGAGATGTAAAAAGGACTCTGTATTAAACTTAGGTATATGTAAATACAATCTATTTTCATTTTAAACCAGGGCCATTTCATTTTTTAAAAAATTTTTAAATTATGTTATGTTAGTCACCATACGGGGACATTTGATTTTTAAGATACAATTATTTTAAAGTTACTTATCAGTGTGTGTCTTTGAGTCCTAAAGCTCTCATGGGCTAGATAATGTTTTTCATTCATGCCCACACATACCCACAAATACAGACTTGTTCCTATATCTCAGAGAACATTTTCTCCAGCTCCCTGTGTGCTCTTTTGTATTTTCCTGTGTTTTTCAATCATTAGTGCAAGAAATAATGTGATTTAAGAAACATGCTGTGCCAATAAAATATCCTCAAATTCCCAACAAACCACTGTGATGGCCTTATTTTATTTAGAACAGAGAAGCAGAGGGTGAAAAAAAACAAAGTGCTTTGCTTATCATGACTATAAACAAATCAACTAGGGCGGCAAATTAGCACACTTGCCCGAAAGGGCGCTTCATTTCTGCATCTGCTAGCAATAGACCTCTGCAGGTGTGATGTATTAGTTCCCTGCCGGTGATGTCACAAATTGCCACCTAAGTGGCTTAAACACAAATTTACTATTTTCCAGTCCTGGAGGTTAGAAGTCTAAAATGAGTCCGTAGGGCTGCCCTGCCTCCCGGGGGCTCTCAGCTTCTGGCGGCTGCCTGCGGTCCTCGCCTCATGGCTCCTCCCTCCATCTTCAAAGCCTGCAGGGCAGCTTCTTCCCATCTCTCTCTCTCTCTGACTCGGACTCTCCTGCCGCCTCCTTGGCTTTATAAGGACCCCTGTGATGACAGTGGCCCACCAGATAGTCCAGGATAGTCTCGCCGTCTCAAGAGCCTTAATTTCATCACACCTGCAAAGTCTCTTTTGCCCTGTAACCATTACATGGCGAAGTAACAAACTGACAGGTTCTGGGCATTAGGACGTGGACATTTGGGGGGGGGGTGCATGGGGAACACCACTGCACCTTGTATCTACTGTGCCATCCAGGCATTTGGCTGTCCCTACCTTATTTTTCTGAGTTTGCAGATAGTAATTGTGGTGAAATTGTTTCCCTCTCCCTACAAGCCTCGGCACCCATTTAAACAAGCCCCATAGCTTGTCTTTTGTTCTTAAACACTGAAAACACCCTGGAGTTCTGTGGGAAAGGATTTAATGAGAAAGACACCCCCACACTGTGTCTTTGACAGCTGCAAGAAGAAAGCAAAAGTCGAAGATGAAAGTACATCAGCAAAGAATTCTATGACACTGAGCGATGACACGGGTCTTTGAAGCCATTTGAGAAAATAGATACGATTTGGTCCTTACGATTTTTCCTGGGGGAGAAGTTAGGAATGCGGGCATCTGAATTAGCAAATTCAAAGGGGCCAGTGAGGTCTTGGAGGCAAGAAGAGAGGCTCCCTGGGCGCCGGGCTCTCAGCCCTGAGCACGGGCTTGGCACATCAGAGGCAATTACAAAATGATGAGTTAATCAAGGACTTGTCGAAAGTATCCAAGGAAAGTTTAGGCCTTGGGAAGGATCTGGCCTTTGAAATACAACTTGTAGGGGCTTAAAAAAGATGGGTTTCCTACCCTCCCGAAGGAGTGAACCACCACACCGAGTTTTGCTTGTAACTGCTGACTCACACAGCTGGCTGTAGGCCGTTCCTCCATCTCCTCCCCTCTCTCTCTGTCTCTGTGTCTCTTCCTGTCCCTCTCCCTCCCTCCCTCTCTCCCTCTCTCTCTCTCTCTCCCTCTCTCTCGATATAAAAGAAACTAACCCCCCCGATATCACTCTGCTCTGTCCTTCCTTGAAAAACGAAGTAGCAGGACTGTTTCTCTGTTTATTTTGCTCACACATTACTACTGTTTAAAGCACGATTTTCAAATTCATTTCTAGCTAAGTGGATTGATTTTTTTATTACTCATGCTGAGCAGTTGACAGTAATGATTTATTGCATCTCGGGGATTTCGGCAGCTCCTTATGACTCATGGTTTAATTCGCAGTTTCCTTAATGGCTTTAGTGTCTGTGGTGTTTGCTCCCAGAGCTCCTATAAAGTGACGCGCCGTCGGGAGCAGTTCGCCCCTGGCCCTGCGCTCGGGCCCTCGTTTTCCTGTCCCCCAGCTCTGTGACCACGATGACTACAGGACGAGAGCAGCCGTGCTGGCTCTCCTCGGCCGGTGTCCCTTGGGCGGCCGGCAAGGAGGCCCGCGTGGCGCTGAGGGGGAAGGGGGCCGTGGGAGGCTCTTGGGCAGCCGGCCTGCGTTGCGTACCTCGTCACAACGACGGCAAAAGCAGCGTCCCGCTTAGCAGCCCCGTGGCCCGGGCTCGTGAGGCCTGGCGGCGGCGCTGGGCCCTCCCCGGGTGTTCGCCAGCGATGCTTCGTTGAAGGCAGCCCTGCCCGTTCGTTTACCTGGTGTTTGCAGCCGGCAGAGCCGAGTAGCTGCCCAGCGACCGAACGAGCTATAGAGAGGACATGATAGGCCCTTGGCAGAAGGTGTTTGCTGGCGCTGTGTCCGTCTTCGTCGTCACGGCGTGAGGTAGATGTGATCTCTGCGCCTTCACGGAAGGGGAGCCTCAGGCTCTGAGACGGTAGGGAACGTGCGGAAGATCTCGTGTGGCTCACAGGTGCAGAGACGGAGTCAGAACGCAGGAAGTCCACCCCATGCCGCCCTGGAACGTTCCTCAGACAAGGCAGCAATTGCTAAGCCTGTCACATTAACACGTGCTACTTCTTGCCTTCCTCCCAAAGTCTTGCTTTGTGAAATCTTTCCAGGTTGCATAATTGTCAATTGTCCAATGGTTTCATGGAACTCCGTTTTTGTAACTCACAGCTGCCTCTTAACCGTTGAAACCATTTGTTCGTGTAGACCATTGGTTCTCACCCGTGGTTACCTAGTGGAGTCCCTGCAGGAGCTTTGAAAATGCTGACACTGGGTCCCCTAGCTCCCAAGTTCTGATTTAATCAGCTTGGGGTGCAGCCTGGGCCTGGTGCCTTTTAAAAGCTCCCCAGATGATTCTAATGTGCAGCTAGGGTTGAGAACCACTTGTGTAGACATTTGTAAGTCTAGCTCTAGAAGATGATGGTCATAGCACGAGGTCTTCTGTAGTGAGTAAACGGGTAGTACAATAAATAGGAAGAAGGAGGGGCAAGTGATTCATAGTAGAAGCACCAGCCCATCCCGAAAATGTTGCAAGTTTGTGAGCCCAGCTGCAGGAAGTATTACATTATCTGTTTTGTGATGATGAAGACCATTGCATTACATTCTGGAATTTTCTTATTTGTGTATGATTATACTGAAGGGTGTGTGTGTGTGGGGGTGGGAATAGAGAAAGGGGAGAGAGGGAGAGAGATTTTTTTTTCTCAGAGGAGACATACTTGGAAAGAAATAGTGGAAACATTGAATACCTTCCTTTAAGAAGGGTACATATGGCTTGTGCATTCATTCAAAAGCCGCAGTGTATTTCTTGTACAAAATGTGTATTTGAGTTTCTCCATGTTTTAACCTTTACTTGAAGGGCAAGTTAAATCAGGGCTGATTTAGACACACGGGGTTTGTTAACTGACGGCTGCCTCATGCACTTACATCATAATCATTAGCAGCAAATATTGAGCACGCCCTCACAGGGGACTCGGTAGCACCGTGCGGCTGCCTCATCGCCCAGAAAGTGCACCTTCGTTGTGGTGCCTGGGAAAACATAATCATTGCCGAAATTCCGAATAAATATCTCACTCCTCAGATTCTTTCCACTGTTTCTATTTGCACTGATGATGGAGCCAATGTTGTTAAAACAGCATGAGACTGAACAATTACCCATGAGCCGAGTTCCACAAGCTGTCTGTACCGGCTGGTACATCATTCCAGGAAGAATAATGAAATTATTAGACATCAGAGAGAGGCGTACAAGATTTTTCTGAACTATCAAAGGTCATATGTGTTTTCTTGGAGGTTGCAAGAGAGAAGTGGGGTATGTACATAAAATATCTGAGACCTCAAGCAGGTTTCTATCTGTGCAAAAGTGGCTCCCCTTTACCTTTCTTAGGCACGGCTGCAAAGGAGCCCGAGCTTTTCTCTGCTCTCGTGGGTGGAAAGGAAATGCATGTTTTAGAAGTGGAACATAGTAGATTTATGAGATGTTAATGTGTCAAGTCTTAGTAACCTCTCAAAAAGGCCACTTGTGAAGTCAGACTGTCATCAGTCACAGAAAGCCATGCATCTGTCTTCTGAGAAATCCCTCAGAAACATCTTCCAGAAAGATTGTGAAAGATGAAAAATCTCAATACAGTGGAAAAGTATTCTATAAATGGGAACTTTTGCTGCTTCTGGCAACTTCCGAGCCCTCCCTCAATTGAGAAATGACAAAATGATACATGCATGGAATCTATTGAAGAAAATAATAAAATTGATTAAAGCCAGCTCTACAAGGATCGACAATGGCATATTTATGAAACTTCCCCATCAGAATGAGGCTATGCTAAATGCATTTATTAAAACACACACTCACACGACAGCAAGATGCAAACTCGTCGTCAATTAGCACACGTTCAGTCATGGTCCCTGAAGTGAGCTAAGCAAACCAACCTGACTCTACTATTGAATAAAAGTGGTTTGATAATGACATCAAAGGCAAGCCTATACGGTGTCAAAAGATGTGCCTGGAAAAGAATATAATCCAATGCTGAGCGTAATAATAACTGGAGATCTTGGCCGTTGGCATCTTGTGCATGTCACGTATGATCAGCATTTAAAGTCAGGGCATATTTGTTGTTAGACAAACATGGTGAATAGAGATCTCAGCTCAGATGCACTGATTAAACAGAATCAAATAACCTATGACCAACCGCATCAGTTTTATAAATAGCAAAATAAAACCTCAGAGAAAGTAGAGAACAAACCCTCTGCTGTTGACCATATGTTGCTTGATTGGATTCCCTCAACCTGGGCCAAGAGTTGTGATTTTGACAGTTGCTGACATTTCCCCATTAAGCCCAATATGGATCACAGGCCCAAACAATATATATCTTCCTGACACACTGGAAAAGCATTTAGAAAAAGAGTCATGATTAAGAACGGGCCAAAATGGAGCTAAAAATGTGAGTAAATTTCGCATTGTGTGTCCTCTCACCCCTCCAGTCCATTCAGCAGTGTGGGAAATTAGTCACCATCTGAGCTCCAGTGGATGAGGGCCGGTCACTTCTGACTCTTTTGCTTAGAGATAGAAGAGTGATATCATCACATAGTAGAAAATTTTAGCATACATGTGACCTAAAAGGACCACAATGGCCATATTTAATTTCCTTTGTCTTCCCATCTACAAAAGTATATGGAGCCCCTGCTATGTCAGAGCCAGAGCTCCCCGCTCACGGTGACGAAGAGCTAACACGGCAGTGAGGGAACACAGCTGTGAAAGGCATGGTCCCCCCCGTAAGCTAAGGGTTACAAATTACAATGAATATTAGATAGGAAAAGAACACAATGGGCTGAATGAGTTCAGCAACAGACCGGAAGTTAGATTGCAAGGTCTGGGAAGGCTTCTTTGAGGACCATTTAGGCTGAGACCTGAAGGATAACGAAAGGGTTTGCCAGGGGGAAGAGCACCTTCCAGATCTCTGAGGCCTGCCCCGTTCTAGTACAGCTAACCCTCCTGTGATGGGCTGAACTCTGTCCCTTGGTGAGGCCTGCCATTGCAAGGTGGAGTTGGGACCACTCCCCAGTCTCCGGGCACTGTGCCCCCCCCCCCAGTCTGTTTATTGAATCATGCTGTGCTGGGCACGAAGATGTTTTCCTGGAAAAAAAAAAAAAAGAAAAGCTGGCTTAGAGCAGTGGCTTCTGAATCTGTTGAAAGCGGGAAGATGACGCTGGAGCGTGTATGTGTATTTTTATTCCAAAAGACAAGGAAATTAATCTTTATAAAGGATTTATGGATTGGCATAGTATATATACATAGTTTATAAATAAATATACATCATCTTAGGGTGTGTGTTAATGTTTTTATGGATAGGTGTGTATAATCAAAACATTTAGGGATCATGTAAAGAAAACAATGAATGACCAAGAATCATCACCCAGAGTAAGCAGAGCCCAGACTCCCCATTCCCCCCCTCTTTACCTTTTCTTTAAAGACAGCCGTTCAGCTTTTACAGCCCAGCTTAAACTCCTCTCTGGTAACCAGAGAAGCTTCATTGTCTCAGAACTTGGACCCAGACTGAAATTGTTCATATCCCTGATAGCTCCTAGCATTGCTGGTCTGGTTCAGTATTTTGTTGTTTTAGTAATACTGCCCTTTATTGCTTTCTAGTGTTTTCATCTGCAATGGTCTTGTCTTTCCAAGTAGACATAGGTTGTTCTGGGACTAGATTGAGTCTAGTACATTTTTACTTGACATAATGCTGAGAAAATAGAAAGTACTCACTGGATACTTCTGGACTAAACCTTCTAGGACTATTCACAATGTAGCCAAAGGACCAGCAGCGTCAACATCACCTGGGAGCTTATTAGAGCACATTAAATTTGTACTAATTTCTACTATTCTTTTGCTCTTCTCTACTTCTCTGATTTCTCCTGAAGGCACATCCTGTTAAACCAGTGCTTCTCAAGTGTTCATGATCATGAATCACCTGGGCTGGCTCCTATTAAAGTGCAGATTCTGACTCAGTAGGTCTGGGTGAGACCCAAGAGTCTGAATTTTAAAAAGTTCCCAGGTTATTCTGGTATGTCTGGTCTGGGAACCATAATTTATATTTAAGGTCCTCTAAATACGCTACCCATTACGGTAGCTCTGGCTACATGTAGCTACTGAGCAGTTGAAACATGGGAATTAGAAGCTTAGTATGGAAGAGAGGATGTAAAAGATCTCGTTAATGTATTTTTGATATTGATTGTATGTTATAATAATATTTTGGATAGATTAGATAAAATACAGTTTCCTGCTTATTCTATCTGGTTTTTAAAACATTTTTAATGAAGTTACTGGAAAATTTGTAAGTGCATATGTGATTCATGTTATATTTCTATTGGACAGTACTCTTCTAGAAGACTCCCCGAGTTCTCTTAAACGTATTATCTATTGAAAATCCACCTCAAGTTCGTTCTCCTAAGGCAGCACCAGTGTATGGATAGCCAAAAGAAAATCTGTAATTAAAAATGAGCATGGGTGTTATACAAAACTGATGAATCATTGAACACCACATCTGAAACTAATGATGTACTATAAGTTGGCTAATTGAATTTGAGTTTAAAAAATTACAAAACCACCCCCAGAGAGACGTTTTTCTTCATGGAAGAATATACCCTAGAGATGCTATTTTTATTACTCAAAATACTGAGATTTTACCCACATCTCATATTTCTGTGTACATGTGTGGTGATATAGGCCTCCTCTTACATGGATGAATATGCATGTAAGTATTGGACTAATCATCTGTGATTAATTTTGTGACAAGTACAGATGATGGATGAGAACGCTGTTGTTATATCCAAAGTATAATGAAATTGTCCCTCGGCTCTTGGATATTCTGCCCCATTTTTCTGGTTGTCTTTTTCCCTTCTGCATTTCAGTTTCGGAAGTTTCTATTGACAAATCTTCAAGCCCAATGATTCTTTCCTTGCTTGTGTCCAATCTGACGAACCCATTAAAGGCATTTTTTTTTTTAATTTCCCTTAGAGTGTTTTTGATGTCTAGCATTTCCTTTTGGTTCATTCTTAGACTTTCCGACTCTCTGCTTACATTACCCATCTGGTCGTGCATGTTGTCTGCTTTCTCCTGTTAATGCCATTAGCATGTTAATCATAGTTATTTTACAATAATAGGGCTGTATGCGGCCCATTATTTCTATCCTTTTTGAGTTTTGAGTTTTGAAAAACATATCCTAACATCTTTTCAGGTACAGAAGGAAGGGTCAGGTTCGTGAACATTTAGTCTTTGCAAGCCCACTTAGCTTAATTGCGTGATTGCTCTGTGCCCTCCATTAGTGCACTGGTTGGAGGGCTGGTGCCATGGTTTTTTACTTTGTTTTTTTTAATTTTTAAATTTTTTATTTTTTTATTATTTTTTTCATTTTTTGGGGGCGCCTGGGTGGCGCAGTTGTTAAGCGTCTGTCTTTGGCTCAGGGCGTGATCCCGGCATTCTGGGATCGAGCCCCACATCAGGCTCATCCTCTGGGAGCCTGCTTCTTCCTCTCCCACTCCCCTTGCCTGTGTTCCCTCTCTCACTGGCTGTCTCTGTCAAATAAATAAATAAATAAAATCTTAAAAAAAAAGATTCATTTTTTTAATTATGTTGTGTTAGTCACCACGCAGTACTTCATTAGTTTTTGATGTAGTGTTCCATGATTGATTGTTTGCATATAACACCCAGTGCTCCATGCAATATGTGCCCTCCTTAATACCCATCACCGGGCTAACCCATCCCCCCACCCCCTCTCCTCTAAAACCCTCAGTTAGTTTCCCGGAGTCCATAGTCTCTCATGGTTTGTCTCCCCCTCTGATTACCCCCCCCCTTTCTTTATCCTTTTCTTCCCCTACCGATCTTCCTTGGTTCCATAGATGAGAGAAATCATATGATAATTGTCTTTCTCTGCTTGACTTATTTCACTTAGCATAATCTCCTCCAGTCCCGTCCATGTTGCTGCAAACGTTGGGTAATCGTTCTTTCTGATGGCTGAGTAAGATTCCATTGTATATAGGGACCACAACTTCTTTATTGGATCCTTGCATAGCTCTGTGGTATCCTATACTACACGGGATTCTGGGAAAACAGCAGTAAACAAATACCATTCAACCCTCAGGGAACCCCAGTATAATGGGAGAGGCCAACTGTTGAACAGGAACTTAAAATACAGTGTGTTATGTCCTCTATATGGGTGGCTGTGGGAATAGTGAGATGCTTTCTGGAGAAAATGGTAGGTAAAATAAGCATAAAAATATGAGTAGGAGGCAGCTAGGCAGTGAAGAGGGAACTGTATTTACCCAATACGTAGATTATTTTGGTTATCTTTTGTCACATAACAAACACCATAACAGTGGTGCAAAACAACAATCTCTCTCTTTTTTGTGTCACAGATTCTCTTGGTCAGGAATTGGGACAGAGTGTAGTGGGGAGGGAATATTTTGTCCTGCAGTGTCTGGGTCCTCCTCTGGGAAGATTCAGTTGGCTGTAGTGGCTTGAAAAGCAGGGGCTTGGAATCATCTGGAGGCCTCTTCTGTCATGTCAGGGGTGACTCAATGCCTGGGCTCAGTGGGACTGTTGACCAGAGGGGACTACACTTGGCTTGCCCATGTGGCTGGGGCCTCTCACAGAATGGTGGCTGGGTTCCTAAGAGAGCATCCAGAAAGGGACATCCAGAGAGTGAGCACTCCAAAGGCCCAAGGGAGAAACTACACGGCTGCTTCTTTGAAAAAAAAAAAAATTTTTTTTTTAAGGCTTCTTCTTATTGACCCTTGGAAGTCACACAGATACTGTTGTGGCCTTGGGAAAATTCAATTCATCACACCATATTAACAGAGCATGGTGTGTTAGGGGCAGCAGACAGTTCACTCTGACTGGAGCGTAATGTTCCCCTGGGAATCTTTATTTTCTCTCTTTTCAGGGGCTTTATTCTAAGGAAGGACATTCTTTTGATTGTGTAACAGGCAGTCTGGTATATTGGAGAGTCCGTGGGCTGTGCATTCAGCAGGGCCTGAGTTCGCTTAGTTTCTTTATTGTCTGTATTCACTGCACAGATTCAAGAGAGATATAGTTTTATTGTAAATAAAAAATAAAATTCTATGTGTTGGATAGTATTTCTGTGCTCCCTTTTGTTAATTTTTAAAGCAGAGAACATTTAATCGTTCTCTTGCTCCAAAACACAATAAAAATAAAGTTAGCGTTTACTTGGGGAGCTTTGATTGATTTTTTTTTTTTTTTACTTTCTCAGTATCCATGGCTCTCTCTGGAACATTCTCTATCCTACCTCTGGTGCTTCAGAATGGATGAACGTGTAGGTAGCATTTTTCTGGTGAATATAGTTTTCACTTTTGTATCTTTTTAAAATTTTTTGAGTTCTTGGAAAATGGTACTGATATACTATTTTTATAGTGGAGCTGCGTTTCTTAAAAATATTTTGCTGAACTCTTCCCTTCTAATTCTAGCAAACTAAAAATCCTGCCCTTTGGACACTGAAGGAGAGAAATACTTTCTTTCAGTGGTTCTTGATGTATGTAGGTTCTCCTAGCCCTAGTGTAAAATCTCGGAGGGCCTGTGCTAAAGTAGCCTCTGACCTGAAGCCTGGAGGACTGAGTTAGAAATATTTCTAGTCCTGGGGCGCCTGGGTGGCACAGGGGTTAGGCGTCTGCCTTCGGCTCAGGGCGTGATCCTGGCGTTGTGGGATCGAACCTCACATCAGGCTCCTCTGCTATGAGCCTGCTTCTTCCTCTCCCACTCCCCCTGCTTGTGTTTCCTCTCTCGCTGGCTGTCTCTATCTCTGTCAAGTAAATAAATAAAATCTTAAAAAAAAAAAAAAGAAATATTTCTAGTCCTTTCCGTGTGAGATGTTTCGGAATTTCGTCTTTGCCTCGTTCTTCTTTATATACATATTATCATCAGTTCTGCAAAAACACTATCCAAAGGCAAACCCCTAAAATGTCACCTTATTCATCTTATTCCTTTATATGCACAATTGGTTACTTCCTACCTGATTCTTTACTTTTAATTCTATAGCATACAACTATGCATCTTTTCTAATAAGCCATCACTTGAGGGAGAAGCCAATATCATTGGTGAATGCTCCCCATGACCCAGATAGATCTCAGTCATTCACCGTGTTTGCGAATTCTGCCTCCTAAATATCTTTTGAATAAAATATTTCTTACTCCCATCCCCATCCCCAAGGCATCATGGTATAGAAATGGAAAGAACAAGGCTTTTGGAATGAGAGTGCTGGGCTTAGTCTCAGCTCTGACACTGTGACCTGGGGTGAGCTTGTCAAGCTCTCTGATTCTCCATCCTGTATAAGATGGGGATAATAGTGTCTACCTCACAGTGTTTTGCGATTAAATGAGATAAGACTTAACAAAGTATCTGGAACATAATGGACCTTTGATAAATGCTGGCTCCCTTTTCAAATCCTCATCTTCTCTGTCCAAAAACGTTTCACTGAACTCAAATCAGGGTTGTTGCTTTGTTTCTTTTGTCCAAATTAAGTGCAGACCTCTCATGATGGCTTTCAGCACTGTTCACATTTTGGCAACTGCTTTGTTTCTCTATTGCTGCATAATAAACCAATCCCCAGCAAGTTTTTTTATTAGTTGCTTAAAACAGCCTTTTAATTATCTCTCACAGTTCTGTGGGTTGGATGGTTCTTCTCCTGGTTTCTCTTGGGATCTCTGAAGTCAGATAGCAGCTGGGACTGGTATAAGTAAGATGACTGAACTCCTATATCTGGCCCCTTGGCTCGAACAGCTGTGTTCATGGACCCTAGCACTCCCGGATCCCAGCCTCTTCATTTGGCCTTTCTCTTTGATGGTTCTAGCAGCAGGATGACTAGACTCGTTTTGTGGTAGTTCAGGCCTCTGTAAAGTCTAAAATGTAAAACAGGGGCGCCTGGGTAGCACAGCGGTTAAGCGTCTGCCTTCGGCTCAGGGCGTGATCCCGGCATTCTGGGATCGAGCCCCACATCAGGCTCCTCTGCTATGAGCCTGCTTCTTCCTCTCCCACTCCCCCTGCTTGTGTTCCCTCTCTCGCTGGCTGTCTCTATCTCTGTCGAATAAATAAATAAAATCTTTAAAAAAAAAAAATAAAATGTAAAACATAAGTGGTCAGGTCTCCTTAAAGCTGAGGCCCAGAACTGCATAGGCCACTTCCACTGTGTTTTATTGACCATGAAGAACTCCTAGGCTAGCCCAGGTTTGGTTTGGCAGAGCATTACGCAAAGGCATGGTTATGGGAGGGCAAGGTGGATTGGGATACCGGCCACCAAGCAACTAATAAAAAAAAAATACTTTTATCTTCTGTATTTCTTCTCAGTGTACTCTGGACTGCAAGTACACAAGATATTTCAAGGATTTTGTACGTGTACACGCAGAAGGTGGTGGGGGTACCACTCTTGTACGTGCCCTTCCCATTGTCTAAAATGCCTTTCTCTTATTTAGATATAACCTTCTACTCATACTTTGTGAGAGCTAAAATGTTTACCTCATCTGTGAGGCCTTCCTTGTGTGGAGAGTGATATTTTGTCTTACTGTATCTCACTTATCAGCTTGTTTGAGTCTGTCTCTCAAATTGTATTTGAATCTCTCAAGGGCATGGCTGTGTCTTTTTCACTCTCCTTTGACCTAGGGTTTTAGTCCAAGTTCATCTAGAAATAGACCCTGAGATGAGGCTTTGAATGCAAGTAGATTATTTGGAAGGTGATTCCAAGAAGCTCTAAGAGGGAGTGGGAAGTAAGATGGGGAAGGGAAGGAAGACTGTAGAATATATTCATAACCATGTGAACGTTGTGAGCACCTGGGGGTTGATCTCACTGAGGACTTGTGAGAAGGAGTACAAAACCCTTGTCAGACTTGTCCCACCCACCAGTGAGAAGTTGGGATATTTATCCACTGACTCCCATCCTTCATTGCCTGAGCGATGTTAGCTCCTGGCAATTGGGCCTGCCTTGTACTCGAGCTTAGCCCAAGAACACCCTCGGTGGAAAGTCAGGTGGTTGACGAGGAAAGCCCATGATGTGTAAGAGCACAGTGAGAGCTAAGAAGAGGGTGGATGGGGGCATGCAGGGAATCTACAACAGTGCATGTCTAGAAAATAACACGTAATCAATAAATGTTGGTTGAATGACATCATTGAATGAGTAAAGCTTGTAGGGTTCCTTTTTTTTGATGTCCAAATCAAGAAAAGATAAAATACTTTCTCTTAAAAATTTTTTGAGAACATGTCTTTTAAAATCAGAATTTGTGATTTCTAGTAATGTACTCAGTATTCTTTTCTTATTTTTCTCTCTTGAGTACTGTCAGCTTTCCTGACTAAGATAACCCATACAACATTACTGAAGTACAGTGCACTGATTGTAATGCTTTGTTTTTGAACACAGTGTATATGAGCAAGTTACTTCGGATGGAGCTCTGTCTAAAGGTTTTGGCACAGGTTGCATTAATACATTTATTGATGCATCATTTGTTCATTTAGCTATACATTGTTTCATTTATACATTTAGTTTTGCCATTGACAGACATCTGAAAAGATTCTACTACATTTTATTTCTATTTTATATATAATAATTTTTTTCAGACCCCTTGCATTCAGGACCTACAAAGTTACCTTAAAAATTAAAAGAACAAAAATCCCAAACGTTAATTCATACACAGCACAACCAACAGAAGATAGTGGTGTTGAGAAATGACATATTTATTAGTGTTGAGACAAGCACATCTCCCTGGGCTTCTTAGCAGAGTTTAGATGTGACTTGATTTAAAAATTAATCTGTACAGTAAAGAGGCATCTTTTAAAGAAGTGAGGCTCTCAAGCTTGGGTGAATGTCAGAATTACCTAGAAGCTTATCACAAATACAGATTTCTGGAACCCATCTTACTGAAATACATACTTAATATGCAAACCAGATCAGTGTGAAGATCTTGCAGGTTTGAGAATTGTTGTCTGAAAGGTGTTAAAACCACTTAGCCTGCCTGAATGAAGTTAGTCCACCCCTAGCTATGAACTCCCTGTGGACCAAGGCCGGGCTTCGTACTGCTGTGGCTCCCCTACGGCACCAGTACAGGGTTCCATATCTAGTGGGCCGTCAGTAAATAGTTGTGGATGACAACTATTTTAAGGCCGGCCTATTTGTACTTTACCAGATCAAGGAGGAAAGCTAGTCTAACAAATGGGATACCCTTGGGTAAATATAAAAAGATATCTGATGGCTTGCTGGGTTTGAATCAGTTACCTTGCTATTTAACACTTTCTTCAGATCATTCAGTCCAAGGTAATGGAAGGGAGCTGCTGTATATTAAGTGTGCTTCATTGACAGATGCTATCTCTAGGTTATCTCATTTAATTTTTACAGCAGTCCTATGAGGAAGCTTTTATTATCCTTATTCTGTAGATGTGAAAACAATTTCAGAGATGATAAGTAACTTGCCCAAAGTCATACAGCAAGTAAGTGATAGAGCTGGGGTTAGAGTCCAAATTCATCCATTCCCAACATTCATGCTATTTTCAAGACACAAAGAGTCTTTTCAAGGCATCTTCCAAGTCAAAGTTCACTGTGAAGCAGTACTTGATGCGGGTGGGTGGGAAAGATGGGAAGCAAAGTTGGGTTCTTTTTTAGCCGATTTGATTCTGAGAGTCCTCCTACTTACCTCTTCTCTGACCCTATCATTTCCTTGGTCTTAATTCCTTTTCCCTCCTAACTCAAAGCAATAAGCACATAGATGATGGGAGAGCAGCCAGTATTGGTGGTAAAACCATTCCAGTTTCTAATTTTTCTTTCAACTCTTCTCTGGATTATTCATATTTTTGCCTCAATTTTCCAATTAAATTTTACAGTGCAAACCTGACATAAATGCAATGAAGGCCTTAGCTATAAAATGAGCTTCAAGAAGCAATGCATGAGAAGTTTTCAAAAACGAGTTTTTTTTAAATGATTAGAATAACTATAGTTGAGATGAGTGAGTTATGGGCAGCTACACTAAATAGAATTGTCATGTTCAAGAGGGATTTAGAAAGGTATTAGGAGGTAGTATTGCCAGAGTTGACACAGGAAGAGGTCAAGATATATTTGGGGATTTCTGTTTTATTGGAGGTCAAGGTGAGAATATTTTCAAGTAGCATCAAAGTGAACACGAAAAGTAGACTCAGAGATAAGAGAAATGTGAGAATTGCAAGGCATGGATCATTCCAAGATTGCTGTCTTGGGAGCCTTTGGGGATAAAAGGAATTAGGATTGGTTACGCTTAAATTCCATCCTGCAAATTGTCCTAAAGCAGAGAAGGCTGCCGGGGTCAGGCAGGTCACCTGATAAGAGACCAAAGTAGGTGCCAATGGGTGTGCGTGAGTCATGCGTTATCATAGCCAGAATCACATCCTTAGTTGCTGTTCACGGTGAGAAAACTAAGCGTAAAGTTAGCAAAAAACCAAATGAATTCTGCTCAGAAGGGTGGACAGAATGTTCAGAACCTTTACAGAATGTCAGAGGCACATCCGACTTCATATCATCATTGCTATTTACAATGGCTATCACTTGCATTTTATAGCGCCATCAGTCCATTCTGTCCCCTCTTACCTTCCTCTCTCCTCAAGAATTTTGTCTAGTTTCTTTCCTTTTTCTCTTGTATAGCAGAACAACCAAATCTAATGACAAGTTTGCCTTCAAAACCTCGAAAGAGAATGTGATCTGAGGGTGACCCCAGGGAAGCCAAGTTAGGTGGCTTCCTGTAATCTCTTCTGCCATTTCTTGGCATGATTGCTTCTTAAACCTCTCTCCTTCTCCCACCTCTTCAATATGTGGAGAATTCCAGGCTTCTTGCATTCTCTGCATGGCTGGGTTGTTTTTCCACGTGCCTCCATTTTTGGTGCCTGAGGGGCTTTGTCTCTCGCTGGAGAATTTTACAGTAAAAAAGGATGACCATTTGTTTTTCGTTTAAAAACACATCATTGTAACCCTCCTTGACATGATGGGGAGAGCCAGTAAGAGCATGAAATGGAAAAAATCAATTAGGATGGCTGTTGGAAGAGTGAGAATTGGCTCCTGGAAAGTTACAGTGGTAAGACACTTGAGGGACATGCCAAAGGCAGAAAGGTGCTTATTCATCTGCCAATCACCCAACTGAACTGTGAACGCCATGAAGGCAGGATCCATAGCTATCTTCTTTATTGCAAAGATTAGCTTCTTTACAGCAAAATTCCTGGCACGTAATAGTTGCTCAATAATTATTTGGTGAATGAATGAATGATGGCATTCTGTCATAACCATTAGACACCATTACAATTATTTAGACCATTCAGCATGGCTAATTCCATGATAGCTTTGCACTTAGAGTCCAGCTCTCTACATGTCATTCACTTTCTTGTACTATTGCCATGTATCCCTCTCACCTGGTATATTTGAAACATCTTAAAGGTCAGGGACATCAAATAGATATATCATTATCCTCGGATCTCAATTGCTAGCATAGTAGGTCATATATAGTAGGAAATTAGCATGTATTTTTATAAATGAATTAAATACCATTCATCATAATACTATGACTTCAAAGGGAAACTTTCAGAAATTTGAGATTTGGAGAGCAGATTTGAAGAGATGATAGAAATTGGCTTCTAAGGATTACCTTGAGCTGATATATACTAGTACTCTCCAGTGGAAACTGAAAATTCCAGCTTGGTACTGATGATGACTGGTTCATTGGTATCTTGAACAAATGTTGGTTGAATTTTGAAAGGATATGCTCTAGTAATAAAACAGGCAAGTGATGAGTTTTTGATGGTTTAGTTTCCACAGTTGGTGAGATATTTGCAAGGGTGTTAGAAAGATTAAACAATTCATTTTTTTTAAGGCAAGGATTTAAATCAAATCTCCTCCTGGTGCAGACATAGAATGCCATTTCCAGAGGGGATGTATTAGGACCTACTGGGTACGTGATGTTTTCTGCTTATTGTTAGCTCCGCTAAATGTACGTTATAAACTATTTCATAAGAGGAATGACACAGGTTGAGCTTGTATCAAACAATAGATGTCAGAACATACGGCAGATGAATATACCATTACTCCTGCCTGATTTTATCAGAGGTCAAAGATGGTAGGTCTCTACTAAGGAAGGGGGCCTATAGGTTATTGCACTAAGAGGAAGCCTGGTGGTAGGTAAGGGTCTTGATTTAGGAGCCCAGACAACTTGGATTCCATTCCTGGTTCTACCGCCTACTACTCATGTGACTTCATTCAAATTACTTGACTACCTGGTGCCTCAGTTTACTTCTTTGTAAGATGGAGATAATAGTTTTCATCTCATTGCTTGTCACAGGGGTTATGTGAGTTAATATCTGCAAAGCACTCAGAATGGTGTCTGGCTTGTAACAAGGCCATCTAAGAGCTTTCTGTTATCATTAGCTTAAGCCTTTGATCTACATTGAAGAACCTGAGGTCCATAGTCAAGAATCATTGTATGTAAGGCCACAGAATCTAGGCCCAAACCTAGCTGTGCTCATTCTAAATTCAAGGCTTTTTTTTTTTTTTTTTGCTCTGCCATGATGACTTGTTATGGGAATGAGATGGTTTCAGTAAACCCCAAGAAATTGGAATTTCATCGAATGCAATACTTTTTTAAGGTAAGAGTCCAAAACAGCCAGTGATACTTAGGCCTAGTATCAACAAGTATATATTAATCTTTCGGCCATAGGCATTGTTGTAAATATGTTGGTGTCCTGCCCTTGTCTCCTCTAGGTCACTGGACCAGTGCATGCTATTAGCATCCTTCTACAGACATCTTTAACTCTCTGCCTTTGGGTTTTTTTCTTGACCTTTGTTTGGGAAGGCCAGAAATTTCCAGGAGCTAAGTCCCCTGGGGCAGAGTCTCCCCACAAACGGTGGGAAGGATTTTAAGAAAAAATACCCCAGGTACTTGCCC
The DNA here is from genome assembly GCF_017311325.1 of Ursus maritimus. Lineage (NCBI taxonomy): Eukaryota > Metazoa > Chordata > Mammalia > Carnivora > Ursidae > Ursus > Ursus maritimus. The sequence continues at coordinate 106,685,875 of NW_024423319.1, read as the reverse complement.
CTCAGATGAGATGACACACACACACACCGAAGTTTATTCTATACTCTGTCTCCCAGAAGTCCCCAGCAAGACAAAGCCTCAGGAGCCCATGGGAGACACCTGCTGCCTGACAACACATCTTGAATTGGTTGCTTTCTTTTCTACCTCACTTCATTTTTCTCTACTAGCAGTTTCTGGGATCACCTTGCAAATAAACTAGTTGTACTCAAATCCTTGTCTCATGGTCTGCTTGACCTCACTGAATGCTGATTAGAAGTAAACAAGAGGTATAAGTACTGTATGGTTTGGGGCTAGCTATACCCAAATGATTGACGTTCTAGAAGATGAAAAAAAAAAAAAAACCTGGCTGTGAGGCCCCTCAGAAAAAATGGACATGTTTTTGGAGTGTCTTTGTTTCATCCATAACAAACTAGGCCTACTTAGAAATAGAAAGTTCTCAGAAACTTTTAAGCCCTGAAGGAAACTGGAAATGTTTGAACAAATAAAAATACTTACATAGCTTATATAATTTTTAGCACCCTTCACAGATCTAAAGTCACTTTGTTAATTTAGGAACATAAAAATGCATTATGTATAACTTGGTTGGCTCCTAAAAGTATCATGTTTGATATCTTGAGAGATGTGAAGGCCTGGAAAATTTGAGGGGCAAAAAGAATATTTTGAAAAGGAATCTTGAAATGCCATGATTAAATACAATTCCAAGTTTATTCTGTAAACTGGTCCGGTATAGGCTGTTGGTTCAGATGGGGTCATTTCCCAGGTCCTGAAATTGCCATAGGAGGTCAAATTTCAGGGAAATTTGGGAGGTAGATCTATGGGCAAGAGACACTGGAATTCTGGGGTGTGCTAAATGTGCTACAGTTTTGGTTTGGGGTACTTGGGAATAGCCTGGAGTTTGTCCATTGTCGTACATTTTCAAGCCCCACGGAGTGAGTCCTTGACATTTTCTCTGCATCTCAGGAGACCTTCAGGTACTGCTACATTCATAAATCCATCTGTAATATGAGAACAAGGTAAAGACAGCTCTGTCGAGATGCAAATGCTGGTAGTCTGTAAGACCCATCGCAGAGATGGAGGTTTATAACCACATTTCCTTGCAAAATCATGTAACTAAGTCATTTAGCAAATGACCCTCCCCCCACCACAGGGATTGGTTTGAATGTGGCTTTTTTAGTTCAATGGTCAGAGTTTTTGTTACATGGTTGAAGAAAGCCACCTCTTGGATGTAAATTGCTACCTGAAGTCACTCTTTGAAATTAGCCTTTAGAAGAGGGTAGGCAGAACTGAGAAAATTGCCTATAATTTAGGAGAGAAGCAAAGCCAGAGGCATGATCAAACTGTACCTGAAACTGACACTGTCTATGGACTTCTCAGATGAGCTGCTGAATCCTCCATAGTGTTTTAGCCTCTTCATCTGAGGAATTCTATGTCTTACACCAGAAGGCGTCCTTATGGACACATTTAGGCATAAGAGGAATGGGACTACCAGAACTTATTCTTTGGAAGTAATTCAGTAAGAATTTAGCCTTAACTATAATCTGTCACAATAAGCTGTGCTCTCCAGCCCCATTGTAAGGACTTTTCTGGAGCTGATGTTAGATATGGCTGAGAAATCTGAGCATCATTACGAATTCAGTGGAGGACAAAGTTCAGGGTCATTTTGAAGTGGAGGTTCAGTATAAACATCATAGAGGAGGATGCTGTCTAGCAGTCAGTAATAGTTTATTATTTTGTAAGCACATTTTGCAAATGAACTGGCTACATTCCAACTTGAATAAGCAAATTAGAACAGTTCCACCTGGCTTAGATACCTATTTTATTTGGGCAATTGGCCATTCACTTGGCATGTAGTATTAGGCATTCAACAGCTGGTGCTCTCCCACCCACGGGGCCTTTCTTTTCAGAAGATAATTACTTCGGAGACTGACAAAGAACTGGATCTGAGCTGTGATCTCATTCAAGACCAAGGATGTATTAAAATCTTAGGATTTCACTATTTTAAATAATGATGAGAACTCATAAAATGGAAATCTTTTCTCTTTAAGACACATTGTAAGCACTTTCCTCTAAGAATGTGGAACATACTTTAAAAGGTCTTTCCTTTAGATGTTCATTTAAGAGAGTATTTAAACTTACTGAGCGTGGCTCTGTGCCCATGATGGATAATTTTCTCTTGGTGAGATGTTAGCAATTTGTAGAATACAAACAAAATGAAATCTGGTTTGGCCATATGCGTTATTTTTTACTTAAGGAATGTCTTCCATTCTATCAGGCTCTCTGCCTGGAACACTCACCATGCCCCGACATACACATGGTGAACTGGTACACATCCTCTGTGTCTCAGTTATAGTCATTAATCTAGGAAATCTCACCACCACCATCACTCACCTACCCACTCAGAAAAAGCTATGTACGTAGTCTTCTATACCTAGCATTCTGTACTGGACCATTGCAGCAATAATTACACTGTTGTAAGTGCCTCTTTACTCGTCTTTATCCCCAACCAGGACGTAGAGGCTTTGAGGTGGGCCCCATGATCCCTACCTCCTGGTAGTTACATTCTTGTATGATTTTCACACCTTGATTTTGGGATCTCTGACTTGGTTCTAATCAATGGAATAATCAATGGAATATGGCACACGTGATGGGATGTCACTCCTGTGATTAGGTTACATTACATCTTACTAGCAGGCTGACTCCAGAGACTCCTTGGTAGCTTTGAAGAAGCCAGCTGCCAGGAGCCTACAACCGCAAAGACATGAATTCTTCCAACAACATGAGTGAGCTTGGAAGTCCTATCATTGTTTCTATTTTACAGCTAGAAATTTGAGGTTAGAGATGCTAAGTTCCTTTCCTTAGGGCACTCTGTGAGTACCTGGTAGAACTAGGATCTTTGAGTTTCTAGGATGCGGTGCAGTGATTAGCACATAAAAAGTACCCAAAAGATGCCTCTCAAGCCCATGCGTGAGGCCCAGGCTGGGTAGAACATTTCAACTCACGCACTTGTGAGTCCACCCATGCTCTTTAAAGCAAGCCTCTTCATGTGCACAGTTAGAAGAGAAAGCCTAGTGCAGCTTGAAGCACCTTACTTTCAGGTATGGTGGCCAGATCCATCAGTACTTAACATTTTGAAAACCTGGAAGAGGAAAATCAGAATTGGCACCTGTAGGAATTAATCTGTGCTAGTTCCCCAGTTAAACATTTTCTTGTTAATGCTCATTTTTCTCTGGGAGATGATCAGCTCCTCTGGGTGGAAGGATGGCGCACTGTGCTTTGGTTGAGTGACCGCACTGTACTATTCCTGGTTAGCCTGGCGTTATGGATGGAGATTAGAGTGATGGAAAGACAAGCAGGCGGGCACCCTTTGCAGTTAGGCCTCTTGAGCTGTAACAGTGTGTGTTCAGTCTTCATCTTTTACAATTGTCTCTTGTCCTTAAGATCCGAGCATGGCATTTTTTTAAAGTTACTGGGAGCTGTGAATTTCGTCCTCTGGAAATGTCTTTTCAGATGCTGTTTGAAATTTTTTTATGACAGATTTTTAAATGGAGTACTTAAAAATGTTAACTTCCTTCCCTCATTTCCTTCACCTTCCTCGCCTCCCTTTCTTCCTCTCTTTCCCTCTCTTCCTCCCTCCCTCCTTCCTTCTCCACATTTATTGAGCACCTACTAGGTATCAGAATTCAAAAGGTCATACATAACTGACAACACCCCACATCTCAAAGAGTTTATGTTATAAAGTGTGCGCATGCGTGCGTGTGGCAGGGGGTGTTTATAGAAATAAAGTCAAAGAATAAACAAAAACGTCTATCTAAAATATTATGATCAAGAGAAAATAGGGTGAGGAATGCCTGGGTGGCTCGGTTGGTTAAGCATCTGCCTTCAGCTCAGGTCATGATCCCAGAGTCCTGGGATCGAGCCCCGCATCGGGCTCCCTGCTCGGCGAGAAGCCTGCTTCTCCCTCTCTCTCTGCTGCTCCCCCTGCTTGTGCGCTCTCTCTCTCTTTCTGTGTCAAATAAATAAATAAGATCTTTTAAGAAAAAGAGAGAGAGAAAATAGGGTAATATGAGAGAGAGGGATTACCAGGTGAATGCCTTAGTTTGGGTGAGCAGGAAAGGTCTTTTCATGAGGTTTCAAGCTGGGACAAGAAAGAACCAGCCATGCAAAGATCTGATGGAAGAGAATTGCAAGCCGAGGGAATGGTTAATACGAAGCTTCTGAGGTGACAGTGACTTTGGTGTGTGTGAGTACCGTCGGTGAGGTCACTGGGAGTGCCTTGTAAGGGAGGAGAGAAGTATGGGGACAAGGTGATAGATATGGCCAAGGACTAGATCATAAAGGGGCTTGTAACCCATGGTAAAGAGTTGTTAATTTTTTCGAAGTACAATGGATGGCAATTAGATGGTTTTAAGCAGAGAAATGACAATGATCTGATTCATCATTACAGAAGAGGTTACTGGGTGGTGTATGTAGAGATATATGTAATATATACCTTTTTTGCTGTTTGCACTTTTGAAATGTTTCATATTTTTAAGATAATTCTTATTACTGTCGAGTTCAAGGGCAATAATGGAGGCAGGGGGATGAGTCAAGAGGTCACGGTATGAATTTAGGTGATAAATGTTGCTAGAATTAGGATGGTAACAGGTGTGAGTGCGAGAATTAGACAAATTTAGGATGTGTTTGGAAGGTCGAATTGATAAAACTTGCCTGTGGGTTGGATGTGGAGCATGAAAGAAAGAAACAGGAATCAAAGATAGGTTTTGCTTGAGCAATTAATTTAGAGGATGGTTCTGTTACTAAGATGGGAAGAACTGGGGGACGCACGGGTTTGGGTTCTGGAAGAGTGATCAGAAATTTTCTTATGGCCATCTCAGGCATGAGACTCCTACCACATCTTCAAGCGGAGAGGTCAGAATTGGATACAACAGGCTATAGATGAAGATGTGGGATCATCAGCTTATCAGTGGTCTATAAGGCCATGGATGGGATGAGATCACCCAGGTAGAGTTCAGACTGAGAAGAGAAAGAGAGCCAGGAGTGAGCCATAGAACACAAATGCACAAGTCAAAGAGAAGAGGAGAAATCAACAGTGAGATAATCAGGAGTATAAAGCTGAGAAAATTGAGAAAAGAAAATACTTCAAGTTGGAAGGAATAGTCAACTTTGTCTAAAGCAGAGGTTTTTAAACATTTTTTTTTTCCATCCTGTCTTTTGTTGGACACGGAGGCCTAGGGAACACTTCTCAGAAGAACATTTTTAAATGCCTGATTACGGGGATTTAAATAAATACATAGGATTACAAACTATACCAAGCACTGTGTAAACTAGTATGTGTGTACTTTGCGTCCTTTTAAAAAATACACACTGTGAGCGGTTACTGCATCTGCATTGCATAGTCAAGAAACATACATAGCATTACAAAGGAGATCACTTACGTTGAAGGAGAGTTGTCAAAATATTAAAAATTTGATAGTAATATATTTTTATTGAAGTCTAATTAATAGTGTTATATTACTTTCAGGTGTACAACATAATGATTCAACAATTCTATACATTACTTGTGGTTCCCAACCGTCACCTACAACATTATTACAATATTATGGACTGCGCTCCCTGTGCCGTATTCACATCTCCATGACTTATTTATTTTATAACTGGAACTTTGTACCTTTTAATCCCATTTATCTATTTCACCAATTCCCTCTACCCCTCCCCTCTGGCAACCACGAGTTTGTTCTCTGTATTTAAACATCTGGTTTTGTTGTTGTTTATCTCTTTGTTGTTTTCTTTGTTTTGTTTTGTTCTTCAGATTCTACATATACATGAAATCATATGAAATTTGTCTTTCTCTTTCTGACTTATTTCACTTGGTATTATATCCCCTAGGTCCCTCCATGTTGTTCCAAATGGCAAAATCTCACTTTTTTATGGCTGAGTAATATTCCAGTGTGTGTGTATGTCTGTATACACACCTCTTCTTTATCCATTCATTTATTGATTGACTTTGGGTTGCTTCTTTATCACAGCTGTTGCAAATAAAGGTGCCATAAACATAGAGGTGCATATATCTTTTCAGATCAGTGTTTTCATTTTCTTTGGATAAATACCCCAGAATAGAATTACTGGATTATATGCTATTTCTATTTTTAATATTTTGAGGAACCACTACACTGTTTTTCACAGTGGCTGCACCAATTTACCTTCCCTCCAACAGTGTGCAAGGGTTTTTTTCTCCACATCCTTACCAATACTTGTTATTTCTTGTCTTTCTGATTCTAGCCATTCTGACAGGTAGAAAGTAATAATAGATCATTGTGGTTTTGATTTGAATTTCCCTGATAAGCAGTGATGATGAGCATTTTTCATGTGTCTGTTGGGCATTTGTACATCTTATTTGGAAAAATGTCTATTCAGGTCCTCTGCCCATTTTTAATCAGTTTTTTTTTTTGGTGTCAAGTTGTTTAAGTTCTTTATATATTCAATATTAACTCCTTATCAGAGATATCATTTGCAAATATCTTTTCCCACTCAGGGAATCTCCCATCCCCCTTTTGTTTTGTTGATGGTTTCCTTTGCTGGGCAAAAGCATTTTACTTTGGTTGCAGTCCCAATAGTTTATTTTTGCTTTTGTTTCCCTTGCCTCAGAAGACATACCTAGAAAACTGTTTCTATGGCTGATGTCAAAGAAATTATTACCTATGTTTTCTTTTAGGAGTTTTATGGTTTCATGTCTCACATTTAGTTCTTTAATCTATTTTGAGTTTATTTCTGTGTACGGTGTAAGAAAGAGGTCCAGTTTTATTCTTTTGCCTGTAGATGTCCAGTTTTCCGAACACAATTTGTTGACGAGATTTTCTTTCCCCCATTGCATATTCTTGCCTCCTTTGTTGTAGATTAATTAACCATATAAATGTGGATTTATTTCTGGGCTCTCTATTCTGTTCCATTGATCTATGTTTCTATTTTTGTGCCAATACTATACTGTTTTGATAACTATAGTTTTGTAATATAACTTGAAGTCTGGAATTGTGATACCTTCAGCTTTGTTCTTCTTTTTCAAGATTACTCTGGCTATTCAAGGTCTTTTGTGGTTTCATATAAATTTTGGGGATTATTTGTTCTCATTCTGTGAAAAATGCTATTGGTATTTTGATAGAGATCGCACTGAATCTGTAGATTGCTTTGGATAGTATGGACATTTTAACAGCATTTATTCTCCCGATCCATGAACATGGGCTATCTTTCCTTTTGTTTGTCAGTTTCTTTCACCACCAATTTATGGTTTTCAGAGTCCAGGTCTTTTACCTCCTTGCTTAAGTTTATACTTAGGTATTTTCTTTCTTCTCTTTCTTTCTTTCTTTCTTTCTTTTTCTTTTCTTTTCTTTTCTTTTCTTTTCTTTTCTTCTCTCTTTTTTGGGTGCAATTGTAAATGGGACTATTTTCTTAATTTCTGCTATTTCATAATTAGTGTATAGAAATGAAATATTTTGTGTCCTACAACTTCATTGCATAGAAATGCAATGTATTTTGTGTCCTACAACTTCATTGAATTCATTTATCAGTTCTAATAGGTTTTTATATTTGTTTTTATTAACATATTCTATAACTAGATCTAGTAGCAAGTTACTGTTGTAATCTCTAAGTAGTGATGAGCTGAAATGGTATTTGAGATAGCTGCAACATCTTCAGTGTAATACATAAGATGTAATATGAAAATGTAATATGTATAAGAAATAATATGGAAATATATGAATTTATGACAAAGTCACAGGTACTTCTAATACCAGTTTGTTTCTAATACTGTGGCTTATTGACTATGTTTAAAACTCAAGGAAACACTAAATTTCAGTCAAAGACTGGTAAAAAATAGAGACTTTTTTTTTCCCATGCAAGTTCATAGACTGATTTCAAAACCACCGGTCTAATGTTAAAAGGTAGGTCTCCAGAAATGGCACTCAGTGGTGTGGATTCTTCTAAATAGTGACTTAATTTGCTATACTTGTTCAATCTTGAGCACTACTCTTAGGCTTGTTAATGTTCTAAGTCACTGTTAGAAAAATGACATTAAAAGGGCATAGGAGCACTGACAGAGGAAGTGGGTGGAGTGGGGAGGGGAATGCTGAATATTCTTTTCTCTAGTTATGTTGAGAAACATTAATATTCATAAAGATGTCTAATATTAAAACTGATTTGGAATTGAATTTATTAGGGCAGAAAATGTTTAAATCTGCCTCTACTCCCATTATTTGATATTCAGAATACTTTATAGGGAAGAAGGATAGACATTTGTATAAAGGTTCTACCTTTGTTCTTTTGTTCTTTCTATTGCCTCTTTTAAAGTTCTTGAATACCCCTTATATTCCCCTCTCTCTCTAATTATATACTGATATACAAAGGTATGTGCTCAAAAATTATTTGTTTGTTGACTGCTAGATAGAAATGATTTCCTTACTCCTCTTTTCTACTTCGTATCTCCCCAGAAATGGGGTGTTCTAGAAGTCTAAACATTTATACCTGAATCCAACATATCATCAGTTGCATGATGAACAGTCCTTCGTTTTGCTTGTGTTACACTACAGTGCAGTGTTTGGCAAACTATAGCTTGTGGCCTAGTTTTGTATAGCCAACAAGAACAAAAATTTTTTTTTACACTTTTTAAGGGGTATAAAAACAAACCAAATGAGAAACAAAGAAGAATATCCAACTGAGACCATAGGTGGCCTGCAAAACCTATTTACTATTTGGCCTTTTACAGAAAAAAGTTTGCTGATCCCTGCATAACGGCATGTACCCATGTATGTCTAGGAAACTTTCTCAGCCGCTTTATTCAGTTGTTAGATTTTTTTGTCCTCTTGACCACCAGGACTGACAAGTGATCAGACTTGGCCAGTCCTAATAAGTCATCACCCTAGGAACTATGATTGGTCTAAAGGATGAGCTTGTGAAACCAGCCAGGGCCATCAGTGTCCTGCCCGTAGAATTGGTATGTAGACTTTTGGAAAAGGCTTCTTCTCTTTTCCCTGGAGTTGCTAGGCTCACATGGGATAAGCCTGGTCATGCTGGTGAGCCTCACAGAAAAACCTCTGCAATAGGCGAGAATGGAGTTAAGCGTGGGGGGAAGTGGGCCTGATAGATGGAGACTAAGAGGGCACAGTCCAGAGCCTTCGAGCTGTGACACTGGGGGACAGATTCGATGGTCTCTCTCTCGGCATTATCTGAGTCAGCAATCTCCCTTTATTGTTTGTTTGAGTTGCAATTCTACTACTTGTAAGCAAAATACCTCTTCATAATTCAAATATGTCATAGCTCTTCCAGAAGTTCAACAGAAACCCGACTTTTTCTTTTGTTCTTTATTGGAAAGCTGCAATAATAATGTATATAGCTACCGATTACTGGTCGCTCTCAGTATTCTAAGCACAGAGCTGGTTATTTTACCACATTATGAAGTATGTATTGTTGATACGACATTACAGAGGAGGGAACAAAACTCCCAGTTTAAGTAATTTGATTAAGATCTCACCACTGAATAGGTGGCAAAGCTGAAGTACCATCCACATTCTTTGTGACTCAAAGTCCGCATACATTTTATTGTGGTCATCAGAGTTAAGTGGTCTGACAAAATAGGATCTTACCATGCTCTTCCCTCTGGACATAGCATAACAATAAGTCGGTATTGATTTCCTCATTGACATTTAAGGTTTAAATGGAGCGACATTGTTTTCTCATTGTGTATAAATATAAAAATTTCAAATATATGTTAACAATTAGACTGTTACTCTTTTGGGGATTCAAAACATCATAAAGATGTATAAAATGTATTGTGCCCTATTTTTTTAAATTTAAAAATTTTTAATTGACATGTAGTTGACATGCAATATTATATTAGTTTCAGATGTACAACACAGTGATTCAACATTTACATACATCATGAAGTGATTACCACGATAAATCTAGGTACCATCTGTCACCAAACACAGTTGTTAATTAATAGCTCTAGTCCCTGTGCTGTACTTTGCATCCCCATGTCTTATTTTATAACTGGAAGTTTATACCTTTTAATCCTCTTCCCCTACTTCACCTATTCCCCGACCCTTCCCTCTGGCAACCACTAGATTGTTCTCTGTATTGATGAGTATGTTACTGTTTTGTTTTTTTGGATTCCACATATAAGTGAAATCATACAGAATTTGCCTTTCTCCATCTGACTTACTTCACTTAGCGTAATACCCTCTAGGTCCATCCATGTTGTTGCATATGGCAAGATTTCATTCTTTTGATGGCTAATATTCCATTGTGTGTGTGTGTGTGTGTGTGTGTATGCATATTACATCTTCTTTATTCATCTATCGATGGACAGTTAAGTTGCTTCCACATCCAGGCTATTGTAAATAATGCTGCAGTGAACATAAGGGTGCATATACATTTTCAAATTACTGTTTTCATTTTCTGTGGATAAATACCCAGAAGTGGAATTGCTGGATTGTATGGTATTTCTGGTTTTAATTTTTTGAGGAACTTCCATACTGTTTTCTATAGTGGCTGCACCATTTTGTATTCCTAT
>NW_024423319.1:106623326-106675306 GCF_017311325.1 Ursus maritimus | reverse complement strand
AATGCACAAGTGTTTCTTTTTCTCCATTTCCTCACCAACACTTGTTATTATTTGTCTTCTTGATAATAGCCATCCTGAGAGATGTAAGGTGATTTCTCATTGTGGTTTTAGTTTGCATTTCCCTGATGAGTGATGTTGAGCACCTTTTCATATAACTGTTGGCAATCTGTATGTCTACTTTGAAGAAATACTTATTCAGGTCCTCTGCCCATTTTTTAAATGGATTGTGGTTTTGTTTTGTTTTGTTTTGATATTGAGTTGTGTGAATTCTTTATATATTTTGGATATTCATCCCTTATCAATTATATCATTTGAAAATATCTCCTCCCATTCACTAAGTTGCCTTTTCATTTTGTTGATGGTTTCTTTTGCTGTGCAAAAGCTTTTTAGTTTGATGTAGTTCCATTCGTTTATTTTTGCCCCTCTTACTACGGCGCCCCATAATTTTGCTGAGAAATACATGCACTGGAGAATGTAGGGATGATTCTAACCAGCTGTCTTAGTCCAGATTCTCTAGAGCCCACGGCAGGGACTAAGTGCTGATACTTCACTGGGGACGCAGAAACACAGGGCAGTGAGAGTAAGGACAAAGGAGGTAAGGGAGAAAGGGAAGGCATGCAAGGTGACGTGTGATGGTGTTTCACAATGAGCCACAAAGAAACAAAGCAGATCACTTGGCAGGTGTGTCCACTTGGGATGTCTGTGAATGTCTGTGCATAAGCTGTGTGGATAAATTGTACCTCCGAACAGTTCATGGGAGGGAGGATGGAGAGAGAATTTATGTGCCAGGCTCCTCCCATCCCCTCTTTACAGTTGGTTAGGGAGTGAAGTCCTCCACATTTCTAGGTTGTATCATTCTGATTCTTTGGTATCTAAGAGGATGCTTCATCTCATTCTGTGGAGTGATGGTCCATTCTAATTCAGTGTAGAAAGAGCCAGAAACACCAAGCAAATGGCTGGTCACCAGGCTGCATGGTAGAGGCCAAGGGAAAGCATTCAGAATTTCTGAAGCAACTAAGTGGTTGATCCCAGATGGTGGAACCACGCAGGCCTGAGGGAGTTGATGGGCCACAGAAGTGGCTGAAGCAGAGCAAGCAGCTGTGGACCCAGGTGGCAATGGTATAGAGATCCTGAGTATGCACAAAAATTGCGACGTCATACAATCATTGAATATCCAGTGTAAATCATACATGTTCAAGTTCTAATATATTATGTCAAAAGATCATGAACTCCTTGAGGAAATGAATGCGAGCTCATTTTGAATATGCAGTAAGATAAGCAACTCAGATTTGGTCTTGATCAGATATTAAAGAATTTTTCTTCAGTTCTAACAGAGATGATTTATCTAAGTCTGAACATTTACTAAAGCTTAATTTAGGTTGATGCACCAGACTGATACTTTTTCATTTTTAATGTGGTGGACTCTTATTATAAATTAGATCTTTCATCATGGAAACAGCAGCTTCCAATTTTTGAAGACAGCCAATGAATGGTTATTTAAGTAGTGGCTCCTCTATCAGTATAGATTGGATTCAGAAAATGAATACACACACACACATTCATTCATCTCTCCACTGCTAATATGGCTGACAATTATAGAACTTTTTATTTTCTGTCTCTGGCTTCTCATGAGGACACCCATAAGACAGCCTCAGTGTCACATTGGCTTGGCTCTTTGTATCTGGAAATTTGAAAAAGTCATTGACTGTTTCAAAGAACAAGTATAGCCTCAAAGGTAAAATATGAAAAGTGAAACATTTACAAAGGCACGATTCAATCTTTCAGAAGAAGGAGCCTAAAGTTGATAATACAGCTGGGAATGCACTCCTATTGTTTTTATTTTCCCCTTCTTGAGCATTCTTCCAGCTCAGCTGTTGTGGGCATCCCTGATGTTCCCTGAGCAGGGATTTTAAATGACTCCACAACAGATTGTTCTCAGACTGAATTGTGTGGAACAGATCTTGGGAATTTTGGTTCATAGCAAATAATTGGCACTCCTTTAGGGTCAAGAAAAAATCCCCTCATATTCTTAGAATATTTTCATTTCTCTTATAAATCAAGTTGGACCAAAATGGTTTAGAACTGTTTCCTGAGAAAATATGTTTTTGTCAATTTTTGGTCTATAGTCTTAATGATCCCTGCAGAGTCTGACATTTATAGCAGTATTTTGCCCACTAAAAAAGCAGCCAGTGTTTAGTGCCTTGATGACTAAAAATTCACACAGCCATTTTTATGTCCTTTTAAAAAAGATTTTATATATATATATATATATATTTTTTTATTATGTCAGTCACCATACAGTACTTCGTTAGTTTTTGATGTAGTGTTCCATGATTCACTGTTTGCATATAACACCCAGTACTTATTGCAATATGTGCCCTCCTTAATACCCATCACTGGGCTAACCCATCCCCCCACCCCCTCCCCTCTGACACCCTTAGTTTGTTTCCTGGAGTCCATAGTCTCTCATGTTTGTCTCCCCCTCTGATTCCCACCCCCTTCATTTTCCCCTTCCTTCTCCTAATGTCCTCCATGCTGTTCCTTATGTTCCACATATAAGTGAAACCATATAATTGTCTTTCTGTTTGACTTATTTCACTTAGCGTAATCTCCTCCAGTTCCATCCATGTCGGTGCAAATGGTGGGTATTCATCCTTTCTGATGGCTGAGTAATACTCTATTGTATATATGGACCACATCTTCCTTATCCAGTCATCTGTTGAAGGGCGTCTCAGCTCCTTCCACAGTTTGGCTATTGTGGACATTGCTGCTATGAACATTGGGGTGCATGTGGCCCTTCTTTTCACTACATCTGTATCTTTGGGGTAAATACCCAGTAGTGCAGTTGCTGGGTCATAGGGTAGCTCAATTTTTAACTTTGTAAGGGACCTCCACACTGTTTTCCAGAGTGGCTGTACCAACTTGCATTCCTACCAACAATATAAGAGGGTTCTCCTTTCTCCACATCCTCTCCAACATTCGTTGTGTCCTGCCTTGTTAATTTTTGCCATTCTAACTGGTGTAAGGTGGTATCTCAGTGTGGTTTTGATTTGAATTTTCCTGATGGTTAATGATGTTGAACATTTTTTCATGTGTCTGATAGTCATTCATATGTCTTCTTTGGAGAAGTGTCTGTTCATGTCCTCTGCCCAATTTTGACTTGATTATTTGTTTTTTTGGGCGTGGAGTTTGAGAAGTTCTTTATAGATCTTGGATACCAACCTTTTATCTGTAATGTCATTTGCAAAATACTGCTGGGGCAGGGTTCGGTGGGCAGAAGGCAATGAAATGTAACACATGTTCCTATCATAAAATCACTCTACATCTCCCTTCAAAAATTGCTTTTAGGTTTTTTTTTTTTTTTTAAAGGTTGAGATCTAAAGTAATGCTAACAGTTTTCTTCACAAAGCAGTGTCGTTGCCTCGTCTTACGGTAAACCTTGACTTAGTGAGCTAAATGCTGGGAATTGCTTTGGCTTAGACCTGTGAGATAAAGAGGCCAGTGGGCAGGAAACCAATTGACATCAGGGATTTAGTTAATAAAACAACTTCCAGGGAACGGTCCTGGGTCAGATCCATTAAGGGTGGTTGTTCACATGTTTTTATGCCTCTCCATCGCCATCTGAAGTATAGTCATCTTTGCAATGAGGACTTCGAGCACTCTACAGTCTTCAGGAAATAAAGGGTAACTCAGATTCACTAAGGTGAAAAAGGAGGAAAGCCAGTTTTAAAAATGTGAGCTGAAAATGGTGAAATAAAGGGGGGTTGGGACAAATCTTTGTTTTCTGCAAACACTTTACTCCCAGACCATTTTAGTTGAAGTTGTCATTTAGTATTAATAACTATATGCTTTGTGATATTCTACTTGTTAAAATTTTCCACATACACCCTGAATGATTAAACAAAGTTAAAAATATAACTTCCACTTTCATAAGGTTGACGAGGTCAACCTTATGGTTGACAAAACATTACCAATATTGCTTGTAGCAGGGTGTTGACGTTGAGCCTCCTAGGAACTCCATTCAAAACACTTCACTTTGCTTTTAAGCCTCAAATTATGGCCAGTACTGCCATTAGTGAAGGAAAGATGATGTTATCACTCACTTCGCAAAGAAAAAAATATATGAAAAATGGGAGAAAGCAAAAGACATTCCATATTATTACTGTTTTTCTGGAGTACAAAATAAAAGAAGAGTGAATTACCAGATAGTTCTTGCCTTTGCTGTGACAATTTGGCTCCACCATTTGATATTAACATTCATGAAGAGATATCTATAATTCTCCGGAGCCCAGGAGTAATATCCCACCCCATTCAGGTAATCCATCACTCTGAAGGGTGGGCAGATAATAGAAATTGTATGTTTCATTTATCACTCCCTGCCAGTAGAGAAAATGACAGTCATATTGAAACTCTTTAATATCATGCTTGACATGCAGGAGTGGGTTTATTATTTGCCCAGGTTCCCATTCTGTCCAGGGCTTGGTCAGCATCTGTCCCTTCTGAGATGGAGAGCAGGAGAATGGGCGGGTCCATTTGCGCTGCCTTGGGCCGGAGCTAAAACAAATCTGTCTAGATCTGTGGCTATCAAGTGATACGTGTGCAGGAGGTGAAATGGTGGGTAGATGGGGACCTAGGTTGTATATTAGTATCTCTGACTTGGGAACACTGTACATTTTGCAAAAGCACCATCACCACTAAAGTTGGAAAATACTGATCAAGTCTGAATAGGTATTGTTACTAAAAAAAAAAAAATGGTTATCTTCATTGAAATCCTAATAGGAAAACGTGGGAATTCTCCCCAAGACGACAGACGTGCGATATTGCAGACTGCAGAGACTGTATTTTCATTCAACTACATGCCCAGAGGCCAGTATTTCTTACATTGCAGGAGTTTAAAACATACTGAATGATTAAACAAAGTTAAAAATATAATGACAGGGGCTCTGAATTTTTGTAGTTCTCATTACATAATGAAACTTGCTATGTCTCTTTCTACCACTGTGTTTGGTCTCTTTTCCCTCACTCATTTTTTAAAAATATTCTCTGACAATAGCGTCATCACACCTTTGGAAACGAGCCTTAACCATGTGGTTGTAGAAGAAATCCTCGCTAGGTAAGGAAGTGGAAGCTCAGTGAGGTGAAGTGGCCTATCCGGGGTGACTCAGTCAAAAAGTGACTAAGTCAATGATAACCAGGATTCGACCTGAGTCCTGTCTACCTTCTAGGTGCCATGATTTTCCGGCTTCTCTGTACTGCTGCCAGGGGATCTTTACATGATTTGTACTAAGAAATGTCATCTGCACACTAATTAAGGCATCTACTAAACATAGATTGAAGAGCTCTTTGTCTTATGCTAAGCACTGAGGTAAGGTGAATAAGACATGGTTTTCCCGAGGTTTGGAAAAACACCTCCTAGTATAGGGCACATCATCACCGATAACTACAGCGCAGAGTGACATCGTAAAGAGCTATAGGACCACTGAGGATGGAACCTCTCTCTGCCTCTGGCATCTGGGACACCTCACAGAGTAGGGCACATTTAAAGCTGGCCTTGAAAAATCTGTAGGAATTTGTAGTGAAATGGATCTTCGCATTTAACTCTCTGGTGTGACTCTGGGCAAGCCAATTAAATTTTTGAATTCTTAGTTCCCTCTCTCTCAAGATTTTTACAAAGATAAAATATGATTTGAAAGCATTTTGAAAACTCAGATACTATTCCAAGAAGTATTCTTAAAAAACCGTGGCTCCCTAGGATAGGAAGTAAGGCCTGATCCATTAGAAAAATAAGATGCACACACAGCTAGAAAAATGCTGGGCTTTGATGTTATTATTTGGAAAATTCATAGTCCCCAGTGCAGCTAAAAGGGGTAACTTCCAGTTTTCTATAACACACAGATAGTCCTCTAAGTCACACTCAGATCAATTCTAGGAAAATTGCCTAGCAGTCAGGGATGGACATCTGTACTATCACGGAGTGGTTAAGGGTATGCCTCATGAATAATTTCAGGCATCAGAAGCAGGGGAAAGGCTTTGCTTTGGACCTAACTCAAAGGGTATACATTTTTCAAGGTAAACCCAGATCTGCCCTTTTCACCTTCATCTCATGGGATAAATGATAGGTAATAAAAAAAAAAGAGGTGAAAAATGTCTCTGGGCCACATAAGTCAAGGGTGTCATGGCTGAGAGAACGTTTTAATAATGGAAAAATGCAAAGCTGGAGGGAGCTGAAGTGGGCTGTTTTTGTAATCTTCGTATAATGGAACATAGTAACTTAAAAGCTAAACTTTTATAAATCATGGGCAGGGTCCAAACTTACTTTTTTCATGTTTGATAAATAATAAAGGAACACACGATTTTGTGTGTGTGTGTGTGTGTGTGTGTGTGTGTGTTTCGCTTAATTATTTATAGTATGGGAACATGTGTCTTTCTTCCAAGCGAGTTCTTTTGTGTGTGTATGAGTCCTGCCTAATAATAGCTTATTTATGATGATGGACAAGAGCTGTATCGGTTAGTTATGGCTGCATAACAAATTACTCCAAAACTAAGTGGCTTAAAACAACAGCTATTTATTAGTGCTTAGAAATCTACAGGATGGCTGGATGATTTTTCTGAACTAAGCCAGGCTGTGTGGGACATACTTAGGCTTCTGTGGTCAACTGTGTGCTAGCTAAGAAAGAATTGAGGCTATTTTGATGTTTGTAGGGGGGACTAAAGGATATATATGCTAGGCTTGTATTTTTTTCCATTTGGGGGAGGAACTACCTGCACTTTATATAAATCAGGTAATATAATAAGTGTGGTTAAATTTATTATTAAAAGGAGATATAAGAGCAGGCATTTCCTTTGTGTAAATGGACTATGGTGAGAAACTTCATCCTGACAAATGTCATGAGATTGACATACTGTTCTATTTTTAGGTTAAGCATTATTCTTTGTTTTTGTTTTTTGGTTTTTTTTTTTTTTTTTTTTTTTTGGTTTCCTGTAAAAGAATAAGAGAAAATCAGAGAGGGAGACAAATCATAAGAGACTCTTAATTATAGGAAACAAACTGAGAAACTTGGTGGGGAAAGGGTGGGGGGCACTGAAAGGTTCTGGGGGCACAGGAAAAAAAAGTGAAGGTGACACTCAGTCTGATTCCCAGTTTTGCCCTAGGGGAGGCCTTTAATAGGCCCAGTCCACCTCAGTCAGCCTTAGACTAATCCTGCTACAGAATTAAATATTGAGAGAGTGGTTTGGGCGTTTGAGACAAATTGGATGAACATGATGGAGACTGGTAGACAAAACATCACAGAAGGATCCTGGAGGAGAGCAGAGGCTACTTAATGACATGACAAGAGCACAAGGCTCTGAGAACATTTGCAGTTCTTTTTTCTTTTTCTTTGAGAGGGAGTTGTGTTTAATGGGACAGCCTTGAGTATTACAAAGAAAAAAGGAAATGGCTGCTGCCTTATAACCTCCCACCAAACCCCTCTGATGGTAATTTTGTTTCATAATTAAATTAAATCAGGTTGTAATCCCTTAAAAACTCAGCACCCTTTACCTACTAATAGTGCAATCAGTCTAAATGCCATTTATAGTCAGTCTAGAGCAGAAAACAATATTTAAAACCAATTTTCAGTCTCATTTCATGAAAAAAATCGCATCACTCTATCTTATTTATAATAAACTCATTCGAGTAGATCCAGGCACAATATAAACAAGTGATGGAAAATCCCTAAGAGGTTTTGGCTCATACATTCGGAGCAGACATGCTCTGGAAAACACAGACATTCTCAGGAAACTGCAGTCTGCTGAAAATGCCAGGAGATTTCAGGAGACTGGACTCTTCATTAGGACTTGGCATCTTTCATTGGTTTTGCATAGGGAGTGGATCAACACTTTTCATCTGATTGTCCAACTCTTTTTTTTTTTTTTCTGATCCGGTTTCAAATGGATAAGATCTGAGGGCATAAGAGAAAATACATGCATGGGACCAAGGAAAGCACGTGCTGCAAAGTGACCCAAATCATGACCCACAAGAGTTCACTCTTGGTCACTTGAAAGGGAGGTTAGACAGTTTCCATGGAGACCAGGCGCTATGTGAACGTGATGGAAGTGACAGTGTGGACTAGTGGAAAGTGCAAAGGCTTTGGAGCTACGTGGACCGGTTTGAATTTTGGCTTATTATAAGCTGTGTGACCTTAGGCAAACTACTTAACCATTCTGAGCTTCAGGGCCCTTATCAGGAAAATGGAGAAAAACATCTATCTGCAAAGGTTGCCAGGATGTTTAGCTTAGGGAATATAGCCGAGCACTTGGGATGTGATATTCCCCCGTCTCTCCCTCCCTTCTTGTCTTTATTTCCCTGAGTGACCAAATATTTATTGAGCACTGTACCACATGCTATCAGTGCTCTGTCCGTATTCCCTTGGATCCCTTTACAATTTTTGTGCACTTGACTCTCACTGTGTTTTTACTCCTGGAAGCCAGAGTCTGTGTCTGCTTGCCAAAGGGTTGCCCTTGAGCTGGCAGAACCCACTTTGCCAAAGAACCAAAAAGGCCTGAGAACTTGCATGCCCTTGTGGGCATCCCTTAATAATAGATGGGCAGGGAGGGATAAATGCTCTGATCATCCTGCCCCTAATGGGGGACATGACCTAGACTGAGATACGACCTAGACTATCTCCAGAGCTCCCTTGCAGGATTGAGCCAAAGGTACCATCCTTGGGAATTAATGTCGTACCCTTGTTTGATCTCCTTCCTTCCTAGTCCCGTTTCCCTAGTCCCCTACTGATTTCCTGGGAACACATCCTAATAAACCAACTTCACATGAATCCTTATCTCAAGATCTGCTTTGGGGAAACCCAGCCCAAGTCACCCACCTTCCATATACCCCGTACTATTCTGGGTGCTAGAAACGCAGCCATGAACAAGTCAGACATAGCTTTACTGTCATGTTTTATTAACTGGAAACACTAGTAAGAACCCATGGTAAATAGGTTCCCACAGTAAAGACTGCATTGTAGACGTTCTGCACAATTCTACGCTTCCTCTGTGGGGCAAGGAATATAGGCTTCTGAGTTAGAACTTGTGAATCTGTGTCCTGACTTATTCATGTGGTAGCTATAAAACCTTGGGTAGCTGCATTTGTCTTCTGGGCCTCACTTTTTCCATTTACAGTGAATTTACAAATGCCTGGCCTGCCAAACTCACAGGCTTGCTGTAGAGCTGACGAACGCAGAATACGTAAAAGCCTCTGTGGCCCAGAACCCAAAACGTAGTCATTACCTGGAGACATTACGCCAACAGTCAACAAGTCAGGGCTTTGAAAAATGAAAATACACGGTGTCATTTTGCAGCACATGTTACATATTTTATAAGGCACTGCTTTAAAAATTAACTTCACTGTTTTTATCCTTGCTGAATTAAACAAGCACGATCTGATAGCGTGGGTACCACATCATAAGCTTGGTGTCGTTAAAATGAATGTCAGGCTGACGCATGAAAACAGGCAGCGCTACAGGTGACAGCAACATGTAAACAGACCTCCCGGCGTTCTGCCCGGTGTGAAGTGCTGACAAAGAACAGGCTCACAGAGCGAGTGCCTTGAAGAAATCCTGCCC
Organism: Ursus maritimus; assembly: GCF_017311325.1. Classification (NCBI taxonomy): domain Eukaryota; kingdom Metazoa; phylum Chordata; class Mammalia; order Carnivora; family Ursidae; genus Ursus; species Ursus maritimus. The sequence continues at coordinate 106,665,704 of NW_024423319.1, read as the reverse complement.
CGACATGTCCGCCTCCCAAGCCCGCCGCTGCTGGGTATTAAGAGCTGCCGCACGGAACTCCATCTGCTGCCAGTCCTCTTGTTTCTCTGATCCTGCAGGAAGATTCCCTTTGATGTTCTCCGTCTTGGTAGCAGAGAAGCAGGCTCAACACCTCTGTCCGAATACCTGTGCCTGCGTGCTCTTGCTTCAGGGAGCGAAAGCCCTGAGGGACTCAGATTTTCCAGAGTTCATTCTGTCCAAAGATGATTGTGATGGTAAAATCCAGAGTGGGTTAAGCTGAAAGGGGACATTCCCTGGAGGGCTACCTGGAAAGTCAGCGCAAGGCAAGGCAGACCCTTCGCATCAGTGCTCGCTTCTCTCTTTGGGACAGCGTGGTCTTTACATGCGCTGATCTCTGCTATTGCCTTCATATTTCTCCTACTCTTCAGCCTGCTGATTCTTCTGCTCTGGTTTTTTTTTTATGGCATGTCATAGCTGTCTCTAAATGGTGGCCTTCAGTCGAGTTTACATCAGCTTACAAAATGACTGCCTACGGTTAGTTGTCCTGACCTTTCTATGTCCCAGTAACAAATGGTGAAAGACTTTTTTTTTTCTTCTGCCAGTCTAGACTCTGAATTGGTTTTCCTAAGTCAAAGTCCACTTTTGGTCTAGTCAGCTGGGGTCAGTGAGTGGTGAGAGCATAGCCCTGACATGGCTTCAGTCTTACCTCTTGGGAGGAAGAGGATTATTAAAGTAGGGGAACTCAGGGTAGGCACACATTCTAAACCACATTTACTACAGTGGTTCACATGTCTTTGTGGCGTTTCTTGCTATGCTTCCATCACCCATGTCTATTTAGCTCTCAGGAAAAAAAAAAAACCTACCACAAGCCAACCAGCCAAAGACAAGTCTGACAGAACCATCTGGACTCCATGAAACTTGACATTATTCTGGCTTGTCTTAAACCCATCCTTCTTTTGAAACCTACAGTCTTTTGACAGTTTGTTCCTAAGCAAGAAGGACTATATATGGACAAAGGTACTATTTAGGCTTTTTACTAATTTAGAATCTGTTATTATTCTTGTTTCTAAATCCCTTTGAAAAATAAAAATTATTCCATTAGCTCCTTGGAAAGGGTTATTTTCCCATAAATTCTGGTGCAGCATCCATTTCAGTGAAGAGTAAACAAGCGCACATTGCTGTCAAGTATTTCATCAGCACTGAAATTGGACTTCATTAAAGCTAAAATGGGATTTTAATTTTTATAGTCTGATTCATGTTTTATGGCCAAAGTAAAATAAGATATAAAGGAGTAGAGAGGGAGAGAGAGAGTCCACTTTTGTGGCTCCAACAGATCTTTCTCATTTGTGTTTCCTCGCAAAGCCCCCTGGGGGGAACACTATTTCTTTCAAGTAACTGGCACTTTCTAGAAACGACAGGAAGTTACTGTTCTCTACCAGAAAGCTTCCTCTTCAAAAGCTGAATCCAATCTGAGAAGACAACCAAGCTCTTTTGTCTGCACAGAAGGGAAGCTATAGACCCGGAACCCAGCAGATTTGGTCATTGTAAAGAGCTTGGAGCCTTTCCGGTGGGCTGAGACGCGACCGGGCTGCGGGCAAGACCACTGCATCAGACACCCACACAGCTCAGTTTCGGAGTGGAGAGGCTTTAAAGTAGTCTCCCATACCTCGGGCAAAGCTCATACACAGGAGAGGTGCTTCTCTGTGGCTTCAAAAGAAATGTTATTAAACTCTGATTATTGTGTCCTAGGCATGGGAACTCTTGCTCTTATGTTCACAGGGGCACACCTGTGGAGACCAGAGACGAACATAAGATTTTGTGAAACGGGGTCAGAACTGGGTTTTTCCTGCCATTGCTTGCATGGAAGTTGTCACGCTTGTCAGCAAGCTGTTCGAGTAGGACGGATCCATTCCATTTGCCCTTCCGGGTCTACTTTCTGCTCTTTATCCAACCCGCTTTGTCCCAGCAGGATAACTTTTATGGATTGCCTCTATGGGTTCCCTTGCCCTTTGGCTTCTACTTGCTTTTGGCCAATGTGAAGCCGCTGTGAGAGCCAGGTGGGCAGGGGGAGAATAAGATCAGGGTTTTTATTCCCCCAGCTCCCTCCCTGCCTAGTCATGGTGGGTTGGCTTCCTTTGCGGAAGACTACAACCAATTAGGTAGTCAGTGCCCTTGTCTTTTCAGGCTTTAGAGCGGTAATGGATTCCTGCTGTGCTATCCTCAGAGTATTGGATTATCCATTGTTAGATGTGCTTAAATAGTCCTTGTTAAACTCACCCCTATTTGAGTGGGCCTTTTTCCAGCACTGTTACAAGTGGGAATAGCCCTCATATTCTCCCCTGGGTTCTTTTCCCTCGATCTATTTCCAGCCCTCTAACCTGCTTCATGGTTAGACAACCCCCACCCCTAAAATAAAGAACCAATTTTCAGTGATACCGGAAGGATGCTCTGTGAAAAATATCCTCTGTCCCTCACTTCTCTTATTATTTCTTTATTAGAATACGAAATCTTTCATTCTATTTATAGAGATAAGGTTTGAATTTAAAAGGATGCCTGGAAGAGGCGTCACATTCACTAGTTTACGAATAATGGAGGATTGGAGCTAGGTTCTAGACGTTAAGAACACAAAGACAGTCTGTGATCTCAAGAAATTTATAGTGTAGCCCAATAACTGACACTAAATTCTTTCTTGATAGTATGTTTTGTTAGAGAAATAGGAAGGCTCTGGGCTTTTGATGATAGAGACAAGCTCAGAGAGAGTAGATAGGGTTAATAGCTCCAGAAACAGATAAGCTAATTACCTCTCTGAATTCGTTTCTCCCTTCTTTCTTCCAGCATCTTTGGATTCTTTTTAGAACTTGAAGAAACTTTGATGGTAATTTACTCTACATTCGTCCTTAACAGATTAGAAAATTGAGGGCTTTCAGAAGTTGTGGTTTACCCACATCATTACAACTGGACCCTTGCCCCCAAGATTTTTCAAAAGGCCTTGATGAAATTTCACAGAGCAATTGAGGGACTGAGTTGTGCTTGGGGTTGGAGATGCCTGTGAAGGAAGAATCAAGAATGTCTGATGATTAAGAGGGAACCGGTTTAGAAAGAAAACACTTCTCTAAGTGAGTCAGCGTAGAGAGAGGCTTTTATGTGAAACTTGTGACAAATGATAAGGGAGAGGAAAACAAAGCACTCATGTTTAGGGTCTTAAACAGTAGGTACTATGTCTTTTTGGAATTGGAAAATTGAAGCACAGGATTCTAAGAATTTAGTGGGTAGTTTCCCCAGAGCAGTCTTACTGACATGTAAGTGATGGAACTGATATTTACAGATCCTTGCCAGGTAGCCCAGCTATGTAAATGTATACAAATTGAATTTTGGGATCTGGCTCCATTTGGCCATATTGATATAGGTCTCATCAATTAAGTATCGTGACACCAGGCTCTCATCCTCAGTTATCCCTTCACTTGTCTATTTAACCTCAATATTGATATTATTGGGGAAGGCTTTGGAGAGACACAAGAGGCTGGCAGCCTTGAGATAGGACTCACACTGAAAATCAAAAGCACACAAAAGGAGCATTCCTAGAGTGATGCAACCCCACAGTGGATGGACAGAAGGCTGGGAGACTGGCCAGACGAGATAATGTCTTGGAATAAGGCCACAATGATAAGGGAAGAATGAGGCATGACTTCCAGGTGATGTGTTTATTGCTTTGAATTTTGTATAGAGGGGACATCTGTCCGAGAGGTGACTTTTGGAAGAAGCAGCCCCATACTGTGTATTTTAGTTTGTATTTTGCAGTGTAGAGGTCGCAACAATCCAGCTAAATGAATTATACCGTACATACCTGTGTACAGGCACACACATATATGTTATTGCTGTCGAGTTTTGCCAGACAGTTATAAGGTACACAGTTTATATGTAATTGTTTGGGTTAGAGAATTTATAGGGTCATGATAACTTGCTGTCTTAGCTTCTTCCCACTCTTTGGGAGGTTGCTCCATTGATAACCGAGCAGTAGAACTTCATTCTCTGTACCCCAGCATCTCAGGAGATGCACTGAGATGGGGTGACCATGGAGGATGACCTGGAGAAGGATTAGGCACCTGGGCATTGATTTGGCTGGACATTTTTAGAGAGCACCCACCCTGCAACTTATCAAAGGCTTATGATCCTGTGTAATGAAGCCTGTACCTACTTGCAGGATTTCTGGGATTTCCATGATTTATATAGAAAACTAATACTTTGAGGCTGTTTTCTACCCCAGCACTTGGCCCACTCCCCCAAGGACCCCAGGTTGGGAGACAGAGCTACCCATTCTTCTCCCACCCTGATTTCCCAACCTTGAGAGATTCTGCCCAAAGACCAACAACACACAACCATTTTGTGCATTCATCACCAAGTACCGTGACATCCTTAGAAATGCACGATTTTCAACTTTCATGGCTGTTGCCTTAAATGGGCTCTTAATCTCCATGGGCCTTGAATTGTGGCAAGACTTCAAAGGAAGTGATCCCCAAACCAATGACTCGAGCACTCTGAAGTTTTCAAAGCAGTGCTTAGTTGCAGCCATTAGTTCCCTAGCAGGGAACTGGCAGGCAGCCATCAGGCTCAGATCGGCATTCACAGCAAATGTAGGTTGTCGGGGGAGGGGGGGTGAAAGGGGTTAGGGGGGAAGACTCGGGAAACACTGTTCTTCGTAGGGCCTGGGATTGCTCCATGTGTTGTAAAGCCTAATAGAACCTGTGAAAAGGATGATGAATGGGTCTGAAATTCCTGTCTTAAAAAATCTTGAGAAACAGATGTTAATGGAGACATTTGCTTCTCTGAGTCATTTCATAGTCATTGCCATAATTTTCTTTTCTGCCATTACCATTTCATGGCTGTTCTGAGTTCCTACTTTTGGTCAAGTGATTCAACAGTTCCCTGCTACTTGGTGAAAAGAAAAATAACCTTTTAGAAGCAGTGCACCTTTCCCTCAATCGACTGAAGGCATTTTTTTTTTCATTGAGTTGGATGTTCTAATTTTGCTTTGCTCCCATTTGTCACCCCATCTCTGTTGACTCTGCCTTTTAAATTAATCCTTCTGCCCATATGACTTAGTCTCATCGCTAACACTTCTTCCCATACAACCTCATCTGTTTGAATTGCCTGGTGTCAGTCATTGCTTAGGGAACAGAAGAAATGAAAATGGCTTCTTGTATTTATTTCATTCCCTTTTCCTGCAAGATTATTCTACCAAGGGGGCCTTTTGAGAAGGAGTTTTGGCCTATTCAGAGGCACACAGTATTCACAGACATGTACAAAGTCTTCCTCCGATATTTAATCATTGAAATTATTCTTTGCATTCAACTCTAGCCAGTGATCTGGAGATTTCTCAGGCCACTTAAAAGGAGGCCGGCTCATCCTTGGGATCTGGTCTTTCCAAATGCTCTGAGTTGCTTTTCCTTTTTAGTTGATACAGATTCTTCCACTGAGGTCTCAGCGAGAGCTGACGTTCCCGTCCCAAACCTTCTCATGACTCATTGCCACCTTGGGAAACTCCCTCCTAGAATATTCCCCGAGGCTGGAGCACTGCATCTGCAGTGTCACACAGCAGACATCCACCTGAACCCTACACTCACATGTCATCACATCTCTTATTCTGTTGCAAACTCACACTGCAGCGTGTAGCCCAACTGTTGTTCTCATCTCTACGAGGGAGGCGGAGGCCTAAGGAGGCCTGGCTTATAGTTTCCACGTTGCTGCTGAGCAGCTGGGTGCACTTGAACAAGTGGCTTTTCTCTGTGTCTCGGTTTCCTCATTTCTACAATGAAGGGGTTATTATCCAAAACAATTCTATATTGGAATCTAGCTTGGAATCCTTCTTCCTCCAACATTTGGGCATGGAATTTACGTTCCTTAGCCTTCAAACAGATTCTGTTTCTAAACTTTGGTCCTCACTTTATCATTGCCTACTCTTTTTCCTATTATTTCTTTTGATGGGATACCTTACCATTTAATCATTGAAAACCATTTTTATTTCTATCTAAGAGTTATTAATGTATTAATGTTTGAATATAATAGCATCAAATTATTTTTAGTATCTATAAATAATTTTCAAATTTCTGCCTTCAGTTTTACTCTGGTAGTAAATTTTTATTGCAGTGTTAACATACATGTTAAAAAAGTACACAAATAATAAACATAGGGCTGAATGAATTGTCACCAAGTGAACCACATGTATTCGGAACCAGATCAAGAAACAGCTTAATAAGCTTCTCAAAAGCTCTCTTTATTCCCTATTGAATTCACTCACCTCTCCCCCTATAAGGGCAACCACTGTGCAAACTTCTAACACTATATAGTTATATTACTCGTATTTAAAATTTAAATAAATGGACTCATACTATATGTACTGGTTGGGATCTGGCTTCTTTCACTCATTGAGAGTCACATATGTTACGTGGGGTACTGTAATTTGCTTATTCTCATTGCTGTTTAGCAGTTTAACTTTTTCAAATGATTTTCTTAAACTAGCATAGGAATTCAGCCCTGTGTTTTTATACCATATAAATGCTGATGATGTCCTTCTATGTTAGAAATTATAACACTGGAATGGTATAAGATTTCTAACTTTTTCCCACCTGTGGCCATGGCAACCATTGGAAATGCTGGGGAGCTTGGTGCTTAAAAGGGGCTACCAGACTGTTTTTTGGATAGTTCAGAGGATCCCAAAATCTTTCATAAAATGAAGAAAAGCAGGCTTCAATAAACCTTAATCTATTTCACTGAGCAAAGTAACCACAACATAGATGCTCCGCTACATATTATGTCGTCAGTGTTATTTGGAAAGTAGACAGATATAGGACATAGTCAACAACAGCGTTGGATAGGTCAAACAGAGGTTCCAGGTAGGAACAGAAACACCATGAGAAGGAAGCCCACAAAAGTCTGGCAGGCAAAAGTCCAATAAGCAAACAGCAAGCTCGGGCTCAGGGCACGGACTCAGGGCATTCTGAGTTCAAATTCGAATCTATCATTGGCTATGCCTTTGAAAAGATAGGCATACTTGGTTGAATCTCTTTCTCCTCCTTCTAGGGAAAGCGATTTCAGTACAACAAAAAGCTTCCTATTTGTCAAGGTTACGTATTCTAGTGATGGAGAGATTAAATGCCATTTTGACATGGACATTAAAAATCCTCATTTTGGGAATTATTCATGTACAAACTCTCCAAGTTCCAAGTAGGAGTACTATCTCCAACTATTTTTCCTACATGCCTGGTTTCTCCTATACCTGTTGACAAAGAAGCTGCCCTAGAATTTTTTAGTTCTTTTTCACCTATCTGCTAAGGGACAATTAGTTGTTACTTTCTTTAGCATTTTCACCATTCTCCAAAGTGAGTCAAAACAGCAGATTCACTCCCTTTAGATTAGGGCCTGGATATTTTCTTCTTGTTTCTTGGTTAGGGATGAAAAGTTTTCCTTTCACTCATTTCCTTCTATCCATCAGGATTTCGAATGGACGCAGCATATATTTTTCTTATTGAAGTATAGTTGACACACACGTTACATTAGTTTCAGGTGTACAACATAGCGATTCAGCAAGTCTGTACATGATACCACGCTCACCACACAATGCTCTTAGAACATCCTTGACTATATACCTTATTTTGTACTTTTCATTGTGTGACTGATTCAGTCCATAACTGGAAGCCCGTACCCCCCACTCCCCTGCACCCATTTTGCTCATCCCCCTAGCCCCATCCCCTCTGGCAACTGCCAGCTCTCTGTATTTATGGCTCTGTTTGTCTTGGTTTTTCGATTCCACATGTAAGTAAGATCTTACGGAATTTGTCTTTTTCTGTCTTGCTTATTTCATTTAGCATAATAGCATCTTAGTCCATCTGTGTTGTCACAAACGGCAAGATCTCAATCTCTTTTAAGGCTGGGTAATATTCCACTGTTCATATATACCACATCTTTATCCATTCATCTCTCAATGGACACTTGGGTTGCTTCCATATCTTGACTATTGAAAATCATCCTGTAGTAATCAGAGGAGTGCATATATCTTTTTGAATCCGTGTTTTCATTTTCTTTGGATAAATACCCAGTAGTGGAACTACTGGATCATACAATATTTCTATTTTAACATTTTGAGAAACCTCTATACTGTTTTTCACAGTGGCTGCACCAGTTTGCGTTCCTACCAAGAGTGCACAAGTGTTCATTTTCCTCCACATCTTCACCAACGCTTGTTATTTCTTGGCTTTTTGATTCTAGCCACTCTGACAGGTATGAGGTACAGCTCATTGTGGTTTTGATATGCATTTCCCTGATGACTAGAGATGCTGAGCATCTTTTCGTGTGTCTGTAAGTCTTCTTTAGAAAAAACGTCTTATCTAGGTCTTCTGCCCATGTTTTAATTGGGTTATTTGGGTTTTTTTGTGTTGAGTTATATGAGTTCTTTATACATTTTGGATATTAACTCCTTATCAGATATATCAGTCGCAAGTATCTTCTTCCATTCAGTTCAATTGTCTTTTCATTTTGTCAGTGGTTTCCTTTGCTGTGCAAAAGCTTTTTATTTTGGTGTAGTCCTAAAAGTTTAATTTTGCTTTTGATTTACTTGCTTGAGGAGACGTACCTAGAAAAATATTGCTAAAGTTGATGTCAACGAGATGACTGCTGTTGTTTTCTTTCAGGAGTTTTATGGTTTCTGGTCTCACATTTAGGTCTTTAATCCATTTTGAGTTTATTTTTGTGTATGGTGTAAGAAAGTGGTCTAGTTTTCCCAATACCATTTGTTGCAGAGACCATCTTTTCCCTCATTGTATATTCTTGCCTCCTTTGTTGTGGATTAATTGACCATATAAGCAGGGATTTTTTTCTGGGCTCTCTATTGTATTCTGATCTATGTGTCTGTTTTTGTGCTAGGACTCTACTGTTTGGATTATTATAGCTTTGTAGTATAATTTGAAATCCAGGATTGCAATACTTCCAGCTTTGTTTTTCTTTCTCAAGATTACTTTGGCTATTCAGGGTCTTAGGTGGTTCCATACAAATTTGGGGGATTATTCTAGTTCTGTGAGAAATGCTACTAGTATTTTATTAGAGATTGCATTGAATCTGTAGATTGCTTTGGGTAGTATGGTTATTTTAACAATATTGGTTTTTATAACCCATGAGCATGAAATGTCTTTCCATTTGTGTCATATTCAATTTGCTTTATCACTGTTTTATAGTTTTCAGAGTACAGGTTTTTCACCTCCTTGGTTAAGTTTACTCCTAGGTATTCTATTCTTGTTGGTGCAATGGTAAATGGGATTGTTTTCTTAATCTCCTTTCTGCTACTTTATTATTGGTGTATAGAAATGCAACAGATTTCTGTATATGAATTTTGTGTCCTGCAACTTTACTGAGTTCATTTATTACCTCTAATAGCTTTCTGGTGGAAACTTTAGGGTTTTCTTCGTATAGTAACATGTCATCTGCAAATAGTGAAAGTTTTACTTATTCCTAACCAAATTGGATGCCTTTTGGTTCTTTTTTGGGGGGAGGGGTCTAATTGCTATTGCTAGGACTTCCAGTACTATGTTGAGTAAAATTGGTGACAGTGCACATCCTTGTCTTATTCCAGATCTTAGGGAAAAGCTCTCAGTTTTCCATCACTGAGTATGATAGTATCTGTGTGTTTTTCGTATATGGTCTTCATTATGTCGAGGTATGCTCCCTCTAAACCTACTTTGTTGAGAGGTTTTTTTTTTTCAAACTATGAATGGATGTTGAATTTTGTCAAATGCTTTTTCTGCATCTATTGAGATATGATTTTTATCACTTATTTTGCTAATGTGGTATATTAAGTCGATAGATATGCAGATATTGTACAGTGCTTGCATACCCGAAATAAATCTCATTTGATCACAGTGAATAATCCTTTTAATGTATTGTTGAATGCTGTTTGTTTGCTAATATCTTGTTGAGGGATTTTTGCATCTATGTTCATCAAGGATATTGGTCTGTAGTTTGTAGTGTCTTTGTCTGGTTTTGGTATCAGGGTAAGGGTGACCTCGTAGAAGGTATTTGGAAGTTTCCCTCCTTTTCCTGTTTTTTTGAATAGTTTGAGGAGAATAGGTACTAACTCCTCTTTAAATGTTTGGTAGAATTCACCTCTGAATCCCTCTGGTTGTGGAAATTTGTGTATTGAGAGTTTTTTGGTTATTGATTCAATTTTGTTACTAGTAATTGGTCTGTTCAGATTTTCTCTGTCTTTCTGATTCAGTTTTGGAAGACTGTATGTTTCTAGAATTTATTCATGTCTTCTAGGTTGTCTAATTTGTTGGCATATAATTTTTCATAGTAGTCTCTTAAAATCCTTTGTATTTCTGTGGTATCAAGTATTCTTTTCTTTCATTTCTGATTGTATTTATTTGGGAACTCTTTTTTTCTTGATGAGTCAGCTAAAGTTTTATCAATTTTGTTTATCTTTTTGAAGAACCAGCTCTTAGTTTCATTGATTTTTCTCTGTTGAATTTTTTTTTTTAGTTTCTATTTCCTTTATTTAGGCTCTGATCTTTAGTTTTTCCTCCCTTCTGCTAACTTTGGGTCTTGTTTGTTGTTCTTTTTCTAGTTTCTTTAGGTGTAGGGTTAGATTATGAGAGATTTTTCTTGTTTCCTGAGGTAGGCCTGAATTGCTATAAATTTCCCTCTTAGAACTGCTTTCACTGCATCCCAAAGATTTTGGACTATTGTGTGTGTTTTCATTTTCATTTGTCTCCATGTATTTTTTTATTTCATCTTTGATTTCTTCAATGATCCATTGATTATTTAGGAGCATGTTGTTTAGCTTCCATGTGTTTGTGCTTTTTCCTGTTTTTCTTTTTGTAATTGACTTCAAGTTTCATATTATTATGGTTGGAAAAGATGCTTGATATGATTTCATTCTTCTTAAAGTCATTGAGACTTGTTTTGTTGCCTAACATGTGATCAATCCTGGAGACTATTCCAGGTGCACTTAAATAGAATGTATATTGCTGGTTTGGGTTGGAGTGTTCTGTATATATCTGTTAAGTCCATTTGGTCTAATCTGTCATTCAGAGATACTGTTTTCTTGTTGATTTTCTCGCTGGATGATCTATCCATTGATGTCAGTGAGGTCTGAAAGTCTCCTATTACTGTATTACTGTCATTTTCTCCCTTTAAGTCTGTTAATATTTTCACTCTATGTTCTCCAATGCTGGGCACACAGATATTTAAAATTGTTATAGCTTCTTATTGGATCAATCCCTTTATCATTATGTAGTGCCCTTCTTGGTCTCTTGTTTTAAAGTCTATTTTGTCTGATATAAGTATTACAACACCAGCTTTTTTTCCCACTTCCATTAGAATGGAATAGATTTTTCTCATCCTTACACTTTAAGTCTGTATGTGCCTTTAGGTCTGAAGTGAGTCTCTTGTAGGCAGCATACAAATGGGTCTTTTAAAAAAATCTATTCCATGACCCTATGTCTTTTGATTGGAGCATTTATACCATTTACATTTAAAGTCATTATTTATAGGTATGTTCTTATTGCCATTTTGTTAATTATTTTCTGGTTATTTTTGTAGTTCTTCTCTGTTCCTTCTCTTGCTCTCCTTCCTTGTGATTAATGACTTTCTGTTGTGTAAGGCTTGGCTTTCTTCCTCTTTTGTGGATCTATTATCGATTTTTGGTTTGTGGTTGCCATGAGGTTTATAAATAACTTAAAAGTTATAGCAGTCTATATTAATTTGATGGTCACTTAAGTTTGAACACATTCTAAAAAACTTCATTTTTACTCCCTCCTCCATATTTTATGTATATGTTACCCCATTTTACATTTTTTGTGAGTCTTATTAACTAATTTTTAAGATATAAATAATTTTACTACTTTGGCCTTTTAACCTTCATAGGAGCTTTATAAGTGATTGCTCTACTACCTTTATTATATGTTTGCTTTTACTTATGAACTATTTTTCTTCCACAATTTTCTCCCAATTATGGCCTTGTCTTTTCCACTTAAACAAGTCCCTTTATCATTTCTCGTAAGGCTAGTTTAGTGGTGATGAACTCTTTTAGCTTTTGTTTGTTTCTGTAAGAAACTCTGTATCTCTCCTTCAGTTCTGAATGATAAGCTTGGCAAGTAGAGTATTCTTGGTTGTAGGTTTCTTCCTTTCAGCTCTTTAAATATATAATGCCACTCCTTTCCAGCCTGAAAAGTTTCTGCAAAAATTCAGCTAACAGCCTTATGGGATTTCCCTTGCATGTAACTAGTTGCTTCTCCCTTGCTGCTTTTAAAATTCTCTTTACCTTTAATCTTTGATTTTAATTATTATGTGTCATGGTGTCGACTTCCTTGGGGTACATCTTCTTTGGAATGCTCTATGCTTCCTGAACCTGGATATTTGTTTCCTTCCCCCAGTTAGGAAGGTTTTCAGCCCTTTTCTCTCTCCCCCTTTTCTTGGACCCCTGTTCGATTGATGTTTTTCAAGAAATCTCTCATCTTATTCTCATTTTTTTTTAAGATTTTATTTATTTGACAGAGATAGAGACAGCCAGTGAGAGAGGGAACACAAGCAGGGGGAGTGGGAGAGGAAGAAGCAGGCTCATAGATACCACCTTACGCCAGTTAGAATGGCAAAAATAGACAAGGCAAGAAACAACAAGTGCTGGAGAGGATGTGGAGAAAGGGGATCCCTCCTACATTGTTGGTGGGAATGCAAGTTGGTACAGCCACTCTGGAAAACAGTGTGGAGGTCCCTTAAAAAATTAAAAATTGAGCTACCCTATGATCCAGCCATTGCACTACTGGGTGTTTACCCCAAAGATACAGATGTAGTGAAGAGAAGGGCCATATGCACCCCAATGTTCATAGCAGCATTGTCCACAATAGCTAAATCGTGGAAGGAGCCGAGATGCCCTTCAACAGATGACTGGATTAAGAAGTTGTGGTCCATATATACAATGGAATATTACTCAGCTATCAGAAAGAACGAATTCTCAACATTTGCTGCAACATGGACGGCACTGGAGGAGATAATGCTAAGTGAAATAAGCAGAGAAAGACAACTATCATATGATTTCTCTCATCTATGGAACATAAGAACTAGGATGATCGGTAGGGGAAGAAAGGGATAAAGAAAGGGGGTAATCAGAAGGGGGAATGAAACATGAGAGACTATGGACTATGAGAAACAAACTGAGGGCCTCAGAGGGGAGGGGGGTGGGGGAATGGGATAGACCGGTGATGGGTAGTAAGGAGGGCACATATTGCATGGTGCACTGGGTGTTATACGCAACTAATGAATCATCGAGCTTTACATCGGAAACTGGGGATGTACTGTATGGTGACTAACATAATATAATAAAAAATCATTAAAAATGGTCAAAAAAATAAAACCACATCTCACCACAAAAAAAAAAAAAAAAAGGCTCATAGTGGAGGAGCCTGATGTGGGGCTCGATCCCATAACGCCAGGATCACGCCCGAGCTGAAGGCAGATGCTTAACGACTGCGCCACCCAGGTGCCCCATCCTGTTCTCATTTTTTTTAAAATTCTTTTTTTCCCCTTTTTGCTGTAAAGCTTGGGTACTTCTCATAAACTTGAAGAAATAATCTTGTGTATGGCCAATCCCTGTGTAGACTATGTGTGCCTGGTGACTTTGGCTGGCTGGCTGGAGCTGTGGCTGTCACGGACTGGGGGTCACTGGGCACTCTGTCCTGGGCTTCCCTGGTGTGATGGCCTGAGCTGAAGTGGGCATAGGCTAGGGCAGTCCTGATGCTCTCTGGACAGAGGGCACCCTGGCAGGATAGATGAAGCTGAAGTGGGTGCATGCCAGGAGCTGAGGTGAATGTAGGCTGGGGGTACCCATGACACTGCATGCAGAGGTCGTCCTGGAAAGTTGTCTGGAGCTGAAGTGGTATGGGTCTGGAGTGTTCTGGAGTGCTTTGCACTTGTGTCACTTTGGCAGGATGGCTGGAGCTCTAGTAAGTGCTCACCAGGGTGTCCTAGTGTGTGCCATGCTAGGGTCACCTTGGTGGGATGGCTGGGGTTGGTGTGGGCCAGGGCCCCAGGGATCACTGAGATGGTAGGCCAGCTAGGGCACTTAAATCCTGCTTCCAATCTGTTGAGGGTGGAGGGGAAATGTAAACTGTATTGCTCACCAGCCCTTCAGACCTAGACAGAGTTTCTGCAACTCCCCTACCATTTGGTGGAATTCTGCAGCTGACTCTTTTATATTCCAGTTGGTTTTTTAAACTGCAGCTTTTTTTCTATGCTCCAGAGTATCTGGGGTTGGTATAGACTAGGGGCCCAGTACTTGCTGAGGTGACTGGCTATGGTGCCCACACCCTGGAGGAACATATTTATCTGATGTGGGATAAGTAAATATCCCAGAATCCATTTAAAACATCATGTACATAAAAGAAATGTCAGTAGTCTCATGCCCTTCAGAGTTCATCAGTCTCTCACTTGACGGGGACACTTAATCTGTTGAGGCTAATGTGAATTGGGGCCATCTGTGCCATAGTTAAGTGAATGCTGTAGGCTTAGAGGGGGTTTCAACAAGCTGATCTTAATTTTTTTTTAATAAGTGGACTCTTGCAACATGACTGTAGTTTTGGTATTCTATAGTGGGATAATACTTGGGGGCTGTGAAGAAGGTTATGCGGAGAATGATTGATTTGGTAAGAAAAAAGTGGTACCCAGGAGGGGATACTAGGATTTTAAGGACTAGGTTGCAATAAAATCCCATGTTCGTAATTAATTATTCCAATCACTCATGTCCCTTTTTCCCCATTTTCTCCAACATTAATTTATTCTTGCACTTTATTCACAGTTTTTTGAGATTTACTTTTAGGTGATGAGCACTATTTTCTATTACTATTACTACTCTTATTACTAATAAATGTGTATTGAATGCTGAGTATATGTCAGGCATTATTTTAAGTATTTCACATATTTTATACAATCCTTACAGTAATCTGAAGATAAAGGTATTATTATTATGTCCAAGGTACAGCTGAGGAAAGTGACTTAGAGATTTTAAGTAACTTGCCCAATATCACTCAGCTGTTAAATGGTAGACACAGTATTTGAACCCAGGCAATATTACAACAGAATAATACTAGTAGTATTAACTACTAATTATCTTACTTCATGAGTGACTACTGAAAATTAAAAAGAAAAAGCATAAATTTAGTTTATGCACTCATTTAAAAGTTAATTTTCAGTCTTCAAATAAGCTCTCAAGTAAACTTTATGGATTCCACATATTTATTCATTGCCTTATATGTCACTGAAAAACCACATCCCAGTTCTCACCCCCAAACCATAATTCTAAAAAGTATCATTATCTGTAAAGCATTTTATTAGCCCATAGTGATATTAAAAAGAATAGATTTGCCTTCTGTTTTGTAAGGAATTATGACATGTTCAAAAATAACTTTTAAGTCAATGTGTTAACAAGATGTGTAGATGAGAAAGTTACAGGAATTTAGAAGTAATAGCAGTTAGGTTGAAAATTAAAGAGTGGCTAGGAATTTGACAATGAAAAAGAGTTCACTCCATTGCATATGGAGGCTACAGTTACAAAGAATGGAAAGGCGTATTTATAGAGCTGCAACACATTCATTTGATTGGAATAGGGGAGTGTCAATGGTGTTCCTGAGCAGACGGACTCCTACAGGCTAGGTAGAATCAATTGTTAAATATTCAGGAATTTTTGTGAACGAGTTTTAAATCTTTGGTAGCTTGAAGTTGATCATGGTGGGAGCATTAAAACCATGAAAACCGGCAAATAGTACAAATTACGGATTTGTTAAACTCGTGAGAGGTGGTTTTCCACATCACCGGTTGTGTGAGAGAAATTAAAAAGACAGGAAAGGTTGTTGGAAGCAGTGTTTGGCTCCAAATTCCAGCCCCAGGTATACAGGCATCATTCAGTACGTAAGGGTGGTTATGGAAGGTCATTTGGCAAGACGTCAAAGTAACTAGTGAGGAGAATAGTGATACTTAGATGTGACGACTCATTGACTCTTACTATCTCCAGTATGAAAGAGACCTCAGTGGTCCAAATACTCCTCTGATGTTAGAATTGTGATTCTGCTTTCATTTTTCCTGAATTCTCCAAGTTCTTTAATTATTCAGGTGATTGGGTTTTCAAAATACTGCAGTTATGCAATATGTATATATTTTCTTGCATATAGGTATTCTGTTTAGGCTTGATGAAAACAGTTTGAGCACTAATTTTAAGCAGTGAGATACAACTGTCTTGCCAGTGTTAGTGCCATCTTTCTGAATGCAGATGATTCTAAATTACAAAACAGACTCAGGTCAGATTTAAAGAAGAATGGACTATGTTGTGGTGAAGCTCTTCTGAAAAACTCAATGCAAGATAAACTCAGCCTTCAAAATGGATAATCAGATTATTCACATTTAAAAATAATTTGTCATAGGCTTCCCTGGTATAATTAAAATGGGATTTAAAATACTAAATATTGACAAAGGTTGTTGAAACAAACATTTTGATGTTTTGAGGTGCACCTGCCCTGAACATTCATTACCCTTTTTCCACTCCATGGTTTCTTACAATTAATCTTTACTAAAATGATTCTCCTGGGTGACAGTAAGCAGATGGCCTATTTTTATCATGATCAGATCAGGCTTTTTAATATCTACATTTAAAAAAAATATGTTTAGTATGTTTTGCTTCCTGAATCAAGTGTGTGAATATGCTTCAGAACAATTTTTAACAGGATTTTAAGAAAAGGGGTTTAGGTTAATTCTTGGCTAATCAGAAGTTATACACGGAAAAGATGATGGAATTTTCAGCTCAGAGATCTTTTTATCAGTTCTTGGTTATGTAGTTTTAGACAAATAACTGAGTCTCTCTAGGCCTTAGTTTTGTCATTTGTGAAAGTGGGATAGTAATAAGCCTGGTTTGCCTTCCTGAATACCTGTGAGGATCAAATACCACGAACTCTTTAAAAATATCTACAAATTCTAGTTACTAGTCACTAAGAAAGTAAATTATTTGGTAGATCCCATTCCAGAAGCATTCTGCTTAATTGGTGTTTGCTTCACCTCATCTTCTTGTCTCTGCTTTCTATTAAGGTCTTCCTGTGTTATGATATTTCTGAAAAAAACCTAGCCATTAGCTCTGGAATTACACATAATTTCTTATGCTGTATTCTCTGCTCCTATATTTCTTCTTATGGTTGTAATCAGAGTTGGTTCTTTCATGCACTAAAGTTGTATGAATGTGTGAGGAAAGACAGTTATGAAAGCAAGTGAGGGAAAAGCTCCTCACAGATAAGGAGACAGAGCAGGTGACTTCCGAATATTTCCTCTGGAAGGTAGTAAGTGTAGTCAATGTACCTGCAATTGTCAGGTACTAGACTGATCACAAATAAGGTGAGAAATACCCTCGGTTTAGCTTGAGAGGCCACTATCTTAGAGTTGAAGTTGATTGGTTAAAGCCACTGATTGAGATTGTCCAGGGTTTGTGAGTTGTTAAAACACCATGTTGTAAGGCTGATGATAAGAATTAAAATTCTCTTGTGCTTTATTCTAAATATCACCACAGACTTTGCTCACAACTTGGAGAAGCTGCCTTGCAAGTACCTTTTATTGTTATGGACAACAGGCTAAGACAGGGCAGAAAGGGCAAAAAAAGTATGCAGCCAAATTGATGTTTGCATTATAACCTAACAACTAGAATGGGTCAAGAGTTTTATATTTTCTCTATGGGAAAGACAATTAAAATGTAAGTGATCTTTTAAAAAGCCAGTACATTAGCTTTGATCCTAGGAGAGGAAACTGAGAATGAAAGCAGTTCACTTATCTCAAGTAAGTTGTGGTCCATAGGGAAGGGTGGGAGGTAGAAAGGAAGAAACTCATGAAGAATTACAACATGTTACACCTAGAACATTCGCATTTTCCAAACGAAGGAACTAAGGAAAGGTAAATGGTTTACCCACAACTGATGCCTTTGGAGGTACTTTTCTCATTTCAGGTGATGACTTTTTTTTTTGGTAGAAGGTCTGAATTGCTTTCCTTTCTGATTCTCATGCTTTCGGTCAATGCAATATTATCTTCATTTTGGTGTACTTCGGCTTCTTAAAAAAATAAAAGGCTGTTAGAGTTTATCTATTTCACAAGTATTTTTTGAAGGCCTTTTATATGCCGGGTCCTGTGCTAGCCACAGGTGACATCATGGCAAGACACTGTAATGCAAACACAGTGCCGTCAGGACCAACCATCACAGACAGATCATTTTTCACTAAGAGTTTATTCAATTTATGTTAACTCCAAAGAAACCAAATTTTGGGATTATGAAGTGATCCAATCATTTGCAGTGTACCATTCTACTAATTCAAATCATCTCAAGAGAAAAAGCACATTACACTGCTCAGCAATGGAGAAACTCCATTGTTTTTAATTTCTTACTGAGGTTTACTAAGGGGGCAAAGGCAATATTCACTTTTACATTTTATGAATTTATGTCCATGAGGTTTGGATGAAAAATAAATTCATTTTCTGTAGGACTGCTCTAGGGACTTTTGGTTGGTTCAAGCTTCTGTTCCAAATAGATTTGTTTAAGAACCTCAAAACGTAATGAAACTGTCCTATTCATGGCATGCCACCTGACTCTCCCACTCATATCTGCCTGGGCTAAAAGTAGAGCAAAACAATACAAACACGTTTTCCACTCCTAAGTAGCATATTGATGCCCACTGTTGAGTCTCAATATCTTAAGTGAAAATATAATTTGCGTATTCAGCCAAGGAGAGCCAGGAGATGCTTTCATAACCTTGCTGTAAAACTAAAACAGCTTGAAATTTGAAACCGGTTGAATACGTAACAGTGAAAGAAAATTGTGCTATAGTGAAAGAAGCAAACAAAATGACAAAGATACTGCCTTTAAAAAATCAACTTTCACTTGGTTTTCAACTATAAGACTCCTACTTGAAATATTTTAGAAAGCATTGATCCTCCCAGAATTTGTGATACCATAACTACCAATGGAATATATAGCCCCAGATCTCCACTCATGGCTCATGGCCTCAGAGAGCATTCAACACATCACTATGGGCACACCCAGGAATGTGAGGCGCGAGGGTTCTATTCCAACTTAGGGTTAGGAGGGCACCTGCTGTTTGGAACGAATTTGCTCTAGGAATGATAGTGACAATAAGGAATGCTTGGTGAATAACACTTTTTACGATTTTGGATTAACATGACTTGCCTTTTGTAGCATATTAATTAATATTCATTAATAAGACAATTTTGTATATATTCTGGTCCTAAGCTTTCAAGTTAGTATAGTTGATGGGATCCCATGGTGCTGTCCAGAGTTGGTACTTACCAGAAGAACGAAGTAACGCTGAAGAGCAGCTGGCTGTCCAGCTGGACAGCGTACACACCATAAGCCTCTGTGAACTATCCTCACGTTATAACTCGGCCTTCTGTCGAGAGAGTCACAATCAAGGGTCAGATCAACAGGAAATGTTTTATATTCCCATGGTGTATAAGAGAAGGAAAGGTATAGATGCCCTCGGTTTCAAAAATCATTTACTGCATATTTTCTGATTACATAAATTTAAAGGCAATAGAGTAATTATAAAAAAAAATGGGTGCAAGAAAGAAAACTATCCATAATTCTATCATCCAAAGGCAAATGTTATTAACATTTTGTTGCATTTCCTTCCATAGTTTTTCTAAGCATATTTTTAACTAATGGTGATCGTTCGAGAAACTTCCTTTTGTTGTCTGCATTTTCGGGGTTGGTATGAAAATTTAATTCCATTGATAAGTTTCTAGAGATTTAATCATCCTTCTCTTACAGAAGGATAAGTTCTATTTAGTTTTCAGAGCTTTTCCCTTGTTGGCTATTTCTTTCTTTCAAGATTTATTTATTTATTTGATAGAGAATGTGAGCAGGGGGAGGGGCAAAGGAGAGAGAGAATCCCAAGCAGACTCCCTGCTGAGCATGCAGCTCAACACAGGACTCAGTCTCAGGACTGTGAGATCATGACCTGAGCTGAAACCAAGAGTGGGACGCTCAAGTGACTGAGCCACCCAGGCGCCCCCCCTTGTCTGCTATTATTTCTTAAAAATAGCCTAAAATATTCCTTATGCCAAAGCAGCACATTCTGGGGTACACATTCTGCTCCCCATCTCACTGGACCAGTCTCTTAATCTTGAGAATAGGCCAGTTCATTTAAACAGTGTCTCTTGTCAGGAGGCAGTGATACAGGTGGGCTCCCAAAGTTGGGCTAGATGGCATAAGCAATCAGGTGCAAGACATTTCTCTGGAAACAAAGCAAATACAGAGTTTAATCACTGGAGCAAGATGATAAGCCCTGTCTGAGTCCTGATGGCACGCAGCCTGTTAAGAAAGATTTCTAGATGTTGGGGGCTGCAGCGTCTTTTGCAGTTCAAATGTCTCTGATGAGGTCCTCAAGTGTGCAGGTAAACTTTCTGAGTGGCCCACATAGCAACAGGCATAAAGATTTTCTAAATATGAATTGTTGTGGCGATTTCTTGGAAAAGTAGTCAAAAGTATGGGAAAAATTTGGAGAGTTGTAGTCAGATATTGGAGGAAACTAGAATTCAGGATCCAGTCTAGTTTACAGGTAAAAAATCTCAAAGATAATTAACAGAACTAGAATTTGATACACAACTGTATCTTACGGTTACTACTGAAACGTATCTATCAGACATAAAGCAAGATTAATTTGTTTGAAAAATAAATCTAGTCTCAATAAATTGGCCTGCTTATTTACACAGGTACAATAAGAATAGTGAGTAATCATATAGGCTCTTTTCATAGGAAATCTCAGCTTGGACTTTTAAAAGCCTCTTCAAGTATTTAGACTTCACCTGCAATATCTACAGATCTGGGTAGACTCCTCTCTTCTTGAGGTCCCCCAAATATCCTGAGTTTCCTGCAGGAAGCGACCCTCTTTACTTACCTGGTTAGGCTGCAGGGAACCCTGTAAGTACAGCACCAGGTGGCTTTTCCAAGGGTCTTTGTTGTCTCCATAAAGTCAGACTTTGTTCCTTAAAATTGTCTGGTCACATCTGAGTCTATGCACACCATTCTCAAGACATTCCAGTCAAAGCCTTGGTAGTACCACCAGTGTTTCCGATTTTGTACTGTTATGAGGAAAACAGATTCTTTCTGAACTTAAATAATGATTTTGCCGTGAAAATAAGAATACTAACAGTTTCTGAATTCTGGAGGGATCAGATAGGGAAAAAAGTAATTGTATCATCGTTGTTCACAAAAAGGTATACTTTTTGTGATACATCACAGATATAATTTTTTGTGCTGTAAGTCATAGATGGCTTAAGAGAAAAGATATTCTTAAATCTGGAAAAAACAAAACATTGTTGATTCTTATTTTATAAAATTTTTATGCCTTTTTTCTTTAATCATTGTCATTGGTTCATTCAGTCCCATGTAATTAATTCTTGACTTGTCAGAGTCCTTTCCATTAATCTCTGAAGATGAAGCACTTTTGCAAAAGCATCAGGATAAAATAAAACCGTCCAGAAAGGACAAAAGATTTTAAAATGGCCTTGGTTAAAGATCTGATGAGAGATCATTATTGAAAGGAAGACTTGGTTATTTCTGCGACATGCATTTTAAGATGGTAACTAGAATTATTAATATCTCTCTAAGGAGAGAGAACAAATCTTTTGAGATGTTCCAGCAGCCCTCTGGCAGTTCCTTCCTCGTCAAAAAGATTGCAGTTAGTATTTGATTTGGGGAATGTTGTCAAAACTATCAAAAGTTTTGGACATTGGGCTGAATAGAATCACAGATCATTACAAAATGCTAATTATCTGTTTAACCATAGCTGTGAGCAAAACTTTAGCTCTTTTAATACTGAACAAGTTCATTTTCTGAAAAAAATCAAAGACCTAATTAATATACAAAATCTTTGTTTTCTATGAATATTATAAATGCTTTTCTTTACCTTTTAAGTAATCCAGAAGTCCAAAACAAACACTTTTTCCCTTTAGCAGATGAAAGAAGCTAAGTTTTTTTATTTTATTTTTTGAAGATTTTATTTATTTGACGGAGAGAGACACAGCCAGCAAGAGAGGGAACACAAGCAGGGGGAGTGGGAGAGGAAGAAGCAGGCTCCCAGCAGAGCAGGGAGCCCAAT
Organism: Ursus maritimus; assembly: GCF_017311325.1. Taxonomy (NCBI): domain Eukaryota; kingdom Metazoa; phylum Chordata; class Mammalia; order Carnivora; family Ursidae; genus Ursus; species Ursus maritimus. The sequence continues at coordinate 106,643,526 of NW_024423319.1, read as the reverse complement.
GCGGGGCTGGGATCAAGAGTGCTGGGATCAAGCCCTGAGCCGAAGGCAGACGCTTAACGACTGAGCCACCCAGGCGCCCCAAGAAAGCTAAGTTTTAGTTTTACATAAGTACACTATTGATATTAAAGCTTATTTTAATAATCCAATTTTAGCCATCTTAACTTCATAAAGTAAGATTTTCTCTTTCCAGCTTTTTATATCCATTGAGTTTATACTTCATTCTCCTCTTTGCCTTTCTGAAATAACCAGCTTTACTTTCATTTTCCTTAACAAAATGCATCTCCATACCTTTTCTTAGCCCAAACCACTTTGACACTAGCATTCTATAGATTGGCAAATTTATGAATTCGTTTCATAACTTCTAGAAACAAGCCTTTTTATAGTACAATTTTCCAATGTGGGACAATTCCTATTTACTAACAAACTCAAACTATGTTAGGTAATGAATATTCAATATTTTATTGTATTTGGAAGTGATCTAAATATTCAGGAATAAATTTCTATCATTTAACTTAACACAGCAAAACTCTGAGGGTGGAAGGTACCAAAAAGATTTGAGAAGCTTTTACTAGACATACCATAACTCCTACTGAAAAGTTCACCAAAAAACCTCTTATCTCATTCACATCTTTCTACATCACTTGCTCCCAACATTATGTTTAGGTTACTCCATAAAATTTCCCAGAACATTAGCCACCTAGCCATTATCTTAAGGTATTTTTCTCTGATAAATTTTGCAACAGAGGTAACACAAACTTAGGACTACTAAGCTCACATAAACGTTGCATGTCTGCTTTATATTTAAAGCCGATAACGCTGAAGACATTCCTATTTTAATTAAAACAACAATCTTTTTGGATTAGTTACTGTATTTCTGAGAGTTCAGAAATGCTTAGTTCATATAAGTGCCTGTTTTTCCTTAAGCCAATTAAATCGAGCTCTTTTACACAGTAAACAATTCCATCTAGAGGTAGGAAACTATCACTCATCTACAACATACAGAGACACATAAACATACAGACCGATGCCGGCAGAAACCTTAGAGTTAATGTTCTAAAATTTTAGCCATGAGTCAGGTACAATACAGGTTTACACTGCTGTCTGAAAATAGCGTTCCTGTGAAAACTTTTCTAATTTATATGGAAAAATTTTTGAGTATCTCCAGACCCCCCACGTAACCTCTCTTAGGTGTTTCTGGGAACGCAGGCACAAAATAGATGGAGATAAAGCACAGATGCTCACAGACCCAGTTCAAAGCTATGATGGCAAGAAGGTGAGTGCAGTTCCGGGGAAAGGAGCTTGGCGGAGCCACTCTTGCTGCCCGAGGTGCTCTAACAGCTTGCTACAAAATACATGCGGAACGCTCTTTTGCTTTTTGTCTTCTTTTGGTAAAAGTGAAAATTCAGATTTCTTGTGGTTAGTAAAAACAGGTGCTAATGTGGGTCTTTCAGAAAAGTGAAGTGACATGACACTTCAAAAAGCAGAGATATCTGTAATACAAAATCGACTTGTTAATAAAAGGATAGCTGGCTGCGAGTTGTGTTTCTGGCAGTTGTTACAAGTTTACCTGCTCAGGAGGCTAGGGCTTTTTAGTGAGAAACGTGGAGAAGACACCTCAGATTTTTAAATACCTCCTTTGCATCTTAAAAAAATGGCCTTTAGGTCTTAGAGTAGATGGGGTACAAAATCTACATCAAAAAACATCAAAAAGGGGGAAACATCTAAGTTTTCTCTTAGGTGAATATACCCCCAAACTCCTATCAGAAGTCGAGGGTACTTACTGTTTAAATACTTCCTTCTTTTTCAGTGCGGGCTCCTTAGAGGGGGCTTCAGGGTCTACTCTATCGTGCCTTTGTGAAGTCTGTATAAAGTACTGAACGCAGGCCTCCAAATGCTCCCCTTTTTTTGAGCCTACAATCCAACAACAGATCGATTCACCTTATGGGGAAAAGCCTCTACTATCGATTTCATGAGTTCCTGAACATTGGCTTCCAACTGAACCATTCCTGAGCATTTGTAGGAGGCCCTGGGAGAAATTGTACAGATCATCTGTTGCCTCTGCAAGGGACGTTTCCCCCAGGGGGCCATCTGGCATGTTCGTTAACTGCATTCTAATTTTGGGCAGGAAGAACACCACTCAGCAGCCAGTCAAGGGCCCTGTGAGTACCCACCATTCTAACTATACACTAAACTTGGTACTGTCCTCTGAAAATGGAGGGGGGAAAAGGCTTTGCAATTTCATCTTGCTACAGGAGTCCCTAAGGCTAGGTGTTAGAGTCCTTTACATCTTTTCAACTTGGTGTTTCCACAGTCACCAATAAGACGATTGTTTGGGATGATGGGTCTCTAAAATGTTTTCAAATATAGAAGCTTTGCCAATTCAAGGGATCAACCGTGTGGCCACAGATGTGTAGGATCTTACTAATCTCCAAAGCAACTCCAACCAGTGAGCCTTTTTATGGCTTAGCCAGGGATGCAAGAGGAGTGCCCGGAAAGTGTAAAACACACAGCCCACACAAGATCTGAAAAGTGCGCTCCCAGAGTTGGCCTAGGAAAGCAAAGAAAGACTTTCGTTGTCCGGGTAGTATGAATGCTGTGGTGCAAATGGTATCTCTGGTACCCCCAAGAATATGAGAAGCCTCCAGTCACAGACCTGCTAATCATCTCTGACACAAGGCAGGAGCTACTAGAATGTGACTTTTCCAGCACTAATGAGACAATGATGGTTGAGATGAGAAAAGGCCCCTTATGAACTGCGACCCCCTTTGACAAACTCCCCCGTGAACTAGTGTGATCAGAGCTAACGCTGCTTCTGGGATCCACAGTCTATTTGGCTGTTCACCAGATGCATGCTGGTCCATGCAGCCTCTGCTAGCAGAGGAGGACTGGTCGTGAAGCCAAGCTCTGAAGACAGAGAACAAGAGAAAAGGAAAACCTTATCAAACCTCTGCTTCTCCTCCTTATGACCACCTCTGGGAGAAAGAGGATCCATAAAAAGGAGTACTAATCATGCATTTGTGCTAGAATCGTTATACCCAAGAACTAGTAAATATTTTCTCTTGCTAACCTAATCTAAATTTTGAAAAGGACAAAGTGATATTTTTACCTTCCTCTTTTGACTGGGTCCTATAGAGAGAGATCTGGGAAAACTGGACTATGCTGAGAAATCTTACCTTTCGCCAGCTTCTGCCAGTTTTTCGGGATCCCATCTGCAGGCTTTGGCGTGGGTATCATGGCTCAATTTTCTCTCTCCCCTTCTACGTTCTTTGTTTGAAACTCCCCTGCAATAAAAAGATTAACAGAAATAGAAGTTTCTTGACATGTATACCTCCTGCATATATGGAAAAGACCTAGGAAAACTGAGCTACTCCATTTTTACATAAAATTATAAAAGCACATTTCCTCATTCTGCATGAACATAATTTTAATGGCTGCATAATCTTTTGTTTACAACTGAGCTACTCCTCTGCATTTTTACATAAAATTATAAAAGCACATTTCCTCATTCTGCATGAACATAATTTTAATGGCTGCATAATCTTTTGTTTACAGGTGTACCACAATTTAAGATATCCCTTTTACTACTGGATATACATTACTATTGGATAGTTGTGGTATGGTTTTTAATTTTTTTTTTTTTTTAGTAAAGCTGTGTAAAGGTCTTTGGATGACGGGTTGGGGGTACGTGAGTAGTTAAAAAAAAATCATACTGCTATCCCTATCACTTTCTTCATCCAACTGATAAGGTTAACTCGCTGAATTGGTATATGAGACTAACACATAAAGCTACAACCAGTAATTTAGAAGAAAACTGGAATGTTGGATCAAAGACCTGTTGCATTTCCAAACTTTACAGCTTTGTCTCCTCCCTTTGAAGGTAACTGGCTCAAAGGTGAAGAACCGTCACCACTGGTGAAGGCCTAGCGATGTCTTTCTCCATGGCTCTTCTCAGCTGACATCCCCACTTTCATGTCTAAGATGTTTATTTTTCTAAGTTGGCATTAAAAAAAAATGACCGGTGGGAAATTTGTGGTGATCAGAGGGGATGTGCGTGGGGGTGGGTCAAATAGGTGAAGGGGATTGAGAGCACACCTATCATGGTGAGCACTGAGTAACACAGAGTTGGTGAGTCACTTTCTTGTACACCTGAAACTAATATAACAGTGTATGTTAACTGGAATGGCAATTAAAAAACTTAATAAAAATATATTTTCTACTTGAATTCCTTTGTTTTTTTTTACCACGTCTAAACACAGTTACCAATTTTTAAGAGTATGATCAAAAGCTGAGGTGCTCAGTAAGGAGCTAAAGCCAAAATCTTAAGTATTTGTGACGCTGCTAAGCTCAATTTCATCTCTTTTGATTGACCGATTTTACATAAAATGGATGAGATTTGTCTTAAGGACTTTGTTCTTCTTTAGAGAGTGTCCTTCATTTCCCCCATGGTCAATATCTCTTTTACTGTTTGAAAACCAGCTGGGAAAGGAACTTTGAGCAGAAGAACTTCCATGTGGTTTTTAATTGAAACCTTTAATATGTTTTTAATCCAAATTTTTATTACTATAAGCAGAGCTCTGGGTTAAAAACCCTGCCATTTTCCACTTAAAATATACACATAGCCAAAAAGAGTTAATTTCAGAGAATTTTACAGGAAAAACAGTACATTTTGCCAATTCACTGAACTCTTGTTAAGTAGGCAAGAGGCCACCATTAAGAATTTATTGTGGTGGACAAAAAAGTAAGATCTGTATATACCATTCAAAAACAACTGTGGGAAAAAAATAGGAAATAAATAAAAATAGCATAAGAAAAATAAAATCTGTCAATCAGATTTATTTACTCTGCTTATGTCTACAATCTAAAATATGTTTATTTTAGATAATTTTAAAATTTTGTGTTGTACTAGGTAACTGGAAAAATCATACTGCCATAAAGCACTTAAAAAATGTTTGTAAAGGGGGAGGCAATATTTTTTTAATTGGGTATTTGAGCTTATAACAGCAAAATAGGGGCAATCCTCAAGGGGGAAAAATCCAAAAGAAAATTGAAAACCAGAGTCTAAGTACCTGAACTGAAGCTGAAGGTGCCCTAGGTAAAGAGGGGATGGATGTTAGTCTTATTAACCTAGCAGATTGGTTTTTAGTGCCTTCTTGGGGATAACAGACAAGGCTGTAGGCTTTTATAGTCTGGCAGATGGAAATGAAATACACACACATACATCAAGTTAGGACTCTCAAAGGACTACCTCCTCAGTTAAAGGACTGAGAAGAGGGAGCGAGAAAAGAAGTTTGCTCGCCTGGCCTGGGTGGGGAAAAAAATATCCCATGATAACGTGTAAATTTTCCCTCCATAGTAGTTGTTCTATGTTTCATTCCCACCACCAATACATCAGAGTTTTAAATTTTATGTTACTCCACAGATTAAGCAGCCACTGCACTATAAAATCTTGCTATATTCACAGCAACAGACAGAATACACAGTTAACTATAGATAAAAGGGACCCCAATTTATGATTAGAATCAATATTCTGGAGGACTAAACACACAGTTCAGCAGCACCCTTTAAAATGATGCCTTAAAATGGTTTAATTTCACAAAATGGAAAACTTCATATTGTTCAGATGGCAATACCCCCAATACTGACCTACAGATTAAATGCCTATCAAAATTCCAACTGCCATTCTTCTTCCGCAGAAATCAATAAGCTAATCTTGAAATTCACAAGGAAATGTAAGGAACCTAGATAAGCTAAAAAGCAACCGTGAAAGAGAGGAATGTCGGAGGACTCAAAATTCCCAATTTCCAATCTTACTACAAACCTACAATAAAGACAGAAGAGCCGATGTGAGGATAGACATAGACCAATAGAACCCAGAAATAACCCTATACATCTGTGATCAACTGATTTGTGACAAGGCCACTAAGACCATTCAATGGGGGAAAGGTGGCCTTTCCACAAATGGTGATGGAATAACGGAATATACACAGGCAAAAAAAAAAAGTGAAGTTGGATCCTTAATGCACACCATATATACAAATTTACTCAAATGGATCAAAGACTTTAAGAGGTAAACCTATAAAAATCTTCAAAGAAAACATAAATCTTCATTACCTTGGATCAGGCAATCATTTTTTAGGTATGACCTGAAAACCCAAGCAACCAAAGGAAAAACAGACAATTGGACTTTAAAAGCTTTTGTGCTTCAAAGGAGACCATCAAGAAAGTGAGAAAACCAATAGCATCAAAAACAATAAAACACTTAGAAACTGAACCAAGGAGATGAAAAATCTGTACACTGAATACTATAAGACGCTGATAAAAGAAACTGAAGACACAAATGGGAAGATATCCTGTGTTCATGGATCAGAAACCTTAAAATCTTTAAAAAAAAAACCCAATATTTTTATTTGAGAGAGAGCACGAGCAGGAAGGAGAGGCAGAGGGAGAGGGAGAAGCAGGCTCCCAGCTGAGCAGGGAACCCCATGCGGGGCTCGATCCCAGGACCCCAGGAGTACGACCTGAGCCGAAGGCAGACATTTAACTGACTGAGACACCCAGGCGCCCCCCAGAAACTTAATATTATTAAAATGTCAATACTACCCAAAGCCACCTATAGATTCATTGCAACCCCTATCAAAATTCCAATGGCGTATTTTACAAAAATAGAATAAAATCCTAAAATTTGTATGGAGCCAGAAAAGACCCTGAATTGCAAAAGCAATCCTGAGAAGGAACAAAGAAACTACAGACATCACACTAACTGATTTCAACTATACTACAAACCAATAACAATCAATATAGTATGGTACTGGCATAAAAAAGACACACAGATCAATGAAACAAAATTGACATCCCAGAAATAAGCCCACACATGTATGGTCAATTAATATTTGGCAAGGGAGCCAAAAATACTCAAGGGGGGAAAATATAGCCTCTTCAATAAATGGTGTTGGGAAAACTGGATATCGACATGCCAAAGAATGAAACTGGACCCCTGTAATAAGCCAGGTAGAAAAATTAACTCAAATGGATGAGAGACTTACGTGTAAGGCCTGAAAATCATGAAGCTTCTGAAGAAAACAGGAAAAAAGCTCCTTGATGTGGGTCTTGGCAATGAATTTTTGGATAAGACACCTAAAGCACAAACAAACAAAAATTAACAAGACTATGTCAAAATAAAAGTTTTTGCACATCAAAAAAAACCCTGACAACAAAATCAAAAATCAACCTATGAAATGGGAGAAAATAATCTACAAACCATCTATCTGATCAGGGCTTAATGTCCACAATACATAAAGATTTCCTATAACTCTGTAGCAAAAAACAAATAATCAAACTAAATATGGGCCGAGGACCTGAAGAGACATTTTGCCAAAGAAGATATGCAAATGGCCAACAGCACATGAAAAGATGCTCGACATCACTGATCATCAGGAAATGCAAATCAAAACCACAACGAGCTATCACTTCACATCCGTTAAAATGGCTAAATTACCAAAAAGACCAGTCGCAGCACATTCTGGCGAGGATATAGAGAAAAGGGAACCCTTGTGAACAGGGGGTAGAACTGTAAATTGGTAAGGCCACTACTGAAACAGTGTGGAGGTTCCTTGATAAATTAAAAATAGAACTAACATATTATCAAGGAATTCTACTTCTGCGTGTATATCCGAAGGAAATAAAATCACAAAGTCAAACAGATACCTGCGTTCCCACGTTAACTGCAGTATTATTTACAATAGCCAAGACATGGAAACACTCTATCAATTGATAAATGGGTAAAGAAAATGGATGAAGTGGTCAAAGAATACAAATGTCCAGTTAAAAGACAAATGAGTTCTGAGGACATAATGTCCATCAGGACGACTATAGTTAATACTGTATTGTACGCTGGAAAGTTGCTAAGACAGTATATCTTAAATATTCTCACCACACATACCAAAAGGGTAGCTATGTGCAACGATAGGTGTGTTAACCCTATGGTGGTAATCATTTCACAAAACGTGTGTATCTATCAAATTATCAGATTGTACCCCTTACGCAATGTTATATACCAAATACATCTGAGTAAAGCTGGAAAAAAAAAGGAAAGTGAAAAAAACAACCCATAGAGTGAAAGAAAATATTTGCCAATCATTTATCTGATACAGGTCTAGGATCCAGAACATATAAACAACTCTTCTCCAAAGGAGATACGCAGATGGAAAATAGGCACATGAAAAGATGCTCATCATCGTTACTCATTAGGGAAATGCAAATCCAAACTACAATGGGAAACAATTTCACACTCATGAGGTTAACTGTAATCATTTTTAAAAAGACCCAGAGAGTACATGTGTTGGTGAGGATGTAAAGAAATCGGAAGTGTCGTGCACTGCTGGTGGGACCAAGAGCAGAGGAACCAGCCATGCACACCTGGACATCTGACCTACAATACTGTGGAATAATCAATGTGTGCTCTTTAAACCGGTAGATCTGTGGTAATTTGATATGGCAGCCAAAGAAAATACTGCGTGACTACCAAGGCTATGTTGTAAAGGGCAAAAAGGCAGTGCAATTTCCACTGGCCTACTCTCCCTCTGGATTCATACCTTTGGAACCCTGAGCAACCATGTCAGAAGCATGGCTGACCTGGAACCCCAGTGCTAGAGAGAGTCCACAGAGAAAAGAGGTGTCCCAGCTGGTCCATTCCTAAGCTGGTTAAGTCTTCCAGTTTAGGTGCTAGACATCTGAGAGGACGCGTCTGACATGGATTGAGCCACAGCTACCACCAGATTGAGAGACCCCTAGTAGGTACCACCTAGCTTCGCCTAATCAAGCTCTGTAACTATGAGATGATGGCGATAAAATGATTGGTGGTTTTGAAACTAAGTTTGTGGTGATTCATTATATGGCCATAAAAAGAAGATCAAAATACTTCTTTAGATCTGTTTGTCCTTCCCTGAAGAGAGATGAAAACTTTCCTTGGATGAAGGAAGAAGGAGCTGAATCATAAAAAAGTATGCTAAGTGAAATAAGTCAAGCAGAGAAAGACAGTTATCATATGGTTTCACTCATATGTGGAACATCAGGAATAGCACGGAGGACATCAGGAGAAGGAAGGGAAGAAGGAAGGGGGGGTAATCAGAAGGGGGAATGAAGCATGAGAGACTATGGACTCTGGGAAACAAACTGAGGGCTTCAGAGGGGAGGGGGTGGGGGGATGGGTCAGCCCTGTGATGGGTATTAAGGAGGGCACGTATTGCATGGAGCACTGGGTGTCATACGCAAACAATGAATCATGGAACACTACATCAAAAACTAAGGATGTGCTGTATGGTGACTAATTAAAAAAAAAGGAAAAGAAAGAAAAAAAATCAAAGAGGGATGTACTGCTACAGGCCTTCACTCTTCATTTCCCTGGTAGGGCTGAGGCAAGAACAGCAAGTACCTGTGGCTCACTTTTCATCTCGAAAAGGAACTGGCAGACTTTTACTTAAAGGGCAAGATAGTAAATATTTTAGGCTTCCCAGGGAAAGAAGCAAAATCAAGGCTATGATGTAGTGACTTACATAACCACTTGAAATATAACCATTTATTTTTATTGGCTAAATATATGCACTACACTTTATATTTTCTTCCCACCAGTATGTGTCTCTGCTTCCCACCACCGCACTAGAGGCACGCTGCTCTTCAGTAAGAGGCCGTTTCTAAGTTCAGAAATGTGAGTCTCTCTGATTCTGTAGACAAGGATTATATGAACTGTGATTTTAACCATTCTGGGCTGAGCTTCAGTTTCTGTAAACTGATGGGATTGATATCTGCCTGCTCCTTTAATATGAGTGGTTGAAGTTCAAGGAAGCTAAAACAGTATGAAGGTGAATTGCAGCTTCAAAGTGCATGACACCTTCTAATTGGTATTGATACGCCTATTACAAAGCATTCGGCCATATCTTCCTAGCTTCCTCTTCTTCCCTCTTGTGTTTCAAAATCTTTACTCTTCTTTGCTCTGTATGGATGTAGTTTGCTATTCACTTAACTGATAAATTAATTTTGATGACTTCACATTCAGTATGTTCTCCTCTGATCCAATGTCTCCCAGTAGTGATTTTCTGGAAATAAGATGGAAAAATGATGACATCCAATGGTGGAGAGTGGGGATACGTGGCACATGATCATAGAAGTTATCTTGTATGAGAAGGGCCTTTTGGAGCTTATGTCAGCCTTTGATCCATAAAATCATTAATTCTCAAATAATTAGGAGTACCACCTCTTTGAGAGGTGCTATGCTTGGTGCTGTAGATACAGCAGTGAATGAGACAGAAAAAGGTCCTCCTGCATAGATCCAACATGCTAATGGGGAATGAATTTGTTTCCTACTGCTGGTGTAACAAGTTACCACACACTCAGTGGCTTAAAGCAACACAAACTTGTTAAATTATGGAGGTCAAAAGTCAGGAGTCTAAAATGGGTCCACAGGCCTCTGTTCCTACTGGAGGCTCCAGGGAAGAATCTATTAAAGGATGCCTATATGCTATGGCTTACAGACCTTTTTTATTTTTTTTTTAACTTCAAAGCCAGAAATATAACATCTTCAAATTTCTTGGAAGCAGAGAGACAGTCATCACTTCACCTGTTGTCCGACACTGATTCTCCGGCCTCCCTCTTATAGGGAGCCTTGTGATAATAGTGGGTCCACCTAGATAATCCAGGAAAATGTCCCCAACTCGAGATTCTTAACTGAATCAAATCCGCAAAGTGTCCTTTTTTCATGACAGGTAACATTTATAACTTCTGGGAATTATGTTAATATATCTCTAGGGGATCATTATTCAGTCTACCAGAGAAAGAGAAGGAGGAGGGGAGAGGGAGACTAAGAGAGAGGGAGAGGGAGGGAGGGAGAGGGAGGGAGGGAGGGAGATAGAGCGGGGAAAATAAACAGGTGTGTAAATATGTAAGATGATTTTATTTATCTTTGATTTCATTATTTTTAAAAGATTTTATTTGAGAGAGAGAGAGAAACAGAGCGAGAGAGTGAGAGAGAGAGAGAGAGAGCACAGGCAAGGGGAGAGTGCAGAGGGAGAAGCACACTCCCCTCTGAGCAGGGAGCCCGATGTGGGACTTGATCCCAGGACCCAAGATCATGACCTGAGCCAAAGGCAGACGCTTAACTGACTGAGCCACCCAGGCGCCCTATAAGATGATTTTAGGTGAGATATGTGCTGTGAAGGTGATAAGGGGGTTAATAGAGCTGCACCACCCAGTGTGGTAGCCACAAGCCACAGGTGACTACTGAGCTTTTTAAATGGGGCTAGTGTGAATGAGCAGTTGAATTTTAAGTTTTATTTCATTTTGAAAACTGCAAATTCAGGTAGCCAAAATGGCTAATGATACCATATCAGACAGTACAGCTCCAGGCTTTTTAGAGGCCACAGAAGAACATGTTTCCTTTCTTTTTAACTTAACTGAATTGTCTAAAGATCCATGAAAGCAGTCAATCCCCACTGACCTTAATAGATGGAATAAAGCTGCTCAGGTGAGCAAATAGGTGTTTTTTTCCTGAACGAGCAAAAGAGAAACATTCCCTATTACTAAAGCAATCTTCCAGCTCCAACCAGAGAAACTCCCTTCCATTTAGGGGCTAAGGTAGGGCACAGCTTGTAATACTTCATTTCCTTCCTTATAGATACACATGCTTACCCTGGCTTCATGGTGGCTAAGTGTATGTCCTTACTTACTGACTTTGGACTTGGCCATGTGATTTGTTTTGGTCAATGAAACGTTAACAGCTATGACAGAACCATGGGCTTTATACATGCTCACATGGTTGGGTTTACTACCCTCTTGTGTTCCTGTGACTGCTACGAGAACAGCCTATCCTGGGTAGCCACTGGTCCAAGGAGAATGTGGAGATATGTGGGAAGAGGCCTGAATCCAAGCTAGAGACACACCTTGAGCCTGGAGTCCATCCTACCTCAGCTGAACTATAGCCAATCTACAGGTCTGTTGTAAGGCACATTTTGGGTCAGTTTGTTACTTACCATTATTGTAGCACAGGTGACTGATACAAGGGGAAATACAAGAAGGACTTCTCCTTTTCTTGGAGGACTTTACACATTACTGAGGGAGGCTGATTTCTCCATAATTCCTCCAAGCTCCTTTGGATTTTACATTTAACAAGGGGGAGACCAGACAGGGATTATTTGCTTTCAAGGCAGTTTCTTTTAGTAGTTTTAAGAAGAGGGAGACCTTCAAAGTCTAAAGATTTGTGTAACCGAAATTGTATAGCTCAGTGAGCAAAGCAGCTAAGTGGAACGTTTCACTTTAACAAGGTCTATTTTTGGCTTCAATGACGCAACTTTGTCCTTCCTGAACTCACCATCTTTCAAGCTTTGTTACCAGGAAAGCAAGGAAAATACCACTAGTTAGCCTTCCTTCTAAAGTAAGTGTGATGAAAAACAAAATTGGCGAAGACTTTGAAAAGCCAACAGTAATTTAAATATATGGGTTTTCTTTCAGTAGCTAGAATCACTAAAAGTAAACCTGGCAATGCCTCTCAAATGGACATTCTCTTCTTAGTGACCGAGTAGAAGCTTAGCCACCTCTCCTGCTGTTTCTCTGCATGGCCAAAGTTGAGTGCATTTTTCTCCCTGTGATTTTTTGTTGTCTCCTGAGCATTAATGATGCTGGAATAGTATTGTACTCTCCCCCCAGGTGCATCGATTTTCCTGCTTGAATTGATGTAGTCCCACAAAGAGAACACCTCACTGTTATTATCCTTTTGGATGCTCTATTCACTGGCTTGGCCATTCTACTCAGCTTAATCAAAAGTAGGCTGTGTCTATGGAAGAAAATACAACTTTTCAGATGTGGAAAACTTCCTGAGCTTGATGCATGATGAGAATAGGCATCTACTCAAAGATTGAGGGAATCAAATTTCAAAAATTTAATATAGCCACTGGTGAAAATATAAATGGAACAGCAAACTACAGCATGTGAGATTTTGAACTCTACTTAACAGGAAAAATCACTTCCTATGTGTTTGGATCTGGCAACAGAAGCCACAGTTGTAATTATTGCTTTTATTTTCTCTTTTCTGGATGCGGATATTTATTCATGGAGGAAGCCATTAAATCGGGACAATTACCGATATCCACACAGAGAAGTCTGGCTCATTCCTTTGTGCTCTTGTTGCAGTTGTTCAACTCAATTATATTATTCCCATTTGTGCTGTGTGTCCAGAAACTTCTCCCTCAGGCCAAAGGTCAGCCACACTATCGTGGTCTTTTGGGTACAGGACTAAGGGAGAAATTCTTTTCCCCGAAGCTTCAGTAGGGCTGAAACCAAGGAGGATGCACACCTGAGTTAAACAGGAAGTTAAGTCTAGTGCACCAGAGAGGTCGATTCAGAGTGGATGCTTAGAGCTAACAGGTAAGAAGTAGACGATGGCGGGCATTTGGTGCCAGGGGAAGAGAAATCCACTTCACAAAAGTAGGGCATAATCCCAGGTAATTCTTGGAATAAGCACTATTGTCAGGGGCTGGAACCCATGGGCCCGTAGGTCTCTATTAGCACATGCAGTCAGCTATAAAGCACAGAAATGGGACCTACCCTCCAAGTCTGTCTCTCCCACGTGACTGAGCCCCCTGGGAAAGCTATTACCTAAACTTCCTTCTTACTCCTCTAGTGCTTATCATATATGAACTGTATAAGTTTTGGCAGCATGGAAAAAAAATCCAGATTAAGTGGATACATGATATTTTTGTCAATGTAACTACTCAGGTAAGTCAAGTTACACCAAGAGACAAAGGTTCAGGTGAGTAAACTTTCATTTATATAATGAATTGCAATTTGTGTAATGGAAGACCAGAAAAGACAGAATTAAAAAGGCAAAAAGTAGTTTTTGAAGAAAAAATGCTGGTCAGAGGGTTTTCTGGGTGCAAACTAACTGCATGCTTTCGAAAAGGCTACAGTGATTCTCTGGAGCTGGGAAAAAATTATGGCTCCTACTGCTGTGAAAAGAAGATGGGCTTGAAATGTACCCTTTAGATTCTTTTTAGAGAAAAGCACTTTGAAAGGAGAAAACACCACAGAAGTGCCAAGTCTTATTATCATCACTGCCATGAATACCTCCAAGCCACAGAAAAACATGTTCATCAAAGAAGTCTGTTTTGGAGATGGGCCAGTGAGGAAAGTTCACGTGAAATAGTTTGTGCACAAACTGCCTGCATTTAGGGCCGTCTCCCTGAAATCCCAAATTACTACCGTCGCCACTGTGCGCAGAGAAACTTTCAGGTACGTAAAGAGCACAGTGGGAAGAAAATGTTAAATGCTTATATAGTGGTCTAAGGATAACAATCCCAGAGCATTATTTACTTTCGTGGTAAATCATAGTGTGAAAATAACAATATACATTCCTGTGACTCACCACTGTCACCAATCACTATGGAACACTGGCTCTTTTTTTTTTCCCTACAATTGCAGAAAGCCTAAAAGAAATCTTCCACACATGAATGCCAGGTCTATTTGGCCTCTAGCTTTTCTAGAACTGCTGAAGTTCTCATGCTCATATTCACCTATATATTTCTGATATGTTCGTACAGACACACATCTAGAGTAGGAGCTGGCAAAAGACAGCCTGTGGTCCAGGTGTAGTCCGAAATGCCCAAATGTCCATTGTCTGTTTTTTCTATGTCTCATGAGCTAAGACTGGTTTTTCACATTTTTAAACGTTTGGAAAAAAATGTCCAAAGAGGGATATTTCATGACAGGAAATTATATTAAATTGAAATGTTGATGTTTTCATAAATACTTTTATAACTGTGATTACAGTTGCATTTACTAGTATGTGAAGAAAAAGAAACAAACTTGTCTTATTTATTGTGAATAACTGCAGAAACTAGCATAATAGTTGGGGACAAAGTTAGAACTACATGTATACAACTCCACATCTCAAAATTGCTAGGCACATATTCTTAGGCAATGTCTTTACCTTTGTTTTTAAAGCGGAAAATCTTGAATCCAGAGTTATTATGAGGATTATTAGACAAAACATATATGACCCTTTTGTTTAGCGCCCAGCATAACACTCAGTTATGTGTCATTTAAGCCCATGTCTACCATGCACAGAGTGAGGAGAATTTCAACTTCTGGCAATGTAACACGTTTCTCAATGAGAGCAACTAGAAAATCTGAACAAAGTATTAAAAACCTCTATTTGAAGGCATAGGGGACCTATCAAGGTACAAAGATTAGATTAGTGGCATTAAGATCCTACAGAGAAGAAAAGCCAGAGAAGTGAGCCTGGCACTTGGCACTGCTTTCTGTCTCAAGGTGTCTGACAATTCCACGAGCAGTGGCTGAGAGGCTAATAAGTAGGACAGAGATTTCAATACACTCGGAGACATCCTGGGATGAAAATTCAAGTTCAAGACCACCAAGGGGGAGGAGTCCTAACACATACTTAGAGATTTCTGTTAGAATTCTAAAGACACCTAAATTTAGAAAGCAAACATTAACAGACCAAAAGAAAGAAATAGACAGCAATATATTAATAGTAGGGACTTTAAGTCCTTACTTGCATCAGTGGATAGATCATCCAGGCAGAAAATCAATAAGGAAACACTGGCCTTAAATGACATGTTAGACCAAATGGACTTAACTGATTTATACAGAACATTCCTTTCAGAAACACCAGAATACACATTCTTCTCAGTGCACAGGCAGCATTCTTGAGGACAGAAATATGTTAGGCCACAAAGCAAGTCTTAATAAATTTAAGAGAATTGAAATAGTATCAAGCATCTTTTCTGACTACAACGGTATGAATTAGAAATCAATTATAAGAGGAAAACTAGTATTCACAAATATATGGAGATTGAACAACAAATGGGTAAATGAAGTAATCAAAAGAGAAATAAAAAAAAATGAGATGCAACAAAAGCACTTCTAAGAGGCAATTAATAGCACTAAACGCCTACCTCAAGAAACAAGAAAAATCTCAAACAACCTAACTTTACACCTCAAGGAACTAGAAGAAAAAGAACAAAGGAAGCCCCAAGTTAGTAGAAGGAAGGAAATAACAAATATCAGAGCAAATATATATGTTTGTAAATATATATATGTATATATATGTGTGTGTGTGTGTGTGTGTGTGTGTGTGTATGTAAACTAAAAAGAAAACAGAAAAGATCATTGAAGAGCTGGTATCAAGAGCTGGTTCTGTGATAAACTGAAACAAAGTTGGCAAACCTTTAGCTACATTCACGAGGAAAAAGAGAGGAGTCAAATAATTAAAATCGGAAGGAAAGGAGACATTACAACGGATACCACAGCAATACAAATGATCAGGAGCCTACAATGAATAATTCTATACCAACAAGTTAGCAGCCTAGAAGAAATACATACATTCATAAAAATATACAACCTTCCAAGACTGAATCATGAGGGAATGGAAAATCTAAACAAACCAATTAGTAATAAGGAAATTGAATCAGCAATCAAAAACCTTCCAAGAAACTAAAGTTCAGGACCTGATGGCTTCATGGGTGAATTCTACCAAACATTCAAAGAAGACTTAATACCAATCCGTCTCAAACTCTTAGAGGAGGAGACTCATTTTTCAAAGCCATCATTACCCTGATACCAAAATCAGACAAAGACACCACAAGAAAAAAAATTGCAGGCCAATATCCCTGATGAACGTAGGTGCAAAAATCTTCAACAAAATATCTGCAAGCTGAATTCAACAATACATTAAAAGAATCATATACCTTGATCCTATGAGATTCATTCCAAGGATGAAAGGATGGTTCAACATCCACAAATTGGTAAGTGTGATACACCACACCAACAAAATGAAGGATAAAAATCATATGATCATCTCAGTAGATGTGGAAAAAACATGTGATAAAATTCCAGATCCGTTTATGTATTTAATAACTCCCAAAAAAGTGGATATAGAGGGAATATACCTTAATTGTAATAAATGCCATATATGACAAACTCATGGATAATGTCATACTCAACAGGGGAAAGCTGAAAGACTGTCCTTTGAGACCAAGAACAAGATGAGAATGCCCACTCTCACATCTTTTATTTAAAAATAGAATTGGAAGTCTTAGCCAGAGTAATTAGTCAAGAACAAGAAATAAAAGGCATTCAAATTGGAAAGGAAGAGGTAGACTGTCACTGTTTGCAGATGATAAAATTATAGAGAAGGCGCTAAAGATTCCACTAAAAGACTGTTAGAACTAATAAGCAAATTTGGTACAATTGGAGGACACAAAATCAATACAGAAAAGTGTGTTTTGTTTGTATACACTAAAAACAAACAAAGCGAAATTAAGAAAACAATTCCATTTTATCATTGCATAAATGAATACAATACTCAGGAAAAAATTTAGCCTAGGAAGTTAAAGTCCTGTACACTGAAAACTATAGGGCACTGATGGAAGAAACTGAAGAAGGCATGAATAAATGGAAAGATACTCCATGCCCATGGACTGAAGAATTAATACTGTTAGATGTACATACTAACCAAAGTAATCTACAGATTCAATGCAATTCTGATAAAAATTCCATGGCACTTTTCACACAAATAGAACAAACAATCCTAAAATTAGTATGGAACCATAAAAGACCCCAAATAGGCAAAGCAGTCTTGAGAAAGAACAAAACTGGAGGCATCACACTCCCTGATTTCAATCTATATCACAAAGCTACAGTAATCTAAACAGTATGGTATTGACACGGATATCAATGGAACAAAACAGAAAGCTTAGAAGTAAGCCCATGCATACATGATCAATTAATTTAGGACAAAGAAGCCAAGAACACTCAATGGGCAAAGGACAGACTACAATAAATGGTGCTAAGAAAGTTGGACAGCCACATGCAAAAGAATGAAACCACTGTCTACATGACCCCCCCACCTCAAAATGGATTAACAACTTGAATGTAAAACATGAAACCATAGAACTTTTAAAGAAAATAGGTGGTATTTTTGCTTTTCTTGCTAGTTCAAAAAAAAAAACTGAACTGTGAGACTACAAGTGAGATGACATCAAATGAAAAAGTTTCTGCACGGCAAAAGAGATCATCTACACAACTAAAAGGCAGTCTACTGAATGGGATAATATGTTTGCCAATCATAGATCTCATAAGGAGTTACTATCCAAAATATATAAAGAACTCATACAACTTAGCAAAAACAAACTCAATTTAAAAAATGGGTAGAGGATCTGAATAGGCATTATGCCGAAGGAGAACTATAGACGGCCAACTATAGACGTCTATAGTGCTCAGTATAGTGCTCAGTATAGTGCTCAGTATCACTAGTCATCAGGGAAATGCAAATCAAACCACAATGAGGTATCACCTCATACCTGTTAGAATGGCTATTCTCAAAAAGACAGGAAATAACAAGCATGAGGTTATGGAGAAAAGGGAACCCTTGTGTACTCTTGGTGGGAATGTAAATTGCTGCAGCTACTATGGAAAAAAGTATGGGGGTTGCTCAGAAAATAAAAAACAGAACTACCATAGAATCCAACAACTTCAGTTCTGGGTATTTATCTGAAGAAAATGAAAATGCTAACAACATGGATGGACCTTGAAGGCCTTATGCTAAGTGAAATAGAGAAAAAATTACTGTATGATCTCACTTATATGTGGACTCTTAATAACAAACAAAGACTATGCTCATAGATACAGAGACAAATTGGTGGTTGCCAGGGGTGGGGGTTAGGGGTGGGTAAAATGGGTGAAGGAGATCAAAGGGTACACAATTCCAGATATAAAATAAAACACAGTGATGTAATGTACAGCAGGGTGACTAAAGTTAATAATTACATACTACAGATCTTAAAAGTACTCATCCTAAGAAAACAAAATTGGTAACTATAGTGATGGATGTTAGCTGGACTTATCATGTTGATCATTTAGCAATGTACACGTATGCCAAATCATTATGTTGTATACCTGAAACTAGTAAGATGTTACATGTCAGTTATACCTCAAATTAAAAACGAACTCTAAAGGACTGCACTTTAAGATTACGTGTTAATGGCACGTTTCAGCTTTCAGAGATACCGAAGCCTAGCTTTGGGTAATATTCCACGATTGAATTAAGTTGTTCTGGGATTTCTAGTGCCCNNTAAACTACCCCCCCCCCCGCCTGCAAGGGAAAAGTAAACACTCTCTGCAGGAAGATGCCGTCATCTGGAACCTCAACTTATCTTTGCTTTCATATGAAATGTTCAACAGTGACTTTAAAGATAACCAGCTATGCACAAAGAAAAATTTGTTCAAAAACCAACAGCAAAAGCAGACACAAAACAAACCCACAGGAGGTCCATATAAGGAAGAAATCATTTAGGAATTTCATATATGGTTAACTTGCTACCAAATTAACTTAATTTCACACTTTCATATTACAGTTGTTTCTTTCACTATCATCATGCAGCAATTATAGTACTGCCATTTTCTTAGGATGTATCACAAACCACTAAAATACAAAAGGAAAATGTGGGATATCAGTGCACAGCTGTTGCTGAAAAAGAGCAAGAAATCATAACAGCAATCAGAACATTTTAACATCTAAAAATGGTTCCAAGATAACTAAATACTTCTTCAAATACTCTACGCCTTTGAAAGTGATAAAAGAATTAAAAGAACATGAAATCGGAATATAGACAATCACAAGGACATAACCACACAAAATCCTCAATTTTCATTTGCAAATAAAATATTCAGTGAAGTTTTAACAATTGTAACATGAAATTTTAAGTTAATTTGGTATCAAGTTTACCATATGGGTAAATATTTACATTGGCAATCATATGACCCAGGCTACAGCCTCACAGAGAAGTGGCCAGACTTAGAAAAACAAGTATACAGAGACAGCTCTCTACATGAAAGAAATGCAATGCCCATTTCCACTCTCCCTTCTTTTTGAGAGTCTAATTATAGGACTTTTTTTCTGAGTCCTCATGAATGCTTTGTTCTTATGTTACACAAAGTGGGCAGACAGCTTCTAATGACCCTCTCATTTTCTCTGTTTCCTATGATGCAGCACCTAGAAAATTGCCTTTCATTCATAGGAGCTTAAAAGAAGCAGGTTATAGTAATAGCTAACAGTAAATGAGTACTTAGCATGTACCAGGTACCATAATAGGCATTTTCATGTACCCAAATACTTAATATTTGCAATACACTTAGG
>NW_024423319.1:106563946-106623317 GCF_017311325.1 Ursus maritimus | reverse complement strand
CAAAAAAGAGTTTCAAAATAACACTAGTTGATATTTTATTTTATTTTTTAATATTTTAAAGGAATTGAAAGAAAAGACAAAGATTTTTGGTTGAGAAATGGAAACAAAAAAAAGCATTTGAAAGGAAATTATAAAAGTAGAAATAATTAAAATTGAGAGCTCAATGGATTAAGTGTAGATTGGATGCAAAAGTATATGGAATTAGCTAACTGGAATATGAATCAGAATAAAAATATCCAGACTTTAATTACAGAGAATCAAAAGGGTAGGAATAAACACAAACTTTTGGCACACAATAAAAAAACTCTAACTCCTATAATTAGGTTCCCAAAAACAAAGGAGAGTGAAAATGGGCAGAAATTATTAGCAAGGTAATGGCTGACCATTTCTCAAAAGTGGTGAAAGAGGGGCACCTGGGTGGCTCAGTTGGTTGAGCATCTGCCTTCAGCTCAAGTCATGATCTCAGGATCCTGGGATCAAGCCCCAGCTCGGGCTTCCCTGCTTAGTGGGGAGTCTGCTTCTCCCTCTATGCCTCCCCTGCTTGTGCTCTCTCTGTCTCTCAAATAAATAAATAAATAAATAAATAAATAAATAAAATCTTTTTAAAAAAAGTGGTGAAGGGTATCAAGCCACAGACTAAATGTAGTACCACATATGCCAAACTGGATACACAATAAGAAAACTGTATCTAAATACTATATAGTAAAACGTCAGTTAAGAAAACGAAGCACAATTTAAAACAAGATACCATTACACACTTATTGGAATGGCTAAAATCCAAAACATGGAGAACACCAAATACCAGAGAGAATATGGAGAAAAAAAGGACTCTTACTATTTAGGAAAGCAAAATGGTACAGCCATTTTGGAATAGAGTCTGGCAGTCTTTACACAGCTAAATGTAGTATTGCCATATGATCCAATAATCCTGATCCTTGGTAATTACCCAAATTCGGTGACAATTTATGTCCATGATAACCTGCACAAATATCTTATAGCAGTTTTATTTATCATTGTTAAAATCTGGAAACAACCAATATGTCCTTCAATAGGTGACTGGATAAACAAACTCTGGCACACCCCTACAATGGAATAATATTCAGCACTAAAAAGATATGATCTATCAAGCCATGAAAGCACATGGAGGAGCCTTAACTGATACTGGTAAGTTAAAGAAGCTAGTCTGTCGAGGCTACAGATTGTTTGATTCCAACTATGTGACATTCTGGAAAAAGGCACAAATAGAGAGTTAAAAGATCAGTGGTTGCAAGGAGTTCAGGGGGGAGAGAATAAGGAATAAATGGGTGGAACATAGAGTAATTTTCAGGCTGGGAAACTATTTTGTATGAAACAATCTAAAAAACAAAACTAAAAAAAATATCTTAATAGGTGCAGAAAAAGCATTTTATAAATGTAACATATATTGCTGATAAAAAAAAAACTCACTGCAAAACACAAATAAGAAGGGAACTTCCTCATCTTCATAAAAGGCATTTACAAAAACCTACCATAACATATTTGATGGCAAAAGCCTGAATGTGTTACCTTAAGATCAGGAGCAAGAGAAAGATGTATGCTCAACATTTCGATTCAACAGTGTACTAGATGTTAGAGCCAGTGCCATTAGGCAAGAAAAAGATAGAAGGTAGGGCACCTGGGTGGCTCAGTCAGTTAAGCATCTACCTTCAGCTCAGGTCATGAGCACATGGTCCTAGGATCGAGCCTGGCATCGGGCTCTACGCTTCTCCCTCTTCCTCTGCCTGCTGCTCTGCCTACTTGTGTGTTCTCTCTCTCTCTGTGTCAAAATAAACAAACAAACAAACAAACAAACAAATAAATAAAATAAATAGAAGGCCTCTGGACTATAAAGGAAGAAATAAAAAAAACTGTAGTCACAGAAGGTATGATTACTAATGTAGAAATTCTGAAGGAATTTACAAAAAGGCTACCAGAACTAAAAGTGAGTTTTGCAGGGTTGCAAGATACAAGATCAATATATGAAATCAAAGATTTCTCTAGGTATCTATAATAAAAAATCAGAAATTGTAACAAAAATACTACCAATTAAAATAGCATAAAATACGAAATACAAAATATGTGAAAGACCTGTATATTGAAAACTACAAAAGGCTGTTGAAAGAAATTAAAGAAGACCTAAAGAAATGGAGACATACACAGTCTTATGGGTCCTGAGATTCAGTATTATTAAATGTCAATTCTCTTCAGTTGACTTGTATCTTCACAATCGCAACCAAAATACCAGCATGCTTTTTTGTACAAATTTACAAGCTGATTCTAAAATTCCTATGGAAATCCAAAATATCTGGGATAGCCGGAACAATTTTCAGAAAGAACAAAGCTGAAGGGCTAAAACTATCTCATTCCAAGAGTTATTGAGATATGGCTAGCCAGACTGTACAGTACATGCACGATGACAGAAAACTAAATAAGTGGGACAAAATAGAGTCTGGGAAGAGACCTGCACACATATAAACAAGTATGTTCTGACAAAGGTGCAAAGCCAGTTCTGCACGGAAAATATTCTCTTCTCAACAGAGTGTTGGCAAAAGATAAAGAAATTTCATCCATACCGTATACTATATATAAATATTAACTTGAAGTAAATCAGACATATATGTAAAATCTAAAACTATAAAATGTGTAAAAGAACACATAAAAGAAGATATACAGGTGGCAAACAAGCTTATGAAAAGATGCCTTACATCCTCTTAATCAGGGAAATGCAAATTAAAATGAGATACCACTACACACCTATTAGAATGGCAAAATCCAAAACGCTAAAAACTTCAAGTGCTGGTGAGGTTGTGGAGCTCAGGTTCATTGTTGATGGGAATGCACTTTGGAAGACAGTTCAGCAGTTTCTTAGAAAAGTAAACATACTAATGCCAGTGGATCCAGTACTTGAGTTCCTTGATAGTTACCCAAAGGAGTTGAAAACTTACTTACGTACGTACGTACACACACACACACACACACACACAACATAGCAGCTTTATTTGTAATTGCCAAATCTTGGAAGCAACCAATATGTCCTTCAGTAGGTGAAGGGACACATTAACTGTGGTACATCCAGATGACGGGATGTTATTTGGTACCAAAAAAAAAAAAAAAAAAAAAACTATCAAGCCGTGAAAAGACATAGAAGAAACTTCAGTGCATATTACTAAGTGAAAGAAGCTAATCTGAAAAGACTATATAATGTATGATTCTGACTAGATGACATTCTGGAAAAGGCAAAATAACGGAGAGTAAAAAAAATCCATGGTTATCAGGGGTTGGCCAGGGGTGGTGGTGAATAAGTCAATCACAGAGGATTTTTAGGGAACTGAAAATATTCCTATGATACCATAATGATAGATATGTGTCATTATACATTTGTCTGAACCCACTGAATGTACGATGCCAAAAGTGAACCCTAATGCAAACTGTGGATTTTGGGTGATTATGACTTATCAAGGTAGGTTCATCAATTGTACAAGTGTACCACTCTGGTAGGGAATGTTGATAATGGGAGAAGCTATGTATGTGTGGGGGCAGGGGTTATAACAGTCTCCCCTTATCCATGGGGAACACATTCCAAGACCACCAATGGATGCCAGAAACCATAGGTATTGCCAAGCCTTACCTATACCATATTTTATCTTATACAGACACCTATGACAAAGTTTAATTTGTAAATTAGGCACAGTAAGAGATTGGAAAAAAACTAATAATAAAATGCAATGATTTAAATAATATACAGGCTTACCTCACTTTATTGTGCTTTACTTTATTGTACTTCACAGATAGTGTTTTTTTGTTTTGGTTTTTTACAAATTGAAGGTTTGTGGCAGCCCCGCATGGAGCAAGTCTATCAGTGCCATTTTTTCCCACCAGTATTTGCTCACTTTGTGTCTTTGTGTCACATTTGGGTACTTATCACAATATTTCAAACTTCATATTTGTGATGGTTATCTGTGATCAGTAAGCTTTGTTATTACTATTGTAGTTGGGGGGGGGCAAAAAATGTGCCCATATAAGATGGCAAGCTTAATTGATAAATGTTGTGTGTTTTTGAGCTGCTCCACCAATCGGCTGTTCCCTCATCTTTTCCTCTCTTCAGGTCTTTCTAGTCCCAGAGATACCACAATATGAAAATTAGACCAATTAATAACCCTACAGTGTCCTCTGAATGTTCAAGTAAAAGGAAAAGTTGCATGTCTTTCGCTTTAAATCCAAAGCTAGAAACGATTAAACTTAGGGAGGAAAGCATGTTGAAAGCTGAGACAGGCCAAAATCTAGGCCTGTTGGACAAAGAGCCAAGTTGTGAATGCAAAGGAAAACTTCTTGAATGAAATTGAAAGAGCTCTTCCACACAAGGCCAACGTCATACTCAATGGTGAAAAACTGAGACTTCCCCCCCAAGGTCAGGAACAAAACAAGGATGTCCGGTCTCACCAATTTTATTTAACACACTACTGGAAGTCCTAGACAGAGCAATCACACAACATAAAGAAATAAAAAGGCATCCAAATTGCTAAGGAAGAAGTAAGGAAGAAGTATATGCAGATAACGTGATACTATATTTAGAAAACCCTGAAGACGCCACCAATAAACTACTAGAACTGATGAATGAATTCAGTAAAATCACAGGATACAAAATCAACATACAGAAATACGTTGCATTCCTATACACTAATAATGAAGCTAAGAAAACAGTCCCATTTACTAGTGCACCAAGAACAATAAAATATCTAGGAATAAACTTAGCCCAAGAGCTGAAGGACCTGTACTCTAAAAACTATAAAACACTGATGAAAGAAATTCAAGACAATGCAATGAAATGGAAAGACATTCCATGCTCATGGGTTGGAAAAACAAATATTGTTAATGTATCTATACTACCCAAAGCACTCTACACATTGATGTAATCCCTACCAAAATACCAACAGCATTTCTCACAGAACTAGAACAAACCTAAAATTTGTATGGAACCACAAAAGACCATGAATAGCCACAACAATCTTGAAAAAGAAAAATGAAACTGGAGGTATCACAATTCTAGATTTCAAGTTATATTACAAAGCAGTAGGAATTAAAACAGTATGGTACTGGCATAAAAATAGACACATAGATCAATGGAACAGAAAACCCAGAAACAGACACACAACTATATGGTCAGTTAATCTTTGACAAAGCTGGAATGAACACACAACAGGAAAAAGACAGTCTCTTCAACAAATGCTGTTGAGAAAACTGGACAGCCACATGCAAAAGAATGAAACTGGGCCACTTTCTTAAACCATATACAAAAGTAAACTAGAAATGGATGAAAGACCTAAATGTGAGACCTGATACCATAAAAATCCTAGAAGAGAGCACAGGTAGTAGTAATATCCCCGACATCAGCTGTAGCAACATTTTTCTAGATATATCTCCTGAGGCAAGGGAAATAAAAGCAAAAATAAACTATTGCGATTACATCAAAATAAAAAGCCTCTGCACAGCAAAAGAAACAATCAACAAAACTGAAAGGCAACCTACTGAATGTGAATGGGAGGAGATCGTTGCAAATAACATATCTGATGAAAAGTTAGTATCCTAAATATATAAGGAACTGATACAACTCAATACCCAAAAACCAAATAATCCAGTTAAAGGGTGGGAGAAGACATGAAGAGACATTTCTCATTTCTCTAAAGACATACAGATGGTGAACCAACACGTGAAAAAATGCTCCACATCAGTCATCATCAGGGAAATGCAAATAAAAACTACAATGAGATGTCGCCTCACACCTGTCAGCATGGCTAAAATCAAACACAAAGCAAACAAGTGTTGGTGAGGATGTGGAGAAAAAAATCCTCTTGCACTGTTGGTGGGAATGCAAATTGATGCAGCCACTGTGGAAAACATTATGGAAGTTCCTCAAACAATTAAAAATAGAATTACCCTAAAAAAAATAGAATTACCCTATAATCAGGAATCACACTACTGGGTATTTACCCAAAGATACCAAAGCACTATTTCAAAGGGATACATGCACCCCTATGTTTACTGCAGCATTATTTACAATAGCCAAACTATGGAAGCAGCCCAAGTGTTTATTGATAGATGAATGGATAAAGAAGATGTGGTGTACGTACACACACACACACACACACACACACACAGGAATACTATTCAGCCATAAAAAAAGAATGAAATCTTGCCATCTGTAGCAACATGGACACAGCTAGAGAGTATAATGCTAAGCGAAAGAAGTCAGAGAAAGAAAAATATCATATAATCTTATATGTGGAATTTAAGAAACAAAACAAATGAGAAAACGGGAAAAAAAGGCAAATGAAGAAACAGCCTCTTAATTATAGAGAACAAACTGATGGTTACTGGTGGACTGAAGACCAAACCAGCCACAACATTTCCTTAAACCAAAGCCTGGTGCAGAGAAAGGCCCCAAGTCGTCTTAGTTCTGCTGAAGCTGAGAGAGGTGAAGAAGTTACAGGAGAAAAGTCTGAAGGCACCAGAGGTTAGTTCATTAGGTTTAAGGAAAGACGTTGTCTCCATAATATAAAAGTGTAAGGTGAGGCAGTACGTGCTGGTGTAGAAGCTACTTCGAGTTATCCAATGTTCGGCTTTAAAGCTTCTTAGAACAGGCTGCCTCTCCTGTTGGGGGCTCAGGTCGCTGGTGAGGCTACACTGAAGCCAGTGCTCACTGACCACACCAAATGCCTAGCTACCTTAAGAATTATGTTAAATCTACTGTGTCTCCCATACATGGACCAACAAAGCCTGGATGACAGCACATCTGTTTACAACATGGCTTACTGAATATTTGAAGCCCACTGTTGAGACCTATTGTTCTGAAGAAAAGATTCCTTTCAAAATAAGGCTCCTCATTAACAGTACACCTGGTCACCCAAGAGTTTTGATAAAGATGTACAACAAGATTAATGTTGTTTTCCTGCCCGCTAACACAGCATCCATTGTGCAGCCCATGGATCAAGAAGTTAGTCTGACTTTTGAGTCTTATTGTTTATGAAATGCATTTCATAAGGCTACGGCTGCCACAGATAGTGGTTCCTCTGATGGACGTGGGCAAAGTCAACTGAAAAGCTCCTGGAAAAGAGTCACCATTCTAGATGCCTTTAAGAACACTGGTGATTCATGAGAAGAGGTGAAAATATCAACATTTACAGGAGTTTGGAAGAAGTTGATTCCAACCCTCATGGATGACTCTGAGCAGCTGAAGACATCAGTACAGGAACTAACTGCCAATATGCAGTGGAAACAGCAAGAGAACTGGAATTAGTAGTGGAGCCTGAACATGAGACTGAACTGCTGCGATCTCATGATAAAACTTGAATAGAAGAGGACTCACTTCTTAAGGATGAGCAAAGAAAGCGGTTCCTTGAGACAGAATCTGGTAAAGATGGTATCAAGACTGTTGAAATGACAACAAAGGATTTAGACTATAACATAAACTTAGTTGATATAGCAGTGGCAGGTGTGAGAGGATTGACTCCAATTTTAAAAGAAATTCTTATGTGGTTTAAATGTTATCAAAGAGCATCACAGACTACAAAGAAATCATGAAAGGAAGAGCTGATTGATACAGCATACTTCACTCTTGCATTATTTTAAGAAATTGCCATAGCCACCCCATCCTTTAGTAATCAGCACCCTGTTCAGTCAGCAGCCATCAACATCAAGGCAAGGCCTTCCACCAGCAAAAAGACAGAAACCTGCTGAAATCTCAGATGATTGTTAGCATTTTTTAGGAATATTTTTTAATTAACATATGCACTCTGTTGCTTTAGACATAATGGTATTGCACACTTCATATTGCCGTGGTCTGGAACCTAACCTGTAATATCTCTGAGTTATGCCCATACTGTTAATAACGGTTATGTGAACATGGTCTTTCTCTCTCACAGTATCTTACTGTATCGTACTCACCCTTATTCTTCTTGTGATGACGTAAGATGATAAAATGCCTGTGTGATAAGATGAACTGACGTGAATGATACAGGCATTGTGATGCGGTGTTAAGCTACTACTGAGCTTCTCATCACACTTCAGCAGGAGAATCACCTGCTTCCAAACCATGGTTAACCACAGGTAACTGAAACCACAGAGGAGGGGCGCTGGTGGGGGGACACTACTTAATGTGGGAAATTTATATATCTTCTCAATTTTGCTGTGAACCTAAAACTGCTCTTTAAAATAGTCTTACTAAAAAAAAAAAAAAAACACCTAGAAGAAAAACTGTGATCTTGGGTTAGACAAAGATTTCTTATATACAATACCAAAAGCATGATCCATAAAACTACAAATTGATAAAATGGACTTTATAAAAAAAATACTATCATCTGCATTTTGAGAGACACTGTATACAGAAAATGAAAAGACAAGCACTAGACTGGGATAAAATATTCACAAAATGTTCACATAGCAGGTATCTAAGAAAGGACTTGAATGTAATATATAAAACTCTCTCAGAGCACCTGGGTGGCTCAGTCAGTTAAGCGTCTGCCTCGGCTCAGGTCACGATCCCAGCGTCCTAGGATCAAACCCTGTGTTAGGCTCCCTGCTGAGCCTGGTTCTCCCTCTCCTCCCTGCTGGTGCTCTCTCCCACTACCTCTGTCACTATCTGTGTTGCTTTTTCTCTCTCAAATAAATAAAATAAAAATAAACCTCTCAAAACTTAAGAGAAAAAAAAACAACCCAATTAAGCAAATTCGAATAGACACTTCACCAAAGAAAGCATACCAATGGCAAATCAGCATATAAGAATATGCTCATATTATCCCTGGGTAAATGCAAATTAAAACTATAATGAGATAGCACTACATATCTATTAGTATAACTAAGATTTAAAAGACTGACCATCCCTAGTGTTGACAAGAATGCAATTAAGCTGGAACTCTCATACAGTGCTGGCAGTATTGAAAAATGGTATACTCGGGGTGCCTGGATGGCTCAGTGATTAAACGTCTGCCTTTGGCTCGGGTCATGATCCCAGGGTCCTGGGATTGAGCCGTGCCTCAGGCTCCCTGCTTGAGGGGAGCCTGCTTCTCCCTCTCCCTCTACTGCTCCCCGTGCTTGTGCTCTCTCTCTCTGTCTCTGTCAAATGAATAAATAAAATCTTTAAAAAAGAAAAAAGAAAAATGGTATACTCACTTTAGAAAACAAGCAATTAAAAAAAAAACTCAACATAGGAATGGAATGAGTGGATCATATAGTCGATATGATGATGTCAATTAGACCTCAACTATATGATCCACTCATTCCATTCCTGTCCAAAGACTTTTGTACGAATGTTTATAGCAGCTTTATTTGCAATTCCCAAAACTAGAAAGAACCAAATGTCTATCACTAGGTGACTGAATAAACGGTGGTATATCCACACAATGGAATACTACTCAGCAATGAAAAGGTATTACTGATACATCTTACAATGTGAATGAAACCCAAAATAATCATGTTGAGCTAAAGAAGCCAAAGTATATACTATATGAATCCATTTTTGAAAAATTCTAGGAAATTCAATATATTATACAGGGACAGAAAGTAGATCGGTGACTGCTGGGGACAGGGCAGGGAGGGGGTTCAGGGAGGGATAGAAAGGAGGGAGTCCAAAGAGGTATAGGGAAGCTTTTGGGTGTTACGGTGTAGTGGGTTGAACTGTGTCCCTCCAAAAGATATATGCAAGTCCAAACCCTTGGCACCTGTGAATGTGAACTTATTTGGAAATGGGTTCTTGAGAGATGCAATTAAGGATCTGAGATGAGGTCAACCTGGGTTTAGGGTGGGCTCTAAATCCAATGACTGGTGTCCTTAAAAGTGCAAGGAGAGGGTGACTGGATACATACAGGGCAGAAGGCCATGTGAAGATGCAAGCACAGATTGGAGCTATGCTTCCACAAAACTAGGAGTACCAGGAGACACCACAAGCTGCCAGAGGCAAAGAAGGATTCTCTCCCAGAGCCTTTGGAAGGAGTGTGACCCTCCTGATGCCTTGATTTTGGATTAAGGTTTCTAGAACTGTAAGTGAATAAATTTATGTTTTAAACCACCGAGTTTATGGTAATTCATTATAGCAGCCACAGGTAACTAATACAGATGGATATTTCATTGTTACAGTTGTGGTAATGGTTTTATATATATATATACACACACACACATACACACACACACACATATATATATACACACACACATAAACTTATCAATTTGTACATTTTACATGTGTAATTTATTGTATATCAATTAGACCTCAAAGGTGTTAAAAAAAACCCACAGCAACACAGAGGATTTAAACAACATGCTTAACAAACAGGACATAATTTTTTATATGTTGAACAATGTACCCCCAAAGTATAGCATAAATAAAAATTTCAGGTACATGTTCAGGGAATATTTGCCAATGTTGGCCAATACAAGTTCATAAAGCCACTCTCATCAAATTTTAAAGGAAGGAACCTATACAAATCATGTCATCTTACC
The DNA here is from genome assembly GCF_017311325.1 of Ursus maritimus. Classification (NCBI taxonomy): domain Eukaryota; kingdom Metazoa; phylum Chordata; class Mammalia; order Carnivora; family Ursidae; genus Ursus; species Ursus maritimus. The sequence goes on along the minus strand of NW_024423319.1, from coordinate 106,612,808 downwards.
ATAATAAAATTGAGATAAAAGTTAATAAAAAACATTATTTGACAATACTGGTACGTTCAGAAGTTCAGCAGTGCACTCCTAAATAAGCCACAGAATGACGAAGAACTCAAGATGGAAATTAGAAAATAATTTAACTAAATTATAATATTACATATCAATATTTGTGGGATGGAGCTAAAGTCAGGCTAAAAAATAAAGTATTAAAAATTAAACTTATGACCTTAATGGAATAAATGTGAATGGAAAAATTTAATCAATGATCTAATATCCATTTCAGGCAATCAGAAGAATAACAGAAAATTACACATAAAGGAAACAGAAGAAAATAATTGATAATGATACGAACAAAAATTAGTAAAATAGAAAAGAGAAACGTAGTAGAAGGAATTAACAAGACTCAAGTTATTTCTTTGAAAACAACCAATAAAACTGATATTTTCCATTGTAAGATCCAATAAGAAAAAGAGAAGGCAAAAAAATAAATCCCCAAAAAGTAGGGGTAAAAAGGAGGTGATCACCAAAAACCCTACACACATCATGAGTGAGCTTATATTAATACATTGGAAAATTAAGCTAAATGAACAAATTATTAGAAGTGATAAATATAGCAGGGATTCTGAACACAAGTCAGCATACAAAACTCAACTGTATTTTAATGCGATAATTAAAATGAAAATGGGAATAATATAATTTCCAGTAAAATCAGATGAACCAAATACCTGGGGATAAAGCCAATGAAGTGCAAGGCCAGTTCACAGAAAACTTTAAAATACTATTGAAAATTTCTCTCAAATCAAGTAACAAATAAATAACTTGAAGATATAATACCATTTATAGATGGGAAGAAAATACCAGAAAGATGCCAATAAATCTCAAGATGGACATAAAATTAAATTCAACCCCAATGAACATCTTGGAATACTTTGATATTGAAAGGGACACATAAAAATTCAAAAGCCAAAAATAGCCAAGATATTCTTAAAGAATAATAAAGTCAGAGGACTTGCTTTATAAAATAGCAAGCATTATTTTTATTTATTTATTTTAAAGATTTTATTTCTCTGAGAGAGAGAAAGCGTGCACACATGTGGGGGAAGGGCGAGAGGGCGAGAGGATCCCAAGCAGACTGCATCCTGAGCGTGGAGCCCCACGTGCCGCTCCGTCACAGGACCCTGAGATCATGACCTGAGCGGAACCAAGGCTTAAATGACTGAGGCACCCAGGCACCCCTATTATTTTTTTAGTTATATTTACTTAGAAGCATTCAAAATGTCAACAAAACAGCTGCAACTTTTTTTTTTTTTTTTTTTGCAATTACAAAGTGGTATTGAGTTCACAGAACAACAGTTATTTTGTGTAAGCTGCATCAGAGACAACTGCAGATGGAAAAACTATCATCCCCACGTGTAACTAATTTGTGCTGGGCACCAACAGGAACCTGCTTTGAATTCCCACGCCAAGTTCCAGCCCCCATGCAGTACCGGGCAAGGTTAGTAGCTACTGAAAATACCACCAGGACAGGGCTATCTAAAGACACATTCGGTAGTATGTTGCCTACACAAAAAAAGACACTGTACAGTTTAAAAAAACAAATCTCACACAGCCTTACATTTCAAGTTTTTTTCTTTAAAAGGAGTGGGATGCGTACGGGGGCGGGGAGGTTACATGCTTTACAGACAGGGAAAAAAAAAAAGGCACCAGAACCAACTTATTCATCATCATCTTCATCTTCTTCTCATCCTCTTCATCTTCCTTGTCTTCCTCCTCTTGCTTCTTTTGCTTGCTTTTCTCAGCCTTGATGACTCCCTTTTTTGCTGCATCAGGTTTTCCTTTAGCTCGGTATGCAGCAATATCCTTTTCCCACTTTTGCTGCAGCTTAGCAGCCTTCTTTCCATGCAGCTGCTTGTTATCTGAGGCAGTTTTACCCCACATCTCTCCCAGTTTCTTTGCAACGTCATTAATTAATAGGCTGGGATGTTCTCCTTTGACTTTTGGGCGATACTCAGAACAAAACAAGGAAAAGGCCGAAGGAGGACTCTTCGGTGCACTGGTGTATGTGCTGAAGTGAGCACAAAGTGTGCACTGGGATCCTTGGGATTCTTTTTTGTTTCCTCTTTAGAGGGAATATAAGTTTTCATTTCTCTTTCATTATGGGCCTTGTCCGCCTTTGCCGTATCTTCAAATTTTCCTTTGTCTTTAGCAGACATGGTCTTCCACATCTCTGAGCGCTTCTTAGAAAACTCAGAGAAGTTGACTGAAGCATCTGGCTGTTTCTTCTTGTGCTCCTCTTGACAAGTTTGCACAAAGAATGCATATGATGACATTTTGCCTCTCAGCTTCTTAGGATCTCCTTTGCCCATGTTTAATTATTTTCCCCAGCGAGGCTCAGAGTTGCCCAGTGCCCATCTGACTCTCACTTGCCCAGGCGCTGTCTCTGTGGAGCACAGTGCACTGCAATGGTTGCTGCAAGCATTATTTTAAAGCTACCTTAATGAAGTTTGCTATTAGTGCCAGAATATAGATAACTGGAACAGAAGACAGAATTTAGAATTGATTCATATACATGAATACTTGATATAAAACAAAGTTGGCCATTGAAAACAATGGGGAAAGATTGTCTTTTCAGTAAATGATGCTGTATCAATTATATATTCATATATCCAAATAGCCATATATCCAAGAAAAACTTTGCCCCTGCTTCAGACCAAAACAAAAAATCAAGTCTAGGTCTAAATCTGAAAGATAAAACAAATTTTCTAGAAGAACGTATAGAATATTTTCACGACATTTGAGTAGGCAAAAGTTGCATTAAAAAGATGCAAAAATCACTAACCATAAAGGAAATAATAAATTGAACCACATTAAAAGCAAAGAGTTCTATTCGTAAAAAGAAAATAGTAAGAGAGTCAAAAGGCTAGCCACTGAGAAGAAATTTATAACATGTATCTCTAACAAAAGGCTTGTATCCAGAATACAAAGTTAACACCTGCAGATCAATACAAAGAAAGATAAGGACGCGACAATGGTTCAACATCAGGAAATCAGCGGATGTGATCTACCACAAATGAAGGATAAATATCGTATGATCATTTCAGTAGATACGCAAGAAGCATTTACAAAATTCAACGTCTGTTTACGATGAAAACTCTTAGAGTGGGTATAGAGAGAAAATACATAATAACATAACATAAAAAACATAATAAAGGCCATATGTGACAAACGCACAGCTAACATCATACTCAATGGTGAAAAGCTGAAAGCCCTTCCTCTAAGATCAGTGACAAGACTAAAATGCCCACTTTCGTCACTTTTATTCAACACAGTAAGTCCTAGCCAGATCAGTTACGCAACAAAATAAAATAAAATAAAGGACACCCAAACTGGGAAGAAATAAAATTGTCGCTATTTACAGATGACATGGTATTATATATGAAAAACCCTAAAGCCTCCACCAAAAAACTGTTAGAATTATACAGGCTAGTTAGGATCTCTGATGAGCATAGACACAAAACTCCTCAACAAAATATTAGCAAACCAAATCCAACAACGCGTTAAGAAAATAATTGACCACAATCAAGTGGGATGTATCCCTGGGATGCCAATGTGGCTCAGAATTCACAAATCATTGTGATACATCATATTAATAAGAGAAAAGATAGAAACCATATATGTGATCATCTCAAAAAATGCAGAAAAGGCATTTGACAAAGTACAACATCCATTCATAAAGAAAACTCTAAAACATGTTTAGAGGGAACATAACAAAGGCCATCTATGAAAAAGCCCCAGCTCACATCATCCTCAATGGTGAGAAACTGAGAGCTTTTTCTCTAAGATCAAGAACAAAACAGAGGGCTTCGGAGGGGAGGGGGGTGGGGGATTTGGGATAGGCCGGTGATGGGTAGTAAGGAGGGCACGTATTGCATGGTGCACTGGGTGTTATATGCAAGTAATGAATCATGGAACATTGCATCGAGAACTGGGGATGTACTGTATGGTGACTAATATAACAAAATAAATATTATTTTAAAAAAAGAGTATTTGGCCAGTTAAATATGCACAAAACTGAGTGAAAATCAGAACAAAATGAAATAAACCCAACTTTTGTTTTTCCCTATTAAAAAAAAAAAGAACAAAACAAGGATGTGCACTCTTACCACTTTTATTCAACATAGCACTAGAAATCCTAGCCACAGTAGTCAGACCCCCCCACAAAAAGAAATAAAAGGCATCCAGATTGGTAAGGAAGAAGTAAAACTTGTACTATTTGCAGATGACACTATATATAGAAAACCCTAAAGACTTGACCAAAAACCTAGAACTGATAATTCAGTAAAGTTGCAGGATACAAAATCAATGTGCAGAAATACGCTGTATTTCTATACATTAATAGTGAAGTAGCAGGAAGAGAAATTAAGAAAACAATCACATTTATAATTGCACCAAAAGAATTAAATACCTAGGAATAAACTTAACCAAGGAGGCAAAAAACCTGTACTCTGAAAACTATAAAGTACTGATGAAAATAAACGAAGATGACACAGATAGAAAGATATTCCACGTTCATGAACTGGAGGAACTAATATTGTTTAAATGTCCATACTATCCAAAGCAATCTACAAATTTAATACAATCCCTGTCAAAATACCAATGGCATTTTTCATAGAACTAGAACAAACCCTAAAATTTGTATGGAGCTCCAAAAGACCCCAAATAGCCAAAGCAATCTTGAAAAAGAAGAAAAAAGCTGTAGGTATAATAAACACAGATTTCAAGATATACTATGAATCTGTAGTAATCAAAACAGTATGGTACTGGCACAAAAACAGACACATTGATCAATAGAACACAACAGAAAGCCCAGAAATAAATCCATGCAAATATGATCAATCTATGACAAATGAAGTAAGAGTATACAATGGGGAAAAATAGTCTCTTCAAAAAATGGTTCTGGGAAAACTGGATAGCTACATGCAAAAGAATGAAACTGGACCACTTTCTTATACCATATGCAAAAATAAGCTCAAAATGGATGAAAAACCTAAATGTGAGACCAAAACCCATAAAACTCCTAATAGAAAAGATAGGCAGTAATTTATTTGACAACAGCCATAGGAACACTTTTCTAGGTATGTCTCCTCAGGCCAGGGAAACAAAAGCAAAATTAAACTACTGGGACTATTCCAAAATAAAAAGCTTTTGCACAGCAAAGGAAACCATAAACCAAATGAAAAGGCAACCTACTGAGTGGGAGAAGATATTTGCAAATGATATATCAATAAGGAGTTAATATCCAAAATATATAAAGAGCTTATACAACTCTGCCACTCCCTAAACCCCCAAATTATCTGATTATAAAATGGGCAGAGGACCTGAATAGGCATTTTCCCAAAGACACACAGATGGCTAAGAGACACATGAAAAGATGTTCAACATCATTTATCATCAGGGACACGCAAATCAAAACCACAATGAGATACCCCCTCACAACTGTCAGAATGTCTAGACTCAAAAAGACAAGAAATAACAAGTGTTAGCAAGGATGTAGAGAAAAAGGAACCCTTGTATACTGCTGGTGGGAATGCAAACTGATGTAGCTACTGTTGAAAAGAATATGGAGGTTCCTCAAAAAATTAAAAATTACCATAAGATTCAGTAATTCCATTACTGGGTATCTACCCACAGAAAACAAAAACACGAATCTGAAAAGATACATGCACCCCTATGTTTGCTGCAGCATTATTTATAATAGCCAAGATATGGAAGCAACCTAAGAGTTGATTGATACATGAATGGATAAAGAAGATGTGGGATGTGTGTGTGTGTGTGCGTGCACGTGCACACGCATGTATAGTGAAATATTACTCAGCCATAAAAAAGAATGAGATCTTGCCATTTGTAACAACATGGATGGACCTAGAGGGTATAATGCTCAGTGAAATAAATCAGACAAAGACAAATACTATACGATTTCACTCATATGTGAAATTTAAGAAACAAATGAGCCAATGAAGGAGAAAAAGAGACCCCGCCCAAAAAAACCCACAAAAAATCCCCAACCTCTTAAATACAGAGAACAAACTGGTGGTTGTCAGAGGTGGGGTGGGTAGGGGGATAGGTGAAAGAGATATAGGAAATTAAGAGTACACTTATCATAATGAGCACTCAGTAATGTGCAGAATTGCTGAATCGTTATACTGTACACCTGAAACTAACACTGCATGTTAATTATACTTCTATTAAAAAAACTGTCAGAAGTAATAAATGGATTCACTTAAGTTGCAGGATACAAAATCAATATACAAAAATCTGTTGCATTTCTTTTTTTTTTTTATAATAACATTTTTTTTATTATATTATGTTAGTCACCATACAGTACATCCCTGGTTTTTGATGTAAAGTTTGATGATTCATTAGTTGCGTATAACACCCAGTGCACCATGCAAGACGTGCCCTCCTTACTACCCATCACCAGCCTGTTGCATCTCTATACACTAATAACAAAGTATCAGAGACATTAGGAAAACAATCCCATTTACAAATGCATCAAATGAATATAATACATAGGAATAAATTTAACCAAGGTGGTTAAAGACATGTATATTGAAAACTACAAGACATTAATGAAAGTAACTGAAGAAGACACAAATAAATGGAAAGATATTCCATGCTCATGGATTAAAAGAATCAGTACTGTTCTTATTACTCAAGGTAATCTGCAGATTCAATACAAACGGTATCAAAATTTCAATGACATTTTTCAAAGAAACAGAACAAATAATCCTTAAATTTGTATGGAAGCACAAAAAACCCCAAATAGCCAATGAAATCTTAAGAGAGAACAATAAGTTGGAGGCATCACACTCCTTGATTTCAAACTGTATCACAAAGCTATAGTAGTCAAAACAGTGTGGTATTGGCATAAAATAGACACATAGATTAATGGAAGGGAAGAGAGAGGCCAAAAATAAATCCATGCATAAATCATCAATTTATGACAAAGGAGCTAAGAATATTCAATAGGGGAAAGGACAGTCTTTTCAATAAATGTTGGAAAACTGGACAGCTACATGAAAAAGAATGAAACTGGACCACTATCTTATACCATACACAGAAATTAATTAGAAATAGATGAAAGACTTAAATATAAGACATGAAACCATAAAATTCCTGGAACTACCATATGATCCAGCAATTCTACTTCTGGGTATTTATCCCAAGAAAACAAAAGACACTACCTCAAAAAGACATATGCACCCCCATGTTCACTGCAGTATTATTTACGACAGCCAAGGTATGGAAACACCTAAGTTCATCAATAGATGAAGGAATAAAGAAATTGTGATCTATATACACAGTATTATTCAGCCATAAAAAAGAATATAATCTTCCATTTGCAACAACATGAATGGACCGTGAGGGCATTATGCTAAGTGCAGTAAGTCAGAAAGAGAAAGACAAATGCTGTATGATCTCTCTTACATGTAGAATCTAAAAAGAAAACAAACAAAAAACCTAACAAACAAACAAACAAACAAAAAACAAGCTCAGGGATACAGCGAACAGACTAGTGGTTGCCAGACGAGGGAAAGGAGGGCTAGTGGGAGGAATGAGTGAACTGTTGGGTTTGGTTTTTTTTTCTTTTTAAGTGAATTGTTTAAATAAATTTTAAAAAACCCAGCCTAGCAGAAAAACAGGTAAGAATCTCATAAAAGCACTTCATAAAATGATATCCAAATGGTAAACTAACTTGGAAAAAAGGCAAACTAAACATTTAAGGACCTACCAGAATGACTAAAAATCTAAAAGCCCCTGAAAATATCTAACATAGGCCAGAATGTGGAGCAAGGGCAGTATCTGTACACTATTGGTGGGAGATTTAATTGGTTCATCAACTTTGGAAAACTTTGTCAGCGTTTACCAAAGTTGAATACAGGCATGTTCCATGACCCAGAAATTCCACTCTTAGGTACATAACCAATAGAAATGCCTACACATTTGTACCAGAAATATTCAGAAATGTTTATAGCAGTTTCATTTGAAATGACTAAGATCTAGGAAAAAAACCATCAACAAATGTGCATGAGCTATAGAATTTGTAAATGAGGTTGTCGTTAAGTTCAAGAACAAGCAAAACTAATCTATGCTCTTGGAATTTAGGATGGTGGTTACCATTTGGGGGATAAATGGGTCCTCATTGAGAGGAGGCATGATGGTGGCTTTTGGAGGCGGATAATTTGCTTTCTTGATCTGAGTGCTAGTTACTTGGGTGAGCTTACCTTGTGACGGTTCACTTAGGTGTTTATTTCTGATTTTGCATATATGTCATACTTCAATAAAAACTTTAAAAAATAACTTAGTTTCTTATAAAATGAAGAAGGCAAACTAAATAATCAGGTATACTCGATCATGCTTTTTTTCCAATCACAGTGATATTCATCTTTTTTCTATATTTATGTGCCAGTAAATTGATAATGTCTTAGTGACACAACATCTCAAAATAGGATAAAACAGACTTAAAAATGTTATTTTTTTATTGTGGCTAAAAAACCTGTAAGACTTACCCTCTTAACAAATTTTTAATTGTACAGCCAAGTATTGTTAAATATAGGCACAATGTTATAAAGCACATCTGTAGAATTTATTCACCTTGCATAAATGAAACTGAATACCCAGTGAACAACTTCCCATTTCCCCTTTGCCTAGTTTCTGGTAACTACCATTCTATTTTCTGCTTCTATGAGCTTGACTAGTGTAGATACCTCATATAAATGGAATCACATGGTATCTATCCTTCTGTTACTGTTTCATTTCACTTAGCATACGTCTTTAAGGTTAACCAATATTGTTGTATGAGATTTCATTCATTTTTTAAAAAGATTTGAGAGAGTACACGAGCAGGGGGAGGGGCAAAGGGAGAGGGAGAAGCCAACTTCCTGCTGAGTGCTGATCCTGATGAAATGGGGCTTGATCCTAAGACCTTGAGATCTTGACCTGTGCCAGAGTGAGATGCTCAACTGACTGAGCAACCCAGGCACTCTGGGATTTCATTCATTTTTAATACTGAATAATATTCCATTGTATGCATATACCACATTTTCTTTATTCATCTGTTGATGGACATTTAGGTTGCCTCCACGTCTTGGCTACTGTGAATAATACTACAATAAATACAGAAGTCCAAATATTTCTTCAAGATCCTGATTTCAGTTCTTTTCGATAAATAGCCAGAAGTGGGATTGCTGGATCATACGGTAGTTTTAGTTTTAACTTTTTGAGGAACCTCTGTATGGTGTTTCCATAGCGGCTACACCATTCTACATTTATACCCACAGTGTACAAGGTTTCCAATTTCTCCACATCTTTCCAACACTTTTTTTTAAATAAAAAAATTATAAAAACGGCCATCCTAATCAGTGCGAGGTGATACCTCATTGTGTTTTTATTTGCATTTCCGTAATGAGTAGTGATATTGAGCACATTTTCATATACCTGCTGGACATTTGTATGTCTTCTTTGGAGAAATGTAAATTCAGTTCTTTCACCCATTTTTAAATTGAGTTATTTGTTTTAGTTTTGCTACTGAGTTGGAGGAATTCCTTCTAAATTTTAGATATTACCCTCCTATCGGCTATTTGGTTTACAAGTTATTTTCCCCATTCCGTAGGCTGCTTTCTCACTCTGTTGATTGTTTCCTTAATATTTGTTTAATGTGTAAAAATGACAACACTAAATTAGTTTAATTTGGATTTAGTTTCCTTGCAGTTAAACAGAACTAATTTTCATCTTATGATTCATAGCTGCTGAAGAGTTCCTTTCACAAAATGGATGTGTAATTTAGTTTTTCTATTTTCTACGGATGCATTTGACTGCTTTATCTTCTTTAGAAGTTCCAGCTCAGATGTGTTTGGACATTTCAGTGCATTTCTGAGACACAACACAGCCTAATTTTACAAGGCATTCTATAACTTAGAAATGGGAAAAACCCGATCTACAATTTCTATCCTCATCATAGACTCTTACTTGTGATTTGGGCCAATCATGATCATTGTATAAACTTCAGATTTCCAATTTCTTTTTTTAAAAGGTTTATTTATTTGGGGCTCCTGGGTGGCTCAGTCATTAAGCATCTGCCTTTGGCTCAGGGCGTGATCCCGGCGTTCTGGGATCGAGCCCCACATCAGGCTCTTCTGCTAGGAGCCTGCTTCTTCCTCTCCCACTCCCCCTGCTTGTGTTCCCTCTCTCGCTGGCTGTCTCTGTCAAATAAATAAATAAAATCTTTAAAAAAAATAAAAAAATAAAAGCTTTATTTATTTGAGAATTTGAAAGACACAGAGAGAGGAGAGGGGCAGAGGGGTAAAGGAAGAGAATCCTAAGCAGACTCCCTGCTGACCATGTCAGTCTTGACACAGGGCGCAATCCCATGACCCTGAGATCATGACCTGAGCTGAAACCAAGAGTTGGATGCTTAACCACCTGAGCCACCCAAGCACCCTGAGATTTCCCATTTCTAATGGAGGATTTTATGGTACTTCTTTGACTCTTTCATTTTCCCACTCATTGTGTTCTAGTCCAAGTGAAGCAATTTCTTCACCTGAGATTGGCATATCTTTTCCTTTTTAATGCTAACGCCTTACATTACTATATTTTCGCTTTGGGTTATAGGGTTTAATAATAAATATTCAGTATTATTCATTCTGGGCTCACTAAAACCAGTCAGATGTTTCTGGACCTACATGGTCACATCCTTGCTTGAATTATTTATGTATAATTATATTGCTTTTGAGAAAAACAGGAGATGCAATTGGTGAAGCTGTTAAAATGACTGTAATTAAAGTAATACATGAGAAAAAGATCCTATTTTATGGTTGTTTATGCTGCATTTTACCTTTCAGAACAATTAAACTGTTATTATACACATATGCTCATAGGGAATATTTGCAATATAATTTTAAATTGGGGCAAATTAGTATTTTCTATCAGCCCATTAGAAAAACAAGCAAAGAGTCTAATATCCCCCCACCATTAGGTTAGGGCAAACCCTGGTCTCAGGAGATGGCTATAATGTAACCCTGCTCCAATGTCAGTCCATTTCCCAACTCCTCCCTGATTTTAGTAAATCACCTTGCCATGGAAGTATGCATATTTGTGTGTCTGGACAGACTTAATACTTCTGCCATTTTTCAGTGTAATGAAAATCCACAATGAAATTATATTCTAAATATCTTTTGAGAAGTTTGGATAATTATTCATTACTCTATCTTAGTAGCTCAGTAGCCTTGAGTTTCCATCTAATTGGTAATGACCTTTAGCCAACTTCCTTCTCTCTCAAATTCCCTAATCACATTTCACAGCAGTACCATCAGACTATGCTGGAAAATCCACATGCCAAGATGCCAAAGAAATCCATGTAGGCTTGAAACACTTAAAGAGAAGTGGAGTAGACAAAAAAAAAGAAAAAACTGTTCAACCTCATCGAGTTTATAAAATTTAATGTCTGGCAATGCACCTCATTAGATGGTCCAAAAAATTTTTCAAATTATTTTCATAAAGAACAGACTTAATATTTCCAGAAAACTCAACTTTGGCCTGACTTTCCATTGTTTAATATTTTAGATTAGTCACAAAGGTCTGTTTTAAACATTTCTTCATCTTTAAATGAGCCTGGTATTATTTTTTCAGTGATGAATTAATGTAGACATGTAATATAGTCAAGGTCTAAGCCAAACATTATGGAAATACTGGAAAAGTAACTTGAAGAGAGTGTTGTTCCTCAGAAATAAATGCAACATTTTGAGAGATTCAGTGGGGTTCCAGGGCTTTATTGCCATGAAGCTAAGTCACCAGACCAAATGCAAAAACAGTACAGTCAAGCACCTAAACGATTTATCTGTAGAATGGATGCTTAGTTTAATGGAGCTGAAACAACTTCCCTAACCACCTGAGTGTTTCATATTTCATGGATTGTTATGGGATCGTGTAGACACTAACTATAATGCTAAGATCTATTTTTATTCAATAAGAATTGTGCATAGTATTATACATGCCTTGAATTTATATAACGCTCTCTATCATGGCATTTTACAAGAGGAGATGATTTTAAATGTGCCATCTGACTTGCAAGTAAAAAGAGCATCTCTAAAATGATACTAGTTACTGAATATACAGCAGTAGACAAGTTGCTTCTGGGAAACAAAAGAATGATTACAAAAAGCTCATTTGAAAGCCTTGTCCTGAAAGAAAGGACTCAGTTGGTAGAGCTTTATGTTTCATATCAGACTTTCCTCTTACCATCTCCTCCCAGTGCTGCCCCACACAGGGTACAGGTGTTTAGGCAAGTTTAGACAAGAATGAGAATGTACTCACCTACGCTGACATACAATTCTTCATTTTCTTGGAACTTCTGAATCCATTCTTTTTTTTTAAAAGATTTTATTTATTTATTTGTCAGAGAGAGTGAGCAACAGAGTGCACAAGCAGGGGGAGTGGCAGGCAGAGGGAGAAGCAGACTCCGCGCTGAGCAGGGAGCCTGATGAGGGACTCGATCCCAGGACCCTGGGATCATGATCTGAGCCAAAGGCAGATGCTTAACTGACTGAGCCATCCAGGCATCCCCTGAATCCATTCTAAGAGTTGGCTTAAGACTGGCCTAAAGAAAGAGAGAAAGCAAGAGAGAAAACCCATCATCCTAAAACAAGACAAAAAACCAAAATCATCATAGTTTGATCAAAATGAAAGCAGACCTAAAACACTTGATCTAAAACAAGAGAGAAAACCCATCATCCTAAAACAAAACAAAAAACCAATCAACATAGTTTGATCAAGATGAAAGCAGACCTAAAACACTTGATCTAAATTATGATCGCAAAAGTATACAGATGTGAATGTTTTATCTTACTATCTTGTGCTTTATGACCTCGGTGTCAGTTCTGTTTTTGTTCAGTTTTTTAAAAGGTACTTATTTAAGTATTTCTCTGAGATAAAAGGGATAAAGGATAGTTATTAAGAATAGTTTGGAAGAGAAAAGCTCTTCAGACAGCAAAGAACATTTTTTAAGGTTTATTTCCTGTACATGCATGATTGTTTTTTCCCTAAAATCGTTGGGGTTTCAGGATAAGATCAAACAGTGTTGACAACAAGTTATAAGTGATTCTAGTAACCATGGGCCTTTCTTCACCTCTTAGACTACAAAAAAGAGTTTAAATCAACCTAAGTATGAAATAGTTGTCTAGTGTTATGGCCTCTGCACATTTTGATCAGCTGCCAGCTGGCAAACCTTTGGGGCAAATCCTTATAAGCTTATCTCTTGGTTCATTAGGGTTATGGGGGGAAGAAAGAAAAAACAAGTCTTCAATTTCCTGCTAATTAAAATGATTGCCAAGACTCCTCTCTAAGGACCACTCTTTCAGTTATAAAGTGCATGTGTAAATGAAGCACCCCAGGCCATCAGCAAATTGACAAAAGCAAGTCAGAACCAGTGACGCTTTCTGTTTAATCTGAGCTAGCATACAACAAGCTTAGCTGGAAAAAATGGTGAGGAAATCTATTTACAAGGGTTCTGTAGATTTTCTTGCATCAGCAGCTGTTTTGAGAAATATTGGGAAAATAATGGTTTCTTCCCTTTTTAAAAAGGCAGTTACCGGAACTTTGGTTCCACATTTATGATCCAAAACTCCGACCCACCATTTGAATTTTTCATTTAGAGGCTTCATTCTACTACTCTGGGGAAAGACAGCAACACCGCAGATGCTCTCAGCGTTCCACTCGTACCAAGGGCATCTTACTGCAAGTACCTGTGTCTCTGCCAGAGGGCAGTCTCTAGCCATGGAGCTCACAGAAGCTGGGCATAGGGCAGGCCCACTCTGGAATCTGGCCTCCAGTAATGAATGAAATAGTCATCCATTCATAAATGATAAGAGAATTCGTAGGCGAATGCCATGAGCTTACTTCGCCCTTGCATGGGACAACTCTGAGGTGTCTTCACTGTCTCCCAGAAGTTCCTAGTGGTATTGTGTCCCAGCTGCTCTCAGTGGGAGCCTATTCATTATACAGCCTGTAGTGGCTTCTTTTGTCTATGCTATTTCCTCACTTTCCTCTCAGTAATTGCTGGAATCACCTCCCAAATGAACTATTTGCACTTAAATCTTTGTCTCAGGTTTTGCTTTTGGGAGAACCCAACCCAAAACAAGTGCTATTGCTAAGACAGAGGTATAGATGATTCACTTTGTATGAATCCAGATAAGTCACCTCGGATTTTATTTCTGTCCTTACATTCCTTAATCACATCCCAAAAAGGAGCCCCCACAGGGCATAATGATTAGGCAAAAGCTAAACAATGCGCACAACAACCACAGCTCTGAGGCCTCAATATTTATAAATGTTCATAAGAATTGTGAAACTGCTCTGAATTTTAAAAGAACTCACATGCAAGCATCTCATCTCACTTGAGATATTTTGATACAGTCCCAGGGATTTCTGTGAAGTTATTTTAGATACCTATTAGTTGGAAACATGATTAGTTCATTGGATACGCTGTTGAAAATGGAAAACTTGAGTTTAAAACCAGAATGTTGGGGTGCCTGGGTGGCTCAGTCGTTAAGTGCCTGCCTTCGGCTCAGATCATGATCCCAGGGTCCTGGGATCGAGCCCCACATTGGGCTCCCTACTCAGCAGACAGCCTGCTTCTCCCTCTCCCACTCCCTCTGCTTATGTTCCCTCTCTTCCTGTCTCTCTCAGTCAAATAAGTAAACTCATTTATGGAACATAAGAAGTAGGAAGATCTGTAGGAGAAGAAAGGGAAGAAGGAAGGGGGGGGTAACAGAAGGGGGAATGACCCATGAGAGACTAGGGACTCTGGGAAACAAACTGAGGGCTTCAGAGGGGAGGCGGGCGGGGGAATGGGATAGACTGGTGATGGGTAGTAAGGAGGGCACGTATTGCATGGTGCACTGGGTGTTATATGCAAGTAATGAATCATGGAACTTTACATCAAAAACTTGGGATGTACTGTATGGTGACTCACATAACATAATAAAAAATTATTATAAAAAATAAAATCTTAAAAAAATAGATCCTCCAAAAAAATAAAATAAAATAAAACGAGAATGTTGGTATATTCACCCACAAATATATATTTTTTCTTTTTTTAATTTAAATTCATTAGCTAACATATAATACGTCATTAGTTTTTGATGTAATGTTCAATGATTCATTAGTTGCATATAATACCCAATGCTCATCATATCACATGCCCTCCTTAATGCCCAACACCCAGTTACCCCAACTCCCCACCCACCTCCCTTTCTGCAACCCTCAGTTTGTTTCCTGGAGTCCAGAGTCTCTCATGCTTTGTCTATCTCTCTGATTTCTTCCCATTCAGTTTTCCCTCCCTGTCCCTATGATCCTCTGCACTATTCCTTATATTCCACATGTCAGTGAAACCATATGATAATTGTCTTTCTCTGATTGACTTATTTCACTTAGCATAATCTCCTCTAGTTCCATCCATGTTGATGTAAATGGTAGGTATTCATCATTTCTGATGGCTGAGTAATATTCCATTGTATATATGAACCACATCTTTTTCATCCATTCATCTGTTCAAGGCCATCTCGACTCCTTCCACAGTTTGGCTATTATGGACATTGCTGATATGAATATTGGGGTGCATGCACTCCTTCTTTTTACTACATCTATATCCCTAGAGTAAATACCAAGTAGCGCAATTGCTGGGTCATAGGGTAGCTCTATTTTTAACGTCTTGAGGAACCTCCATACTGTCTTCCAGAGTGGCTGCACCAGATTGCACTCCTACCAACAGCATAAGAGGGTTCCCCTTTCTCCACATCCTCGCCAACATTTGTTCCCTGTCTTGTTAATTTTAGCCATTTTAACTGGTATAAGGTGGCATCTCAATGTGGTTTTGATTTGTATTTCCCTGATGGCAAGTGATGTGGAGAATTTTTTTCATGTGTTTGTTGGCCATTTTTATGTCTTCTTTGGAGAAGTGTCTGTTCATGTCTTCTGCCCATTTCTTGATTGGATTATTTGTTCTTTGGGTGTTGAGTTTGATAAGTTCTTTACAGATCTTGGATACCAGCCCTTTATCTGCTATGTCATTTGAAAATATCTTCTTCCATTCCATAGGTTGCCTTTTAGTTTTATTGACTGGTTTTGTTTGTTTGTTTGGTTTTTTGTTGTTGTTTTTTGCTATGCAGAAGCCTCTTATCTTAATGAAGTCACAAAAGTTCATTTTTGCTTTTGTTTCCTTTGCCTTTAGAGATGTGTCTAGAAAGAAGTTGCTGTGGCTGAGGTCGAAGAGGTTACTGCCTGTGTTCTCCTCAAGGATCTTCATGGATTCCTGTCACACATTTAGGTCTTTCATCCATTTTGAGTTTATCTTTGTGTATGGTGTAAGAGAATGGTCCAGTTTCATTCTTCTGCTGTCCAATTTCCCCAGCACCATTTATTGAAGAGACTGTCTTTTTTCCATTGGATATTCTTTCCTGCTTTGTTGAAGATTAGTTGACCATAGAGTTGAGGGCCCATTTCTGGGCTCTCTGTTCTGTTCCATTGATCTATGTGTCTGTTTTTGTGCCAGTACCATACTGTCTTGATAATCACAGCTTTGTAATACACCTTGAAGTTAGGCATTGTGATGCCCCCAGCTTTGATTTTCGTTTTCAACATTCCTTTGGCTATTCAGGGTCTATTCTGGTTCCATACAAATTTTAGGATTGTTTGTTCCAGCTCTGTGAAAAATGTCGATGGTATTTTGATAGGGATTGCGTTGAATGTGTAGATTGCTCTGGGCAGCATAGACATTTTAACAATGTTTATTCTTCTAATCCATGAGCATGGAATGTTTTTCCATTTCTTTGTGTCTTCCTCAATTTCTTTCATAAGTGTTCTGTAGTTTCTAAAGTATAGATCCTTTGCCTCTTTGGTTAGGTTTATTCCTAGGTATCTTATGGTTTGGGGTGCAATTGTAAATGGGATCGATTCCTTAATTTCTCTTTATTCAGTCACATTGTTAGTGTATAGCAATGCAACTGGTTTCTGTGCATTGATTTTATATCCTGCCACTTTTCTGAATTTCTGTATGAGTTCTAGCAATTTTGGGATGGAGTCTTTTGGGTTTTCCACATAGAGCATCATGTCATCTGTGAAGAGTGAGAGTTTGACGACTTCTTTGCTGATTCAGATGCCTTTATTTCTTTTTGTTGTCTGACTGAGTCTGTCTGTCCTGGCTAGGACTTATAATACAATGTTGAACAACAGTGGTGAGAGTGGACATCCCGCCATGTTCCCATGACCTTAGGGGAAAAGCTCTCAGTTTTTCGCCATTGAGAATGATATTTGCTGTGGGTTTTTCATAGGTGGCTTTAGTGATATTGAGGTATGTTCCCTCTGTCCCTATTCTTTGAAGAGTTTTAATCAAGAAAGGATGCTGTATTTTGTCAAATGCTTTTTCTTCACCAACTGAGAGGATCGTATGGTTCTTGTCTCTTCTTTTATTAATGTGCTCTATCACGTTGATTGATTTGTGGAAGTTGAACTACCCTTGCATCCCAGGAATAAATCCCACCTGGTCGAGGTGAATAATCCATTTAATGTACTGTTGGATCTTATTGGCTAGGATCTTGTTGAGTATTTTGGCATCCATGTTCATCAGGGATATCGGTCTGTAATTCTCCTTTTTGATGGGGTCTTTGTCTGTTTGGGGCATCAAGATAATGCTGGGGTCATAGAACGAGTTTGGAAGTTTTCCTTCTGTTTCTATTCTTTGAAATAGCTTTAGTAGAATAGGTATTATTTCTTCTTAAAATGTTTGGTAGAATTTCCGTGGGGAGCCATCTGGCCCTGGGTTCTTGTTTTGGGGAGGTTTTTGATTACTGCTTCAATTTCCTTGCTGGTTATTGGTCTGTTCAGATTTTTTACCTCTTCTTGTTTCAGTCTTAGTAGTTTATAAGTTTCCAGGAATGCATCCATTTCTTCCAGATTGCCTAATTTGTTGGCATATAGTTCTTACAATTGTCTGTATTTCCTTGGTATTGGTTGTGATCTCTCCCCTTTCATTCATGATTTTATTAATTTGGGTCCTTACTCTTTTCTTTTGGATAATTCAGGCCAGAGGTTTATTGATCTTATAAATAATAAAGATTAGAGCAGAAATCAATGAAATAGAAACCAGAAGTTCAGTAGAACAGATCAATGAAACTAGAAGCTGGTTCTTTGTATATTTAAATATTTGGGGAATTATCACCTTTTTTTTTGGTTTCAACCACACGATTGTCATGTCATTTTTCATACTGAGTTTTGATATATCATTAAACTATGTTTACAGGGCTCTTCCCTCAACTCTCCTTAGTCTTTTAAGTGCACACGCCCAGTTGACAAGCATAGTGAAGTTGTGAACAGAAACATTTAAGGGTGCAAAGTCAAGCTATCTCTCTCACTGTTCAAATTTTGTCATGATTATCCCATGCCACAAGGAAATGTGCCCTTCAGCCCATACCATTTGAGTGTTCAAGTTACTTTAATGTGCCTACATATGCAAACCACATAAAGGAAACAATGAATTCAATCAATTCACAGGTTAGTTACAAAATATCTGATTATTAACCCAGTTATTAAATAGCTGCAGCTGGTCAAAGAAAAGCATTGATGAAACCTATGCTATAGACTCAGACCACCAGTATTTGAATAAGCTTTGCTCCATATTCTAGTTGCAGATTTTACACTCAGTTTGGCCAAACATATTAGAAATGTATGATTCTGGGGGCGCCTAGGTGGCTCAGTCGTTAAGCGTCTGCCTTTGGCTCAGGGCATGATCCCAGGGTTCTGGGATTGAGCCCCACATCGGGCTCCATGCTCTTCTGGGAGCCTGCTTCTTCCTCTCCCACTCCCCCTGCTTGTGTTCCCTCTCTCACCGGCTGTCCCTCTCTCTGTCAAATAAGAAAATAAAATCTTAAAAAAAAAAGAAATGTATGATTCTGGTCACCCTTAAGAAAAACCTTACATTTCTGAACCTTATTCAGTAGATGTCCCTCGTACCTTATGGTCCACACTTGTAGCTCTGTTCTTTTGCTTATTTGACGTTGTCCAAAACCCTTTGACTTTCATTCTGTTACATCTGGAGTCTTGACCTCAAGACAGAGTGATTATAGTCACCAAAGAGAAACATGAGAACGAGTCTTGTTTTTTTGTCTGCTTAGCTTTTTCTGTGTGGCCTGGAATGCTAGATTTTAAAAGACCAACTAAGAAAAGGGAAACCAAAAAGACACAAATGATCAAATTTGGCCCTTTTTCTTCTTGGAAAGCATTTGACTATTGCTGAACTCCTGGCATCTAGATCAGGTCTTCACTGCAGCTAGTAAGCATAAACAAGGATCTCAAGCCTAGGTATAGACTATATATTTCATATTCTTCATTTATGTTGACTAAGATTGAGTTCAAATTGCATTTTGTGACGTTTTGATGCTTCTGCTACAGCACATATGCCTCTAGGAGATGAAGGATTACAGGCTCTTTCTATGGCTGCTACTGCTCCTATCCAACTGCTTACCTGTTCATTATCTTTTCCTCTACTTCCCCTCAGCACCTGCTCTTATCTTTCTGGAAAGTCAGAACGCTATGAATTAGATTGAATCAGTTCATTATAAACTGGCAAAAATCCAAGTAGAATAAAAGATATATGGGGAAGAGACATGCAATGGAGTATTGCCATCTAGAATGTCAAATATTTTCTTGATGTAATAGAGGAAAGGCTAATGAAATTTGTGGACTAGGCAAAGCAGAGAGAAATCCCAAATCTTTTAGAAGACTGAAATTCAATGAGATCTTAATAAATCAAATAAGTCAACCTAGCTTCAAAGAAGACCATGATAAAGTACTAATAATAATACAAAAAAAGATGCTTACACAGAAGTTGAGGGAGTTGTTTTCCTCTACGGAAGGAGATTTAAAGATTCAGATAAAATAGAAAACGAGTGTGAAGAAAAGACTCAACTTGATGAAATGTGTTAAAGCAAAACTAACATTGGGAACATGTTAATATTGAAGTTTGTCTTGATAGTAGGAAAACCATTAGGTTTGAAGTCAGAAGAGGGGCTCAAATCTTGGTTTCTCCATTTGCTAGCTGTGTGATTCTCGATAAATTACCCTCACTTAGCCTCATTTTCTTCAGCTATTAAAACTAAGATAATGCCATTTGTTTTACAATCTTGTTTTACACAGATTTTGTAACAGTTAAATGAGATCATGTAAGTCAGTGGTGCTCAAACAGGGACAATTTTGCTCCTTAGGAGACATCTGACAATGTCTGGAGACAGTTGCGCTTATCGTAACTCAGTGGTACTATTGGCATCTCATGGGTGCAGGCCAAGGACGTTGCTCAACAAAGAACTGCCCAGCCCAAAATATCAATGGTGCTGAGGTTGAGAAACTCGGATTTGAAGTAAATATGGAGTAAATTGTCGGTACTATTTCCATTGCTGCTACCTAAATAAAATATCAAGAACTAACGGAATTTGATGGGAAGGGATGAACGAAGAAACAATAGGATTAAGTTGAGCAAAACATGCTGAAAGTGACCCTGGTTATAACCATTTCAAGCCCTTGTGAGACAAATGGTAAAATGCTTATTCTGAACTTTTTATTTTAAACACTAAAACTAAAAGGTAAAAGTTTCAGCAATTAAGAAGTGATGAGACCATTTAAAACTTCCTCTTGCTAGGGTGATGAGAAACCCTTGGAAAAATTTAACCTATACAAACAAATAAGATGGAATTAAACACATTCCAGGGTATTAAAGCTATCAAGATTATTAGACTGAAATATGCTGCCAAGGAAGTGCCAAGATCCACCACCTCTTGAGACACTTAAAACTCAACTAACAAAACATGACAAAGTATATTTCTGGGAAAAGGGAACTGGCACAGATGGGGATCAAGCTACTAATTCAAAAGGTCTTTTTATTTTCCTTCTGATGTTCATGTTTCAGCAGCTGCTTTTAAAATGGTAAAAGGCAAAGCATCACGCTGGAAACGAGATTCCTGGGATCAAGCCATAACATCAGTTACTTGATGCGTTTGGCAAAGAACATGGAAACGGGCAAAAGTTTATCTCTCATGAAAACAAATGAAGGCTGTTAAATAAGAAGAGATAATACCATCTATCAAACCAGCTTTAGCATCTACAAAGTAGATTGACAATGAGCAAAAAAAAAAAAATATTCTTCAGACATTAACAAAACCTGGAAATTGTTAAACAAAAGATAATGATAAAATTCAATGTAATTTCTAATTGTATGCCTATCCCTTCCTAGTCGCAGTGTCTGTACCTCACAAATGGGGTAAAAGTTCACAAATCTTTGAAAATATTTAAGGACATTTAAAGATATACTGTTTGAGAATCACTTAGTAAACTATAAAGTAATAGAGCACAGAATATTACTATGTCTCTGTTGAGTACACTGTACTTCACTCTCCTTAATAGAAAGTCATTTCACAAGCATCATCTCAACTGATGCGACCAAAGCAAGATATATATAAATTCACAAGAACACAGAAGAGGCAGCCAAGTCAGGCTAAGTGACTTGCTGAAGGCCACTTAATATGTTTACAAGGCAGAACTGTATTGACGAAATTAGATTTTGCCTCTCTGACACCTGGATTATGCCCTTTCTGCTGTTTCGACACCCCACCCACTGCCTGGGCCCCGTTTAAGTAAGTACCCCTAAAAGGGCAATGCTTAAGGTTTGTATTATACAGATATCTAAAGGTTTGTTTCTATAGACCTTATGCTTCTAGCTCATGATTGTGTCCCTATCTGCAGCAGTTGGGCATTTAATAAATATGCTGAATTAATGAATAAAGTTTGAGTGTTTACCAAAGAGATTCGATAGATAGACCACTGAATTTTCAATGAAATGGATATATTTTCTTAAGGTCTCCACTACTCAAGGGGTGCCTAGGTGGTTCAGTGGGCTAAGTATCTGTCTTTGGCTCAGGTCATGATATTAGGGTCCTGGGATCAAGCCCCATGTGGGGCTTCCTATCAGCAGGGAGTCTGCTTCTCCCTCTCCCTCTGCGCCCCCTCCCGTTCCTGCTTGCGCTCTTTCTCCCTCTCTCTCCTCCTCTCAAATAAGTAAAAATTAAAAAAAAAATCTCCATTACTCAAGACAATCTTAGTTGCAGGTTAGGTGAAGTCACTTTGAACGAGGAACTAGGAATTGTCGATCCTTAATGGTCTAAATTAAGAAGTAGGACATGGGCAAGTGTTTTGAAGTAGAAGACATTTATAATGATTTGTTCTATTTTAGTTACCATTAGCTGAAAGCCAGAATATGTTGAAAGAAAATAATTCTTTTTAAAAAAGATTTGAGAGACACAGAGAGAGAGTGTGCACATGAGTGGGGCAAGGGGCAGAGAGAGAGAATCTCCAAGCAGACTCCCTGCTGAGTGTGGAGCCCAACCAATCCAGGCCTAATCCCACGAGCCATGACATCACAACTTGAGCCAAAACCAAGAGTCTGACCCTTAACCGACTGCGCCATGTAGGTGCTCCAAAAGAAATATATCTGAACCCCATGGAGATGACAGGGGAACACTAGTGATTTTCTACTATTGGAAAAGTTGTCAAGTAAAGAGGTACTAGGTTCATTCCATGGGATCCAAGAAGGCGGAACGAGAACCAAATGATAAAAGACACAGGAAGTTTGTATAAATAAGGGCTGTTCCAAAGTGGGAATGGCTTTGTTGGGAAGAAATAATTATCTCATTTCTGAAAGCGCTCAAATGGAGAGGATGGACAATCGCTCCCTGAGAAAGCTGTGCAAAGATCCAGACACTGAGTAGGAGTAGGGCTTAAACTAAAAAATTCCATCTCTGAGCTTCTATTACCATGATGGATAAATGGATGTAAATTTGTCAAATTGCTACCCAGCTCTTTACCCTGAAAACTCTTACCAGCCAACAAGAGGTATACTTAAAACCGCATTGACTGTGTTATCAATGGGGTCACGCTTTATCAAAACAGTACAGTCGGAATGTACTCATGTTTAGCCAGACTTTTCCTATTTGGCACACAGTTTCTAATTGAAAGTAAGATAGATGGGGTACTGCAATCTAAACAGTGCCGGTAATGGCTTCTAATTATTTTGTTGTAAAAACATAGGCATTCTTTCTCTTTTAATGGCTGTGTTTTCCTGCTGTTTGCAATTGAAACAGCTTCTTTCAGAAACTGTGCAAAATATTTCCTAGGTAATCATTTGGGTAGTCCCAAATGAGCAATTTATGTGAGATATGCTAAATAACATTACTAAAACTCAGTGGTACTGCCCAGTCACAGCAACAGCTAGTGTGGAATCCAATGCGATTTAACTCTCTCTGCAGGATCATGGGTGTAATCTCACTGGTGGAGAGACTGCTGACTTCCCAGATTTGCAAGTCGCCAAATGACCGAAGGAGTGGTTAATTCTCTCAGTCAAATCAATATGTCCACGTATAAGTGGGAGACACTAAAGAGGGTTAGAAGTGATTTTTTTTCCAAAAAGGCATTTTTAAAAATAGTATGCTTAAGTGTCATCAGTGGATTGTTAAAATGCCCAGTCATGGGTTCCACTCTAAGGAGTCTGATTCAGTAACTCTGGGTTGAGGCCCAGAAATCTGTATTTTTAACAATCAATAAGGGGGGGGGGAGTCCTCAACAAGTGGCAGACAGACTATATTTTGAGAAACAATGGTAATCCTTCTGTATACAACACCTTAGTTTTCCCCCTGATTAAGAATTAAGAACACAGTTGTTTTCCAGGTGTAGGGGTTTTTATTTAGAATTATACTCCTTAGGAGACTTAAACATAATCCTTTAACCCTTCCTTTGGAGTCGACCATTATTTTTATATCCATTTGTTAAAGGAGAAAACTGAGACACTGAGATTTAATCTCCATGTTCTCCAGAGCTCCAAAACAACATGGAATTACCTCTGGCTAACAACTATGTTTCACTTTTGCATTGCTAACACTCTAGTGAAGCCCTGTCCCATAGAACTTTATGGGAACATATTCTTTGCTCTCCAATATGGTGACCAATAGCCACGTATAGTCCTCAAGCATCTGAAATGCACTTAGTGTAACAGAAGAACTAAATATCTAATTGTAGTTCAATTTAAATTTATATAGGCATGTGTGGCTAGTGGCTACTGGTTTGGGGCATCGAGCTCTGTCTATGACTTCTGGGAGGTGCAGTTCCTGGGAGTAAAGTCTTAACAACTGCTTCTAAAACAGTGGTAAGAATAGCAAAGACGTTAGGAAGATGCTGGGAATAAAGGTAGTACATCTGCAAAATTTTCTTTTTTTGCCCCGATACTGGCCATTTGCCCAGTTTTTTGTTGGGCTCAGCTACCATGCTCTCAACAACCTTATATAATAAAACAGATGCCTTCAGCTTCTTTCTGACTAAATTTAGTCTGTTTTCCTGTGTTCTCCTTTTTTATAGATGCTGACATATTTGCAGTGAATTACCTTTAATATACACTTACTGAAAGCACACATCCTCACAACTGCAAAAATTAAAAGAAAATATATTCTATTACAGTTCCAGTGACATCTTCTTAGTAGTAGATCTTGTAAGTTCCATTTCCCAAGTAATACTGCTTTTGATCACTTTCTCAATCCTTCAAATGAAATATTCACTGGTAATGAAATGTCTTAGTAAAGCACGTTTAAGAGAGAAGAGGGAAAACAGATGCTGAACCATGATCTAAGAATACGGTAAAAAGGAAAAAATAAAACAGAAATGGAAAAAGGTAGTATGAGTTTTTAATTAACCTATAAAAATGTTACTGATTTTTATCCCATTTTTTCCTTGAAAGACTTTAGCCTTTATTCTTTCCTTTTTCTCGCATGCCACGTAAAATCACACCACGGCAGCTTCTTCAAGTCCAGCTGTTAGCAGCCCTGGCCAAATCTAAGAATCACCTGGGAGCACTTAAAAGTACTGACATCCACATTCTACTTCCGGAAGTTACGATTTAACTGTTTTGGGGAGGGGCCCCAGCACAGCACGTTTTAATCTTTCTGTATTTTAGAAATCACATGATTTTAGAATACAAAAGGAATTAGAAATCAAAGAATCAACTCCTCTTAATCTGTAAACAAGATAAATAAGGTCTGGGCCAAGCTCATGTAGTTATTTGTGCTTGAGTTAAGGCCACAGCCAAGGGTCTGAGTCCTTGTATAATTCTCCTCGAACAGCACAGCACACTGCCTCCACTGGCGTGTTTCCAAGCCACTGATTCAACCTCCCTTTACTCTGACATGCTTCGTACTACTCTTACTCTTCTCAATGCCCCTTTGACTGTCACAATTACCTTTGGGCAGCTTGTCTATAGAATATCACATATGAGGAGGTAGATATTTGGTCAGAGCAGTGATTCTCAACCCCAGCTGTCCATTAGAATCATCCAGGGGATTTCTAAAAACACCGATGACTGCGTTTCATCTACATTAAGTCAGTATCTCCGTAGGTTGGCCCTGGGCATTGGCGTTTTGAAAAGTTCCTCAGGAGATTCTAATTGTACAGCCAAATTTGAGAACCTCTGGATCGGAGGAATATGTCAAGGAAAGCCTCAGATTATTAAATACTAGATGGTCAAGGGACATAGATAGCTATGCTGATTACATCCCCCTTGCCATTTCCTCCAGCTAATTTAATATGAATCTGCCACATTGGCTTTACCAAGGCCTCACAACTTAGGCAGTTGCCATGGTTACCAGAAATGCAAGGCCATGGTTGGGAATACAGAAAATCAATATTTTCTTCACAGCAAAATGTGAGTTAAGCCGAACTTACAGAGCCAGCGACTTTTTTTCGGTAGCTTTGAGAGGACTGCTTTATATCTGGTTTTCTTCTAGAGGTACTGTTCAGACTCGGGGGCCAAGCCTAGGAAACTATTTTTAATTCTCTTTTAGAAGGTGTTTTCTTAAGAAAGAATACTTTAGGGAGTGACATCACCAAGATGGCAACATAGGTTGTTCCTGACGTTTTTTCCTCTCACAAGAAGAGGGGGAGTCTACTTGTGGACAAGACACCACTGAGAGAATCCTAGAATATGGGGGTGAAGCTAAAACACCCCCTGCACCACAGAGACCAAGACTGCATTAGAAGGGTAAAAGAAGTAGCTATGTTGACTGCATTTCTGCCAACCCAGACCAGTGTAGCACCCTGCCGAGAGGTCTTCCCTGAGCCTCGCGTTGTTCCAGACAGAAAAGAGAGCCCAAGGGTGATATCCAGCTTTACCCCCAGCATTGTGAGTCATTTTGTGGAAGCCCTACTCTGGCTGTGCCCCGTGGGGACTGCAGGGGAATCTGTGAGGCTCGACTACTGGGAATCTCATCATGATAGAGAAGGAGGAAAGGGCTAACGACAACCAGATCTGGCTGGACAAGAGGCAAAGATGAGTGAAAGTGGGAGGGGGAAACAAGAAAGTAGATACGATAGTTGAAATTCTTACCAAGTAAGTGCATATGATGTTCTAAATCACTTATAAGCATTATGTCGTTCAAACCTAAAACGACCCTAGAGGTCCTTACTTGTCATTGTTTAGTTGGGAAGACTCATCCTTGGAGAAATCAACTTGCTCAAAGTTACCTAACTGAGTCCTGGTCTGGTTGCTAGCTGGTACTGTGCTTTAAATCACTTCAGTATCCTTCCTTTTGGCTTGAGTTTTTGGCTGCTGAATTGGGGTCCCAATTAATTATTACTGTGGGACTTTTTATGTGTATTACATGTGTTTTGCTCAGAACATGCGAGAAGTATGTGGCAGACATTATTAATAGTCCCAATTCTCCATTGCCTGCTCCCTACAATCATGCCTGTTGACATATGACTTTGCAGCTCCTCCCCCTAAAGTGTTGAATTATATTTCCTCACCCTTCGATTCTTGGATTTGATGATATGACTTGCTTTGGTCAGTAGAATGAGGAGGAAGTGACAGTGTTCCAGTTCCAATCCTAGGCCTTCAAAGGCCTTTTGTGCCTCTGCCACTATCATAAAGAAGCTATACCCTGGCTTGTTCAGGAGTCCAAAGAATAGGATGCGAAACATTTGTAGCCAATTTACAGACCTACAGTGTGAAGCAGAACTACACTAGACACTCTATCCTTAATCAGTCAAAATCCAGCTGACCTGTTGACTTTCAGACACGTGAGGTTACCCAGCTGAGTTCAGCAACCGCCCTGCCCAATAACACATATGTGATTTGTGAGTGAACCCAGCTGGGGTCAGTAGAATTGGAGATCAAAAGTTAACCAAATATTAATTGTGTGTATACCACTGAGACGTTGTGATTGGTTTTTATACCCAATAACTCATACTACAGGATAAGTCCGAAAAGCCAAAGAGAGCTTTATAGTCATAAGGTTGGTCTGTGGCTACAGAAGTGTGAGTCTGAAGTAGCCGATGGCCTGAAGGTGCAGAAATCACCAATGGGCTTTCTCTTCTTTGTACAGTTATCCCATATTGATGAGTCTCTGCTCCCACTGACTACCATTCTGAGCAATCATTCATAATGTTTAGGGACTAGAGACCAAGAACAGTGGTAATTCTCAAGGCTGGGTAGGTAGGAAAGAAAGGTGAGCTGGAAAAGAGCAATAGAGGGAGAAAGTTTTTATAATACACATGCCTACCCCATTAGGATTGATGATGGGGAAATGCTATGCATATTTTGTAAAATAAAAACACCCATACTTTGGTACTTCTGCTACGAGTATTGAATTGAGAAAGGCTTTCAGAGCAGTTTTAAACTTTTTTGTCCATGGCCCTTCTTTATTACTTGTTCCCACTTTCTGCAGGAAAAATAATTCCATGATCACCAAGAATGGTAGGGAAAGAAAATAAACAATTTGTAGTAGACCTGTTGCTGACAACATATAAGTCACTTATTATTAACTTTCCAGAGAAATACCTAGATTTTCTGAAAATGATTTTTGAGTCCCTGTACATTTGAAGTTTAGGAATCCGGCTGCTCAAAAAATGAGGGAGTGACTAATTCATATGTAAACTTTAATAAATACACAACTTACCACCTAGTTATTGGAAAATTACCCATCAAAAATGTTGTTGATGCAAATATGTACCCCTCCTCACTGTAAGGTGAACAAACAACCATTCCCAAGCTAAATTAATAATGATGAAACTAAATTGACAGTATTCATAATTAAAATGCAAGGATTGAGGTAATTGAAAACCACAATCAAATGAAGACAACACTGATGATAAACTCACTGATTACAAATTGCCCCTTCTGGAATTTGGTGGCATTCCAACTGCATATATACTTAGCACCATGTGCAGCAGTCAGATTTACTAGTAGTATATAAATGAAAATCTAGTAATATGCTAGAAAAATAAAGTTGGGTCTAGATTATTTTGTTGCATGCAAGCAAGAATGCTTTCAAAAGGTCTGGGGTAATATTAAAGGAAGACAACATAAAGGGGCTCCTAGTGGTCAAACTGTGTCACTGGAACATGAAAATAATTATATTCGGTAGTGCTTCTGTGCATAAGATATATAATCAACAGATAAATTAACATTAATAAGTATGATTGTAAGATTTTCTGATGTAATGCACTGGTCATCTACTTGGAAAATACAGACTTCAAGATTCACCAGAAAGGATATCACTTCAATTGCACTGGATGGGGCCATACCCAAGTCCTTCCAACCACTGACCCAATGACAAAGTTTCATACTCTCCAGTCCTAAATCTTTGTTCTCCTGTGAG
This sequence comes from Ursus maritimus, assembly GCF_017311325.1. Classification (NCBI taxonomy): domain Eukaryota; kingdom Metazoa; phylum Chordata; class Mammalia; order Carnivora; family Ursidae; genus Ursus; species Ursus maritimus. Next base: position 106,584,021 of record NW_024423319.1, on the reverse strand, counting down.
ATGCCTACCACACACACCAAGACCTCCTTGCTCTTAGTTTCATGTAGCAAGTTTCAGCCATAAAATAAATTTGTATTTATTGTCTACTATTTTCTACTAACCCCAAATTAATCCTTTATAATGTCCACCTTGTAGATAAAAATTAGTAAGATCACAAACATAGAATGTTCCTTGCCTTCTGAGAGCAACCAATCCATAGGAAAACCATGCTTCCTTGAACACACCACCAAAATTACCACACAGAAGCCAATATCCTTTAACAAGTCCCTTCTGATACCCTTTTACTGGGATACCTCATGGTTTTACTCTTCTGTCACTAAATCCTCATGATGCACTGTTTTCCTTGTTACAATGAGCCAATGAGCCCAACTTTGTTCAGCTACAGTGCGGTCTTAATAGTCTTTGACTGGAAGGCACTGACATCAAAAATAAGATTTGACCTAGATCACCTCAAAAAAATATTAAAGGTTATAGCTTTAAAGCACAGACTACAAGTATGTTCTGTTGAGAGAGAGAGAGAGAGAGAGAGAGGAAATAATAACCACCAAAGTAATTAAACCTAAAAAGATCACCCTGATAGTTACAACTATGTTCATCTTCCCAGATTTGCTAATATAATTATTATCTTTCAGATTCTAAGGTAAAATGATTTTGCCATTACAGGTTATAGGTAAATGTCAAAGAAAGTCTAACATCAAAATGATGTAACTTTTTCTACTTAGTATTCATTATCCAAATTACTCTAAATATTGGGTTTGTGTCCTTAATAATCAGGGCTTTAAAAGAGAAGGTTCTTTAACTGAAAAAAATTCATGCATGTATTTCAAATAGTTCAGAAGATATCTGTGGTTTGATACCTACAGATACAACATAGAGTCAAATTAAAAAAAAAAAAGATGGTACTTCAAAGCAACAACAGGGGCATGTCAAAATGTTCCTTTTGGGAAAAAAAAATATTAAAATGGAAACAAGTCTCTCTTTAATAAGAGAATCAGCTTTAATTAGAGAAATAAAAACAAAACAAAACTAATCTTCGTGACCTAAAATACAGAACTTTAGTTATGTTAAGAAAGTTGAATTTATAACCCAGTGAACTAAAAAAATAGCTTTGGTAACTAAATCAGGATAAAGCAAATGTCTCATGTAAGATTAGAATCTACTCTGATATCTGTCTTAACTGACAAACTTCTTTGTTGAGCTGTCCTTCTCTTGATCCTAAAGAAATTCCCTTGTGGTCACATTGTTTTACAATAAGTCTATCTTACCCATCTGACCTCAAACATGCAACACAGTGTGGTCTTCACAGCAGGCAAAAAATTTTAAGTAACTTACATTTTTACCAAACATTTAAAGAAGAATGAACACCAATCCTCAAACTCTTCTGAAATATTGAGAAGGGAACACTTGTAAACTCATACTCTGAGGCCAATATTATCTTGATACCAAAGCCAGAGAGGAATACTATGAGAAAACTGTAGGCCATCTATGAAAAACCCACAGGAAATATCAGTCTCAACAGGGAAGCACTGAGAGTTTTTCCCCTAAGGTCAGGAACATGGCAGGGATGTCCACTATCACCGCTGCTATTCAACATAGTACTAGAAGTCCTAGCCTCAGCAATCAGACAACAAAAAGAAATAAAAGGCATCTGAATCAGCAAAGAAGTCAAACTCTCACTTTTCACAGATGACATGATATTCTACGTGGAAAACCCAAAAGACTTCACCCCAAAATTGCTAGAACTCATACGGGAATTCAGCAATGTGGCAGGATATAAAATCAATGCACAGAAATCAGTTGCATTTTTATACCAATAATGAGACAGAAGACAGAGAAATTAAGGATTAGATCCCATTTACAATTGCACCCCAAACCATAAGATACCTAGGAATAAACCTAACCAAAGAGGCAAAGGAACTGTACTCAGAAAACTATATAATATTCATGAAAGAAATTGAGGAAGACACAAAGAAATGGAAAAATGTTCCATGCTCATGGATTGGAAGAATAAATACTGTTAAAATGTCTATGCTATCTAGACCAATCTACACATTCAACACAATCCCTATCAAAATAGCATCAACTTTTTTCACAGAACTGAAACAAATAATCCTAAAATTTATATGGAACCAGAACAGACCCTGAATAAGCAAAGGAACGCTGAAAAAGAAAACCAAAGCTAGGAGCATCACAATGCCTGACTTCAAGCTCTATTACAAAGCTGTAATCACCAAGACAGTATGGTACTGGCACAAAAACAGACACACAGATCAATGGAACAGAATAGAGAGCCCAGAAATGGGCCCTCAACTCTATGGTCAACTAATCTTCGACAAAGCAGGAAAGAATATCCAATGGAAAAAAGACAGTCTCTTCAACAAATGGTGTTGGGAATACAGGACAGCCACATGCAGAAGATTGAAACTGGGCCATTCTCTTACACCATACACAAAGATAAACTCAAAATGGATGAAAGACCTTAATGTGAGACAGGAATCCATGAAAATCCTTGAGGAGAACACAGGCAGAAACCTCTTCGACCTCGGCTGCAGCAACTTCTTGCTAGACACGTCTCTAAATGCAAGGGAAATAAAGGCAAAGATGAACTACTGGGACTTCATCAAGATAAAAAGCTTTTGCACAGCAAAGGAAACATTCCACAAAGCCAAAGGACAACGAAAAGAATGGGAGAAGATATTTGCAAATGACATATCAGATAAAGGGCTGGTATCCAAGATGTATAAAGAACTTATCAAACTGAACAACCAAAGAACAAATAATCCAATTAAGAAATGGGCAGAAGACATGAACAGACATTTCTCCAAAGAAGACATCTAAATGGCCAACAGACATATGAAAAAGTGCTCAACATCACTCAGCATCAGGGAAATACAAATCAAAACCACAACGAGATACCACCTCACACCAGTCAGAATGGTTAAAATTAACAAGTCAGGAAACGACAGATGTTGGTGAGGATGTGGAGAAAGGGGAACCCTCTTACACTGTTGGTGGGAAGGCAAACTGGTGCAGCCACTCTGGAAAATAGTATGGAGGTTCCTCAAAAAGTGAAAATAGAGCTGCACTACGACCCAGCAATTGCACTATTGGGTATTTATCCCAAAGATACAAATGCCGTGATCTGAGGGGCACCTGCACCCCAATGTTTATAGCAGCAATGTCCACAACAGCCAAACTACGGAAAGTGCCCCGATGTCCATGGACAGAGGAATGGATAAAGAAGATGGGGTACATATATACAATGGAATACTACGCAGCCATCAAAAAATGAAATCTTGCCATTTGCAACAATGTGGATGGAACTAGAGGGTATTATGCTAAGTGAAATAAGTTAATCAGAGAAAGATAATTATCATATGATCTCACTGATATGTGGAATTTAAGAAACAAGGCAGAGGATCATAGGGGAAGAGAGGAAAAAATAAAATAAGATGAAACCAGAGAAGGAGACAAACCATAAGAGACTCTTAATCTTAGGAAACACACTGAGGATTGCCGGAGAGGGGGGTGGTGGGGGGATGGGGTAACTGGGTAATGGATATTGGGAAGGGTATGTGTTGTAATGAGCACTGGGTATTATATAAGACTGATGAATCACAGACTTGTACCCCTGAAACAAATAATACATTATATGTTAAAAAATACATTTAAAAAACCTGTATGCCAATATCCCTGGTGAATATAGATGCAAAACTCCTCAATAAAATATTAGCAAACCAAATTCAAGAACACTTTAAAAGAATTATATACCACGACCAAGTAGGATTTATCCCTGGGGTGCAAGGATATTTCACCATAATGCAAATCAATAAATGTTATACATCACATCAATAAAATGACAGATAAAAATCACATGATCATCTTAATGAACATAAAAAAGCACTGGACAAAATACAATATCCTCATATGATAAAAGCCTTGAACAGATTGGATATAGGAGGGACATACTTCAACATAATAAAAGCCATATACAACAAACCCACAGCTAACAACATACTTAACGGAGAAACACTGAAAGCTTTCTTCTAACACCAGGAACAAAACAAGGATGCCCATTTTCACTACTCCTATTCAATATAATACTGGAACTCTTAGGTGGAGAAATTAGGCAAGACAAAGAAGTAAAAGGCATCCAATTCAGAAAGAAAGAAATAAAATTGTTGCTATTTGCTAATGTGATTTTATATAAAGAAAATCCCAAAGTCAACCCAAAACATTTGTAACTAATCAACAATTTTAGTAAAGCTGCAAGATTCAAAATCAATATAAAGAAATCAGTTCCATTTCTTTTTTTTGAGAGAGAAAGAGCACACGTGAGTGGGGGGGGCATAGGGAGAGGGAGAGAGAGAATCTTAAGTAGGCTCCATGCCCAGCATGGAGGCTGACCTGGGGCTCCATCTCATGACCCTGAGATCATGACCTAAGACGAAATCAAGAGTTGGATGCTTAACTGACTGAGCCACCCAGGCACCCCCAGAAATCAGTTTCATTTCTTTGGACTCACCAGAAACAATCTAAAAGGGAAAAAAAGAAAACAGTTCCATTTACAATTGTACCAAAAGGCTAAAATAGCTAGGAATAAATTTAACCAAGGAGGTGAAAGACTTACACACTGAAAACTGTAAGACTTTGATGAAAGAAACTGAAGAGACAATAAGTGAAAAGATATTTCGTGATCATGGATTGCAAGAATTAATACTGTTGAAATGTCCATACTACCCAAATCAATCTACAGATTCAATGCAATCCTGATTAAAATTCCAATGGTACTTTTCACAGAAATGGAACAAACCTAAAATTTGTATCAAACCACAAAAGACTCCAGAAAGCCAAAGCAACCTTGAGAAAGAAGAACAAAGCTGGAGGCATCATGTTCCCCGATTTCAAACTCTATCACAAATCTGAAGTAATCAAAACAGTATGGTATTGGCATAAAAACAGACACATAGATCAATGGAACAGAATCGAGACCTGAGAAATAAACCTTAGCATAACTGGTCAAGTAATATTTGACAAGGAAGTCAAGAATACTCCATGGAGAAAAGACAGTCTCCTCAATTAATGGTGCTGGGAAAACTGGATATTCACATATAAAAGAAAGAAACTAGATCATTATCATACACAACTTAGAAAAATAAACTTGACATGGATTAAAAACTTAAATCTAATACCTGAACCCATGAAAGTTCAAAAAGAAAACATAGCAAAAAAGACACGGGCCTTGGCAATGTTTTTGTGGATATGACACCTAAAGCACAAGCAACAAAACAAAAAACAAACCAGTAGGACTACATCAAACTGAAAAGCTTCTGTAGAATGAAAGAAACAATCAACAAAGTGAAAAGTGAAAAGTGAAAAGACAACCTGTGGAATGGGAAAAAATATTTGAAAACCATCTATCTGATAAGGGACTAACATCAAAAATATATAGAGAACTCCTACAACTCAATAGCAAAAAAAAAATGCAATTAAAAATGGGTAAACAATGTGAATGGACATTTTTTGAAACACATACAATGGCCAACAGGTTCATGAAAAGATGCTCAACATCACTAGTCATTGGGGAAAGGCAAATCAGAACCACAATGAGATATGGTCATTATCTGTTGGAATGAGCGTTATCAAAAAGAGGTAACAAATGCTAGCAAGGATGTGGAGAAAAGGGAACACTTGTGCGCTCTTGGTGGGAATGTAAATTGGTTACAGTCCTATGGAAAATGGTACGGAGGATCCTCAAAAAAGTGAAAAATAGAACTACCATATGATCCAGCAATTCCACTTCTGGGAATATATCCAAAGGAAATGAAAACGCTCACTCACAAAGGTATTTGCAGCCCCAAGTTCATAGCAGCATTATATTCTGTAGCCAAGACACGGAAACAACCTAAGTGTCTGTCTGTGGATGAATGGATGAAGATTTGTGGCGAATGTACGTAATGGAATATTATCAGCCACAAAATGAGGAAATCCTGCCATTTGCAGCAATATGGACAAACCTTGAGGGCATTATGCTAAGTGAAGTAAGTCAGAAAGACAGATGTATGATCTCACTTAGGTGAAATCAAAAATGAAAAACCAAAAACCAACAATCCTCGCCTTGAAGCCTCATAGATACAGAGAACAGATTGGCGGTTGCCAAAGGTGGGCAAAATGGGGAAAGGCAGTCAAAAGGTACGAACTTCCAGTTATAAAATAAAGAAGTCCTGGGGATGTAATGTACAGCAGGGGGACTACAGTTAATATTACCATGCCGTGTATTTGAAACCTGTTAAGAGGGTAGATCTTAAAAGTCCTCATCATGAGAAAAAAATTTTTTGTAACTATGCATGGTGACAGATCTTACCTAGACTTATTGTGATGATCACTGTACACTATATACAAATATCGAATCATTCCATTATACACTTGCAAGCAACACAATGTTATATGTCAGTTTTGCTCAATAAAAAAATTGAATTCTTCACTTATTTTTGAAAGCATTTAAAATTTAGCACATGTAAAGCTATAATAACCTAAGTATTGTTTTACCTGCCTTTCACAAGTGTTACTATGGAGGACTTTTACTGTCATTTTGTTGTGCATACTTACAATTTTTTTTCATCCTGGTTTTCTTTTAATTCAGATATAACTTAAGAGTGCATATTTTAGTTTCCAAACACGGGAGTCTTTTTTGTGATCACCTTTTTATCGTCAATTTAAATTTAGGTGACTTACGTCAAAGAATTTTTTGTTTTATGTAATTTGGCAGGGAAATTTCTTTTTTTTAATGTTTTTCTTATTATATTGTGTTAGTCACCATACAGTACATCCCTGGTTTTTGATGTAAAGTTCGATGATTCATTAGTTGCGTATAACACCCAGTGCACCATGCAATACGTGCCCTCCTTACTACCCATCACCGGTCTATCCCATTCCCCCACCCCCTCCCCTCTGAAGCCCTCAGTTTGTTTCTCAGAGTCCATAGTCTCCCATGCTTCATTCCCCCTTCTGATTACCCCCCCTTTCTTTATCCCTTTCTTCCCCCACTGATCTTCCTAGTTCTTATGTTTCATAGATGAGAGAAATCATATGATAGTTGTCTTTCTCTGCTTGACTTATTTCACTTAGCATTATCTCTTCCAGTGCCGTCCATGTTGCAGCAAATGTTGAGAACTTGTTCTTTCTGAGAGCTGAGTAATATTCCATTGATTTCTTAAGACCCCTTTGGCTTCAAATGTTCAGTGTGTTTTGGAAATAATTTGTAATAAATTTTAAAACTTGATAAAAAATACATCTACATCTACAGTCCATACAGGGTTCTAGATACATATTTTAAATCATGTTTTAAATTTTTGTTGAAGTATTTGTGTTTGTTTCATTACTTTCAGTTGTCAGTTTCTGATACTTCCGTTAAGTAATCTGATATGACTATAGATTTACTTTGCTTCATATTAAGAATTTGTGTTTTTAGTCGGGGGCAGGAGGATATTAGCTCAATGCCATGGTACTGAAACTGAACTAGATCGTTTATTCTTTCAGAAGATACAGAAATAAAAACCTCATCAATCCCATGGAAACTATGAATTCCATGAAGTAGAAAGAGGGAGCTTAGCATGTGATCCTGGACCCTGAGTGTTATAGTTGAAAAGGACCTTACAAATGATTACTTTTCCAGTTTCATGCTAATTGCTCTGGGTTAAATTATTGCTCCTTCAAATGAACAAGAGATTCAAACCTTGGCTGTCTGACTTATTTTATGAGGATATTGAGAGAAAGATAGATTTTCCTTAGGAATATAAAAACCGACTATTTTTATTAATTTAAAAGAACTGTAAAGAAACTTTCAAACAAAAATACTTTTTCTAATCCAGTAATAGAAAGCATAGAGGGAAGGAGAATAATATAAGCTTATTTCAGAGATTTAGTTAAGATAGTAGTGGGAGGGAGAGAGTACAAGAAGCAAGCAAGAGTGTGCCTAATGGTCTTAAGGTCAAAGTAAAATTCCCACTCATATAAACCAGCCTCCTAGAGCTATCCCTACTATACCGCACCAAGAGAATTGACCTTCTAAATGACCCTAGTGAAAATCCTAAATGATTTATGATTCAATTGTATTTCTATACTAAACTTACTAAGGTGAGGAAATGAAATATTTCATTTTATTCCCAAAGACACCTCAACAATAAGAATTAAAGGGGTGGGGGAGGTGCCTGGGTAGCTCAGTCGGTAAGTGTCTGCCTTCGGCTCAGGGTGTGATCCCAGGGTCCTGGGATCGAGCCCCGCATCAGGCTCCCTGCTCTGCTGGGAGCCTGCTTCTTCCTCTCCCACTCCCCCTGCTTGTGTTCCCTCTCTCGCTGGCTGTTTCTCTCTCTCTGTCAAATGAATAAATAAAAATCTTAAAAAAAAAGAATTTAAGGGGGACTAGATTTAAATTTTTAATTAGTAGGAAAGTTAAACTGACTAAACCTTCCATTCTTGAGGTACTTTCATTAATTGAGATTTTACGTCAGTAAATAAAATTCAGACTGCATTTTTACTGAGTAAGAAATTTCTCCTGTAGTTTAAGTCAAAGCTTTTAATAAATGATATTTAGTTTGTTTTTAATTTTTTTCAGACACATCTAATAAATAAGCCACGAAGACTGCCTTTGCTTCATCTTTTTAACAAGTTATTCTGCCCAAGACAATTCCTGTATTTGGTGTTCTGCTGAAATACAAATGTACATATATAAACGTACATAATTTTTATATCTACATAAATCCAATACTCTTAAACCATACCCCCAAGTCAAAATCTGAAAGATTTGGTTGAAGAGTACCTAGCTTCAGCATTTGTATGTCATTCAAAACAGTATTTTGCAGAAGAAGTTTTTGCCTCAAAGGGAAGAATCAAAGAAATAATGACAAAAGAAACATAAAATACTTTGTAGACAGACTTGAAAAATTGAAAAGTATTCTTTGTTTTATCATTTACCTCCAAAAAGTGTTTTTCAAGTGTTTCCTTTCCAGAGCTACAGATGGTCTTTGCCATTTAGCAACCTCATTCCTGTTAGAAGAAGCCAATTAATATCATATCCCTATACTTCTAATCAAGGCTGCCCTATTAGTGCTCTGTTGAACGAACTGTTGCTGATTAACTGAAAATTAGTCAGCGAAGCTAACGATTTTCTCTCCAGACCCTGTGGGCCTATAAAATGTTCGTCCAAATTAAGGACAGTTAATTATGGTGTATGATTTGCCAGGAGAGTGAACTCACTGCGTCAGTGTGAGAAACTCAGTTTGGGGGTGGCTGATTTGATGCAGGCTGGCAGATCTCCCTTTCAAGGTTTGCTGTTTTCCTCTTAGCTCCTGTCTCTTCCAGGCATTTCCAGGAGATGGTGTCTGGCAGCTCTTCCACTCAGCTTACAAGAAGATCTCCCCACTGCATCACGTGGGGAAGAACAAAATAGGAGTCTTTTGTCACTGTGAAATGCACTCTTTGGTAAGCCGCAGAATTTCTGGGGGTTGACAAAGATTATTATCATGTTAATAAACTTTTCAGCTGCTGAAACGCACTGTCATCAACACGGAGGTGACATATATGAGTATATGCCACCCAGGTTATGCTGTGTTTGTGACAGGACAACGAACAGATGTGCAGAAGCCGGCCTTCTGGGCTGCTGGTCCTCGATGTCCCAATGGCAGAAAAAAGAAGGTTGGGACAAGTTTTTGAATAGGAACACTAAGAAGAAACCCCAATTTACTAAGACAGAACAGTGGATATACAGTGAAACGTCAGAGAGAGAAGAGGCAAGCATACTGACTGAGATCGTGGAATTCATGTTGTCTCTTCCTTCAGACCTCAAACTACGGTTTTACACATGGTAGTGTGTTGTAGCCACGTCATTTTTGCTACTTCGGTTAATAATCCCACTTAATAGAACTGAAGACAGAGTTGCCTTTTAACATAAGGTGTGAGGACTGGCATTCATAAAGTATTTCTATTTTCTACCTGTTTATCGTTTTTCGAAATAAACCCTGCCGAGCACTCTCTCACACTACTCATGTGTGTGGTTAAACAAGACGGAATTAGAATTCATAAACATCTAAAAGCAAGAGTGTTTTGTAAAAGGAACCTTGGTAGTCTTTCATTACTATTTACTGAACCTGCCTTTCCCAGATACGAATGATCCTAGGGCCCCACGGAAGTTTTCTTCTCCCTTTAGTTTATAGTTTAGTTCAGCATCATGTACTAAAGAGATTGTCTACTGAGAGATGTAGGATGTAACATCAGACCCTGTTCTGAGCTGAGGAATTAATATTAAATGAGAGTTCTCTAGTTAAAAAAAAAAAAAGATCATTACTGAGAGAAAAAAATCAACCGACAAATGTTCAAGTTTTTATTTTTCTTTTTGAAAGATTTCTTCAAGTGAGGAACATGGAAGCTGAGAATTGGTTGCAGGTGTGAGTAAACCAGAAATTAGGTGAGCCAAAGATATCATTTCAAGAACCCCTTCAATGTAATGTCTTTAATGATATGCCGAGTTAATTACTGAGATTGCGTAATGAAAAAGAGGCACTCGGGATCAAAAAAAAAGAAAGAGCAGAGGCATTTGCTGAAATATTTGCTTCAGATTTTCCCAAGGTAGATTTTGCGAGGCATGAATGAATTTCAGTATTTCAGTCAGCCTAGCTTGGTTCAAGCCCTCTCTTCACCACCAATGATTTGCGCGTTTTCATTGTGTCACAGATCTTCCCTGTGTCACACGAAAGCATTGGCCAAAACCTGTGCAGTCTGGTGTGGCCGAATCTGCTTCCCAGTAAGCCGAGTGGAAGAACACCTGGGCATCACTACTGTCTAACTTACCCTCTTGCCCCCAATATTCCAAGTTATAACTTTATACCCCATCCTCGCTCCTAGTTAACGAATCTCAGCATAGGTATTAAATAATCAGGTATCATTTGTACCTCCAAAACTTCACACATCTTTCTTTTTAGCAATTATTATGTGCCAGGAATTGACCTTTCTATGGCTAAATAAAATTAGTTTTGGCTAATAAGTTTTGGCCAGTAAGTTTGAACATCAGAGTTGAGGAAGAGAGAGAGGATGCTTCATTTCATAGCCTTGCCCCTCTCTTGATCTCCTCATGTACTAACAGCTGTCTGGACAGTAGCTTTAAGCTGCCGCCATCCCTCTCTTCTTATTTAGTAAGAATGACTACAAATTGGCTTTGGGTACCACCTGTAAAAAACACAGAATTCCCTAAAAGGTCCTGCTATTTCAAATAAAAAGTCTCTTTGTATTACATTTTAGTTCTGGTTATTGTTCCTGGAAAAAGATGTAAAAAAGATGAACAAGTTCAAGAGAGTGGCAATGAAAATGGTCAAGGGGCATCAGTCTCCTACCGGAATCAAGAAAAAGTCCTCAAATCACTTGTCAGATCTATAGATTCCTCCACACTTTGAGGTGTTTTTTTTTTCTTTAAGATTTTATCTATATATTTGAGAGACAGAGATAGGGAGAGAGAGCAGGAGCAGGGAGGGGCAGAGGGAGAAGCAGGCTCCCCGTGAGCAGGGAGCCTGACATGGGCCTCTATCCCAGGACCCTGGGATCATGACCTGAGCCGAAGGCAGACGCTTGACTGACTGAGCCACTCAGGCTCTTTAAGTTTTAGTGAGAATCTAGCGCTGAAAATTACTTCTTAAAGAGGGTTTTCACATTACATCATCTTTCAACAGCCTTGACAAAGACATCAGGATAGGTATTATCTGCATTTTACAAATAAAAAAAATCAGGGGATGAGAGATACTATGATTTGTCCAAATTCTGAGTGCCGTTGGTAACTGGAAGAACCCAGCCTCGAAATCCCATCTCGTACGCTTTCCACTCTTCCAACTTGACTGAACTTAGCCATTCAGTCTTGACAGAGTATAGGCAGAATTCTCTTTCTTAATCTGCCCTGTCTCTAAATGTATTTTCCCTTTGACCTGAAATGGATGGCATATACTTTAATCTCCTTACTGTCTTGCTTGTAATCATTTCACATGCTGTAGGCATAGCTAGTATTAGTATATTTACTTTATTTGATTTTGAGATTGGGACTCCTCAGAGAAAGAGGGCTATTTTAATGTGTCCTGTTCAACAAAATCATATGAAAACAAATCAAATAATCCTTTTGTTACTGGCCTAAGAAGATGCCAGAGAAGATTTAAGGGACAGATCAGAAATCAGCAAGCTATGGTCCATGGGCCAAATATGCTTGCTGCCTGTTTTTGTAAATAAAGTTTTACTGGAACCCAGACACACTCATTCCTTTGTGTATTGTCTATGTCTGCTTGCCTACTATAACGGCAGAGTGGGGCAGTTCTACCAGAGACTGTATGGCCTACAAAGATTAAAATATTTACTACCTGGCCTTTTGAAGAAAAATTTGACCAACTTCAGGCCCAGAGCCAATCCCTGAAAAGTGACCAGGGAACAAGCAAAGTAGAGTGGGTCGTCCTCTGTTTCTTTCTAGGAGTTCGATACCTCAAGAGCTGCTGTTATTTCCAGAGAAAGACTATTTTTTGATACTTAAGATAAGGGAGTAGAAGGTAAAGAGAGGGAATTGCAGAGAATTTGATGAAATTACACAGAGCACTTTAGAAGGGAAATTATATTTAGCAGAGTTATTCTTCAATCAAGGGAATGAGAGGGAGAATTGCATGAGGTAAAGGTGCGACCTTCTGTGACATCTAGAAGTGTTTGTCATATGCTGATTGGTATCCGTCAGAATACATAGTGAATTTGCTAATGCCAATCAAAATCTACACTTAAATTTAAAAATCATGTAAATTATTCGAGTTTATTTAGCTTTGCTTTTAGCAAAGAAAAAACTAGCAGCTTTCTTTATTACATTAGTGAATTCTGAATCTTGGGACACAGATTCAGCTTACGAAGAAGTTACTTTATGATCAGATGTTAGTACAAATTGTTGTGCATCAGCTATTGTAAAAACAAACTTTTAATATCCCATATTTTGAAATTTATGGAGGTGACTTTTCGTTTTCTTTAGAGATGATGAATGTGTGCCGACTGGAGCCGCTGTTTAATTATAGATGGCTGGCTGTAAGGAGCGCGGAAATAATTTCAGCCTTTTAAACCTCAAGGCAATCTCCTGATGTGACCAAAAAGGTGTGCATTTTATTTATGCAGCTGCTTTACCTACTCACCCAGATTTCCATCGCACTTAGAAATTCCTAAGTGAAGTGTCTACAATTATTTCGTAAAGGGCTTGAGATAATACGCTCTTCCTTCTCCTTTCTGCTCCCAGGAAATTTTAGCTTAAAGCTGCATTTGGGAAATAGTTCATGGGAAACATCATGGTATATAGGAAAGAGAACAGACTGTAGACTCAGGAACACTTGGAAGGCCCTTTGAAAGGTCACCATGTGTTCGGGGAACTGTGAACGGGTCATCGTGTCCGGAACGCAGAGTGCATGCTGCGTGTGGCCAGTGGCTCACCTACAGAGGCAGCTGGGAGCCAGATTATAACAGGTATGGTGTTTCATGCTAAGGATAGGGAGGGTTTTAAGTCTTAAACCCTGAAGGGTTTTAAGACAAGAATATAACACAATCAAATTTCCACTGTTGAAAAATACCATGGCAGCAGGGTAGACAATGGACTGGAATGGAGACAAAGAGGGTACACAGAGATCTGAAGAGCTGGTGTAGGAAGTGAGGTTTTCAAGAAATGATGAGGTCGAAAGGTGGGAAGATGTCTGGGAGGGTAGAGGACTAAACTGTCGAGGAGCTATTTGTGTGGCTAAGCTAATTACAATAAGGAAATCAAGAAGGAGAACAATGATTCATGCCTATCTGACTTACTACCACATGTCCGGAATCTAGGCCTGCCAAGCAGAGTGTTCCTGTGACTTGAGTTAGACAATAGGAGAAGATAAAAAATAAACTAGAAGTAAAAAAAAAAAAAGACACAAAGAAAAATTTGGGTGATAATGACAGCTGATGCAAGGGAGAGGACACATCTGTAAAGATGATACATATGGTCATGAATACAGTTGCCAGAACTAGCAAGAAAAACAGCACTGTCTCCAAGGGCAGGAGTCTATTTCTAGATAACTTGGCCTATATGGAGCTTTCTTGTGTGAAAAGATTATCTGCCTGGACTGCCCAGAAGTAAGACCCTCAGACTAAGGTTTTAGCACACATTTAGGATGTGACTACCAGCAGGGAGTGGAGAGGTGAGGAAAAAAGCAAAAGAAGCTAGCACAGGATGTGTTAATGAGAGGTTACTGCTGTGGGCGTCCGGGAGCTCGATCCTACTGAAGACCTCTAGGAGACAGTGTAGAGCATTCCTCAGCCTTGTTCCATCTAAGGGACAAAGAAGGTACTTTATTCATCAGTTCTAGCTTGTCACTGGTTAAGGGGTTAACCAATGACAACTTCCTGGCCCTTGCAACCAGCCCTGTGCTTAAGCTAAGCATACTTCCAGTGGCGGGAAAATCCCTGAGCGCAGAGTTGTGAGCGCAGGAACTGTGGCTGCCAGAGGGCTATGAGCAGGGTTGTGACAGAGCCCACTGCATATATACACCCCCAACCGTGGGCAGTAAACCCACCGCACCTGTGCTTTGAGTTTAAGCAGGAAGAATCTGTCTTAAAATCAGACAAGTTACTTATTTCAATGAAGAAGATTTGTACCTTTTGGAGCCTATCCCAGTATATAGATATGCTGGGATTTAGGAGACTCAAACCTCAAGGCTGTCTCCAATGCACACTGAGGATTTCTAACGTTAATAAATAGTGATTCATGGTGATGCAATCTTTTGAGCAAGGGATGAAAGTGCAGACAGAGGTATGAAAATGAAGATGTAACCATTAAAACGGGCTCGGGTACAGTTGGAAGATGAACACATTCTTTGCTCCAAAGCATGACCATTTCCTAAAATGAAACTACTAAGATCTGTGATTTTTGCATAATATAAGTACTTAATTATTGATTTTGAAAACAAAGAAGACAAAGAGACTAATTCACACGATGCACACAACACAGTAAACAGCACTCCCGACTCTGTTACTCTGCAACTGGTTTTAAGAAGTTAAACAGAAATCTGACTTCAAACAACAAAGTCATGAAGAGTCATGTACAAAACAGAAGCGCCTTCACTGTGGAATAATCTGCAAGTGGGAAATAGAGCTCGAAGGTCCATTTCTGATAATCCATGGATGGAGTTTTCTAGCTTTAGCATTTCGCTTTACCTCCCCCGGCTCCCTCTTCAAATGCAAAGATACTAGAAATGGGTTACCAAAGAAGTCATCCTCTTTCTCTGCTGGTCTGAGGCACTTCGGGAGCCACGCGCTCTGGTGCAGACATGGTCAAGCCCAAGAACCACACCACACACCATGAGAACACCACAGAAATGGCATCAAGGAAACCTGGTCGCAGAGATTGGAAGCTCTTCAGGGGGTTGACTTCAAGTTCTGGAGAAACGTGCACTTTGCCAAGAAGCACAAGAAGGGACTGAAGAAGACGTAAGCCATGAGTGCACGTGCCAGGGCTATCAATGCCCTTGTCAAGCCCGAGCAGGTCAAGCCCAAGACCCCAAAGGGTGGCATCTGCAAGCTCAGTTGACTTGCCTACAGCACTCACCTCAAGCTCGGGAAACCTGCTCGCGCCCACGTTGCCAAGGCTCTCAGGCTCTGTCGACCAAAGACCAAGGCCAAGGCTCAAACCAAGGCCCAGGCTGCAGCTGCGACTCCGGCTCTAGCTTTTGCTGCGGCTCAGGCTCCCAGAGATGCCTCTACACTGGAGCTGACGTGAGGACAGAAGGACTGGTGTGTCCCCTAGGCTTCTGTCTGCGTGGGGCTGGTGTTCTCCTGTGCTATTTGTGCAAATAAACCTGCGGCAGGACCTGTCCACAAAAACAAACAAACAAAGAAAAAAAGTCACTCAGACCAGGATTTGATATCTTGAAGGTCTGGCTCTATTGTTCACTGGCTATGTAACCTTGTTTAAATTACTTAACCTCAGTTTCTTCATCTGAAAAAAAGGTCATAGTAATGATACCTACCTCACAGAGAGGTTGTGAAGACTGATAAATTAGCATATGTAAGAGTGCCGGACGCATCATAAGAACTACATACGTGTTTGTGAATGTTACTATTAAGCAGATACAGCTCTCTTCTGGGCAAAGAGCAAACCGTCAGAGCTTATGCAAGGTGACTGCCATACATCACACAAGAAGCGTACCACAGTATTGTTCTTAATGATTCTTAACAGTCAAAAGAACTGACATAGACAAAAGATTCGCTGGCATTCCAGAGGCAAAATAAGACTGATGGTGGAAGTTACAGTTCTGACACCAGGAAGAAGTTTCGGTCATGAGAGCTGTAAAACAATGAAATGGGTGGAAGTTACACATTCACTGACACAGCAGGGAGAAGAGACTGTGGTGGCTTTTTAGCGATGCTGCGGAAGGAGTCTGTGCATCAGAGAGAAGGCTAACATAAATGACCTGGCCGGTTTTTCTAATTTCGAAAGTCAATGATTTCACAATTTGTCTCTGAACTCTCTTTCTCATCTTCTACCTCACTATTTCCTCATCCGAGTCCCCTGCCCTAGACATACAAGCCATTTTCTCCACATCGAATGCCATTTTCTTGACAAAATAAGACCAATATTTTTTTCTTTCCAAGTTTTTACTTAAATTCCAGTTAGTTACCATACTGTGTAATATTAGTTTCAGGAGACGAATTTAGTGATTCAACACTTCCATACAACACCTGGTGCTCATCATGACAAGTGTCCTCCTTAAGGCAAACATTTTCAAAGTATAAATCTTACTAAAAGTTGTAGAGCGTACACTGTATTAAAGCTTAATTTCTATGTATAATACAATGAGGCCTTGCTTTTCTCCTAGCCACGTTATGCTTGATCCTGAAATATTTAAATGCATATAAATGAAAGCTGGAACAAACCCCCTCCCTCCCCCACCCATACACACTCACTGAAAAAGGAATAAGTCTGTGTGAGCTAACTTACGTTTGAAGGAGCAAAAATACTTCTAACCTTTTGCATTTTTATTTTATATTACAGTTTACCTCTAAAAAGGTTTAACTTCAACGTTAAAATTAAATAAGATAAGTGAAAGAGTGTCTTTATACCATGTTTCATCAAAAAGATATGTTAGTACTTCCTTTCAAGGAAAGATTTCTAGGGGAAAGAAGGCAAGAAAATGGTAGCATCTAGCCGTTAGTTGGTCCAAAAGTTTTACATATTTTTGGTCAGAAGCCTTTATTTAAACCAAAGCTTCTTAGAAAACACACCATGAACACTTAGAGCTGTTTTAATTGAGGAGGTGGTGGGAGAAGACCCTGCCTGGAAGACTACCAGGGCAACCAGAGTGCTCGCTGCAGCTACGCCAATGAAGGGGACAACACCTTCCTGTCCTGAGAATCAGGACCATTTTTCTGGACCAAAGGCAGCAGGAATTTGTTCTCAAAGATATTCAGATGGGCAAATGTGAAGCTGTTTATGTTTAGAGGAGCTAAACGAGCATTTGAAACAGGCTCTAGATTATAACATCATTGTCTGATAGGACTTGAGAAGCTATACTGGCTTTTCCATGTGGGTTTAAAAAGCCCCCCAAATTATGCCCTGCCATCTTGATTTCCTAGCAGTTGATATAAAATCCTCTTTTACTTTTTTTCAAATTTTTATTACACAGAACCTTTGGTATTCCTGGGGTAAAAGTATTAGTAAAATATGCACTTTCCTATCAGAAGTAATAAAATAAACCACACATCTTTTTTCCCTTTGTCCATAAAATTCCGAGGGAAAAACTTTTAGACAATGGAGACTATAATTGAATAATTCTATGGGCATAAATAATATAAAATTAAACAATGCTTAGGCAGAAATATAGTGTTTTGAGATCCTTGTCAGGTTACAATTTTTTCTGTTATTTCAGAGTGAAAAAGATGAGTTGCTATGGTTTCCTGCACTGATCAAATTGGTTTTTGTTTGGCCACATTAATATTTGTACAGTTATTTTTCCATTACTCAGGAAACACCGCAAACACTCAGCAATAATTTCACAAGCTTTTTTTTTTTTAAAGAGCATCCATTTCCCCTGACAGGTTTTATGAATTCACATATGCTCTTGGAAACTTTTTATGATGCATTAATAAATGTTTGACAAAGCACATGTTTTCAGTATAATTATTTAAATGTTCCTTTTCTTCACCCCCTCATTTGTTTATGTAGATAACTCATTAAAAATAATTTAGATATGTACATGACTATGCACGTGTTAAAATCAAAAACAAATGGAGACCAGCCTGGAATATTCTCTTAGCAGACAAAACCAGTTTAGAAATACAAACCTTAATCTACATACTTTTCAAAGACTAACTTGAGCTGGGTCATTTCTTGCTTATGAACTGTTTCCCAAGGTTGCCATGAGGCGACCACTGACCAATTACCTACCGTTTAAGAAAATTCTAATACTACAACCAACCATTGTGAAGAATAAACAGTTAGCTTTCTCACTATCTAAGCTGCTTTATAACGTATACCCCTGCGCCTCATTCCAGGTTCTGGTTTGAGGGCTCCTGGTGGCAAACTGTCTTACTGGTGTGCGCACAGTAAACTTTTACTAATTCCTATTTCAATGGTTCAGTGGTTTACTTCTGTGATTCCTGAATTGACATTTCACTGGCAGTGGGGTCCAAAGAAGACCCCCAGTGACTCTGAGGCTAATGACAAAACAGACAGCGGTCCCCACAGAGCCCACTGAGCTCACGGCTTTCTCACCAACCCTGGAGTTTGAGGCTAAGTGTGTCTGGGATCTGAGTTCCACTCTCTGTGTTTTGAGCTCTCCAACTGTACTGTGCAGGCTCCTTTTGGTTCCTGTTTGTTGAAGCTTCTCGGTAAGTCACTCTATTCTGTGCAAAAGGGAAGAAAACACATGATTTCCTGTGTTTTGGAGCACCTGTTGGGAATCAGGGCCCCTCACAGGTAAGATGTCTGAGGGAATCTAAAGACACAGATGGGATCTACCTAGTCTATAGACCAGAATCTGATGTCTTTTTGGTGAATGGGTGAACTTTTGCAATTGTAGTGGCCACTTTGTGGAAATTTTAACTTAGATAAGTCCACCTTAAGGGGCATCCTTAAAAGAGAGGATTCTAAACCTCTCAGAGACAGTGGAATACATTCTCTGATCAGTATGCAGAGGCTTCTAAAAGACAAAATGACTTCAAAAACAGCTCTAAAAGGAACCTTACAGCACGCAAATAAAAAATCCTCAGCAAAAAAGTTTGGCCATCTGAGCAGGTAACCTTAACTTAGTTCATCTGTCAGAAACACAATTTGGATTTAACTGTTCTTTTGAGTTCTGAGACATGGGTGAAATTTTTAAAACAAAATCTATAAGATCTCTGTTGGTATTTGTCTGTATGTTTATTGTGTCTATGTAAGTTATAGATATGTGATATTTCTCTACCTCTGGACAGTATTGCCAAAATTAATTTGTAAAGAGCTCCATTTAATCGGCTTAAAGAAAATTAAGCATTTATAAAAATCCAGTATACTCTCACAAGTATAGAAACTAACACAAATGTTTTTCAAGTTCAAATAATCTGAGATAATCTTTGATAAATAAAAGCCAGTTTAAGTTTGTTGGTTTAATAAAAGCAGGCATGTCTTAAAATTTGTCAACATGAAGGTGGGTGGGGGGATGGGGTAAATGGGTGATGGGCATTAAGGAGGGCACGGGATGTGATGAGCGCTGGGTGTTATACACAACTAATGAATCAATGAACACTACATCAAAAACTAATGACGTACTATATGTTGGCTAATCGAATTTAAATACAAAAAATTTATCAACAAGAAAAATAACTTGAGATGATGGTTAGCTGTTTGATGTCTAATCTAAGCATAACTTAAAAGCCAGTAATTTAAACAAATGTAAATAAAAGTTTACACTAAGTTAAACAAAATTATGGATATTCACTGAGTATCGACATCATTTCCAAATAAACATTAAATGTGAAGTGTAAGTTTAGGTTTATCTAGTTTTGGCTTTTTTTTTTTT
>NW_024423319.1:106526996-106563936 GCF_017311325.1 Ursus maritimus | reverse complement strand
TTTTTTTTTTTTAACAGAGAGATATTTGGGCCTTTTAATGAACATTTCTTGAGCCACAATGAAAAATTTACTATGGGGAAGAATATATTTTTAAAAATTATGAAACGTGCTTATAAAGTGCTGACCTACTGCAGAATGGTAATATATGAAAGACAGTTCACACTTGCCTGCTTCCTATTCTTCACTGGAAAAGCAAAGATTATTAGTTAAAATTTACAATCAATATGTAAAAATAAAACTATTAGAAATAATATGGGTAAAAAAAGAAGAGTGTATATGAAAAATAGGTAAGGAAAATAGAACGTGTTATTTGGATAAGAAAAGGTATTAGTGACATGAGGGTGTTTTTTGGTAAAAGAAAAAGGAAAGTAATTTCGTCCTACAGTAAAATGACTGTTTCAGATTAAGAAAGGAAGAAGACAGGGCAAAAGGTGAATGGATATAAAAAGCTGTAGAAGGTTTGTGGAAAAAGACTCTTGAGAAATGACTTTCATGTGGTCAAGACTGGAATGGATTTATTTAAGTTAAAAAAATGAAGAATTTTAATATTAAAGGTCTGCCGAGGCAGAATTAGAATCTGGTTTTCTCTCTGTTAAAAGGACAGTTGTTTTTTTTTTAAGATTACAGATCTACTTTAATAAGAAATTATACATAGTTTCTTTACCTCTAATGTAATCTCCCTAGGAAACAAAGATTCTTGTGGCTTAAAAAAATATTTCTGGTGCTTTGCTTTGTCTTTACCAGGCCTTTAATTACTTAGAAAAATAACTGAGTCTTCTCTGTTAAAAGAGGTAAGGTATTTTTTATAACGATGTAACTTTGTGTTATTGCCTTTGAGATCTTTTGTCACTTTGGTTGAATGGATAACTAAGTCAACTGCCTAATTTTTGTGGTATGTGTATGTGAACTCTCACCGTATCTTTAACTGTGGCTACTTTAAAGTCTACTGCCACTCATAGACAGTTATTGTTTTACCCTTGAGTCTTCTCTGAAAACATTGACAGTGAACTACAGACAAAAGTGCTTCACCTTTAAAGAGATTCAAGGAAAAGATCGTGACAAGTACTCTAAAGTGCAGTATCCTGCTTACTCTAAGATCATAACAGTGAACTGGGTAAAGATTTCTAAAACTTTAATGGAAAACTGACTCAAAAAGTTGCTAACCCAAGATGAAGCAAAACAAAAAAGAATTACATAAGACCGAATGAACTGATCATGATTATAATTTTCATGAGTTCATTTAAAACAAAGCCAGTTCTTTATTGTTTTGTTTTCCATATTGACAGGACCCCCTGTTCTCCTCTCTTTTAAGCTATCTATAACTTACGGCAATTTGGTAAAGTGTATCTTTGCAACAAAGGGTGAAACAATTATCTTATTCTCCCTACATGATTCCCCCAGAATTCATAGAAAATCTTATCAAAAAGTCTTATTTTTCATGACAATTTATGTGTTTGTGTAAATTCATTAAGATTCTGTTCTGCATGTAACAGGAAGCAACTGGAGAAATCCTGGGCTTGGCTTCCTAGCCTCGAGAGGTTCTAGAAAGTCCAATCTAAGATTCCTCCTCTCCTAAGAGAGGTTTGTCTCTCTCTCTTTTTCTTTTCTCTTTTCTCATTTGTTTTGTTTCTTAAATTCCACATATGAGTGAAATCATATGGTATTTGTCTTTCTCTGACTTATTTCCCTCAGCATTATACTCTCTAGCTCCATCCATGTCACTGCAAATGGCAAGACTGCATTCTTTTTTATGGTAATTGTTTCTGAGGTTTTGTTTTCGGCCCGTAGAAACTGGGCTGGATGCTGAATTCTAGTTTCTGCCAATATGTGGCTAGAACTCTCCAAGCTAACGTTTCCAATTTTCTCCCACTCTTATGACTTGGAATCATTATGAAACTAAAACTGCCCTTTTCCCAAAGCCATGGAAGCTAAATTAGCTAGACAGCTTGGTGTAAGCTTCACAGAAATCACCACAATGGCTCATGTGTGGATAATCTTCATGCCCGTGGCTATGTGGCCACTCAGAAAGATCACTAGAGGCATTCAAACTGCAAGCCAGGAAAATATGTCAGATTGCCAATGCTTGCCTTCACTCCGTCTGAAGATGCTTGGAACCCGACATCTAGAAATCTTTTCAACTGGCTGCTCTCCAAACTCAGAAACTGAATCTATTAGAATTACTATAACTATTAACCTTTTTCTTTTGTTTTCATAGAAATGCCTCTCATTTAATTACCTGATTGCTCACATCATATAAAGGCCTAATTGAGGTGAAAGCTCACCGACTGCACCACGTCCCGAAATGAAACACCTCCATGTGCATTCTGTCCTCAGTAATCATGAAGATATGGAATTGCTAGTACATCATGTTGTGCCTCTGTAAATAACTTTTTGACACACACTTGAGTTACTTAACTGGTTAAATCTTGGCTCCTGGGAATCTCTACTCTGGGAACTTTTTCAATCTTTGACTGTTGTTCTCCTTAGAGTCCTATTAACCTCTCTAGTGCACTGTATACTCAACTTAACGCCTGTCAGCAGCCACCCACACGCCAAATGGAATCCATCAGGATAAGACAACTGGGTGAAATAAACAATAACCCTGTAAATGATAAAGATGGTGATTACATGGCCCTCTGGCATGACATCTTAACTGGATGAAAACACCAAATGTGTGACCTTGCAGCCTGACTACATCAACAGTGATAACTGAGAATAATGCTATCCTGGTTGGTCATACTCTCCACCTGCTGAGAGAATAACCAGAAGGGAGGATTTGTTAAAATCAAAAACAAATGGGGACCAGCCTTGAGAACTCTCTGAGCAGAAAAAACGAGCTTAGTCATACAAACAAAGCTTAATTTATTTTATTTTGCAAGGTTAACTTGACCTGGGTCATTTCTTGCTTATGCCTCTGGAAATCAAAAGCACAACCTGAACTGTTTCCCAGTATTGATATGAGATAACCACTGACCAATTCCTCATCGTTTAAGAAAATTCTAATATTATAAGCAATCGCTATGAAGAATAAACAGTCATTGTCTTATATTACATAAGGTACTTTATAACAGTATACCCCTGGAGCCTCATTCCACGTTTTGCTTTGAGTGCTCCAGGTGTGCAAACTGTCTCTCTGATGTGCGCACAATGAACTTTAACTAATTACTTCTTCAGTGGTTCATGGGTTTGACTTCTGTTATTTTTGAACTTTAACACATGAATGCAGTATGGTTCCAGGGATGTAAGGTGTATATTAGAACCTCTTCATTACCCAAGGATTACCCTGCTGCCTCCATGTCTAACTCCTGGGAAAGACAGGGACCTTGTGCAGAGATTTAGACCTTCTCTTTATTTATGGCTTGTCCACAACCCACCGTAAGATATTTAGCCTGGGAACCTACACAACGGAACTCCACAGAAAAAAATAGAAAAAAAACACATTTAAAAACAAAAAACCCGAATGTCTTATCTAAATGATTAATAAATGTAGTCCTTTCAAAAAAATAAACATAGTCCTTTCTTAAAAATTTTAAGGACTTTGTTGTATTTATATAACAATAAAATCATTTCCTACTTCAATTAAGGCAAACATTGTTATTGAATACATGAATTTACCTCAATAATCAACTATTACCAATACCAAATTTATTTTAATCTCCATAGAACATCATGCATAGAATTATAGAGGATGGGAATCACAATGAAAACATGCTTTACTCTTTCCTTCCCTCCTCACAGCATATTTGGCTTTAACGATATTTGTGAAGGAATAAGATAGTATATGGAATTTTTTTCTAGTATCATGTGAGCTTTAAAAATATATACAAAATGTGTATGATAAATAGATGCTGGTTTTTAATGGGTGTGCTAAAAATGTTTTTAAGTATATTCACATTTCTGCAATATGTTCTCCTAAATAAGCAAAACAATGCATATTGTAACAAAATGTTTTGTCAAAACTTCGAACAGTTAGTATACAGATTTCAATTTAAGTCACTCCAAAATCATGAGATTTAGATTTCATGCTTAGCTTAGCAGAAGGGAAAATATTCAAAATAGAAATGGGTAGGCCCTATAACTTCTACCCAATGGCTATGTCTATATAGTTGTGAATTAAAACAAAAAACAAAGGCTAAAACGGAAATTGGTTCTTTTTTTTGTTGTTGTTAAAGATTTTATTTATTTATTCGACAGAGATAGAGACAGCCAGCGAGAGAGGGAACACAAGCAGGGGGAGTGGGAGAGGAAGAAGCAGGCTCACAGCAGAGGAGCCTGATGTGGGGCTTGATCCCATAACGCTGGGATCACGCCCTGAGCCGAAGGCAGACGCTTAACGACTGCACCACCCAGGCGCCCCCGGAAATTGGTTCTTAACCCTTATCTCTAGTTATAACAAATTGGAATATTCAGATGATTTTGACAGGTCTTCCTCTTTTGGAAACCAGGCATTCAGAGTATCCTAATGACTGAGAATGAGAGTGTCCAGAGGAGAAAAGAGGAAAGAAGAAAGCAGTACTGTAAGACAATACATCGATTCATAACTATACCCTGTACCCTATTATTCTAGCACTGTAGCCAATGATCTCCTTTTTCCTTGCCACTATTGCCATCAGTGCTTAATTTTAAGAGATTTACCTCTTTGGGATGGAGCAATGAGCAAGCAACACACGGAGTCACTATGAGGAGTTAGGAGTTTTCCTAGGAAGGGCCCCAGAATCTCCCTTGTAGCGTAACGAATCCTGTGTGAGCATATCTCACTTTGCAACACACACCGCAATAATTTAACATGCTACAAATATCTCAACCTCATGTAATTTCTGCCTTGGTTATTTAAGTTACCTCTACCTGATCACAAAGATCTGGAAAGGGTCCAAAGACGGTATTTAAAATCTTCGCTATTCAACATATATAAATGTATTTTAGCATGACTACAATAACCTATGAGGCAGACATGAGCATGGAAGGAGAAGAGTACTGTTAAGTTTTCTATTCCCATCCTTTTGTATTGTTTGATTTTTTATAATAAGAATATTTTATATGAGAAAAAAATCTTAGCTATTCATAAATGTCTTCCGTTCTAGGGCTATTTGAAAGGGAAGCAAGGGCAATTCTGAACAACTCTTCAATTATAGGTTTGGTCAAACCAACAATAAATATAAAGAAATGGCTTCATCTGAGTAATTGATCCTTCCAATGCTTGACCAACTGTGGTGTTCTTTCAATGACATCACTGACTGTCAGATCAAAAGTTATGGTAGGAGAAACTCTAGAACAGTTTTGCCATTGGGTTTGCATTTACCTACGAATACAAAACCATGGCGATAGTTCCACACTTTTTATAACATTATAACTTTGACTTTTGTCTCCCCGTTGCATGAGGACCAGGTACACTGGTATAGCTCCATAAAGCCTAATATTGGAGATAATTCAAAACCTCAAAGTCAATGTCACCTTACTCATTTCACCTGCCTAATGACTTCCTCTCCTTTCAAACAACCCCCAAAAATATGCATTCACATTACTGGGAAGAAGAAACTCTCCCAGCATTTGCACAATGGGGAAATTTTTTGCCCTTCTAATTAACCAGCATGAGCCAAGTGTTGAAAAGGTTTCTTCTGAAACTCTGCCTTCAATTAACATTCACCATTTCTAAATTAATCATTGCTGACCTTAACATGCAGGATGTCTTAAAGATATGATTCAAATGGAAGAAAAAAGATAATTCCATTCAGAGAAATCTACTAACTCTCTGTGTTTCATAAGTGTTTGGTCATTGCTGTTCTCCTGTCACTGCATAAAGAATCCTAGAATTTGGAACACTGCTTCATCATATCTTCAGATAAAAGTCCTACAAATGACCTTGAACATGATTCCCATAGCTCTCCAATTTCAAAATTAACAGTGACTCATTAACATCATATAGTGCAAAATACATACTATTTCATATATCACATAATTTGAAATTTCCTGCAAGAAAACAGGCACACTAAATTTCAGAACATTCTTATTACATTTAAAAAATTGAATTATTGTAATTACTAAAGGAACCCAAATGTGGGTGGTTTATGTTGAAAATCCAAGTAAGAGGCTCTCAATGGGAAGCATTTTCCAAAGATTCAGCGGAACCAATATCTTCTTTAAGCAATCATAACTCTGGGGAAACTCAAAGATAGCATCTAGCCAAATCATATGATGATGAAGAAAAGCTTTTCTAACAGATAAAAAAGGAACAATGTCTATGATATGTACAGCTAGGGACCTAAGCATCACCTATGAACTACCAATTTGTGAGGTGAATAACTTTATCATCTACAAAGGCCTACTATTCAACACCTTCTTGCCCGTGGTGCTAAAGGTGATGATCTTCTAGGAGCAGCTTAGCACTCCAGCATCAGACTACTGATGCACAGGCTGGCTGTCAGGGGTGACTTAGCTCACCCTGCAACTTTGATCCTGTATGTCTGACTCTGCTTTTTGAACACCCTTATTCTATGAATTGTGCTTCTGTCCTCAATGGAAGAATCCTGATAATGTTCATTTTTTTGTCTCCCTATGTCAGTGTGAATTCTGTGCTCCCTGTATTTATTCTATGCTAACCTGACCTTAGAATTGAAAATTTTACTACTTGAGCTTGAGAGAACCAGCACTAAAATTCTAAAGGCCATCTAGTCCATCTCCCCTCCCCTTTTAAACCAGACATCAAAAGCAACAAAAGCAAAAATTAATAAGTGGGATTGTATCAAACTAAAAAGTTTCTGCACAGCAGAAGAAACCATCAACAAAATGAAAAGGCAACCTACTGAATGGGAGAAAATGTTTGTAAATCATGTATCTGATAAGGGGCTAATATCCAAAACATACAAAGAACTCATTCAACTCAATAGCAAAGAAACAATTTGAAGATCTGAAAGGACAGTTTTCCAAAGAAGACATAGAGATGGCCAACAGGTATATGAAAAGATGTTCTATGTCATTAATCATCAAGGAAATGCATATCAAAACCACAGTGAGATATCACCTCACACCTGTCAGAATGGCTATTATCAAAAAGGCTAGAAATAACAAGTGTTGGTGAAGATATGGAAAAAAGGGAACACCTGTGAACCATTGCTGGGAACATAAATTGGCACAGACACCAGGGAAAAGAGTGCGGAGGTTCCTCAAAAAATTAAAAATAGAACTGCCGTATGATCCAGCAATTCCAATTCTGTGTATTTATGAAAAGAAAATGAAAACACTAATTCAAAAAGATAGCTGCACCCCCATGTTCACTGCAGCATTATGTACAATAGCCAAGATATGGAAGCAACCTAAGTATCCATCAATGGATGAATGGATAAAGAAATGGGGGCATATATAGAGAATGGATTACTATTCAGTCATAAAAAAATGAAATCTTGCCATTTGTGACAACATGGATGGACCTTGAGGGTGTTACGCTAAGTAAAATAAGTCAGACAGAGAAAGGCAAATACCGTATGATCTCTCCCATATGTGGGACCTAAAACCAACAAACAAAAAACTAAGCTGACAAATACAGAGAACAGATTGATGGTTGCCAGGGGTGGGAGGTAGGAGAAATGGATGAACTGTTTTTGTTTTTGTTTTCAGTTTAAGTACATTGAATAAAAAGAATAAAAGGGATAAAAAGCATATGCTCAATTAAAAACAGTG
Organism: Ursus maritimus; assembly: GCF_017311325.1. Classification (NCBI taxonomy): domain Eukaryota; kingdom Metazoa; phylum Chordata; class Mammalia; order Carnivora; family Ursidae; genus Ursus; species Ursus maritimus. The sequence continues at coordinate 106,556,262 of NW_024423319.1, read as the reverse complement.
CACCAGCACTAAAATTCTAAAGTCCATCTAGTCCTATCATTGTTTTTCCCCTTCCTTAAACAGGGAAAAAGTATACCCGGAGAATGTGCCTTTCCAAGGTCATAGAGCCAGTTAGAGAGAGAGTTGGCATTTCTTACAATAAAATTTCACATATTGATGTCCCAGTTCTGCATTTGGACCTTCTCCCCTTGTTAATGAATTTTAATTATCATCCAGATGACTCAATCCTGTTACAGTTATTTAAAGGAAAGTTCGAAAGCTTTTCTCCATATCCTTCTTTATCCTTCTTACACACATACTCACTCTAAACAACATGCTGGAGACTTAAAAATCACACATCCCTGACAGGGGCAAATGGAGACAAACTAAATATGTGACAATATTGCAGCAATATTCATCTGCATAACCATCCATGGGTATGTTATTCAGACACTACCAGTAGGACAGAAATTTGAGGGAGGACCAGCTTAGAGGGCCAGAATGGTGGCGAACAGAACACACATTTTAATCCAGGGGGACAGCAACTTGGAGGCAGGTCGCAACAATCAGCAAGAGCTACTAAAGGAGGTGTTCATGAACAGCTTAAAATATCACCGAACTTCTCCACAAAAATACCACTGAAAAAGAATTAGTCAAAAAGTCACTATTTTTATAATGAAAGAATACATTTCCTTTTCTAATATGTCCCGGTTTGGAAAACTTACTGCATTTTCTCCCTTTTCACCGAAGATGAGAAAACTGTAACTTATCTTCTTGCTGACTGAACAAACTGTGAAACATTTTATAGACAGTTTATAGATAGGCCGTGAGTCATAGATTATAACTCTAACTGCCAAGAATGCATCTGCCGTTCCTAGAGTTCTCGAAACTCCTGTTCTAACCCACCCACCAGACAGATTCCCCTAATATTCCATGTCACTTCTGCACTGAAAAATCAGTGTAGTTGGGGTAGATTAGGTGGTTCTTCTCAGTAATGACGCACTCCCTTTCCTACCTTACAGAAAAAGTGTATTTCCATGCCGCACTGATATTGGACTTGGCCAGGTCATTTACTTTAGACAACGCTGTGTTGACACGTCAGACTGGGTGCTACCTCACCACTGCGCCTTAGGGGGAACTGCTTCTTTGGCTCTTTGCTCTGGGCTTTGGGAGCCCAATTCCAGCTGAATCACAGAGAAATCAATTTGTAATATAAACCACTAAAATTCTGTGCTTGTTAGCAGTACTAGCTGATGGATACAATAGTTATTACCTATGTTATTCAATTTGTTGCTTGGTAAATCTTTGCTGGTTTTCCATTTGTCTATGTCTCTCCTTCCCAACCAGACTGGAAGACATTGGTGCCATTTAATACGCGTTTCTAACTTCTTTGGCACCCCCAAAAGGCATACCATACTAACTGCTCCATATATGCCAGCTTCCCGAGCTGCCGTCTTCCTTGCGCTGCACAGTGGAGTAAGTCTTTACCGCACCGCTCGTAGCTCTCAGCGACCAATGTTGTATTTCAGCAGCAATCTCGGAGTATGTTTTAAAAGCACAGACGCTAAGCAACTCAACAGGATAATCAGCAGAAATGAGCAAGTGGAGAATCCTTCCTATGGGGGCTTTGCTGGCATTTTAAGACGCTTTTCCATCCACGGTAGAACAACTTTCGCACATAACTGGAAAGGCCCTTTTTCTCAAGGCAAAATAGCTGATTTTAGTAGCACAAGGCCCGAAAAACCCTTTACCGAGACAGTGCAATTTTCCCGTTGGATTTCTCCATGAAACTGGTATTTAGAGCTACCCCCAAGGCTAAGAACTGACATATTTACCATTACTAGCCACAAAGGGCCCAGATCAAGCACGGCAGGCTGCAAGGTGACCTTTAGTTGTGCTCAGCCCGGCCCTTCCCGCACATTTACAGTAAGCCACACACTCCTGGAATTTACTCTGTCCTCCCCGAGGTAGGAAGGCCAAGGATCTCTGACAAAGCTGAAGGAAACTAAGGGTGTGAGGGGCGAAGGTGGCACGAGGGGGCAGCTGCGGAGGGAAGGCACTGACACGCAGGTGAGCTCAGTAGGTCGCAGTAGGTAGGGGACCCAAACACAGAGCACGGCGTCAATCTAATGCTGCACGAGGTCCCTGCCTAAAACGGGGTTCTCCCACCCCCTCCAGAATCTAAACGGCAGTTTCTATTTACGCAAAACACGTCAGGGGGAAACTGTCTGCGATTACTGACTTTGACAAATAATCTCACTCTGGCCAGTTCCACTCCATGTCAACCCCAAATGTAAGGCAATTACACCAATCTGTACTCGTCATTTATGTCACACACACCATGAGTATTAGGAAAAACTATCCAGGCAGTTTATTGAGGTGAGTTTTCTTTCTTTATCGAACGAAGAAATGGTTTGAACATTACCAAGTAACGCCAATTCTACTAGGGACCGATAAGCACTTAAAGCATTCAAGATCATTCAAAAAAATGTACTCAGGGAGAAGGTAAAGAAATCTCAGCAGCTCCCAAATTGGATCTATCAGTGGCAGCAGATGAGTGCTTAGCCAGTCTTTTGAAAAGATTTAATTACATCTCTTTCTTACCTTGAACGTCTGAATCAATTTGACAGACCGCTTAAAGCAACGGTTGTCTTAAGAACAAACTCTTCCTGCGGCTGGTGAAGTGAGTCCCCCTAACAGTAAGACTTATTAATAGCAAATTAATGATCGTCAAACCTAGGGCTCAATAATGACAAAGCTCTGTTGGAACTTAGCATATTCTGTGTGCGTGACATTTTTAGCTTTAAACGTCGGCCTGTTTTGTTCCTTGAAATCTTGACACGTAAAATCTTGGTATGTCATCGTGGGAGCACTCCTAGTTAAGATCTCCGCCACCTGCCTAAAGCGGGAAGGAAGACTGGAAAAATAAATAACCTGCTTTGGTTTTGGTGCCATTCTGAACTTATCTAATACTAGCAAGATGTTTTTCCCTTGCAAAGGCATAAACAAACTAGCACAGATTCTCCAGGGCTGGAAACAAAAATCAGAACAAACCCTAAGAAATTTAGGTGACAGAAAGGTAAAGTTTTAATTTAAAAAAGAAATTAAAACCTCCGGTATTCCACAGTATTTTAGTCCTTGGCCTTTCATAGCCATTTATCATGCTTGCCTCGAGGCACCATTGAAAGTAGGAATGTTTCAGGATATTTTGCAGGCTACGGAAAATAATTGCCCGTTAACCGACTGTTGCAAAGCTTGTACAAGATTGTCTGAGAACACGTGTCCCTTTTCTAGAATCCTATTGTTCTTGAAACATGGGACTCTTTTCCTTGCCCTTCCTCCCATGAGCACTTGGAACCAGGTTGTTGAAAAGAGAGGCAGTTTCTTTTCCATTCAAGTTTGTTCAAGCTCAGGAATGAGGGGAAGTCTGAAGAATGTGGCTAGGCTGGAAATCAATGGAAAACGTGTTATGGTTTTACAACGAATCAAGTAGCACAGATTTGCTTTGTGTTCGGGAGTTAATCTACACTCTCTAAAAATGCTCCACAAGCCAGTGAAAGCAAATGAAGGAAAAGACTCTGCTGGAACCCCCTAGAAAGAGCACAGTGCTATGTCATACAGCTCTCGCAAATGAGAGGGAAAGATCGTCTTAAACCTTAAACCGTGTGTTGAAAACACATGCCAATTGCTCTGATGCTGGCCATGAACAACTTTAGAATTAGCTTACAGATGGTAATCTCCATAGAGCAGTGACTTTTATGTGAGGAACCCGGGGAAGAAAAGCGTTATAATTTTTTTTTCTTTTGCAGCTGAACACAAGTGAACTGGGAGCCTCAGCACCATACAGAAAATACAGCTATATCATTGAACTGTTTGGTATTAATAATTCAGAGAAAGTGATAAACAGTCAAGGGTTTGAGAGAGGCTGGAAATAAACTTTGAAAGTATAAAAGCTGAAAGCTCAAGTTTTTAAAATTTCCTTGGCGATTTAAAAATTCATATAGATCTGTAGTTTCAAATCAACATTTTGGTGTTCAAATTCTAATGCCTCCATTTTCCTGCCTAATTCCAAGCAACGGTCCTGGAAATAAAACTGGAATAGGACCGAAATATTAGAAATTGAGATGGAGATATAATGTAGATGCTTATTTTGAAGCTGAGGCAATAAATAATCCGGAAAACATTAGTCATTTGCTTTTACTTTACATTTAGCTCCAAATCCTAACAGTGAGGACTGCTGTATTTCTTCCCACTCTTGACAGTGGTACAGTGTTTTATAGCACGATATGATTCTGCCCAGAAATAACAGAGAAGGGAAAGTTCGCAAAAAAGATGAGGACGGCCAGAAAGAAATGCCCTGTTACCTTTTAATTGTGGAAGAGAGGTAAGGTAGATAATTCCAACCACAGAGTGATCCCCAAGTCATTTTTACTTGGGTTTGAAGTATACCGTTGACTGTTAAGTTTTATATTTACTTTTTAGTGTTACTTCTTTGGGGCCAATATCAACATGAGGGCTACTCAATTGTGTGCAGGTAGGGAAACTTGAGGGTATCACTGGAGGGAACCAAACAGCTCAGAAGGCAGGGAAAGGATGGACAGGAATTAAATATCTGCTGTCGTTATCCCCAGTGGCAGATAATCCATTCAAAAATATTTAGAAGCCGACTCTTTTACGCTATATGCCCCAGTAGAATTCATTAAGTCAATAACTCTCCTCATCCTGTAACTATGAAGGAATGTGGCTTTCTGTGACTAAGAAAACGACTTCTAGGAGAGATTATCATCATAATAATGGTTAGGAAGCAGGAACACAGAACAAATGAAGGTCACACCTTATCTCAGAAAAAATCTAGCGCTTTAGATGATAGTGTGGGAAATTCAGGTACCTTAACATAAGACATTTCCTTGGAAAGAGTCCTTCCTTGACTACTGGTGAGATGAAATAAGCCCATATCACCTGCCTTCTCAAATAATGGCGTGTCTAGACTTATATTCAAGTTAATTTGATTCCTCTTTAGTTCTTGAACACACAACTTTGTCATCACTCAGAAGGGCTCCATTTTCAGAATCTCTAAAACTGAAATCACCTCGCATTAGAGACTTCTCTTTCTCTACCTCTTTCACTTCCTTTTTTTAACTTCTTCATGGATAGTTCTCTTCAAACATCTCTTCTCACTTCAACTAGATCGCCTGGCCGTGAGTATGTCCTTGACGGGAGCTCCTCACCTCTTTCCCAGGACCACAGTGATGAAGTAAAAACTCAACAGGGCAAGCGAGGCTTTCCACTGATCGGGCCCCACCAACCTCTCTATTCTCATCTCTGGCCTCCTCCTGAGTTCAATTACTCACAACTAGTTCACACTAAATGCTACTGTTCATCTTCCCAAAGCATGGCTCACTCATTACATTAACATGCTAGAAAGCCTTGCTTCCTTACTGCCTTTCCAGTGGAGACTGACTTCTCAACCTTGGCTCTGGGGGTCCTCCCCAACAATTTGAGGATTGCACCACCCGACAATGGGAAATTAGTAAATAGTAGCTCTGAACTTGGGAATCCAGGGCAGGGAGGAGACCACAGTAGGATTCAAATGACCTCAACAGTGAGAAGGAAAAGGTGAATTGCAGGGCAGGGAACCTGCTGGGACTGACAGTGCAAATGTTTTCACACATGTATCTAACGCATGCTTTGTGATATAGACATGTTTACACTGAGCAAACCAAGGCTGGGGAAGTTTAAGTAACTCCCCCAGAGTTACAAAGCTTCTAAGTGTTAGAGGCAAGTTTCAATGCCAGGCGTCTTTCAATCCAGAGCCTCGTTTATTTTGAATGCACACAGCTGCCTTCTAGTATTTATTTCCACATTAACTGGTTCTTCCATCATCATCCTACTTATATTTCCAGGTCCAGACAAAATTTACAAAGACTTATTTGAAATGCCCCCAAATACATGGTCATTCATTACTTGGAGAACTATCTGCAAAGATGGAAATGTCCTATATCTGTGTTGTCCGGTATGGTAGCCACTGGCCACATATGGCTATCGAGCACTTGAAATGTGGCTAGTGAGACTGAGGAATGGAATTTTAAAATTTATTTAAATTTGGGGCGCCTGTTGGCTCAGTCGACTGAGTGTCCGACTCTTGGTTTCAGCTCAGGACATGATCTCAGGGTTGTGGGATCGAGCCCCATGTCACACTCTGTGCTCAGCCTAGAGTCTGCTTGAGATTCTCTCTCCCTTTCCCTCTGCCCCTCTCCCTGCTTGCCCACGCTCTCGCTCTCTCAAAATAAATAAATAAAATCTTTAAAACGTATTTAAATTTTATTACATTAACTAGCCACATGTGGCTACTGGATCTCTAGCTCCAGCTCTATGCTATTCAAAAATGGTCAGGGGCACCTGGGTGGCACAGCGGTTAAGTGTCTGCCTTCGGCTCAGGGCGTGATCCCGGCGTTATAGGATCGAGCCCCACATCAGGCTCCTCTGCTGTGAGCCTGCTTCTTCCTCTCCCACTCCCCCTGCTTGTGTTCCCTCTCTCGCTGGCTGTCTCTATCTCTGTCAAATAAATAAATAAAATCTTTAAAAAAAAATGGTCAATCAGCACTGGCATCGCCTGGTAAATCAGAAGGTCTCACAAGCTCCCCATGTGATTTATCTGCACATTAAAATATGATAAAACTGCTCCAGTGCATTTATTAGCAATCATTATGGATTTTTTTTTACAAAAATGACATTTTGTATCAAGTTTTATAATACACACACCTGGAAGGCAGGAAACACCCTATTCAGAGAGCTAAGTAACTATGTGTTGAATTGAACACAGCGTGTCTACTTAAAGAATCTACCTGGTGTTCCTTCTGGCCAGGCCTTCCTGCTTGCTGGGGAAGCGAGGATACTTTTGGTTACCCTTCCTCCAAGGTGGCCAGGCCCTCGGAGCCCTTTAGGTCATTTGCCTATCTGCACACTTGGTTACGGGCCCCTCCAGACTATTAGACGGCCTCCGAGCTAGGAAAAACAGAGTCTTTTCAGCCACCACATGATCCTTGCACTCTAGACCCCATGGGATCTGTTGCCCAAATACTGCCTGTCCTTTCAAGGTTCTGGATGTCTTCTAGTCTCCATCCTGCCTCAGCACCAGCTATAGGGGCTCATACGGGACTCTGCCTGCATGCTCATGAAGCGAACTTGGGTCTTTGTGGGCACTGTTCTGATTATAGCCAGAGAAATCTTGGTCCCCTTTGGCCAACATCAGTGCCTCACACTGGTGCCCTTAGGGACCTGTTGGGTGATGTCCAGGCAGCAGCCTGCCGTAGCCCTTGGGTTCCATATTCCTTCAGGCCACTAGCCTTTCGGCTTGCTGGACAACTGAGTGAAATCTCAGGCACCTTCCCTTCATGGCAATGGTGCCCTCAGGAATCCTTCAGTCACTAATTGCCCTCCCCCTGGGATCCTTTGGCTACAAGCCTACCCACGTGCTAGGGAAGCGCGGCTCCTTCTGCTCACTGTATTATTGCCCTGGTCCATCTGCAGCAGCTGTCCAGGCACCAGTCGGAACATGTGCTCTGGTTCTGATTGGTCTTCCGGCCACTGCTTTCCCCTTGCAGTGGAATGGAGAGCGCTTTAGATCATCTGCCACGTACAGCACTGCTGCACCGGGAGCCTATCTGGTCACTACCCTGCTCACCTTTCTGGCATTCTCTGGTCCACAAGTCTGCCTCAGTGCTGGAAAACTATGGCCCCCTTTGTTCACCGTAGTTTCCTCAAGGTGGTGCATGGCTAGAGTTCCATAATAAGTCCATAATAACCAAATCTGTACAAGTAGAAAGTGGAATAGTGATTGCTAAGGGATGAGGGAAGAGAGGAATTTGAAGGTATAGAGTTAAGAGGTGATGGAAGTATTCTGGAATGAGATAGCGGTGATGGTTGCCAACATCGTAAATATCCAAAAAACCCCACTCAATTGTACAGTTTAAAATGGTTAAAATGGCAAATTTTGGTAATGTGGATTTTTATTTTAATAAAAGTTCAGAAATTCTTTGTTTTAAATAGGTTCCCACATGATTTTAGTAGCATATAATGCTAAGTGAAATAAGTTAGAGAAAGACAAATACCATATTATTTCACTCCTATGCGGAATTTAAGAAACAAAACAAATGAGCAAAGAGGAAAAAAACAGAGAGAGAGTGGTAAACCAAGAAACAGATCCTTAACTACAGAAAACAAATTGTTGGTTACCAGAGGGTAGGTGGGTGGGGGATGGGTGAGAGGTGGTGGGGATTAAGGAGCGCACTTGTCCTGATGAGCACCGGGCGATGTACGGGAGTGCTGAATCACTGTATTGTACACCTGAAACTGATATTTCACTGCATGTTTATTGAATTGAATTAAAACCTTAAAAAAAGAGCTTCCTACATGATTTTAATGGAGATGTTCCATAGGCCAGTGCCTGAGAACCAGTGAAAACCCATAGATCCTACAATAATTACTTCAAATTTATTTTCTAAGAATAAAAGTTGCTACTTACCAAGGGCAAACAAGTCACTTTTTCAAAGATGTGAGTGAAACATAATGATTTTCTCAAGATCATCCTGAAATTCCTTTTTAAGAGGATTTGCTAGGATTGAACTCCATACGGTGTCAGCGATCCCTGTGCAACAGCGTGCAGGAGAGTCCCCTGGCACGCTCCCAGCGACCACCTGGTAAAGCAATATTGGCTGAGCACTCTTTGTAGAACTAAAATCAATCCCACTGTCGCTTCTTGCCTGATGAGAAACTAAATGAAGCGCTAATGAAATAGAGCAGAAGAAAGCCAAAAGAAAAACAGGGTTCGCAAATACCTTTGCAAATCCTCTTCTACAACCTGGGGCTTGGCCTGTGAGCAACAACTCTTCCAAAAGTGCTCATTCAGAGAGATTACTTCAAAGTCACAGCTGTAATCAGATAATGAGATCATGCAACTGAAGTTCCCGTGGTTTATGTCAACAAAGGAGATGTTATCCCTGTAACTTCAATTGCCAAAGAAACTACATTTGGGTTTATAAAGAAAAATGCCTGAATTATCAGTCTAGAAACAATGGACGAAGGAAATATACTTTGTTAAAATTACAGCACAGAAAATAGTATTTTTCCTTATTTTATTTCATTTCAAAGGACAAAAAAATTGTCCTCCAATTGCTTCACTTGCTGTCATACTGTATTTCACACCCCATTTTGTTCATTTTTAGTACCTACCTATCATGGCCCAGTTTTTCTCTTTATTCAGGTTACTTATAAAATGCTTAATGTGACTTCAGCCCTGGGGATGCGAAGACAAAGACAAACAAAAGAAAACAACGCAACACAACTAAAAAGCACCATTCCTGTTTCCAATAAACCGCCACAGAGTAACAGAAAGCATGGAAAATGGTGGGATATTAAAAGGATTGTTTTTTCACTTTTAGAGAAATTTCTCAATAGAGTTGTTATTTTGTGAAGCTTGGTTTTGAGATGTTAGCTTAAAAATGTATATTTTAAAGTTTCAACAATTTCTTGCCACTGCTTCCCATTCTACCCAGACTGCATAGACAGGTCCACGAGGTGATTGCAGAGAGGAGTCTGTTACAGTCCTAAAAGTGGATTTAATGCCTTGGATTTTTGGCTGTAGGGGCAGCAAGGGGATGGGCAGAAACCTGTTTTCAATGACTTTACCTAAATTTCCCATTTTAAAGCTGGACCTTGTATTTGCCAGGCATAGTTATGCTAATCACTGTAATTTTAAGGAACGGAATCTCTTACACCTATGTGTAAGAAAAATGCTACCAAAAAATCCCCCACAGAATAAGGCCATCGCCCATTTTTTTTTCCTTATGGATTTTTCTCCCTCCAGACTAGGTTCTCTGCTTCTCTATAGAAAATACCTAAAACCAATGATGCACATTACTTTCACCTTAAAAAAGATACAAACACAGAGGCTATAACAATGTAATACAAAAATAACCCACTACAGTACAGCAGGGCTTATCTCAGAAATGCAGAAATGATAAAACGTAAGGATATGCGTTAATGTAATTATGTTGATAATACAATGGTTGCAGGAAGGCGTTTGCTAAAATTGAACACTGAAAGGTATTTTTTAAAGAAATGGAAGATTTTTCCATTTACATATATAATTAATAGTCCTTATCATAAACCTGCCATCATTATAGTTAATAACAGATCTCTAGAGGAAGTCCCTGTAAACTCAGGGACAACACTAAGAAATATGTGTTCACTGTTTTGATACAGTAGCATTTTGGAAATTTTTATTAAGGTAGTAAGTAATGTAAAAGAAATAGGAGTAAAAGAAAACAATCCACAAAATTATTTTGAGATGATTTGATTATACTCACAGAAATCTAAGGCATTCAGCTACAAATAACAATCTCTAGTCTTAATGAAAGCTTAAGCAAGGTAATGATATGTGATAAATACCCAGAAGTCAATAATACTCCATAACTTCATAATAGAGAAGTAAAAGATAATTTTACAAAGATCTATTCAATAGAAATATATTGCCCTTAAAAGCAATAAAAGGAATAAACTTAAGAAAGAATGTGTAGAAAATGAATAGGTCAAACTGCAAAATTATACGTTAATCTCAATTCTTAAATCTCAAATGGTATTTTTATAGAATCTGACAATTTTATTCTAGCGTTCAACGTTCAGAAATATGGATCTTCACAAAAGGATGCAGAGCTCCAGAAATGGTAACTACATGGGTAAATATAGAAAGTCTAAAAATTGAAGTCACAAATTAAATTTTTATGCAAATCTTTTCAAAAGATAGTTAACTGTTTTTCATAGAATTGCCATAGAACCCAGCAACTCCATTTCTGGGTATATACCCCAAAGAACTGAAAGAAGGAACTCAATGGAAATTTGTACACAATATTAACAGCAGCATTATTCCTAATAGTGAAAAGATACAAATAACCCAAACATCCATTGTGAGGTATACGGATCAACAACATATGGCATATACATACAACGGAATATGATCCAGCTTTAAAAAGGAGGAAATTCTGGTATGTGCTACAACCTGGATGAACCTTGCAAATAGTATGTTAAATAAATTAAGCCGGACAAAAAGGGACAAATACTGTATGACTGCACTTATATGAGGACTCTAGGATAGTCAAATTCATAAAGACAAAAAGTAGAATAGCGGTCACCAGGGGCTGAGGAGTAGGGGAATGGGAAGTTATTGTTTAATGGGTACAGGGTTTCAGCTTGGGATGATAAAAAACACCTGGAGATAAGATAGTGGTGATTGTTCACAACAATGTGAATGTATTTAATGCCGCTAAACTGTACATTTAAAAATGGGTAAGATGGCAAATTGGATGTTATGCATCTTTTACTACAATAAAAAGATAATTAACTGTTTTATAAATAATAAAAATGTATTATGGAATCACACACACACACACACACACACACACACACACACACTAACCTGACAGGGAAAAATACACACAGACCATGGTAAAGTTTTTAAACTGTATGTGAGGTTATGTACAGTTATAGTTAAGTGGTATACAGTCAAAGACCTGTACTACAAACCCTAAAGCAATCACTAAAATTAGAAAACAGAGTTATAAACTAATCTGACAAAGGGGATAAAACTGGATAAAAAATATTTAATCCAAAAGAAAGCAGAAAAAGAGGAAAAAGAAAACAAAGAATAGTTTGGACAAATAGAAAACAAATAGCAAGATGACAGAGTTTAACTAACCCATATCAATAATTATCTTATATATGAAAAGTTCTAATTGTCCCAATTAAAAGTTAGAGATTGTTAGACTAGATAAAAATTCAAAAGGTTTAAGAAATATATTGTAAATATAAAGACACAAATAGATTAACGTTAAAAGAATGGAAAGGTATTCCATGTTAATACTACCCAAATGAAATTCGAGTGGCTACATTACAATAAACAATTTCAGAGGAAAGAATATTCCCAAGGAAAAAGAAGATTATTTCATAATGATATTAGGGTCAGTTCATCAAGGGAATATCATTATTCTACACTTTTATACAAAGATAACAAATAAGCACTTGAAGATATGCTCAACATTGATAATTATCAGGGAAATGTAAATTAAAACCACAATGAGATACTATTACACACCCACTAGGAACGGCTTAAAGACTGATCATACCATGTGTTAGTGAGGATGTGGAAGACCTGTAACTCTCATACATGGCTGGTGTGAACGTGACATGAGAAAAGAGACTTGGCAACAGCTTGACAGTTTCTTAAAAAAGGAAACACACACCGATGGTATGATCTAGCCATTCATCCCACTGTTAGATATTTACCTGAGAGAAATGAAGGCATATGTCTATACAAAGACTTACACATGAATGTTCATAAGAGCGTTACAGCATTACTTGGAAGAGCTAAAAACATGAAATGAACCAAATGTCCATTGACAGAAGAACGGATAAACCACTTGGAGAGTATCCATCCAATGGAATGCTAGTTGGCAACTAAAATGAATGAACTATTGATACACAGTACAACACAGATGAATTCCAAAATACTTATGCTTAGTGAAATAAGCCAGACCAAAAGGATATACCCTCTATGGTTCCATTTATACAGAAATCTAAAAAATTCAGGCTAATCTAGGGTGGCTAGTGGTTACCTGGGGACGGGAGTAAGGCACTGTGAGGGGCAAACAGAGGGAGCACAAAAGGGCACAAGAAAACTTTTGGAGGGAGATGGATATATTCATTATTTTGATTATGGTAGTGATACATTTTACGTATGTGCCACTTATTGCATGTCAACTATACCTCAATAAAGCTATTAAAACATATAGAACATATTGTATATAAATTTATATATAAACAAAAAGTCATTTTATGTCTTCAAGAAAGGAAAAGCAAAGATAATACATAAAACTGGGATAATTCTTTAGCAAAGAGACAACAATAAAAAGAACATATACGCCACACTAAATATGAATGAGAAGTTTTATATAAATATGCTTCTAAGATAAAGGAACAAAACTGAATTGTATTGGTCATTTACCAAAACCTGACTTTCTAAGTATAGGAGAAAAAGAAATAGTCACAAAAGAAAAAGATGGACAAACAATTCTGTATATTCTATAGAAAATAAAATAAAAAGCCATCTGGGAAAAATATTTGTGGCAAAAATGCCTGAGGGTGAACATCTCTAACCTATAAAGAGCCCAAACAAGTAGGTCAATTCTAAGATCAACAAATAACAGGAAAAAGATGTGAACAGACAATTCACAAAAGAGAAAATTCAACAAGTAAATGTTCAATAAAAAAGTGATAACATTTTTCACCCACTTAATTAGTAAAGCCTTGAAAATGAATGCTGCTAAGTATGTTTTAAATCCGATACCCTTCTATATTACTGCTGCTTTGAATACTAGTATAAATTTTATAGGCTATCACAGTTTTAGTTTTTAAGAACTCTAAACTAGTCAAATCCTTTGGTACAGTACTTTTCCTTCTGGGATTTTAGCCTAAGGAAATAATCCAAATTCTGGAATCGTCTTATCCATTAAGCTATTTTTCAAATAACAATGTAAATTAAAAACTCCAAATGGCTAAAACAGGAGACTTGCTAAATAAATCAGGGTATAACTGCTCAATGGAATATTTTATAGGCATTAAATAAAACACAGACACTATACAGCAAAATGGAAAAGGCATATAATATAATGCCAGGTTCAAAAGCATGATATTAAATTTTATGCACTCTATGGTTAAAATAACAAATATTTTAATGCACCAAACGTAAAAGGTAAAAATAAAACTAACAGCAGTAGATGGGTCGGTGATTAATTTTCCTATTTTTAACTGTAATGTTCTCATTCTATTTTTATATTTAAAAACTGAAAACCATTCATGACAAACTATTTTACAGTAAGTGAGATATAAATGCCAAGAATCTTTGAAAAATATTTATGGGCAAGCAGCCACATAAACATGAGAGCTTTTGGTGGGCATGGTGAGCATTTTGGGGTTAATTTTCTGGAACTCATCTTCTTCCTGTGTACACTGATCTCTAAACCTCAGATTTTATGATTCTCAGGGCTTCATCAATACTAACTAAGTTAAGCCAGGGTTCCACTGATTTTCTTTGTCTATTTGTAAACTACAAAATGCTAAACCAATCAGTTTAGACAAACTAATCCAACTGATCAATTCAATGAAACAATTCAAAGTGCTAATTGTGTATTACATTGTTTCAAAGAAAGCTCAATGGATCCTGTTTTTTAAAGAGATTCTTTTCACAGTTTTGGTTAAACCGTAAGGTGAGATATAGGCAGTGATAAAGATCTGGCTGTTCCTAAAAGGTTAAAAATGAATCCAGAGTTCTCAGAGCCATGCTTCATTGCAAATCACACTGATTACTAATCCTACTATAACTCCAGATGGCTTAGTTGCAAAGAGTTACTCGATTTTTGCTCAGAGTGGCTTTCTTTGATCATCCTTTCCCAAATAGCCAACCCCCTGCTACATACCATACCCCATAATCCTATTTTATTTTTTCACAGTACTTATATAACCATCTGAAATTATTTCATCAATTTGTTCACTCTTTTATTCATCTTTACTCAAAGGTCTCACCTGTCTTATTGGCTGAAATACCCTATGGGTCTAACACACTGCATGGCACATAGAAAGTGTTCAATTAATAATAGTTGAATAAATAAGTAAATTTATTTGACACCAGTAATGATAAGAACTAGCCATAATAGAGCTGAAACCCATCAACCAGGACAAGATGAAGGTTAGGGAAGATTTGCCCAAGACCAGAGTTGGGACCAAAGGAGGAAGCCCAACGAAATGAAAACACTCCCAATCCTCATTATGGAGAATGTTTGGCCTCAGGGTATTCAACAAGACGGTCTTGTGCATAATGGGCAATCTATACTACTCTGAGATTAAGGATTAGAATAAGGAGGTAAGATAATGGGTCATCTTAATTCTTGCACTCATATGGGTGCTCTCAGGAATCACCAAAACTTCTACAGAGGTAAGTTCTGGCATCTCCTGTCCAACCTGGTAATAAAACAAAGTCTCAGGCCAAATCCTGCTACACACATAGATATTTATTAACAAGCAGGCAAGAAGAGCCATGCAATGCCAAACTAAAGAAATCCTAGAAGTCTGTCCTTTCTGGTGCTTCCTTATGTAACGAATAAATTGTTCACCTGAGAAAAATACAGTATCACTGTAGTGGTAGGACTGATGCACCATCTACTTTAAAGAGGTGATAGGACTATTCCAGAATACCAGCTGGGTTCCAGGTTTAGGGTTAAACATGTGCCACAATGAGTGGTAAATATAAAGGGCTTGTTGGATTCGTATTCTTTATTTAGCCAAAGATGGGTAGTGTCTTTAATGCATTTTAGCCAATAAATACATCTTGAATACCAGCAAGTGCACCTATGACAGCCTATTTCTAACATCTTGGCCTAATTAGCAAGCTATAAAATTCACCAATGAAAAGCCATTTCTACCATTAATTATGCTAATTAGAAAACCTTCTAGTGTTGATGGGAGATAAAGATAGTTAAGACATTTGTAGCAGCCATCCCTGGAATGGCCTTTCTTATGGTTATTTCACCATTCCTGGGATATGGAATTCTGATGGGGATTACTGATTGCTCTTAAGGGTAGAATAAAATTGACACATTTGTATCATGTAGGCTATGCTGAAGCATTTTACAGAAAAAATTACAAATATCATAAATGGTATCTCTGTTCATAATCACGAGGGCCTCAGCCAGGGAGCTAGAGGTACAATGAGGAGGTATCCTGGAGAAAATATTGAAAGATCTGTGGCCCAGAACTAAGTAGGAATACAAGGCAGGTAAGAATCTCCTGTCAGGGCAGAAAGCTAAGCCAGGTAACTGAACAATCCATAAAGGAAGCACAAATATGAGTGGGTTTTACCTAGAAAAGGGAAAACAGGGCAGATGTAAGACATTAAATCAGAAGCGACATGGATAAGCAGGACTTATCTCCTGGGGCAGCACAAAATCTTCACTCTGATCTTGGTACTTGAGAGCATGAGGAGTCCCGAGGTCAGAAATTGTGTGAAATCATGATTTAATTATAAGCCCCACTGCCTTATGGGAGAAATGAAGGGAAATGATAATGGCCGAAGTTCCTTGAGCCAGTATGTATGTATACAGGAATACACTCTTATGTGTAGTCCAGGTTACCAATTGTATTTCATTGTAACTCTTTTTCTTTGTAATCCTATATATTATATCTTGTGAATTTAAAAACATTCTGAGATGTATCCACAGGCTGCCAAAGGATTTCAAAGCATAAAAAATGTTAAGAACTCCTGGATGTATGTATCTGTGTGTGTATGTGTGTGTGTGTGTGTGTATGTGTGTGGTAGGGGTGGGGTGGGGCTGAAAGACCCTTATGAGGACTCAGAAGTTGAGTGAAGCTAAACCTGTGAGTAGGGTAGTAGGGGTGGTCATCATCAGAACACCCATCAACATGGTTCAAGCAGGGCTGAAGCAGGTTTTGGGGTATGAGGCAGGGGCCAGCCCTGACATTCATATTCAAATGAAATCAAGTAAAATTTAATCATAAGGGGAAAAGCTGCCACAAACGCTAATATCCTTTAGGGGCAGTGTATAAAAGAGGGTGGGTTGTATATATATATAAATCTCACCTAACAGAGCAGCTCGTCTTTTAGAATCTGTATCCCCAAACTGTGTCTTAGAAGCCAACCCATAGACATAGATTCAAGTGCAAGTAGTTTACTGAGGGTGTGACCTCAGGAGGGACGCACAGCAGAGGAGTAGGGAAGTGAAGCAAACAATGGAATCTTGACAACAATGTTGTGTTATTACTCCTGTGAGCAACTGGAGCTTAATCTCACTGGGGACCTGGGGACGCAGAGTAGAACAACACCTCAGAGACATCTCAACTGAGGGACAAGGGCACTAAGATATTTACATACCAAGTTCTGTCAGTCACTGGTCAAAGTCTGTTCTTGTAGGGACGCATTTAGTTCTTGGCATTTCTGGTCTCATGTATGTATGGGGGAGTAAAGGTGCTGAGGAGTCTAAGTCCAGAGAAAACCCAAATGCAAAGACAGGGAGATGCCAGCAGTTGGCAGGATGGTAAGGGCTGCGGGGAAATTGGTGTGGTAGTTGGGAGGGGGAGGATCTGCCATACTTGATAAGTAACCGTTGTCATTAATTTTCCTCAATAGGGTGTCTGAAGTCAGATTAAGGGGGAATTCAGGTTTTGTATACCTTCTCTCCTTGTTTCAACAATCCAAACCATTACTGTGGCCCTCCTTCTCTGTGGCTAAGAGAAAGCAGAGGTAGAGAGCCAAAAATTTCTCCAAAATAATTTCTTATAGTTCTCCGATTCTGAGCAGTATATCCTTGGCTGTACCAGAAGCAAACACTGAGGCGATACCCAAAGACTGCAGCACTATTTGTCTTCAATACCAGTGGGGGTACAGTGTAGGTGGAACTAATTGAAGGTTGAACATATATGGCACTTAGAGAGCCACCTCTCACCAGTCTGAGGAGGGAGAGTCTTCTGTTCAGCTCAAAGCTCATACTGTTCTCAGGCCTCTTGGATGACTCAGGAGAATGGATCTTTTCAAAGGCATTAAAGGAGGCTGTAAAAAGAAAAATGGTTTTAAAAGCATGATGAAATTAAAAAGAAACCAAAACAAAACTCCTGGCGTCTGTGCCCTGAAACAACATCCAACCCCTATAATAAGTGCAAGCTTGTGGTCCTGGCATTTTTCCCTCCCTGAAACGAGAGAGAACCATCCTTCTACCCAGGTCATTGAATAATAAAGTTTATGTTGCTACTACCAACATTGATTTTGCCCTGACCACAAAAT
This sequence comes from Ursus maritimus, assembly GCF_017311325.1. Classification (NCBI taxonomy): domain Eukaryota; kingdom Metazoa; phylum Chordata; class Mammalia; order Carnivora; family Ursidae; genus Ursus; species Ursus maritimus. The sequence goes on along the minus strand of NW_024423319.1, from coordinate 106,538,381 downwards.
GTGAGAAAGAGCCACTTCTGGGAGAAGCCCCAAAGACTTGTATTTCAGAAGGTAGAAGTTTTCTTCTTTGAACGATAATTTATTATTATTCCTCAAACTGATCTTTTCAGAACGAATGTATAAAGCCTGGAAAACATTTTAATGGTGTAATTATAGGGGGCTAGTCCGTGCCAAATGGATTATGATAAGCCTCTTGCTGTGTAGCTGGGCCACCAAAGATTTAATCAGGTCAGAAGAGAAGGAATTAACACTTGATACTCCAAAAATTGGGTTTTGAAGTTGATTTTTAAACTTAAAACAATTTTTTTGTGTCTTCAAGACTACCTATGAAAGTCTTTGCACATACTATGGACTCAGAAGTCAGGTTTCTTGTGAACGTGTGTGTCTAAATATGTCTATAGGCCTCTTTCCACTCAAGAAAGAATACCTTACTCAGAAATGGCAGTGATGATTCACAAATACCAATGGAGTATTTTTTGCTAAGTAATTGAATGAACCATGAGAGACCATGGACTCTGGGAAACAAACTGAGGGCTTCAGAGGGAAGGAGGGTGGGGGAATGGGATAGACTGGTGATGGGTAGTAAGGAGGGCACGTATTGCATGGTGCACTGGGAGTTATACGCAACTAATGAATCATCGAACTTTACATCGAAAACTAGGGATGTACTGTACGGTGACTAACATAATATAATTAAAAAATATTATTTAAAAAAAAGAAAATATTTTTATAGTGATCACTGAAACTCCTTCAAATCTAGAGTTCAGAGTTTGCCTGTTATTGTTTCCTAACCTAATGTATCTCTGCAGGGAAGTACCTAGCATTTTAACAGCCTTTTTAGTTTGAAATGATAGTGAGAAGACTTGCCTTTTTTGAAGAAGAAAAGTCACTAACAATTTTTGGGAATCAGGAAGGCTTCATTTAACTAGGTGGTGATGTTGAAATGGGGAAAGGATAAGAGATATATTTCATCCACGATGGCCTCTGGTAATGTTCAACTAATGTCTAGCTGTCTGTCTGGTGGGGGAAACTGAGTATTTCACAGTACTTTTGGCTTTTTGATTTTTGTGGTGGTTTTTATTTGGGTCTGTTTCTGACTACACATACACAGGGATTTGATTCAAATGAGAAGATGGCTCAACCTGGCCTTGGAGAAGGCACTTGCTAACAGAGTAAGTTCGTTCACTGGTAAAATGATGGCTTCTGTGAGGTCCTTTCCTTAATTAGAGCCAGTGTTCTGTCTATATTACATACCTTTGCACCTACCTCCTTGCGGATAAGCTAGTCAGAAGGAAGGGAAGCTCTGCGAAAGTGGAAGAAAAAGGTAACTAGAAATGAGGAATATTTCACTTCTTTCTTCTGGGAAGAGTTTTCTTAACTTAATTCTAATTTCCAGTAAAAAAGAGGAGGCTAGTCTACTGTATTATTTCTTTTACACCTAAGAAGGCTGTATGAACGTTGTTTCTCAGGCTCAAAAAGGAAAATGAAGAGAAAAATGTCTCTATTCCTATCTCATTTCCCTCAATGACCGAAATGTTTCCTCTAGGATTCCAGACCAGCATATAAATGGGAGGTTGAGAGGAAGATGTATTTGGAGTGGGACACCAGCAACCTAGCTACAAGGACTAGACCTGCAGGGACATGCATCTCCTTTCCCATATTTCCTCAAAAAGCAGAGTGCCAGAGATTGAAGACAAATTGCCAGTGAAATGCATCGGTGTGGGAATGATTCAGCTGGTTGGGGCCAACACATTCTTCTTCTAATAGACTAGAAAAATACTTTTGGTTTTAGGACAACTCGTTAAATGGTTTTCTTTTTTATTAACTCTGTTTCAGAAGGTTCTATGCAAAGGCCCTTAAGTTAGTTGCACACAAACACAGATGCCCCTTTAACATGGATTTCTTACTTACAAGTAAAATTTTACTGGGTATAAGCCTACAGATTGTTTTTGAAAATGTTACATAAACGGAATTGGGCACAGTTGAGAGTTCCTCACTACTTCAACAACAGAGAGATTATTAGTCAACTTTTATCATATTCTTAGAACCCCCAGAGAAATGTAATTTTAAATATTGGGTCCTTAATGAAGACCAAGTTATTCAATATTAAAACTCAACACAGTGGAAAACAGCACCCCATTAAGGTTTTAAAACTGTCAGCCTTGATTCTTTTTAATTTGAATTGTTTTCTTTCAGTATGTTAGCTATGTAATATGCAAACAACCTCAACATTAATATTCACTCAATCTGATGCCTCTGATGTAGCCAGATGCTAGCAGAGAAGAATCTCTGTAGAATTGAATACTCTCTGAATTAAGAAAACCATCCGTAATGAGTCTAGCTACAATGCAGATAAAATGTAACCCCATCTTACATGGCCTTAGCATTTACAGGAAAATTCATTAAATTAGCTCCAGAAAGAAAGACAAAAGGGCGCATTTCTCTACACTGATGGAAATCATAGATTTTTTTTTAAATTGAGGCTCTAAGAGCCAGGGATGGATGGTATCCCACTTTCTAAATGTCTATACATTGGAGACAGGATTGATAGTCTTATTAGTCTGTCCTTTGTGTACTTAAAACATCCCAAGTCTCTGGTGCTAAAAGATTTATACATCATTTTATATTTATAACTCATTTCTATTCATTACTCTTCAGGGTAGCTGCAAGAAGGTTTTTCTGGTACTGGCCCCAGGTTTTAGAGAGGACAACAACTACTGAGAGATTATGTGATGGGATGAAAGCTTGCAAGTGGCAGCAGTAGAATTATAGCAAACTGAGTTTTCATTGTCTCTTAGAATATGTGATCAGAAGTCCAAGAGCAGCTTTGGAGATTCAGAGGATTTTGCTCAGATAAAATAAATACCCCCAAACCTAAGGTAGCTAGCCCTTTACCTACTACTGCTAGATCCGTGGGACTATGTGTTGTGGCTTGTAAATTAGGGAAGTAAAAATCAAGTAGATAGAGGGAGATGGTTGTTATTTATCAGCCCTGAATCTTATCTCCATGTCATCATTCTTGCACACTGTATATTTAAAGATGGAAAGAAGATGCCAACATAATAATATAATGTTAAGAGTTATCCATCAGGGAACAAAATGTAACTGTGCAATTTTCACCCTTTTTCAAGAGGAAAAAAGTGGGTACTACATTATACTGATTATTCTAAAATTAACTATGTTGGAAATTTCAAAGAACAGGAAAGTTAACCACCACCATTTCTTTGTGTACCAATGGCTTTGCTCCCATGTATGTGCTTTTGGGAGCAACACACCATGAAATTGTCTTGGCACTGTTTCTAAAAATATTTTTTCGAGGGTACTGTTTTGTGAAGTTTAAAAAAAATTAATTGTGGTAAAATACACATAACATGAAATTTACTATCTCAACCATTTTTAAGTGTACAGTTCAGTAATGTCAACTAAATTCACACTGTCGTGCAACCAATCTTCAGAACTCTTCATCTTGTAAAACTGAAACTCCATATCCATTAAAAAACATTTCCCTAGTCCTCTTTGCCCCTAGCTTCTGACAACTACTATTCTATTTTCTGTATCTATTAATTTGACTGTTCATATTCATTTTGTAATGTGTCAGAATTTCCCTTCTTTTTAAGGCTGAATAATAATCAATCGTATGTTTATACGACATTTTGTTTACCTAGTCACCCACAGACTGACAGTTGGGTAGCTTCTACCTTTTTAATATTATGAATAATACTGCTATGAACAAGGGTATACAAATATCTTTTTGAGAATCTGTTTTCAATTATTTTGGGTAAATACTCAGAAGTGGAATTGATGGATCGTATGGTAATTCTATTTTTAATTTTCTGAGGAAGTACCATGCTGTTTTCCATAGTGGCTGTACCATTTTACATTCCTACTAATAGTGCACAACAGTTCCAATCTCTCCATATCCTCACCTGTATTTGTTATATACTGTTTGTGGTTCTTTATAGCAGCCATCCTAATGGATATGAGGTGCTATCTCAATGTGGTTTTGATTTGCATTTCCCTGATTATTAGTGATGTTGAGCATCTTTGCATGTGCTTGTTGTTTTTATATATCTTCTTTGAAGAAATGCCTATTCTAGTCCTTTGACTATTTTAAAATCAGAAAACTTTGTTGTTGTTGAGTTGAATTCTGTAAAGCATTGTGGCAAAAGGATCCCATGGTCAAAGAGTTTGGGAAACCCTGACTGTTTTATCACCTTCTTGAAGATTTGCAGTGTGCCTATATCATGTTAAAGGCTCTGAGAATTACTACAGTAAAGAAAGATGGTAGCTTTGTGTAACAGAGTATTTTCCATACATAACTACTGTGGAACCATTTTACACAGTGGGTAGCCAGTGAATGCAATTTGTGAAAAGCTCTTCCACGGTTTAAAAAATGAACAGTTAATAAAGAAATACATCCATGTGAGAAGGAATGCTTTTGTAGTAGGCTTCATCATGCTGTGTCTCCCACCTAGACAAGCTTTTCTCTTACATCACTTTGCAAATATTTATTGAGTGCTGACTCAGTGCTGGGGATTTAAAAAAACATAAGTTGTAGCTACTTACTTCAACAATCTCTAGGGGGAGATAAAAAATTAAAATAGAATTCGGTAAAGATGCTGTGATAATGCAAGACATATTATCTTAGCTTATTTGATCGCATGTAATAGAAAGGTAACCAAACTAGCTTTAGTGAAAAGAAAGGAAAGCATTATAAGGATACAGAAGTGTATCGTGAAACTCAAGGGCAGGAATGCAGCCAGCTTAGGAAAGACCTGGAAAGCAGCCAGGACTCCATCTGTTCTTTCTTTTCTCTAAGGGTCTGTATAAATCTTCTATGCACAATATTCTTTTTATATAACTCCCACAAAGCTTTTTACTTCACATGTTACAGTTGTATACAAATTATAGAGAATTTTTTTTCAGTTCCAATTCTAAATTCCAAGGAAAGAGAGTGACTAACTGAGCATGTATCAAGTATCTACACATGGTTCAGTCAACTGTGGCCGGTGGGATGGAGTCACATATCAAAACATGGCTGCTATGTACCCAACAAACTCTCCAACTTCATCTCTTTTCACTTCTTCTATATATCCATGTTCTAGTGATACCAGTAATGACTGTCTATTGAGGAAACCCAAAATAATTAACATAAACATTTGCTATTGATAAAGTAATTCTGGATAAACATTCAAAGCCACATCTACATATCAGCAGTAACTAATTACAACATGTGATTGAGAAGTACAAGTCATTCACACTAATAATAAAGAGACAATTCAAATAAAGATTATTCTTAAGAAGAATGTGCAAGACTAAAAATTCTAAAATTTAAATGACAAGTCATTGATCTTGGCCAAGATACCCGTATTGGGCTTTCTAGAAGCTGAATTCTAAAATTCAGTTACTGCCATCCTATATGCCTTTCCCTTTATACCAACTAGGATAAAAAGTGAGAGTTGGGGAGAGTATGTATTGTGGTGAGTGCTGTGTGTTCTGTAAGACTGATGAATCACAGACCTGTACCCCTGAAACAAATAATACGTTATATGTTAATAATTTTTAAAAAGTGAGAGTAGTCATTGAAGTGAACCACCCAGCCTCAATGAAACAGATAACAGATATCTGCTGACTTATGCTGTCATCTGCCTTTATATATGCTAGCAACTTGAACTAATTGTTGAGGTAATGAATAAGTAAGAGAGGACTTAGGCAATTTCAGGAAAGACAGATTAGCTCCCAGAAGCCAGAGAACAATAAATCAAAGTGGAATCCAGGTCAGAGAAGTTGGCAGAGAGCAAATTTATTGCATACATAAAATATTTTAGTTAAATACTACTCACCTGAGGTTCTGTCTTTTCCTAATTTGCAATATGAGAGGAAATTTATAGATTCAGAAAGGGAAATTTTGGGGAATATTTTACATATTTCACAGGGAAGCATATTCTCATTTTATGGGTTTGAGAAAATTTATTCTATCAATGATTTCACAAAAATATTGTATTTTTACTGTAGGCATTAGATAGTTTTAACTTAGGTAACAAAAATCCTAAATTGGTTATCCTGTTCTTTAAACATGTTATATTACTTTGGTTGCTAAAATTTATGCTTTTCACTCACATAATTTTTCCTCTTCAAATAATATAAATTCATGAGGTTAGACAGTGCCATTTTCTCTTCTATCCTGTGAAGCTTTAACTCTTTAACCCTGCGAAGGCCTCTTATTTTTTCAAGATGCTGATCTCTTGAGGGATACAGTTACTTGAATCCTCAGTGCTTAAGGTTTTATTACATTTCTTATTGCAAGCATTGGAAAATTACCATTTTCAAATTGCCATTAAGTGGAAATAGCTCAACTGTTTGCCTTGTATTACTTGGACTCAACTATTATTTGGGAAAGTAGAGAATAAAAGTAATTTCACTAGAAAACTAAGTGACTTATTTTCCCCCTTTTATTTGAACTTGGGTATATATATAGTAACTCCTATGATCAAAGTTGTAACAGAGAAGTATATAGGCTATTAAAACTCTTCTACCTGATAAAAGAGAAGCATATCTATGACATCATCAAATCTCTTTTAATGATTTTTTATTTTATGTTTTATTTGAGAGAGAGAGAAAGAGCACAAATGTGTGTGCTTTTGAGCCAGGGGAGGGGCAGTGGGGGAGGGATAGGGACAAGACCTCTATGGGGGCTTGATCTCATCACCGAGAGACTGAGACCGTCACCTGAGCCTAAATCAAGAGTCAGCCTGCTTAACCAAATGAAACACTCAGGTGCCCCATCATCACATTTCTTAAAGACATTTTAATATGCAAACAGATTCATTTATTTACTGATCCATTTAACAAATTCAACTATTAACCAGTTTCCATTTTTGAGGGTTTTCCATCCATGCTTTAAATCAGAGGTCAGCAGACTATGGCCTGCAGGCCCAAACCAGACAATTCCTTGCTTTTGTAAATAAGGTTTTAGTGGAACACCACCAAACCCATTCATTTATGTATTGGCTCTAGATGCTTTGACACTACAACAACAGAGTTGATTTGTTGCAACAGAGACCATATGGCCTGCAAGGCTGAAAATATTTACTATATAGCCCCTTACAGAAAAACTTTGCAGGGAATTCCAGTTTTAGCCCTAAAATGTAAAGATCTTGGAAATTGTCAGTCCTGTCCTCATAATGCATGTCCTTTCAGCTGAGCAAATTTAAAGTCTACAACTTTTCAAGGACCCACCAGAGAATTAAAGTCACAGGACAAACTGTCATCTTCTAGTCTGTATATACAGGTGAATGTAGAGAGTCACGGTCAAAATTTGCTTATGAGGAACAGAACCCACTAGGGCCATTAGCTAGTAGGAAGACTTAAATGGTAACCATCACTATTTGCTGGAGCTGAAGTATGGACTAGCATGAGAGTAAGAAAATCCTGGGGACTTAGGAAGCCCCCATACTTTCATGGAATTTAGTTCCAGAAACATCACCAGTGTGAAATACTGAAAAAGCTGCCCCTGAAGCTCTGGCAGAGGGATGAGAAAAGTAACCATTATGAAATATGCCCACAGTGTTTTATATAACAAAGACCTTGTCCCACATTGGGGAGGAACATTCTCTCATTCTAGCTACCTCTAGCCTTCCTGTCTCACTGAAGGAGGGTGAGCTAAAAAATACTTATGAAGGTCAGCATCTAGGGACATAGATGCAATAAAAGCCTAAGATTTAATCATAAACTAATAGCATGCTTCCCCTCCCCCTCACCCCTTATCACCAAACAGGAATCCAGTACAGTAACAGTGAATGAAACTGAATGAACTGCAAGACACTGACTCTCTCTGAGAAGGAGTACTCAGGAAAGCCTCAAATCTGCAAGAGAGACAATGACAAGAACACAAAAAGATTCTGAATCCTCTGGCCCCTATAGGTGCAGCAAACATTAAACACAGTCCAATTCCTAACCTGACTAACATTCAAAAAACACACTAAAGATCTATTTCCCTCAGCTTCTATTCCTCAATAAATCCTGTCCAGCTTTCAACAAAAAAGTAAAAGACATTCTAAAAGGCAAGAAAAAAATGTTCTGAAGAGACTAGGCAATTACATAGAACTGATGTTGGAATTATCAGATAGGGAAATCAAAATATGATTAATATCTTAAGTTTTCTAATGAAAAAAGTAGACAAAATGCAGGAACATGGGTAATGTAAGCAGAGACATGGAAACTCTAAGAAAAAATTAAAAAAAAAACACTAGAAATGAAAAATGTCTTTGACAGGATTGACTAGACAGTGAGCTTAAATATAGGTTAAGAGAAATGAAATTCAAAAAGGAAAAAAGAATTAAAAATGTAATAGGATATTCAAGAACTGTAGGAGAATTTGAAAATGTGTAACATGTGTGTAATTGGAAAATGAAAAGGAGAAGAAAGAGTAGAGAATAAAGACAGAATAGAGAAGAAATATGTGAAGATAAAAGACCAAAAATGAATATCAAGAAGGATAAACACCAAGAATATCATGACTATTTTTATGATATTTAAGCTGCAGAAAACCAAAGGCAAAGAAAATTTTGAAAGAAACCAGAGGGCAAAAGCATTTTATCTACAAAGGAAAAAGGTGAAGAGTTATAATATACTTCTTGTCAGAAACCATGTAAATGAAGAAAAGTGTTGAAAGAAAAAAACAACCTAGAATTCTATATTCAGCAAAATTATCCTTCAAGAGCAATAGAGAAAGACCCTCTCATACAAACAATTATTGAGAGAATTAATCACCAGTAGACTGTGTTGCAAAAAATATTATAAGAAGTTCTTCAGGGAAAAGGATGATGATATAGGTCAGAAACTTGGAAAAACAAAGGAAGGAAGAGCAGCAAAGAAGGAATAAATGAAGGCAAAATAAATATTTAACTTATTTAATTCTTTATTGAACAAAAATATAACCATGCAAAGTACTACTAGTAACAATGAGTAGTAACAAAGAATGAATAAACAGAATAACAGCAATATCAGAAGGGATGTGAGAAAAAATTGGGAGTATTCTTTTTTAATTCCCTGCACTACAACCAAAACACTACAGTGTTATCTGAAGGTAAATTCATATTTATTAAATACATACCTTGCAAATTCTGGAAAAATGCTAAAAATTTATCAAAGTAAGTATAATTAATAAGTATGCAGATAAAATGGAATCATATAGAATGATCAATTAAAATCAGAAAAGGCAGAAAAAATAAAAAAGAAAAACAAATAAATAGAAAGCAGTTATAAACATGGTAGATATTAATCCAACTGTATCCAAAATCACTTTAAATGTGAATGGTATAAATATACCAATTAAAAGACAGAAATTGTCAGAGTGCATTAGAAAAAGACTCAACTACATGTTGTCTATGAGAAACCCCCTTTATGTATAAAGATTTAGATAGGTTCAAAGAGATGATGAAAGATACACTATGCTAACACTAATAGAAACAGATGGAGTAGCTATACTAATTTTAAAGCAGACTTCAAAATAAGAAAATTATTAAGGATAAAGAAGGATACTAACTAATAATAAAGGAGTAAATTCTCTAAGAAGGCATAACAATACTAAACATCTATGCACCCAAATATAGAAGGCAAAACTGGCAGAACTGAGAGAAGAAAGAGAGAAATTCATTATTATAGTTGGAGACTTCAACACCTGCCTCCATGAGTAACTGATAGCCATTAAAAAATAGGTAAGGATAGGTTGTGATCAACTTGATCTAATTGCCATTTATGAAATATTTCTTTCAACAACAGAAAACACATTCTTCTCAAGCTCACACAGAACACTCAACAAGAGAGAACAAATTTTGGGCCATAAAATACATTTTAACAATTTAGAAGAATTGATATAATACTCTGAGTTGTCTTACTCAGAACACAATGGAATTGAATTAGAAATTAATAACAAAAAGATAGCTGGAAAATACCCAAATATTAGGAAATTAAACAATACACTTCTCAACACCACAAAGGTCAAAGAAGACTCAAGAGAAATTAAAAACTATTTTGAACTAAACAAAAATGAAAAGACAACTTATCAAAATTTCTGGGATTCAGCAAAAGAAACAACCGAGGGAAATTTATAGCACTAAAAACACGTTAATAAATAAGAAAGATCTAAAATCAGTAATCTAAGTAAGCATCTAGTTTAGAAAACTCGAGAAAGAAAGGCAATTTAAGCCTAAAACAACAAGAAATAATAAAAAAAATAGAGCAGAAATAAAAGAAACTGAAAACAGGTAAATAATAGAAATCAATGACACCAAAAGCTGGTTCTTTGAAAATATGAAAAATATTGGTAAACCTCTGCAGGCTGACCAAGAAGAAAAATGAAAAGGCAATAAATTACCAATCATAGAAACAAATGGGGGAAAATTCACTACTAATATCATGGACATCAAAAGGATAATAACGGAATACTATAAACAACTCTATGCCCCCAAATTAGGTAACTTAAATGAAACCAACCAATCCTTTGAAATACATAAACTTCAAAATTTCACACAAAGAGAAATATATGATCTGAACAGGCATACGTCTTCTAAAGAAATTGTATCAATAACTATTACTGTTCCCTCCTCCCCCCACCCTGAAAAACCTCAACAGGCTCAGATGGTTTCACTTGTGAATTCTACCAAATATTTAAAGAAGAAATGATAGCAATTCTCCACAACCTCTTCCAGAAAACAGATATAGTGGAATACTTCCCAATTCATTCTGAGGTCAGCATTACTTTAATACCAAAACCAGATAACATTATAAGAAAAGTAAACTATGGACTTTCTCTCATGGAAGATGGAAGTAGATACAAAAATCCTCAAATAATATTGCACAATGTTTAAAAGGAATTTAGCACCATGACCAAGTGAGATTTATTCTATATTTATTCTATGTGAAGGTAGTTCAATATTAAAAAAAAATGTAATATGCCACACAGACATGCTAAATAAGAAAAATATTATGAGTATCCCTCCCTTTTTCTAAGTTTGCATCATGCCACCTCGCTTTTACAAAAGATCTACATTAGTACATGCTGTTGCTAACCAAAATAAATCTGAAGAGGATACTAGGTTTTACGAAAAAAGTTGTTACTGTACTAATGTAAGTCTTCTGTAAAAGTGAAATGGCGTAGTGCAAACTTTTGGAAAGTGGGGGATACTCTGCTTTATAACATTTGAGCTTATGAAAGGTTTCATAGGAAAGCTGTATATCAACTGATACAGAAAAAAATTAAATAAAATCCAATATCCATTCATGATAAAATCTCTTAGCAAACTAGAAATAGAAGGGAATGTCCTAAACTTGAAAGAACAACTATGGAATACCTACAGCTAATATCATACTTAGTGGTGATAT